>NC_079322.1:50186041-50811041 GCF_029931775.1 Euleptes europaea | reverse complement strand
CAAACCTGGCCACCTGCTAAGGGCCCTGGCTTTTGTGTTTATTTAGAAAACCCCATGGAGCCGTCCAATGATTGTCTCCTCATTACATTGTAGTCTCCCATCAGGATAGTTTCTGTTTTGTTTGTGCACAGTGGAGGCACCGTACTCCCTGTGACTTGCTTTTTATAAAGTTGGCCTGACGTGCTTAACTTGTGAATGTAAACTCCCTGCCCCAGGATGTGGTGATGGTTGCCAACTTGGAAGGCTTTAAGAGGGGAGTGGACATATTCATGAAGGATAGGACTATCCATGGCTACTAGTCAAAATGAATACTAGTCATGATGCATACCTATTCTCTCCAGTATCAGAGGAGCATGCCTAATATATTACGTGCTGTGGAACACAGGCAGGACAATGCTGCTGCAGTCGTCTTGTTTGTGGGCTTCCTACAGGCACCTGGTTGTCCACTGTGCAAACAGACTGCTGGACTTGATGGGCTTTGGTCTGATCCAGCATGGCTTTTCTTATGTTCTTACATTCACCAGCTGTGTAGCATTCCCCAAGCAACTTCTGCATTCATAGTGAGTTTCTCCCTGGCCAATGGGGAGCAATGGAATGAAAGTTGCCTTTATTAATGAAATGGTTATGGGATGTGTCTAGTCCTGGAACAAATCAGATAAATTAAATCAATACAGTAATCACTGCTATTTTTTTAGGGAACGATTTAGGAAAATTGGGTCATTTTTGAAAGCAGGATTTTATATTAGACCCTAGTTTTAATTAAGTGAAATCTACTGCCAGCTTCATTTTATTGTGAGAAAATGTATAATGAAATATACCTAGTTGTTAAAAGGTGCTCTGGGACTGGAAGATGATTAAAAGCTCACCGAATTTTATAAAGTAAACATTTAATCAAACCTTTCTGTAATAATGAGTCCCCGAGGTAGGCAAATGTTGTTTCTTTTCCTTTCTACTATTCACCCCTCATTAGGAATCTGCTTGTACCCTGATCTTAAATGCTTATGCTGGAATTCCTGCCTGTTATACTGGAATATTCTGCAATACCTGTATAGCATTACATTTTGGGATCAGCTTAGGTTCAAAACCAACCTGCAGTGAGAGATACATGATTGAATTTTAGAACGTCTTTTACTTTACTGCACAGAAGTCATGCAGAGCTGTTAGTTTGTATGGAGAGCCAGCACTGGGTGGAAAGTGCCTTCAAGTCACAGCTGACTTAAGGCAACCATGTAAAGTTTTCCAGGAAATAGTTGTTCAGTAGTTTGCTATTTCCTGCTTTTGTGTTGTGAGCCTGGACTTTCTCGGTGAAGGAGATGATCAGGAGCTTATAACATTGTCCTTGCAAAGTTTTTCCCTAGCAATGAAAGAAATCTTCAACATTCCAGGGCTTTGTGTGTTTCACATGATGCAGCAACTTAGTGAAAGCTAAACAGATCCGGATTTTGTCTATGCTGGATATGAGTTGTGGTGGAAAGTGCCATCAAGTCGCAACATACTTATGGAAACCCCATAGGGTTTTCAAGGCAAGAGATGTTCAGAGGTGGTTTGCCATTGCCTGCCTCTGTGTGGCAATCTTGGGCTTCCTTGGTGGTCTCCCATCCAAATACTAACCAGAGCTGACCCTGCTTAGCTTCTGAGATCTGACAAGATTGGGTTCGCTTGGGCTATCCAGGTCAAAGCAGTGGGGGATGGACTGTTTAACCCTTTCTCCTCTCTAAGCTTCTGTCAGCTCTACTGAAGAGCACCATAATTTGACCACGTGGACCAAGTATTTATCTGAGTACAAGAAAAGTTGAGGTTGGATTGTAAGTACTCTGTTCCTTACTAAGAACCTGACCTTCAGTGGAATTGTTCTGCTGGTGAATTATCAAAGAAGATCCACACATTACTTAAATTGATATATTTCGACTTAAAATTGCATTCACTAGTTTGATTTGGATGGGAACAGTCTGGTTCAAGTGCAAGAATGGCAGATTCCACAAGAGGGTTTTCTTCCATGGTGGTCATGTTGTCAGAATGTTGGTTGTTCAATTGACAGTTCCCTAAATGATTCTACACAGCTCAGGTAATAGGTTCACCCCCCTACATTTGTTCATTCTGGTTTCCCTTACCCACTAGATGTGGATTGTATTACTTCCCCTTCCCCACTGTTGTCACGCTGCCACCATGATTCTCTTTCCACCTTTTTTAATTTGTTGGAGCGTGCTTAGTGTTGCTCAAGAATAATAATACAACACCTTTTTTAACCCCACCTTTTAAATTTGCATGGTGCTGCTCCAGAATAATGCAATGTTTGAAACCTTTGGTACTGCTGCTGGCTGGCTGGTGGCAGGTGTCCCATTGTGGTCATCTACATTGAAAAGACTAATTGGCACCTTAATGCTCGGGGAAAGGTGAGAGAGCACTTCAGGGACTTTTCAAATATTGAGAGAGCTTAGAAAAACACTTGCCACTTGTATGATCGTAATGCCTTGATCCCTGGCCTCCCCTGTCTCAGTTTTGTTGGTGTCAGCAAGGATACCAAAGGCAGTTCACTGTGAAAATGCAGGGGAAGGGGGCATTTTTAAAATTTAAACAGAAGGTATACATCCCCTTGCAGACTCATAAAAAAGATGCCATACTGGGAAAGATCAGGGTTTTTTTTCAGGTTTTAAAAAACAGACTATGTAGCCAAAAAAAAAAAAAAATTGATGTCACGTGGAACAACAAAAACAAAGGCACATAACTAGAGTTGCTGAATTGGAGCAAAACTTCCATGTGGAATTATCCCGTGTCTTTAACAGGTTCACAAGTAACAAGCTTTAAGTCCCAATTTGAGAGGAGCACTGATTTAATATACCTATATTTGAGTCCAGTAGCACCTTAGAGACCAACACGATTTTTAGGATATGAGCTTTCAAGAGTCAAAGCTTCCTTCGTTAGAATTAATAGGCATTTTTTTATCTGAATTATTTTAAAGGTTGAATTATTTAAAATCTTGTAAGTAGACCAGCCAGTTTGTCTCAAGACCATCTGTATTTTTAGTTTGTTTTCAATTCTGGTTGGTATGTTTTAAATGTTGTTGTCTATTTGTTTTGTTGTTGTAACCTACCTCAGGTTCTTTGGGAAAGGCATGGGACAGAAACATTTAAAATAAATAAAATCACCCACTAAGTGCTTATTTTATACATTTCAGAGGTGCTGGGCTCCCATTTGCCTAATGTCCTATTCCATAATGCCAGATGTGTACAGGCATGCATTCTGCATGTTCTTAGAGTGACTCTGTTGCTCTGAAATCAAGATGGCAATGCTCAACTCAAATTTCAGAGTCACTTTTCAAGGAAGTAAACCTATGCATTCTTTGGTGCATTTGAAGCTCACTGTCATATAAAACATCACCTGGTTTGGCATGCTGCAATGTTAACATTGGGAATTGCTATCACCACAACTGGGATTCAGCATCCCCAGTTACACAAATCCCATGGCATAGGTTCTTGTTCATCTGTATTGTTTTATTTACACACAGGTGAGAAGTGCAAGCAGATCCTCTTATACATGTTGGGTTTAACTGCATGATCTACAAACTACTACATAAAAGCTACAGATATGTACCACACAGCTGTTTGTGCATTGCACACTATAGACATGCTCAGCTGAACAAGTGGAGGTTGGCAAATGTTTTGATGTGAAGAAAACTAATAACATTTACAAAGTTTTTCACGCTTTCTTCCAAGAACTCCAATGCAAACTTTGGAGGAGGAGAAGCTAGGGTTGCCAACCTCCAGGTACTAACTGGAGATCTCCTGCTATTACAACTGATCTCCAGCCGATAGAGATCAGTTCACCTGCAGAAAATGGCCGCTTTGGCAATTGGGCTCTATGGCATTGAAATCCCCCCTCCCTAAACCCCTCCCTCCCCAGGCTCTGCCCCCAAAACCTCCCGTTGGTGACGAAAAGGGACTTGGCAACCCTAGGAGAAGTCTATCAAGGAACCATTTATTATGAGAGCTATAAGGAATCTCCAGGGCCAGAGGCAGCTTGTTTCCTGGGAGGGGCAACTGTGTGTGTGTGATTTTGCCATCAAGTCACAGCTGATTTATGACAGCCCTGTAGGGTTTTCAAGCAAGAGACGTTCAGAGGTGGTTGCCATTGCCTGCCTCTGCGTGGGCTGAGAGAGAACTGTGACTGGCCCAAGGTCACCGAGCAGGCTTCATCTGGAGGAGTGGGGAATCGAACCCAGTTCTCCATTACAGTCTGCTGCTCTTAACCACTACACCATGCTGGCACTTGAGAGGCAGCTGCAGGAAAGCAATTGCCTTCATGCCCTGGCTGGTGGACATCTTGGAAACATTTGGCTGGCCATGTGGGAAACAGGAAGATGGAGCTTTGGTCACATCTCCCAAGTCTCTAGTTATGATCTTATGACAGTAGGGGCAGAAGACAGTGGTTTGATGGTGGTGGTGGCGGCAGCTTTGATGTTCTTTGATGAAACAGGCCTGAAGTGGTTGCTATGTAGGAAAATGCAGGCAATATTAAGCTGAAATATGTCCGTCCTGGGATCTACTCATTTCCCTGAAATAGCCGATTTCTATTTATATATGAATGTCTGTATGTTTATATATATTTAAATGCTCCATTTGCTACACTGGTTTTAGCTTCTTGTTAGCATCACTTCTTGTTAGCGTGATGTTCCACAGCAATGGGGCAGCTGGAAAAGCAAAACACGTTTTGGAGAATTTATGCAGTGCCTTTACTTTCTTTCATTAAGAGAACCAACAATAATAGGTACATATTATAAGTTAACAGCGTTAAGCAGTATGCTATAGCTGTGTCTGATGGACATATTTTTTATATTCATATTTCATATCAGTGAAACGATGGCTGTTTTTCTTTAAAACAGCATGACTTTAAAAAAAAAATCAAATGCAGTGTTTAGACCAATGCTTTCATACACAAGTTACCTAAACAACATGATAAATATAAGATCTAATTTTAATGAAATTTAAAAGTGGTACAATTAAATTGTCTTACCCTCATTAATTCAATATTGGATATGCAATCTTGCCAGACAGAGAACTCAGCCTATTTCTTATCCAAATGCATATAAAGAAAATTATTTCTTTAAAAATCATCATACTCTAGCTCCATTTTTCTGGACATTGTTGAATCCAACTCCACAGAGGTTAGGGTTGCCAAGTGCCCGGTGGTGGCGGGTAAAATCCTTCCAATCCACTGGGCTGCCCGCCGACCACCTGAGGAAACCATAGAGTTTCAGCAGAGATTGCTGGAGCGTCCATGTCACTTCTGGGTAAAACCGGAAGTGATGTGGGCGCGGGGTGCGTGCACTCAATGCGCAGGTCATGCGCGCGTCACGCAAGGCAGTCATGCGGGTCACTCGCTGCTGAAGAGCTCCCGCCAGTGGAGCAAGAGACCTGGTAAGCCTAAGAGAGGTAGACCTTCATTAAGAATGGAGGCAGACGCACCTGCTTCCTGAAGGACAAGTGGGTTTTCTGCTGGGGGACAAACTCTGCCTTACACCGGGTTAACTCCCCTGCTATGATTTAAGTGCAGATTTTTTACAACTGATCACCAGCTGATAGAGATCCATTCACCTGGAGAAAATGGCTGCTTTGGCCATTGGACTCTATGGCATTCCCTGCCCCAAACCCCATCCTCCCCAGGCTCCACCCCCCCAAACCTCCCGCCGGTGATGAAGAGGGACCTGGCAACCCTAGGAGAACAAACTCTGCCTCACCCTGGGTTAGCTCCCCTGCTAGCTGTGACTTAAGTGCAGATTTTTGTTGTCTTCCTATTATGCTCTGGGCTGGCTTTTGGTTTTTGTGAGCTTTTTCTTTCAGGTGCTGGCATGGGTATCCATTTCAATGTTGATTGTCATGAGGGCCAACCAATTGGGTTTCTGCTCTGCCCAGCTAGATGGGAAAGGAGGGAAGGGAGGGTGGCTTCATGGTTGTCATGAGGACCACTACTCTGCACAACAGCTTGTGTTGGGTTAAGGAAGAAACGGTTGCTCTTGACAAAGTGGCCAAGAGCGGGACGAAGTGACAGGGAGTCTGTGAGGCTGGGCAATTCGTTTATTTATATAGAAATTGAAATCAAAACAGATTAGCAATTCTGGTAGACCTCCCACCTTTTAAAATGCTGTATTCAGTAGGTTTGGTCCCTGGTGCATCGTGACCTTATGGTTCTTCTGATCTGGAGATAGGGAGGCTTCAGCACTGCCTGTGAGCTGTATGAAAATTCAGTGTGAATATTCTGGGCTTGAATTCTGCCATAAGGCTTGGGGAAGGGGCAGAGTTATACTGTGGGCTGGAAGTGCCTAGATTTCTGAACTTGTTTTAGGTTGCCTAAGAAACAGAGGGGTACAGCATCCTCAGACACTGCCTATGATTGGCAGGCAGAATAAATTCTATGGAGTGACCAAGCTTGGTATCAGTACTGGACAGGAGCTGACCGTCTGCCTTTTTCTGATCACCAGAGCGGCACCTTCGGCTTGCTGCTTATTAGATCAAGTAAGTCCCTGCCGCTGATGTCAGAGACCCTGAGATGGAAATCTGTATTTGGATCTAGCCTATCTCAGCAATGGGAGCAGAACATGAGTGCAGCTTCAGATTTTGACTTTTGAGATGATCTTGAACCAGTTCAGGCTATGTTCATCTCTATTCGCCAGATGGAGCAGGAGCATTGTTGTCCAAATGTGGCTTTTCGAAACAGTTGGTCTCAGTAACGTGACAACAGTCTCAAAGTCACTGAAGTGGTTCTGTGTTTGTTCAATAACGGAGACGTGTGTTTCACTTATTACATACCCATTAGACCAAAAAGAAAGTCTGGGGAAAAATGGATGTATAAGACAGTCTCATTTTGTTTTTCTGTTATTCACTAATACTGAAGATGAATGTGCTTGCTTTGGAACACACCGGGAGACCATAATTGCCATTTTTTTTTTTTTAGATAAAAGGACAGACTAGCCCATTCAGCTAGGTGTTCTAATCATTGGTACAATTTGCTGTGGATTTTGTTTTTTTGTAGAAGTACCCTAAGATTCTGCTTCAAAATTGATAAAGATGTGTTCAGTTTAGTGTTACTTTAAAAACCTAAGCACTAAAGGAAAGCGAATTGATTTGCCTCCATATAAACTGTCAGTTACAGCTCTCTGTGTGAGTGACCTGCTGAAATTGCCTCTTTCTGGGCAGAAAAAGGCACCATTAGAGTCTCACAAAGTAGTTATTGTGGCTTTTGTAGATTGAGAGGATGGGAGTTACAACTGTGTCTGCATGGGAGTTACAGCTGTGCCTGCAGATGAGACAAAGGAAATATACTAAATAAACAGAGATAGATAAACTGAATTGCGTCAGAAGATGTTTCTACCCAAACGTCTTCCATCTCAAGCCCTAAATATTCAAAGTGCTTTCATATGAACGGATTGTAGGCAAACTCAGATTACTGCTGCACTTGCTGCTAATTCCCCACATGCTTCAGAAGTAATGACAAACTGTGGCTTGTCCTTACATGAATGAGCCTGGGGAAGCTTACATGCTTCCTTCTACTCTCTGTTGCAACAATCTAAAAGAATTCCTATTCCATGGCAAACCATAGTTTGCCATGTCCAAACCACAAACAAGGGTTTGCTCTGTTCCTTATGAACCCAGATTCCAAAATTGGATTAAACCACAGTTTGAAGTCTGGGTTTGCTGGGAAAACAGCATGTCATAGATTGTGGATTGCAGGTAACAAACTACAGTTTGCCACAAAAGGCTTTCATTAAATTGCCATAAATGAGAGGAGGAGGGAGGAAGTCCCTCCACCAAGGGAGTGTCCAGGTTCTTCCACAAAATGGCAGGCTGTGCTTTGCTACAATATCTGAGCCAGAGCCCAGCTTTTTCCTGCTCTTGATAAACACATCCTCTGACTCACTCACTGTGACCGTAAGCCAGAATTTTCCTTGCCGCCATTTAATACGCAAGTACAAGCTACCGAGGAGCAATCACAGCAGTTTGTGCTTGCGGCAAATGGTTCATTTCCCATTTTTCTTTTGCAACAAAGACCATAACCAGTGAAAACGACACAATCAAAAGTGGAATCGATTGGCTGAGTTTAATTTTGCTGGATTGAGTAATATGTTGCTTCTGCACAAATAAAAAAAATCAATTGTATGATCTAGAAACGTTTTCTTGATTCTTCTCTTTCATCCATGAATTTTTCAGCAAAACGAAAATGTGGCTGGTGAGTATTCTGTCTTTTGTTACCACATTCAGAATTAGATTGTTCTCTTGTGCATTTACAACTCTGTACTTTGTGTCTCTATAAAGACAGATTCATTTATGAGTAGTAGTAGAAACACCATTCAAAGTGAATCAGAGCTCAGTAATCAAGATAACAATTCAGTATTACATCTCAATAACTAAAGAGAACCAGAAACACTGGTTTGAAGATAGCTATTTAGGAAGTTCATGGCTGAGATGAGATTTGAACTAGGTGCTTCCTTTTCATATTCTTAACCACTGAGAATTTATCTAGTTGGATACTTAATATTTTAGGTACAGTACTGAATTTGCATTCATCTTCCAAAAAACACCTCCAGGACTGAACGAGGCCATGGGGTGGGTACTCTTTGTTGACTAGTTCTTATTAATCATCTGTTCTTTAGTTCTTGTCATTGAACAAAATGCTTAAGAACGATAATGTTACCAGATCGTTTATTCTCAGAGCTAAGGCTATCAGGTGAAGAAGTATAGATTTGAACCCAGGTCTCTTACATCCAAACTCCATACTTGAGTAATCACATTAACATGAATTTTTGTTAAGGCAAGCAGTAGCTCAATCCAGTGTAGTGTAGTGGCCAGAGTGTTGGTCTAGGATGAGGCAGTAGGGCCAACAGGCCTTGTGCTTTAGTGGGAGGCCTCCTGTCAGCAGCCCTAGTTGTCCGTCACTGCTCGGAGTTGGAGTGGGAGAATTCTTTATTAAAAAAAAATCCAGTGCCCTAGTTGTCCAGCATTGCTTGGAGCTGGAATGGGAATTTTTTTTAAGCCCGGTGACGTCATCTGCACTGCTCATCACTTCTGGAGAAAACCGGGAAGTGATGTAGGGTAGCTCTAAGAATTGCAAGAAACTCTATGATATTTCCATAGAGTTTGCACCAATTCCTAGAGCTACTCTACGTCACTTCGAAGCTTTCCCCAGAAGTGATGTAGTGTGGCATAGCCAATGTCATGCCTCCCCATGTCCCCACCCCCAACCCTCCTGCCAGTTTTCAGGCATGGCCTGGCAACCTTCTGGGAGACACTGGTCTGAATCCCCACTCTGCCATAGAAGCCTGCTGAGTGACCTTGGGCCAGTCACACATTCTCAGCCTACCCTACCTTACAGAGTTGTTGTGAGGATAACATGGAGGAGAGGAGAACAATGTAAGCCACTTTGGGTTCCCACTGGGCGAAAGCTGGAGTACAAATGAAGTAAATAAATAATAATAATAAGAGTTGGTTTTTATATGCCGACTTTCTCTACCACTTAAGGGAGAATCAAACCGGCTTACAATAACCTTCCCTTTCCCACAACAGACACCCTGTGAGGTAGGTGAGGCGGAGAGTGTGTGACTTGCCCAAGGTCACCCAGCTGACTTCATGTGTAGGAGTGTGGAAACAAATCCAGTTCACCAGATTAGCCTTCGCTGCTCACGTGGAGGAGCGGGGAATCAAACCCAGCTCCCCAGATCAGAGTCCACCACTCCAAACCACTGCTCTTAACCACTATACCATGCTGGCTCTCAATAATGATAAACTGCATCAACTAGAAGAAGCTAGTGTATCCCAAGGCTGCGAGAGGGAAGATGCACAGGTCTCACAGTCTCATTACATTTTTCACAAGTATTTGTTCCTTTTACAAGCACTGTCCTAACCCCATATATGCATTTCACTGCATTACCTCCATTCATTTCAGGTTCGTTGAGACTTCAGTCAGAAGAGATTATCCAGCAGTCAGTACTTGGAGGTTGCATTCATTTATCTTTTCTCTTGGAACAAAAAAGTGAAGCAGCCAGCAGAGTGTGCTGCTGACTTAAAATAAATGAGATGCTGTTGCTTCATTGGGCTCCTGTTTTGCAAAAAAAGGAATTCTCTTGGTAGTACTTCAAAGCAGGGGGAAAGTGCAATGGTTTGTGTGAATCTAGATTGCTTAGTTACCTTTTCTCAAGAACGTTTGCCACAAAGAAAATAATTTAAGCTGTCTGTACTCTGAACAGAAGCCAAGACTTGATTTGTTAGTTTGCACACGGTCATTTTTCATTTCACTCAGTACTTATTTCTGAAAGTCCTATTCAAGGTTCTCCTCCCCAAAAATTGTTTACCTGAATCTGACCTTCCCAGTTAACCTATGATATAATCTCAAAATACCTGGGGAAGCCTGGCATCCTCAGCAGGTGGGGAGTTGAGCCTCACCTAAGCATCTCATCATCTTTCCGTCTACTTACACTGAAATTGCTGCACTTTTCCCTAGAGAAAAATATGCAAGATAAGGAATATTGTTTTCTTTCTTTCTTTCTTTCTTTCTTTCTTTCTTTCTTTCTTTCTTTCTTTCTTTCTTTCTTTCTTTCTTTCTTTCTTTCTTTCTTTCTTTCTTTCTTTCCTTCCTTCCTTCCTTCCTTCCTTCCTTCCTTCCTTCCTTCCTTCCTTCCTTCCTTCCTTCCTTCCTTCCTTCCTTCCTTCCTTCCTTCCTTCCTTCCTTCCTTCCTTCCTTCCTCTCACACACACATTTAAGGAGTGTGTTTCTGTGTATATTGCATTTAACATGCTGGCTCAAATCAAGGACCAGGGGTGCTTAATTAGTTTTATACCTGCTGGGTGGCCCTTTGATTTGCTGGGTGACTAGGCCATGTATTTGAGGACCTGGTGAATATCTTCCACTGGTGATTGATGCCATTCCTTCCTATTTGGTGCACCAGCCTGGATTTGGATTTCATGAAAATATGACTCACACTTCTCAGTGGAAGATTCTGAGTGCTCCCTAGGAATGAAAACAGGCTGATTCATACATGTGGAGATCGGCCATAAAATGTTACAAACTTGGCTATTTCAAAGTCCTATAAATTGTGAAGAACTTCTGCATTTGTCCATGCAAGAAGAAAGAAGCAGCCTTACAATCTACTACTTTACTGTCTTTTGAGGTTGCACATTTGGGATTGAAAAGGGAAGCCAGGTTTATACATGTCTAGCCATCATGCATACCTTTTAGAGATTTTAATGTGTATAAGGTGTTGTATTTTCACTGTTTTCGCCCGGTGCTGTTTTCTTGTTATTAGAGAATCTATAAATTACAAATATGATTATACAAGGAAGGAAGTGGAGTTCAATAACTCCTTTGGCCTCTAGCACAATCCTTGAGGGGAGATGTATCTATTTGAAGACCACTTTTCCTGATTCCTGAATATGGAATACTAAGTGCTGATTCATATAACTATATTAGTGTGTTCAGAATGTAGCCTGAGCAGATTGATGTTGTTTCATGACATTGTGAAGCACTTCTCTGACTGAAGTATAGTATGCACATCCAGCAAAATGAGGTATTGGAGTTTTGAGGAGGGGTGTGGAACGGACTGTTGCATTTGCATCTGGACATGGAGAATTAAAGTTCTGAATGCTGTCTTGTGTGCAAAACCTCCTGCAAGTAGAAAATTACTTGTACCTCTCCCCTTGATGAGCTACATTTTTACTCATGGGACTATTTTGGGGGAGGAAAGCACTTAAATTATAGTATTTGCCACCTATGGGCTGAAGTAGGAGTACATTCTACAACAACTGAACTTTACCTCTTAATCCTGTTGCATGCGTAGACTTAATTTTCCATTTATCAGTTTTCAACCCAAACCAGCCAACTTCAGAAGCCCTGTGTTGGTGTAAATTGAGCTGTGGATTGAGCTGTGTGTTGGATTGGTAATGAAGCAAGGGCATGACTGGTCCAGAAATGCTTGTTCTCTGTTTGCATCCACTTAACATGCATTCTTGACATGCCAAAGTTCCAGTGTATGAACTGGACTTCATATAACGTGGCATGTACTTGGTGGTGAGGTTTTTTTAAAAACATTTCCTTTCCTAGCTGTTTGGCACAGAATTTTGTTTGCTTCCAATGTTGTAGTATTGGTTGAAAAAACGTAGTGGTGAGGGCAGTGGTTGGAACAAGTAGAATCCCTCACTGCAACAAGCAGAAACCAAAGGAAAAAGATTGTGACAGAGAACGAGAGCAAATGGAAGAGAAGTTAGTTAAATATGAGACACATTTGGGGGCATTCCAAGGAAGCATGAGTGACGTGTTCTTTCCTTTCCCCTTTCTTATCTGAAGGGGAGAAATGTGCTTTCCTTTCTGGGCATCTTCTTCTGATGTGGGGACTACTCATGCCATGGTTTAAAAATAATGGCCACATAATATGAATTTTCCCTGCTCGTAATTTTTTTATGATGAATTGATCCTCCCCTTTTCCTGAAATTATGAGTCTGCTCACAATTAAAAATGGGATACATTTCAGTGTCATGAACGTGTATGATCAGCAGCCAAACTTAGCAGTGTTGTTGGTAGCTGCTGTTGATATATGCTCAGTCCTCCTTGTTTGGACTGGAAGAAGGTGTCCTGATAACTGAAGTTGACATGTACTTTTTGAAAATGGGAAATTTCCAGAACAACATAATTCAGAGGAATATAATCCAGAGCAATGCATGGAGTAGAGTATATCCCAAAGCATTAGGTCATGTGATCTCCTCCTCCATGTAAGGGATGTATATGGAGCACATGCAAGAAGCCAATTGAGGGGCAAGGCATTATGATCCATGACAGGAAAGGGTGTTGTGAAATTGCCTTGCCCTGTACCCACACGTCATTTCTCAGGTGACAGGATGAGAATATGCATATGCAAAAAGTTATTTGTATTCTCAGTATTTGCAGATGCTGATCATAATTAGTGACCCAGTTATGATCTGAGCTTCAGGGAGCTTGCCTGTCTCTGGGGCCCCCAAGTACAGGTTTCACCTTTGGGAATTCCCAGAAGAGTGGGAAGAAAAGTAACAAGAAATTGATGTTTCTTCTTTCCCTTCCTCCTTAGCATGTCTGAAGCAGCTCAGGGAAAATACAGTAGGTTCACTGGGACAGCTGGGAGTCCAAAGGCAGGCAACTGTGCTGCACTGTATTCATCTGTAATGTTATTTTTGTTTAGAGGACAAATGTGGGAAAGCTATATTTGTTCTCAAAAAGGTCTGATATAGAAAATTCTGCAATCCAAGGAGAGGGGAGTTCAGATCTCCCTTGGTGTTGTTGTTTCAGCATTTGTCGCTCTAGAATCAGCAGACTGTGTAACAATACTTTCACAGCCAAGACAGTGAAACGAGAATGAAACTAGAATATTTTTCGAAACTCTAATTATTTATCATATTTAGGGTTGCCAGGTCCCTCTTCACTACTGGCGGGAGGTTTTTGGGGCGGAGTCTAAGGAGGTTGGGGTTTGGGGAGGGGAGGGACTTCAATGCCATACAGTCCAATTGCCAAAGCGGCCATTTTTCTCCAGGGGAACTGATCTCTATTGGCTGGAGATCAATTGTAATAGCAGGAGATCTCCAGCTAGTACCTGGAGGTTGGCAACCCTAATCATATTCCGTATTGATACTTTATTTGAAGCATTTATATGTTGCCTTTCTGCCTAAGGACAGGCCTCCAAGGCATTGTACAATCAAGAAAAAAGGCATAAATATTACAAAATAAAAATATAGTGACTGCTATATAGGCACTGAGAGTGAGATAGGAGCAATGTCATATGTCCTCTATTCAGTTATCTTGTGCCATTTGCTGCTGCTGCTGCTAAAGAAGAGGCGGAGGAGGAGGAGTTGGTTTTTACATGCTGACTTTCTCTACTACTTAAGGAAGAATCAAACCGGCTTACAATCACCTTCCCTTCTCCACAACAGACACCCTGTGAGGTAAGCGGGGCTGAGAGAGCTCTAAGAGAGCTGTGACTAGCCCAAGGTCACCCAGCTGGCTTCATGTGTAGGACTGGGGAAACCAAACCGGTTCACCAGATTAGCATCTGCCACTCATGTGGAGGAGTGGGGAATCAAAAATGAATCCCTTTCAGGAAATGAAATAACTCGTATCCTAGAGGTGTCATTCAGTTAGTTTTAAATTTGTACTGGCTTTATAAGAGCTCAAAGACCAGCTCTTGGTAAAGGTGGGAGACTACCTCAGAGCTACAATAAAACAAAAGCCCAATGGTACCTCTAGTGCCTGAATTAGAGGGAAGAAAATAAAAGCTTGCAATGCAGTCCTTTCCCAGAAGACTTCCTATTAAAAAAAAATGGTTCTTGAAATGTAGTTAATATGTTGTATCATTTTCAGGTTGTTGATTGTGAGTGATGGTTATGTTTCATATATAAACTACCTTGAGCTGTCTGGGGAAGGCCGGATAAAGGGATTATAAATTAAATAAATGGGAATATAAGAGTTGATATGATATACCCTTATTGATCTCTTTCCATTTATTTACTGGGTTTCTGAGCATTTCAAAGAGACATCTATTATATCGGAGTTTGCCTACAATTTCTGACGAATCGCAGTAGTTACGTGTGATGTAACGAATGCCTCTTTATTTCAAGAACAGCCACCATCAAGCACCAGATCCCTTATCTTTAAAATGTAATAAAAACCCCTATGTATGCTATCATATAGTTTTGCCATTTGTACGGACTGTCCGAGCTCTTTCCCTGGCAAGGGTTCATCTTGGCTGCTCCTGTCCCTTTGTCTTGAATAATCTAGATTTTTATCTCCGTCCTCCTTTCTAGGGGCTCAGGCTGGCTTTCATGGTTCTGTCCTCCATTTTATCCTCACAGCAGCTTATGGCATAGGTCAAGCTGAGAGTGACCAGCTCAGGATCCACCCTGAGTATCATGGCTGAATGATTTATTGAACCCATGTCTCCCCAGTCCTAATCCAATAGTAATCTCCACCATGCTTGCTGCCACAGTTTCCACTATGTCAATAAGGTATTCCAGTTTTGGGCGTGGAAAAGAGATCTAGAGATTGGTGAAGGGATTATACCCCTACAGAGTCCAAGATTGCGTCCTAAAATACAAATTTGTAAAGCCTGGTGAAATTGGTAATACAGAGATGTGTGAAATTGTGAATATATTCTGCTCTGTATTTCTGATGTGATCAGGTTTGCAGTAGATTTTGCTGTTTGGTGGGTTCATGTGAAAAACAGTATGAGATCTATGTTATGGTGTGATGCTGCTGTCATGCAGTGAGTAAACTCAGATAACTTCTCAAGATTTTCTAATCTGTGCTTTTAATATTTTCTAAGAACTGCTTTAAGGGCGTGATCACTGTGCTCGGGTGCTATGAACAATAGGATTGATTTTGTAAATCAGTCGTCATACACAAGGATTAAAATCCTTATTCTTTGGTTTATTCACAGAAAACTTTCCCCACTAAAATAAAAAATCATCTATTTCTAGCTGTATTCTGTATGTCTGCATCAGCCATAAGAGGGCAACATTATACTCGAAAACCCCCATAACATCCAGCTAAACAAAAGGAACTTGGAGAAACTGGAGAATATTCCACATTTTATACAAAACAAAATCCATGTTCAATATATCTTAATCAACTGTAGGAGAAAACTATAGAATTTGGATACTCCTACTACATTCTTGTACTACTACGGCTACTACTACTAAGAGGTCATTTGTTACTTAAAGCTTCAAGCACTGCTTCTATTATTTTGTGGGGTTTTTAACTCCCCCACATGCTTTTTTTTTAATTTCAGATTTTTTGCAATTCTGGGGCTTTTCCAGGTTTGTAGCAAGACCTGTCATCTGTTCATGGCTCCAATATCTGGATTTAAGTGTCCCCAGCTCAAGCCATGTTGAGAATTAGATATATTGTTAACAATGAGTGATAACGTTTGGTCATAATACTGAAAGTTATGGCACAATATTTGCTTTGAGATTTTGGTATTCAGATTTATTTACATAAATTAATTGATCCTGGGATTAAAAGACAGGTCATGAATCAAGTAATCTTTTTAACACTTCATAGCCTGAGCGGACATGTATTTATATAATTTGTTGGTTCTATATTGAAATCTGTTTGGCTTATAAATGCTAGCATAAGGCAGATCTAGTTGGAGTGCCGTGACACATCTTGCCAGTGTGTTACATTTCCAACATGTTTTTGAAGAGATTTTTAATGGATTATGCCAGCAACCATGAATACTAGTTGTCACTAAATGATGAAACAGTTTTATTGTTTATAGTTCAATGGTATCATCTTTACGGGCGACAGCCTGCTGCCACACACAGCTGTTTTTTCCCCCTTCCTTCAGGAAGGTGGCTAAGGTGGGGGTCTGTTGTGGGTAGCTGAAATTTCATGTTTCTGTTTCAGAACACTCGCCGAAATTCTTGCTATTCAGTCTCCAGCTGAGCAAAGTACATATTTAGAAATTACAGCATTGCTATTGGCTGTCTCCTGCCTTAGAAAGTGGCTGAGAGCTGGAAGTCAATTAAAACTAAGCTGGAGCTCAATATCCAGAGTTATGCTGGGCCTGTGTTTGAAGGATGTGCTTGAATCCAGGCCGTTGCTACAATATGTTTTTGATGTAAAAGAACTGGAAAATGAAGTGCTTAACCCTTACGCAGCTTGTCTTAATTTTCGGACACACACAGAGAGCTCAAAATATGACGGTGGACGATCTGGCTGCCCCAACCTCAAATAAGATGGGTTGTGAGGATACGGTTCAAAGTGGGAAAACATTCAGGGATGGGGAGTGCAGAACCTTTTTCCTAGTTCATCACTGAGATTCTCACAGCCCCCCTCCCGTAATGAGCTTTTCTTCCAGCTCGCTCAGTTCTGGTATTTTGAATCCAGTCATTGGTCTATGTAGCCCAGCATGTGTGTTCTAAAGTAGTGGCTTGCCAAAATTTCAGGCGGAAGTTTTTTCTCCCCAAACTTGCTTTCTGAGATCCTTTTCACTGGAGATGCCAGAGATTCAGTCTGGGATACAAATGAGCAAATGTTCTCTATTTGAGTTCCGTATTCATTTATATGTTTTGTCCATGAATTTAAATCTCTGCTTTTTGGTGTTGGTTTTGTAGATTTTTTTTTGGTATTGTGTGTGTATGCTACATAGTTTTAATGCAATGTATAGAATATTTAAGGAGCCAAGTGGCGCAGAGTGGTGAGTTGCAGTACTGCAGTCCAAGCTCTGCTCATGACCTGAGTTCGATCCTGACAGAAGTTGGCCAGCTCAAGATTGTCCCATCCTTCCATCCTTCCGAGGTTGTTAAAATGAGTACCCAGCTTATTGGGGTAAAGTGCAGACAACAGGGGATGGCAATGGCAAATCACCCTATAAACATAGTCTGCCTAGTAAACGTCGGGATGTGATGCCACCCCATGGGTCAGGAATGACTCGGTGCTTGCACAGGGGACTACCTTTACCTTTATAGAATATTTATACTCACGTTTATAGGTATAACACAGGTATAACTTTCTCTAAGGAGAGAGTGGTGGCTGCTGACTGGCTGCTCCTGGCACTGCAGGGTGGCTGCTGATTGGGCATCTGCACCTTTTTGAAATATCGGTGCCTTTGTTTTCTTCCAGTTGTCTGAAGGCTGAATTGGTTGAATGGCTGCTCAGGCTTTAACGTGTAGGGGTGTGCTGCTGAGTTAAGACTGGAGGGGAGACTGAGCAGGAAGATGAGTGTGAAAATCTGGGATTTTTTTTTAGGAGGGGGAAATTAGTCGGGAGGTATATGAAGGACACATTTTTGGAAGGGGAAATAAATCTGGAAAAGAAGATCATGGAGAAAATAAACTGGGGGATGAAAATTAGCTGAAGAGAACATGAATTTGGTTCTGTTCCAGTGTCCTCTGAAAATCAAGTTTAAAATATCAATACAGTTTAAAGTATCCATCTTCCTATGAAATCATGTCAATATTCTACTCTATTCTGTTCTTTTGGTGCTATGCTGCATATCCATACAACTCTGAAAGTTCATTGATTACGATTCTGCTGGTTCAAGGCAGCTCTGCATCAGTGGGGTTTCCTCTGGTGAGGCAGCCTGAGTACGTTTTTGCTTTGAGTTAAGCTGATTACAATAACCCTACTTCTCTCTGAAAGAGATACCCATACTTAGCAAAAGCTCACCTGCTCACCAATTGTTGAACGGTTAAGATGTGAGCAGGTGGGACTTTGCACAGTTCACTGAAGAAGGTGGGGACAGGTTTTTTAGTTTTTGTTTTTTAAAACAAGACAAATGTGGGATGTACCTCACAGCGAGGGGCATTTAAAAGGGCTGAATATTCTCACCTCAATGCTTTAAAGACTTCCACTTATGCTCCTCTTTAATGCTTCAGGTAAGCTCCAGTCCCTTTAGAGTCTTAATCCGGTTGGTGATCTATCATACGCAATATGGAAATAATTTCTAGGATTACAAAGGGATATAATGCCCCTTCGTGAAGAAAAATGGAAATTGGCTGCTGTGTTGTTGACTAGCAAAGAGCTTGTAGCCACCAATGGGCAAAGGCGCTCCTGTCATTAAAAGGGGGGGGGACGATGACAACAAATTGCAATAACAAAACACACCAACTCAAAACAAAATTCCAGAAATTCTCTAGAAAAGGAAAACAAGTCAGGCATAATTATTAGTAACAGCAGCAATTCCCAGTGGCCAATCTGGATTTCCTTGGAGTTGAGATGAAAGCCATTGTTTGTGGAGCCCAACTCAGACCGGATTTAGATTCTTTTCCTTCCTTCGTTTGATAATTCTGCCAAGAATTGACGGGCCAAATATCAAAGATTAACTATATAGTTGTCAGTGACTGGGGGCGGGGAGGGGCAATTTTTTTAGCTGAAATTGCATTCCTAATCGTGCTAATGTGTGAGCAAAGTGAGGGACGGGCAATTTTTTTTTTTTTAAGTAGCCCTCTATTCGTTCCAAGACACGAGGCACCTGACAACCTTTTCAACTTGGTCTAAGCATAAATAAAGGATTTTGGATCAGGCTTACCATCAATCTTTCATCTAGCATTATTATGCTGTAATTTAATCTACCACAAGTGGTAGATGAGAGAGCTTTGATTTCTAAACGGTTCTTGTTCACAAATCTTTTCTCTGCATTCCTGTACCGACGATCAATCAGGCACCATTAGACAGTACCAAGTAGAATATTCAATGCAGGGTAGGGGGGGAGTCCTGGATCTTGGCAGTCAAGTTAGCAAACTATGGAAAGGGCCATGGCTCAGTGCAGAGCAGATGTTTTGCATGCAGAAGATCCCAGGTTCAATCCCTGGTTCTTCCATTTAAAAGCTTTTGGGTGACAGGCATTGGGAAAGGTTAACTGTCCTGATATATGGCAGTTGCTCAGAGTAGGCAATGCTGAACAAGGTGGAGCAAGGGCTTAGCTGCACAAGACAGCTTCTTAGGTTCATACATGTTGATTTGCATAAAGGGGCGGAGTGTCAATGTCCTGAAAAACCAGCTGAAAAGCAGGAACCAGTGTGGTGTAGTGGTTAAGAGTGGTAGACTCTAATCTGGTGAACCAGGTTTGTTTCCCCACTCCTCCAAATGAAGCCTGCTGGGTGACCTTGGGCTAGTCACAGTTCTCTCAGAACTCTCTCAGCCCCACCTACCTCACAAGGTGTCTGCTGTGGGGAGGGGAAGGGAAGGAGATCCTTTTTCTTCTTCTTCCAGAGCCAGGCAAAAGGGCCAATGTCTCTAGAAATACAAAACCAACTGAAATCAATAGAGACAGTGCCACCGGCTCTATATAACACAAGATGGAACCATTCAGCAGGTCCTTTAGACTCATTAGCTCTGAGAAGAAGAGAACTCAGTGGATTTATATTTCTAGAGACATTAGCCCCCCCCCCCCGCCCCGGGGTCTGGCTCCATGAACCATTCTTTCCTGTTTCCTGGTGTGTTCTTCAGAATAAGAGTGCTCCGTCCCTTTCTGCAAATCAATATGTTGGATGTAAATATACACTTTCCTCTGTGACCAGATTTATTATCACAAAGTAGAGACGACGCCAGGTTTAAGAAGCAAAGGGAGAAAAAAGCTTTTTTTATTTTGCCAGGCAAAAGAGGAAGACATTTCAGCCCTTTTCGGGTTCAAAAGTGAAAGTCTCCTAACAGACTCCGCCTAGTCCTCATATTTATACTTCTCCAGAGTTCTTTGTTCTAAGAGGATTTGAATATCTCCTCCTCTCAAATCCACCCTAACTCTGATCTCATCTTTGTGGTCACATGCATATGATCTCATCTGTTATTTGGTGATATCCTGTACCAGATACGAAAAATCACCTGCTTTGTTCAGTTTAAGTTAGACAGGACTATTTTCTACTGACTTATATAAATAACCACAGCTTACAAATATAATAGAAAAATAACATTTTTCTAATATGCTAGAATTAAATTAATTAAAATCTTACACATCCCACAAATATGTAAAGAATTCTTAATCTATTATTTACCCTTCCTCGACTTGAAAGTTGGTGGTAAGGATGTCACTTGGGATCACAGAACCTTTTGAGCCTGCCAGTGCCCTCCCCAAATGTAGGACAGAAATATACAGAGTTATAGCATTCTGAGCACACTGATTCCAGTGGACTTAGAAGGGTGTATCTCTCCCTAGGATTGCACTGTCCATCTACCCTTTTAAGAGTAACATTTAGGTAGTTATCAAACGATTAGGAAGGAAGCATGGCTTACTTATTTCCTGCTTCATCACTCTGTGTTTTGCCTTCTTACTGGACTTTTCCTTGTGAAAGCTGTAAAACAACCTTCCACAGGAGATGCATTTAAAATTAGCACCTTGGTTATTATTTAGATGGTGAATTCCAAGAGCCTTTCAATAACACTTCTAAGATGGTATCATTGATTAATATATTAAATGAATTTTATTTGCATATAATTTGAAGAGGTCGAGTAAACAAAGAATTGGCCTGATTATACACTCACTTTAAAATATTTTTATAAGCACAGTTAGCATCATATATGCTTTTTCTTCTTTCTTTTGTTTATATTATTGGATAAGGCTAAACTGCAGAAAGTACCTAACTAACCCCCAAAACACTATTATTTCAAGCTTGGATGAAACCTAAAAGTTCCGTAAATTTGACACGCACACACAAAACCTTTTCCCAGCTTTATTTGAAGAACATGGATTGGCAAGAAATCTACTAAGCTTTGGAGAAAACATTAGAACATTGGGATGTTCACCAAAACCAAATGTTTTTTTTGAAAACCGAATTCAAATGAAATGAATACTGGTGAACGATGACACATTTATGATAGCTTTGGCGACAACCGAGTTGATTGCCATTTTTTTTTGTACATACAAGCAATCAGGAGAGACACTGTCCTTCAGTGTTACTCCTCTGAAGATGCCTGCCACAGCTGCTGGCGAAAAGTCAGGAAAGAAAATACCAAGACCACGGTCACACAACCCAGATAACCTACAAGAACCAATGAACTCTGACCGTGAAAGCCTTCGACAATAATCAGGAAATCATTTCACAGGCCTTTTGCTGTATCTAAGTACAAAATAGATCAACACTCTGGATGGCCCAGTCCAAAACGTGCGGCTCAGGGCGTCTCACAACAGCAGTGATTCCAACAAAACAATCAAATTACCATAAAATTACAATAAAATCATGTTGAAACATCGCTTAGGAATAAAAACTGGCCCCATAAGCATAATCAATAAAAACATCAACTACACATGTATAGAATGGTGCTCCCAATGGACAACAGGGACAACTGCCACAGGCCCCTGCTGGAGAGGGGCTCCAACTTCCCATGCCCTGCCCCCCAGTGGGGGGGCAGCTGACTCAGTAGCATTGGTTTCCCTTGCCTGCCCCATTTGACTTGGTGGTGGCAGCAGCAGCTCATGGCCAACTCACACAGTGCGAGGGCAACCCCCTTGCTTGGACCCTGATGGCAGGGGTAGCCCTGGCAGGGGGTGGCTGTGATTTTGGGGCCCCATCCTGGATTTTGGTCCATAATCTCTAAGACTCCCCCCGGTCGGTGCTAGCACCAGCTCCTTGTATGAGCATAAGTATCTCTTTGGATTTTGGTCCATCTGTCTCTTGACATTTCTTACAACTATGGACAGAAAGATACCCTTGTACCAACAACCATGTCCATTTCCTGCTATTGATTCCCTGCATCCGATAACCAGAGCTTTGCCTTTGCCTTTCATAGGTAGTAGCCACCGCTAGACTGATCCTCCAAGTATACTCCGAATTGCTTTTTCAAACAATTGTTTACCTGAATTGTTCACAACATCCTGGTACAGTGAATTCTCGACAGTGTTTACGGATATTGCACAAAGAATGGCTTCCTTTGTGAGCGTTTCTTTCCTGGGATCCTCCTGCGTGATTACTGACATCGACGGGTTCCATAGATTTCAAAAATCTTCACTTTCCACCATCTCTTTTCTCTAACACTTCCCTTTTTCCAGCTTGGTAGAATTTCCAAAGAGCTCCCCTTTTACAAACAGTACCCAGGAACCTGGTTCTCTTGCATAATTCAGCATGGCCTCAGGTCTGTTGAGGAGGGAAGGCTTCAAAATTGTTTCCAGAGGGCAATTCAGCCTTCCAGAGCCGCCTTCCTCTGTTCCTTCACTAACAAGTGTGCTGATTAGCATCCTCACCCAGTGGACGCTTTTTCCCCAAGCCCATTGTGTAAAGGCCACGGGCACGTTACAGTGAAAACAGATCACAAATTGAATCAACAGACCCCTTTTTCTTCATTTGTTGTAATGACAGAAAGAAAGAAAAAATACACCCAGAGAATTTCAGAATTAATTCAGAAAGAACTCGTGCATCCCCAACCCAATGCCCCCCACCCCATCCAGTGCATGGCAACAGGAGTTAAAATCTGTTTTCAGTTTAGCTATCAATTTAGCAGTAAATTGAATTAAATGCCAAAATGTTTGAAAACAGAGTTGTATTTCATTCCAGCTGCATCACTGATTTGAGTAGAGAAAAATGTCTTGAATGCTCAGCATTTTTATGATTAAACACCCCCAATGTTCTCTCTTTTAAAAATGAAACATGCTTGGGGAAGACTTGCTGTTGTTTACTCCGAGTTTGAGTGGTAAAGGCCCCTTGCGATGTGGCACTTCCGGGTATAAACCAGAAGTGATGCGATCGCCTTGGCATGGCTGCACGTGATCTCTCCCTCACCTCTGCCCCAAAAACCTCCCGCCGGAGAAGAGGGTGGACCGGGCAACCCTATCTTACAATATTTTATTTTATTTAACAGTCTTTGATCATTGACACCTCAAGACTAGAGGGGTGCCTGCCCAGATCAGGAGGCGGGGGGTGGCTGCCTTGGCTGGCTCGTGGGCCAGATAAGAGCTCTCAAGGGGCTGGATCCAGTCCCCAGGCTGCATGTTTTGACATCCCTGATGTACATTGTAAGTTGCATGGTTGTAGTGAGGATGCTTAAAAATTGGGGCCTCTTCTTAGAGTTCATCTCGCCTCCAAATTAGGGGCTCTCAAAGTAGGGCCTTTGCTTATATTCGTCTGTGTTAAATGCCGTCAAGTCGCTTCCGACTTATGACAATCCTATGAATTAATGACCTCCAAAATGTCCTATCATTAACAGCCTTGCTCAGGCATTGCAAACCAAGGGCTGTGGCTTCCTTCGTTGAGTCAATCCATCTCACGTTGGGTATTTCTCTGTTCCTGCTGCCTTCAACTTTTCCTAGCATTGGTGTCTTTTCCAGTTAGTCTTGTGTTCTTATAATGTGACCAAAGTAGGATAGACTCAATTTGGCCATTTTAGCTTCCAGGGAGAATTCAGGTTTATAATCTTAGCTGATGGATAAGTTCTTGTGGGAATCGGTGGTCCATCAAATACCCCTGTCCCATACCCTTTAAGACTTCAAAGGTAATCACCATCACTTTGAACTAGGCTCAGAAACAAATTGCTATCCATTATAGTTTTTTTCAAAATTAGTGACATGTACTCCCTATAACTCATGCCAGGCAGTGATCCGACAATGTTGGTACCAATTGAAGGGTCCAAAGAGGCTTCAAAGGAAGCTCTGTGTAGATAACCTTGCAGTGATCTGACCTGGTTTATGCATTAGGTACAAATGCTTTTTAAAAAGGAGAGTGCTTGACCTGTTTAACTGACAACATTATGACAGCTGTGATAAAGAGTAGGTGTAACAATGCTCTAAAAAGGAGTTCTTGCTTTGGAATTTTGATTGATTTATATTTATTTATTTATTTATTTTAAATGTTTTTAATGCTGCCTTTCTACCTGATCGGGGCCCCAAGGTGGCACACATAAAAACATCAAAACATTTGAACAATAAAGAACATTTAAAATGATAAAATAATTCAATAAAAACACCTAAATGAACAACACGAGAACCAGGGAGAAGGGCCAATAACCGTTATTGGAGGTACGAGAACCAGGGAGAAGGGCCAATAACCGTTATTGGAGGTATGTCCAACTGAACAAAAAATTCTTCACTTGCTGGTAGAAGACACTGATAGGCGGAGACAGACGAATCTCCTGGGGAGGATGTTCCAAAGTTTTCTTGATGCGACTAAGAAAGCCCTTTCTCGGGTTGCCACTTGACTTGCCCCAGATGGCATAGGCAACCAAAGCATGGCCTCTGAAGATAACCAGAGTAAATGGATAGGTTCATACAGAAGAAGATGGTTCTTAGAGTATGTTGGATCCAAGGGCTTTAAAAGTCAATACCAGCACCTTGAATTGAGCCCAGAAGCAAATTGGAAGCTACTGTAGAGGAAACAAGACTGGTGCGATATGGTCCTTATGACAGTCTTCAAGGGCAGCCCCATGTAGACTGCATAGCAGTAATCTACTCTACCACAGTGGCAAGATCTTAGCTGCCCAGGAAGGGCCACAGCTGGCTCACCAACTGAAGCTGGTGAAAGGCACCCTCCTAGCCACCACTGCCACCTGTTTATTCAACCGGAGGCCTGGGTGCAAGAGCACCCCCAAGGTACTATCCTGCTCCTTTAGGGGCAGTGTAACCCCATCCACAACAGGGGCTCATTTCCTCTGTCAGGCTTCTCCCTCACCAGTAGCACCTCCATTTTGTCAAGATTAAATTTCAGTCAGGATTAAATTTAGTCTTGATTATATTTAAAATGTATATCTAAATCTGGCTGAGAATGTTGCCTGTCCCTTCCCTTCCTGCTGGAATCTTACTTATTTTCTTCCTTTCTTCCAAAAGCAGATTTCATTGTTCTCCTCTCCTTAGGGTTGCCAGATACCAGGTAATGGTGGGCATTTGCCCACCAATTAAGGGGGCTGCCTGCCACCCCTCAGCTGGCTGATGGGCAGAAGCAGGCCAGATGAAGGGTGGGGGGGAGTAAATAACTGCACTTCTGGGTTTCAATAGAGTTTTGGAGGAATGTGCTAGAGCATCCCCTTCACTTCCAGGGTAAACCCGAAAGTGACGGGGGAATTTTGGGAGGAATGTGCTAGTGTCCCTGTCACTTCCAGGGTAAACCAAGAAGTTATGTTATTGTGCAAATCATCCCCCCAGCCCCCCCCCCCCCACAATGAAGCTCCCATCGCTGGTGAGGGGGGACCTGGCAACCCTACCTCTCCTACAATTTATCTACACAACAAACTTTTGAGACGTGTGTAACTGGCCTAAGGTCATCTAGCAAGCTTCTGTGGCAAAGGGGGGAGATACAAATCTGAGTTGCCCAGATCCTAGTCCACAGGTGCTCAACCTTTTTGAGCATGCGGGCACCTTCAGAATCCTAACACGGTGGTGGGCACAGCCACAACATGGCTGCCACAACATGGCTGCCGTAGGAGGTGGAGCCAGCCACAAAATGGCTGTCATCGTTTTCTTCCAGTCACACAGTGAATATCCTTCTGCTGTGGTGTCAGCTGCTGCCAAAGAAATGCTTTTTTAAAAATCTGCACAGCCAATCAAATCTTCAGTGGCTGATCAGACACCCTCCTGGGCACAAGCCCTACTTGGTCCTGCCCATTTTCTAAAACCACTTGGCGGGTTCCAGGAATGGTGTCAGCAGGTGCCATGGTGCCCATGGGCCCTACTTTGGTGACCCCTCTCCTAATTTTTGACACTACACCACACTGGCTCTTAAGTGCTGTCACCGTGTTCAGAGTCTTCTGCTATGACAGTGCTTTGACTGGGGTTGCTACCTTGTGCCTGAGACAAGATGCTTCCTGGACTCAGGAATTATCTGCGCTGGGACCCTCAGTGCCGCGGCTGGTAGGAACAGGCTTCGAGTAATTCATTCCTTAAATCTCAGAAATGGAATTGTATGGAAGCCTGGTTTTTCTTTTCTTTTTTTAAACCCCCCCCCCCACAACAACAGTGTGTCGTTTCTAACCCAAGCCACAATTTCTATATGTGGCTGGGATTCAGAGGTCTTTCTGATAGCACAATGGACGCCTCTCACTTTGACCGGTTTCCTAATGTCTCCAGGGCATAGAGGTCAGGTTGAAAAATCTTTCCGTGACATGATGGCATTACTAGCCCTTTTCTAGTGGGAGGAGCGCCCTCCTACACAGCCCATTTCCCTCTGTGTTGTGGTCCTTGCAAGGCAAAGAGCTATACTTCTAAATGGTTTCTTGTGTAAGCTCTTTCATGCTTCTCACTTTGGAGCCTTCTTTTAGAGTCTGAGCCAAGAGGCCGGGAACCGCTCGGGCTGCTTTTTCTGTCTGTGTTTCTCTGTGGTTCTCCACAGATCCGCGAGACACGCCGCCTCCCCTCTTTTGCTCCCTCTCCCTTCCTTACTCTCATTCTTTGGCTCAGAATATTCTCGACTTTCATTGTTTGCACGTGGAAAAATGACAACTTAATAAACGGGAGGATCTTTCTGTTTACATTTGGGTACCTTTCCGAAGTATTCTAACTTGGCACGCCATCTCTATCCGACGCTTAAATATAATGTTTTTTTCGTTAAAAAAAGCTTCTTCCTGGGTTTACACATATACTTTGAAAAATTATTCTGCTGATGGAATCAGCAAGCTTTCAGGACTTTCAGGTTTGGCCAAGCTGTTAATGCATTTATTGCTCTTGGCATCAGGTAACTGAAGTGGTTAGTTGCTTGGATTTTTTCCTCTCCCTCTTTCTTTCTCTCTCTCTCTTTTAAAAAAATCACTATGTTTCCCTCCCCTTTGCAATTCCTTTCCCTTGCTAATAGCACAGAGTGACAGCTGCTGATTAGAGAAGCCTTGAAAAGGGCCACTAAGAACCTGGCAGCCGCGTCATCACATCAAAATATAGACAGGCGCATACTCAAGATCCTTTCTGTGGGTGGCGGGTTGCTTGTTACCCCCATCAAGCTTTCCAGATGAAATTCACCTTTCTCTTCTCGCTCCCTGACCTTGAGGTTCCAGCTACAAAGCTCGGGAAATAATTGGCCACCTTAACTTCGCTGTTCGGCTTTTTTGTTTTGTTTTGTTGTTGTTCAAATGCAGCTTGTTTTATAAGAATCAATACGAGTCCATCCTGTCATTTTATAAGAGGTGTATGCCGTGCGGCTTCTGCAGGAACTGTCTTTCGCTTTGGGCCGAACCCGGCGAGATGCCGGATGTTATGGAGTGCCCAAGTATCTTTCACCCTTTTTAATTAGCCAGTGTGCAGGACCCCGGATTACTCTGGGATCACAAGTAGGGTTGCCAGCCTCCTGGTACTAGCTGGAGATCTCCTGCTATTACAACTGATCTCCAGCCGATAGAGATCAGTTCACCTGGAGAAAATGGCCACCCTGGCAGTTGGACGCTATGGCATTGAAGTCCCTCCCCTTTCCAAACCCTACCCTCCTCAGGCTTTGCTCCCCAAAACCTCCCGCATGTGGTGAAGAGGGACCTGGCAACCCTACTCACAACATGGGGAAGGGGAAATTAAGCCAAGCCCCTTATGTGGAGGTTAGTAACCTTAGTGGCCAGCTATGCTTACAACAACTCACAAAAAGCAAAACGATGCATTTTCATTAACTTTTTCATTCCAGTACATAATAAACATTGCCAGTGTCCAAAGCTTACCTGTACATTGCAAATGGTTTCTTTGCATCCATTGGTAGTATGTGAACTTAGTTAATGAGACTGCATTACAAATATGACTAAACTAGTCTTTTATAGAAGTGGTTCTGTTTCATTCCAGTATTCCACAATAACCATTGTAGCAACTGTAATAAAGTTGTGACTAATTCAATATCTGAAGAAGCTATGAATAATTTTAAATGTGTGTGTGTGTTATGCACTGTCAAGTTGTTGCTGATTTATTACAACCCTATGAATTAATGACCTCCCAAACGCACTAATCCAAGTAGAATTGTCTTAGGATCTAGTGATACATTAGTGCATAACACTGAATCTTATTTTGCCAAAATAGACATTTAGTAATTTGAGGTCCCATTCTCATGTTGAAATATTATTGCCTAGATGGAAATTTGCTGCCTCCTTGCAAACTAGGGTTTAAATTCTGCTGAAAATTACTGCTGATGGAATTATCATCAGCGAAAAATTACTTTTACACCTCCCTCCCTACTGCAGCGGGGGTTGCCAAGTGCCAGGTGGTGGTGGGCAACCCCCCGCCAATCCACCTGGCTGGCTGCCGACCAGCTGAGGGTCTGCAGGCAACGCATGCACGTGCACCTCCCCATTGTGCCACATCACTTTCGGTTTACACCCAGAAGCACCGCGTTGCAAGGGGCTGTTTACCACTCAAACTCCCAGTTTGAGTGGTAAAAGGCCCCTTGCGATGTGTTTTACACCTGGAAGTGCTACATCGCAACGGGCCCAGTTTGAGTGGTAAAGGCCTCTTGCGATGCAGCACTTCCAGGTGTAAACCAGAAGTGACGTGACTGGGTTGGCATGGCCACGCGCATGTGCAATCTCACCTCACCTCCACCCCAAAAACCTCCCACTGGAGGAGAGGGGGGACCTGGTACACCTAACTGCAGCCCAAAATGCCACCTGAAATGCTGCTGCTCGGGGAGGGTCAACCCCCCCCCAGAACAGCATGGGAGGGGAGCCAGAGGAATGCAGCAGGATGGGGGAATTGGCAAAAATCATTCCTCCTTCAATGATCCCTAGGCCTATGGTGGAAAGGACCCTGGGCGTTATGTATATTTTGAAAGCCAAAATAGTTTCTAGTACCAAATTCTTTATAACTGGACCAAAATAAAATCTTCCCACTCCACATCTTCTTTGTAAGGGTAGCTTTCAAAGGTTTTCTCCCGCCCCTCAAATGTGAAATCCGTGTTTGGACTTCAGCCACATGGTTATACTTAGTTTCTTATTTTAAAATAGTTTTCCAAAATAGATTCAGACATTACACTGTTAAAAACAATTTTCGCTCTAGGAATTGAATGTCATACTGGGTTTGTAGTAATAACTGATAGATATCTTGAATAATCTTCAGTGTGGACTGAGACTACAAAGCTCTGTCAATCATCGGGTTTAATCTTAAACACAGATGATTTGAATTCACGTTAGCAGCATGAGGAAGCCAAGAAAAAGGAAGGGTGCTGTTTGCAGAAAAGATGATAGGGTTACCTCTGCTGCTACCCTTTCCTGCTACTATGCTGAGCTAGTAAATCAAGATGAAGTTTATGAAAAATCCTAAAAAGTGTGTGTGTGTGGGGGGGGGGGAAGGGGTTTCATAACTCGCCGTTCCTGCTGGGATTTTCCTATTATAAATCTGCTGTCAGAAACAAGTGTTTTACTTGTGGTTTAATTTTATGCAGGCCCAAACACCTTGCCTCAACACGTAGTGCCAGAGACTGTCTTGACTGTCTTAATGCAGCAGAGTCCTCATGAAAAAAGGAAAAAATGCACACATACTCTTTTGTCACTCACTGCTTCATGAGCAGTCTGATGAAAACTGAACGAAGGCATAAATTGCACGGTGGCCTGTGTGTAGGAATGGACATTTGAATAGCGTCACTTGCGTGAATTAGGCATCTTGGAGCAAAATATCGTTAATCTTCTCTGTAATATTGGCAGTGCAATGTTTTATTATTACTACAGCTGCTGGTTGTTGTTGCTTTTTTAAATTGCAGAAGAAAATCTATGGGGAATTTTTTTGCTCCACTTCTCTACCATGCTATCAAACTATTGCCATGCTGGCTGCACAGATAAATATGCTTCAGAGCATGTCTGCATATCATCTTCTCATATGCTCAGCACTTTGGTTTTCACATAGAGGTGTCAGGATCCACAGCTGGGACATGCCTGATTTAAAGTGGTTTTTCCTAGGGTCATTGCTACCATATTTGGTTGTAGCTTAGGTTTTGCCAGGGGAGTGGTGTGGGGGAGTGAGCAAGAAAAAGAGTAGGAAAAAAGAAGGATGTAGGGTTGCCTGGTCCCTCTTTGCAATCGGCGGGAAGTTTTTGGGGTGGAGCCTGAGGAGGGTGGTGTTTGGAGAGGGGAGAGACTTCAATGCCATAGAGCCCAATTGCCAAAGTGGCCATTTTCTCCAGGTGAACTGATCTCTATTGGCTGGAGATCAGTTGTAATAGCAGGAGATCAGCATATATTAGATATTAGTAGGACATTAGATTGGGGGAAGGCACTTCAGTTTTACACGATACATGAACAGTAGATTCAGGACAGAGAAAAGGAAGTATTTCTTCACTCAAAGAGTGAACTCACTGGCACAGGATGATGTGATGTGGACAGAGAGAAGAAGCTTTTCTCCCTTTCTCATAATACTAGAACATGGGGTTATCTGCTGAAGTTGGGGGGTGAGAGATTAAAAACAGGTAAAAGGAAGTATTTCTTCACATGACGCGTAGTTAAATTGTGGAAGTCCCTGCCCCAGGATGTGGTGATGGCTGCCAACTTGGAAGGCTTTAAGAGGGGAGTGGATGTGTTCATGGAGGATAGGGCTATCCATGGCTACAAGTCAAAATGAATACACGATGCATACCTATTTTCTGCAGTATCAGAGGAGCATGCCTATTATATTAGGTGCTGTGGAACACAGGCAGGATGCTGTTGCAGTCGTCTTGTTTGTGAGCTTCCTAGAGGCACCTGGTTGGCCCCTGTGTGAAAAGACTGCTGGACTTGATGGGCCTTGGTCTGATCCAGCATGGCTTTTCTTATGTTCTTACGATGGTCACTAGGCTACTTGACTTTAAAAGGGGATGGGACAAATTCCTGGAGGATAGGTCCATCTATGGATGCCAATTCAGAAATTCCTGGAGATTTGGAGGCAGTGCCTGCAGATGATGGAGTTTGGGAAGGGGTGGGAGCTAAGCAGGGACGAAAGTCCACAGAGGCCACTTGCCAAAGCTTGCCAAAGTTTCCTCCAGGGGATCTTTGTCATTGGGATATCTGTTGTAATTTGAGGAGAATGCTAGGCCCTTCCTGGAGGTTGGCAACTCTAGGTCCATCAACGGTTTTAATGGAACCTCCATGTTCAGACGGTAACATCAAGGGAGGGTTTGGACCCTGTGCCCTGCTTGTAGGTCTTCTCGGGGCATGTGCTTGGCCCCTGCATGAAATTGGATGGTGGCCTTGATGGACCACTGTCCTGATACAGTCCATGGCTGCTCGTGCGTTCTTATGTCACTGTGGGCAGCCTGTCTGAAGAGGCATTTCCTCCTGTGTGAAAGTACAGGATGTGTACCTGCCAATGGCAGTTTTTATAAGTGCATACAGTTTTTAAAAAGTTTAAAATGGGTTGCCAAATTAATTGAGGCAGACTGTTTAGTCAGTTTATAGTTGACTCATCTAATTGACAAAATGACTAAAGTTTGCAGTCCAAGTTTGCACAGGGAAAACTAACAAGACAGAGAGCAAGGCCCAGTGATTCACAATATTCTCTTTGTGAATGCCCTCTTTGGTGCAGTAAAAGAGAATAAAATGTGCAAAACCAGTTAATCTATGCAGCAAATGCATTGCACCTAACTTTAGTTTTAATCACAACTCAAAGCAAGATAGTATTACGTTTGGTTATTACATTTATACTCGACTCTGTCTTCCACAGACTGTGTGCATGTAGCATGATTAAAACATGTTCAGTGAGTTAGGTCTGAAAGTGGCCATACATATGCAGAAATGTCCCCTTTTCATGGAAGGACTGCTTTAGAACTTAGGCTAGAACTTTGTGTAAATCCAAAGGTAGTCTTCTGTTTGCAACAGTTTGAAATGGCAATACAGTCTTTCTGTTATGGCACTATTTGAAAAATTGTACAAACTGTTGCTTTAATCTTGGGGAGGGGGCTGTGGCTCAGTGGTAGAGCATCTGCTTGGCATGCAGAAGGTCCCAGGTTCAATCCCCGGCATCTCCAGTTAAAGGGACTAGTCAAGTAGGTGATGTGAAAGACCTCCGCCTGAGACCCTGGAGAGCCGCTGCCAGTCTGAGTAGACAATACTGACTTTGATGGACCAAAGCTCTGATTCAGTATAAAGGCACCTTCATATGTTCAGGACAGTACTAGGGGCTATTTCCCTTCTTGTTTAATAGAACTAGCTTTTTTCCCCTTATAGGGACGTTTTTAAATGTCATTCCCTGTCAGCTGTCTAAATAGCATGGTGCACTCTACCGTATCGGGATTCTGTCACCTTGCCCTGCTGCATGTGTAGTGATGTGCTATGAGGTGATTACACATATAAAAAGCCCGTGTGATGTAGTGGTTAGAATGTCAGACTAGGATATGAGAGGCCCAGGTTGAAATCCCTAGAAGGAAAAACAACGTTGTAAGCCTTTTTGGTGGAGGGTTGTAGAATGGTATGTATTACCCATCTCATCAGATCTCAGAAGCTAAGCAGGGCCAGTACTTGGATAGGAGACCACCAAGGCAGGCTCTGCAGAGGAAGGCAATGGCAAACCACCCCTGCTTCTCACTTGCCTTGAAAGCCCCTTGCTGGGGTCAACATGAGTTAGTTATGACTTGATAGCAAATAGATACGTACATACATAAGCCTCTTTGGGTCCACATCAGGGAGAAAAGTGGGTTTTAAAAATCAAAATATAGACAAATCCCCCTTCTGAGCGAGCTCTTTAGTTATGTAAGGGGATTGTAGGGCTGTCATGAAGACAGCCTTAGTGGACTGATTTGGCATACATGATAGGCTAGATGGAGGTCTGGTCTTTCTCCCTCTTGGGAGAAGGGGATTTAAACTACGAATTGCCTGTTCAGCATAAAATGTCACATGGCTGTATTCTGATTTTGCATGGGATGTAAGATGTGGGAATAAAAGCAATGAAAATAGACTTCTGCTTCATGTATCTGTGAATTACACCCTGTTTGTGTGAGTGCAACCAGATAGGCAGTAACTTTTGAAGCAGACGGATCTGAGCTCAAAATGTAGTGCAGTGGATTGAAGGTTGAGCTGCGAAACATTCTTGGGGGTTGGACTAGATGACTCTATGATTCTATGATCCTGAGTGGCCGACAGCCTTTCTCACCTTAATCTATCTCGAAGGATTCTTCTGAAGGCAAAATGTATGTGGAGGGGGCATGTATTGATGGCTTCTTTGGAACGCCTTGGAAGATAGTGTAACATTTTCCCCTTTTCATCACCAGGATACGTTCGGGGACTTTCTCCCAAGAGAGAGGCAGATTTTGCTTTTTAACAAAACTGTTTATATTGTTTCAGAAATGTATGTTTGTATGTATATTTATATCAAATCAGCAATTTGTTGAATGATCCATTTTGTAATGAAAAACAGATCTTGCAGTGAGCCATTTCTTTTCAATCTTGGTGCCAAAAAGAGTTCCAAATTCATAGGTGGTCTTCTTTGCAGAATCAGAATTGAGTTCCCTGCTTTCCAGGTCTCAGATTGAACCCTGTTAACCAAAACAAGATAAAACAAAACATTCTAAATGTATAGGAAATCAAGTTACTTTGAACCTTTGTTTTGTTTGCGAACCTGAGCCAAGCTCTTCGGGGTCTTGCTGTCCCAAAGAGATCTCCCTCTGATCTTCAGCAGCTATCTCACCTGATCCACTTTACCACCTCAGAAGAGGGGTTTGTATATGTGTGTTGGTGTGAAAGAGGGAGAGAAAGAGAGAGATATTTATTCTGCTGAGCTTGATTGCCAAGCTACGGTGGATTCCATCCCTTGCCCTTCCTTAGACTTTAAGGACCCTAAATATGGGTTGCCAGCTTTTAAACTGGTCCCTCTAGCTGTCCCCTTAATCCCCGTTCAATCTGCTGCAAATACCCAATGATGTTATTTTCCTCCATTCCATGAAAAGCTTCAGCTGCATATTTCCATGCATTAAGTCTCTCTATTAAAGAGACGGGACATTTTTCTGCCACCCAACTCTAAATACTTTTTAATAAAAATAATCACTAGAGTTGCAGAAGGAATATAAGAAAGTAGTAACAACGATGTAATTGGCATAATAAAAGGAAGTAGTAGTAGTGGAGAGCTAGTGTGGTGTAGTGGTTAAGGTGTTGGATTAGGGTCTGGGAAACCCAGGTTCAGATCTCCATTCTGCCATGGAAACTTGCTGGGTGACCTTGAGCCGGTCACATACTCTTGGCCAGCATCTGGATGGTGGACCTCTAAGGAATACCAGGGTCATGAGATGGAGGCAGGCAATGGCAAACCACCTCTGAACATCTCTTGCCTTGAAAACCCTATGCGGTCGCCGTGTATCAGCTGTGAGTTGATTACAAAAGTAGTAGTAGTAGTGGTTCTCAAAAACCTTTTATGCAGGGACATTTCCCTGCAGTCACCCCCATTGACTGCTTTGGGGCTTCCTTTTGATTATGCATGCTTTTTCCACCTGTCACTCACTCTCCCCAAGTGTTTTGCCCACATTTTCCAGATTCTGGCTAAAACAGCATCTGGAAAATATGGGGCAAAACGTGTGGGGAGAGCGAGGCAACCTCTGACAGGTGGGAAAAGCATGTATAATCAAAAGGAAGCCCCAAAGCAGTTGGCGGGGGGTGACCGCGGGGAAACGTCCCTGCATAAAAGGCCAAAGTCACTACCAGCTCCCTACTTCAGATTTCAAATGTTTTAAAGCTCTGCTTGGAACTGGATTTGTGACATGTTTCCAGTGCCAGGATCTAACTGTGAAATATGTCAAACATTCATGACCAGGATGTTTTTGAACATGTGTAGAATGCTCTTGTCTTATCACTCAGGACCCACAGACAGCCCACATGCATTTCATTTAGAGGGTGAAAGATGCCAGAGTGGGGCCATGACTCCCAGACAAGCTTTCTTTTGGCACGTCTCATTGTAGAGATCAAGCACCGGACAGGCCTTTAAGCTTATATAACTGCTTTTGTAGGCCATGAATGTGTGTTTGGTTGCTAACATTTTGCGCTGGAGTCTGGAAGTATTTCTTTTGGACTTGACTCATACAAAAGGAATGAGGATCTCAAAGTCACGCAACAAAGCAGCAACCAGAGTGCAAGAGAAGGTTTTGTGGTTTTTCTCTGATGAGATATCCATGAATATAAAGTGTCTCTATCGCTCTAGGAAATGTGGGCACTGTTTGAGACTTGTGTATAAAGGAGTAGGCTTAGAGGGGGAAAGAAACTCAATGAATACACTGTCTTTTGAATGATCTCAGTAAGATGCTTTCCTGTCAGTAAATATGCTGTTATCCCTAGGCTGTGTTCCTTCAGACAACGCCAATTATTCAGAAGGTTATTCATGCCAGGTTTGGTCTTCTTGGAAAGGAAGCTGCCATGTGGAATAGCTTAAAATGGCTTCCAGATAGGGTTGCCAGGTCCCTCTTCACCACCGGCGGGAGGTTTTTGGGGTGGAGCCTGAGGAGGATGGGGTTTGGGGAGGGGAGGGACTTCAATGCCATACAGTCCAATTGCCAAAATGGCAATTTTCTCCAGGTGAACTGATCTCTATCGCCTGGAGATCAATTGTAATAGCCGGAGATCTCCAGCTAGTACCTGGAGGTTGGCAACCTTACTTCCACATGGTGGCTTCCTTGCATGCACCAGCCTGTAGCAACAGAGGAATCTTATCTAGAACAATAAGAGAGAGGCTATTTTTAACTGGCTAGTGCTTTCTAAGGCAAAGGAATTTGTTGCTGTGCCTATAAGATCTTTCTAGAAGCCAGTTTTAATTTTAATTTTCAATAGAAGCTTTTCTGTGCCTGAAAAGCAGCTTTTCTAAACAATGCAGCTGCTTTTTGCTGCCTTTCTCTGCTTCCTTGCCCTGATATCTCCTTAGCCAGAGAGATAGAAAGCTGTGTATCCAAGATGAATTAGTATTTGATATTGCCTTCACCCTTTGGCCCTTTACCCTGTCTTTTGACAACTTAGTTCTGTCCTGAGCACAGAGGTTCCACCCCTTGACCCTATTAACTTCCCTTATGATAGACTGGGTGTGAGTGCAAGGGGATGGAATCATATCACAGAAAGAGCCAGAGGACCCCTAAGGTGACTGTAACGATGTCTCTCTTCTATCCAGACAAAGGAAATAATGGACCATGTCAACAAAGAAATGATGGGAGGCCATACCTTGGGGATTATGTAGGCATGGAACATTTTGTTTTATGACAAGGGGACAGACTAGTAGGGCTGTTGAAAAAAATTCAGTAAAATTCGGATCCGGAATATCCGGCCTGTTTTGATCCGGGAAATGCCGAAGTCCGAACTCCCCCGCTTCGGATCCGTGGAATTTGGCGTGAGATTTGAGTTTGGGGGGAAATTCAGCTGAATAAAGCCATAAAAACCACATTTGCGCCATTCCGCGGCTCCAGGGGGCATTTTTGAGGGTAGAGCCCCCAAACTTTCTTTTTTTATATATATAAATTTTTATTATTTTTATAATAAGAAAAAAAGAACAAAACAAGTTATACAAATCATAAAAAAGAAAACAAACAAGAAAAAAGTAAAAAGCATAAAAAATACAGAAATACAAAAAGAGCACTTATACAATCATCAAAATTACACCCTATAACCTAAATTGTAAAATACACAGTGCTCTAATACCCACCACCCACCTTAACAGTGTATCCCACCACCAATAGACTTCTGGAGAAGTGTTTTGACAGTATTTAAAATTACTTATACTATTATTATTATAAAAAACATTACATTAACTATAATTCATTAACTATGCTTGTAAAATTCATTTTCTCCAGCTTATCAAAAAATGGCCTTTAGCCATGTTTTTTTAAACTCTTCCATGTCTTTACCATGTAAAGAATCTGTAAGTTTGGCCATATGCATATACATCCACATTTTCTCTCTCCAGTCCTTAATTGAAGGTTTATTTACTTGCTTCCAGTTTTTTGCTATTATAATTCTTGCTGTCGCAAAACTGTATTGACATATAACTCTGTCAGATCTATCCATATTGTCTTTAAGAATTCCCAATAGACAAAAACCAGGATCTTTTTTAATTTTTATATTAATCAAATTATTAGTTTCCTTTAATATTAATCTCCAAAATATCTTAATTTTTTTACAAAACCACCATACATGCATAAACGTGCCTTTTTTGGTTCCACACTTCCAACATAAACCCATATCATCTTTGTTCATTTTACTTAGTAGTTCCGGGGTTGTATACCATCTATAAAACATCTTATATAAGTTTTCTCTTATTTCATTAGTAATTGTAAATTTGTATTCCCTCTTCCACAAGTTTTCCCATATTTCTAAATCAGTATTATAACCTAACTCCTTCATCCATTTCAACATCATTGGTTTCATCCTTTCTTGTTTTAAATTCACTTCAATTAATAACTTATAGATTCTTCCTATCAGTCCTTTATTTCCCTTAGTTAATATAATTTCTAGTTTAGATTTATTTTGATTAAATCCCCTCCGATTATCTTTATTAAATATATACCTTAATTTATAATACATAAACCAGTCATTAATTTTTAGCTCTTCTCTACTCTTCAACATCCAGACCCCTTCTTTACATTCCGTAATTTCTCTATAAATATCGATATCCAGATTTAGTTGTACACCTCTCTTCATAAAAGCTTCTACAGGGTTAATCCAGCCAGGGGTTTTACATTCCAAAAAACCTTTGTATTTCTTCCAAGTTTGAAGTAAACCACCTCTAATAATATGGGAATTAAAATCTTTGTTTACCTTCTCCTTTTCATACCATAAATATGCGTGCCACCCAAAGTGTAAATTAAACCCCTCTAATTCTAATATTTTAGGATTCTCTAATAGAATCCAGTTTTTTAGCCAGGTGAAGCAAGCTGCTTGATAGTACATCCTCAAATCTGGTAACCCCAAGCCTCCTGTTTCTTTTAATTCAACTAAATTATTATATGCTATCCTGTGTCTTTCCGTACCCCATAAAAAATTAAAATATCTTTCTTCCAAGTTTTGAATATCTGTGCTCCTTTCAAAATTGGTAGGTTTTGAAATAAAAAAAAATCTTAGGCAATACCATCATTTTAATAACTGATATTCTACCCCATAGTGATAACGGTATTTTCCCCCAGTTTTTAAGATCTGTTACTATCTGTTGCCATTGTTTAATATAATTATTCTGAAATAAATTAAGATTATTCGGTGATAAACATATGCCCAAATATTTTACTTTGTGTTCAATATTAAACCCTGTCTTTTTGGTTAATAGTTGTTGTTGTGAGAAAGTCATATTTTTAACTAATAGCTTATTTTTATTTTTATTTATTTTAAAACCTGCAAGCTTTCCATAAACCTCCAAAATTCTATTCCAATTATCAATTTGCTCAGTAGGATCCGCCAAGAAACATACAAGGTCATCTGCATATGCTTTAATTTTGTAGTGATTTCTCCCAATTCGGAATCCAATTAATTCAGTAGATTTTCTAATCTTTTGTAATAGAGCTTCTAATACTAAAATAAACAATAAAGGGGAAAGAGGACAACCTTGTCTTGTTCCCCTTTGAATTTCAAATTGTGATGATAATATTCCATTTATCAACAAACTAGCCGTCTGATAAGTATATACATTTCCTATAGCTGTCTTAAAATTTACTCCAAAACCCATACAGTCTAATATTTTTTTCATAAATTTCTAATTCACATTGTCAAATGCTTTTTCAGCATCCAAAAATATCATAACTACCGGAGTTGTAGTTTGTTCAGCATATTCTAAGAGATCTATTACCACTCTTACATTTTGGCTAATCAATCTTCCAGGTAAAAATACTGCTTGATCTTCATGTATAATTTGGTTTAATATTTTTTTAATCTAGTTGCTAAAATCACAACAAATAATTTGTAATCATTATTCAATAATGAAATAGGTCTATAGTTTTTACTTCCAATAAATCTGAATTCACTTTTGGTATTAATACTATATTTGCTTGTTTCCAAGTTTGAGGGATAAATCCATTTTGCATACAGGAATTCATCACTCCTAATAAAGAAGGGGCTAATTGTTCTTGGAATGTTTTATAATAAAATGCTGTAAACCCATCCACCCCAGGTGATTTATTCAATTTACTTTTCCCTATTGCCTCGTTTAGTTCTTCCCTAGTTATTAGAGAATCCAATGATTCCCTATTTTTTGAGATAATTTTTCCTAGTCAAATTGATTGAGATATACATCCATTTCTTTCTCTGATACTAAATTCTTCCTGTATAAATTTGTATAATATTCTACGAATGTTTCCATAATTTTTTGTTTATCATTTGTTATCTTACCCTCCCTTTTAATTTTTAATATTGATAATTTTTTCTCCTTATGTTTAAGCTGCCATGCTAACATTTTACTCGGTTTATTAGTGTGTTCAAAAAATCTTTGTCTATTAAAAATAATTTTATTTTCAATTTCCTCAGATATTAAAAACGCATATTGATATTGCCATTTTTTTCAAATTGTTAAGCTATTCCTGTTTCAATGCTTTATCTTGTAATTTTCTAAGCTGTCATTCTCCTTGTCTAATTTCCTCTAAAATATTTTTCTTCTGTACCTCTCTCTCTTTAAACCATCTTGTATTTTGTTGTATTACCAATCCTCTAATTACTGCTTTACCGGCATCCCATACTACATCTTCCTGAGTACCCTTGTCTGTGTTTTCAACAAAATAATTCTGTATATTTAGCTTTAGTTTATCCACTATCTTTTTATTTTTAATAAAAATTCATTTAATACCCAAGGCTTGTTTTTCCTATCTCCTATTTTAACTCTTATTTAAACAGCATTATGATCTGACAATACCCTGGGTAAAATCTCTGGATTCTCTGAGACATTTATCAACCCTTTAGAGAGCCATAACATATCTATTCTAGAATATGTAAGATGTATAGATGAAAAAAATGTATATCCCTTTTTATTACCATAAACCAATCTCCAGACATCAAACATATTCCATTGATCTGTTAAAGCATTAAAAATACCCAGTAGCTTGCCCTCACATTTCCCCTTTTTTTTCTTTGCAGACCTATCTATCTTGGGTTCTATTACCCCATTAAAGTCCCCCATCCAAATCATTTTTTCTAAAGCATGTTCAGCCAAAATTGTAGCTAAAGTATTATAAAAAATTTTTTGATTTGTGTTAGGCGCATAAATTCCCACCAATAGAATCTTTGGAAAACCACAAGTTATTTCTACCATCAAAATTCTTCCTTCTTTATCTTGAAAGATAATTTTAGGTTCTAATGTCGCCGGTAGATACATAGCTATGCCATTAGTTTTTTTCTTCTCATTACAAGACGTAAAGAGTTTACCTAACCTTGGTTGTTCCAATCTAAATATATCCTTCTGTGAGATATGCGTTTCCTGTAAGCAAACAATATTAGCTTTAGATTTTTGTAAATGGTAAAATACTTTCTTCCTCTTACTAGGAGAATTCAAACCATTGATATTCCATGACAATACCTGTAACATATTAAAATTCAATTAGACCCATTTTAAATTTTACATTTTTAACCCCAAAGATGTGTGTCTACATTTATTCATCTTTTATCCCCTCCCCCCTCCCTCCCCCCTATTCCCATTAAAATCAGTTCATAGCTGCTCAGCCAACTTTTCATCTGACAGGGAATCCTCTGCTGGTTCAGTTGGCAGAGCCCCACCGCTTGCTTCTGAGGCCTTTTCCTCTTCAGTAAGTTCTTTGGCAGGAGGCTGTTTAGCTGGTTTAAAAAGCTCTGAGTCATACCTTCTTAAGAATTGTTCAGCCTTGCTGGTATCTGTAATTTTAAACCTTTTAGCCTTGAAAAGAAAAGAGATGCCTTGTGGGAATTCCCATCTGAATTGAATCCCGTTAAGCCTCAGTCGTTCTACAATCTCTGAAAAATCTTTTCTTTTTCTAAGCAGTCTTCCTGGAATTTCCTTCATCAATCTCAGAGGGGTACCCTCTATTGTAAGCGGAAGTTTGTAGTGGGTACTGAGAATAACGTCATGATGACTCCTGGAAAAGAGTTGAACTAGACAGTCTCTTGGTACTTTATTTTTAGTTGCAAAAGAAGAGTTAATCCTGTAGGCCATTATAATCATCCCTTCAACAACTTCTTCCTCTTCTTGCAAAAAATCTGCCAAAAGTACTTTTAAATATCCTTTTAAATCTCTTCCTTCTATTTTTTCCTTCAAACCACGAATGCGAATGGAATTTTCCTTTATCGTGAGTTCAATCATTGCCATTTGGTCATCTCGATTTTCATCTCTCTCCTGAGATGCTTCCAGTGACATTTCCAAGGTGTCCACCCTCTTTTTAATATCCTTTTTCTCCTGTGCATTTTTTAAAAGCTTGGTCTCCACCTTATCCTGTCGAACAGTCAAGGACGTGATTGAGTCTTGCAAGGCTGCTATTGCTGCTGTATTTTGTGAAATAGTCATTGAGTTTTGAGAGATGGCAGCAGTATTTTGGATCAATTCTTGCTTCATTTCTGTAACCTTCTGATATGTTTTAGTTAAGAGCTCATGCAAAGAGTTGAGTGTCACTTCTGGCTTTGGTTTAGGTGTCAACTTTGCAGCAACAGGTATTCCTGAAGAGGGTGAAATGGCTGGTGATATCGTTATGTTAGAGGCAGAAGCTCTGCGTTGCTGAGAAATTTGCTGTACCTGGAGCTGTTTGGAGTCTTTGAGGAATTCCCTGGAATGCTTCTCTTTTTTTCTCTCCCATTGATCCTAGGAGTCTGAGCAGCAACAGATTTGTAATCCACAGAGAGGGGGGTAACATTTCTTACTTAGTCCATCAACTTGGGAATATTATTAAAAGATAAAAACAGTTCAGTTCAAAGTCTGACCTTAGAGAGAAGACTCTTACATCAGCTTCATTACTGTTAATATTTCATGCCAGTAGTTTTTCCGTCTTAGATGTTAAACTGCTGTTTCAGCCACTGACAGAAAAGTTTTTGAACTGTGTCACAGATGGAAGAAGGCTGGCAAAAAGCCAAGTTTCTGTTTAGAGTCATGTAATTAAATTATAGTCAGTTCAGGTGTTTTCTTCTATAAAAATAAGACTGTCAAACACCTCAGTTTTTGTTTTAGTGAAAATATAAAGGAATGTGAGTAAAAACTTGCTGTTTTTTTAATCAAAGTCTCTCCACCGTGTCTCCCGGCTGCCGTTTTAGATATGGCGCCCGCTTCTTGGCTGAGCCGGTCAGAGCGACCACCGCCGATTTCTCGGTGGCTATCGCTACAATGACAAGCCGCCTGCCCGCGCCCAGTTCAGCATCTCCTCTTGCACCGAGGAGTGCCGCTTGCCAGATGGTAGGGGGCGAATTTCTTGCCCCCCGGCATCTTCGCGCCAAAGTGCAAGGCGTCGCACTTCCCGCAGTGGGTCCGCTTTGACCTGGAAGTCGAGCCCCCAAACTTTCAGCGTAGCTTCAGAGGACCCTTCTTGCAAGAACCCCCAAGTTTTGTAAAGATGGGGTTGGGGGGCTGAAATATGGGCCCTGGAAGGGGTCCCCCCCTTAATGTTCATTTTTATTCCATTTTATTCCATGCATCTGTTTCCCAACCATATTGTTGGGTTGGGTTGCACATTGAAAAATGTGCATGGCAGTGCTTCATCCGGAAAGCTCAATGTGGATCTGTCATGATAGAGTTGCATGACCAGGTTTTTCATGTGTTGATGATAATCACCACACAATAGCTTGGTTGTTTACAGTTTCTGTCATGTGTTTGTTTTCTTTGTAAAAACTTTTTCTAAATCTATAGGCTGTAGAGCCTATAGGCTCTCCTTGGCTGAAGAGTCTTCCTTTGATGAATTTATGTTCAGAAATAGTTTGCCGTTCTTCATCACTTACTAGTAAATCTTAATTTGAAGAGCCAGATCTGGAACAGAATATAACATCAGTGCTCTTTTTTTTTTACCAATAGAATTTTACCCATCTATCTTACCCTTTACTTTTTTTCATTCAGCTGTCAGATAGCTTATTATATTGTGCAATTTTCTTAGGAGACTCATATGACTTGCTGGTGGATTCCAGTTTCCTATTTGCTATGTGACTACTATAGCCTTTTTTATACATCAAATCATACTTGTTTTTACTAGAGATAAAAATCCTTGCCTGAATGTCTTTGGTGGGTTACTTTGTAGTTTTTCTGCTAAGGGGGTTGCATTATTTTTAGCAGAAGAATGGGCCGTGTTTGGTCCAGATTGGCGATGAACACAAAAATTATCTTGCCACAACCAAGGAACACGTAGTCAGGCCAAGGAAAATCCATTTCTACAATTAAGACAGATACTTTCCTTAGGAAACTTAGGCACACTTCTAGTTTAATTAGTAGGAAAATAATTATATTGAGAATTACTAAATCTAATAGTATAACCAGCATGACAGCTCGTAACAGGGACTGCTTATGAAGTTGACTTTGCCAATTCCAGGATGTTACGTGATGCCAGAAGAAAAATCATAAACAACACTCAAAGGCATTTCCTTGCCATTTGGCTGTCATACTCCCTCATTTGTCACAAAATGGAAAAAGAAGACCTGCCTTTTTAGGGCAGTGGCTAAATGCTACGAAAACAAAGCTGACTGAAAACACAAAATCAACGCTTGGTGGTGGAGCTGAAAACCAAGAGGTGGATATTGGAAATACTACACCAGGAGGCTTGAGAATCCACAGACTAGGAATAGCACATACGATAACTTTAGAGAAGCTTACAGAGGGTAACATTAAGCAAAATTAGCTTCTGCGGGTCATAACAAGATGATGAACAGTTTGTTAACAGATAGGTCTGTTCATGTTCTGCATGAAGAACTCCTTAGTATTGTCTCAAGGAAACCAATTCAGAGAGGGAATCATGGTAATTAAAACTATATAAGGAAGTAAAGTAGCCCTGTGGAGCAGAGTGGTAAGCTGCAGTACTGCAGTCCAAGCTCTGCTCACGACCTGAGTTCGAACCCGACGGAGGTCTCTTTCAGGTAGCCGGCTCATGGTTGACTCAGCTTTCCATCCTTCCGAGGTCGGTAAAATGAGTACCCAGCTTGCTGGGGGGTAAAGGGAAGATGACACTGGCAAACCACCCTGTAAACAAAGTCTGCCTAGGAAATGTCGGGGTGTGACATCACCCCATGGGTCAGGAATGACCCAGTGCTTGCACAAAGGACCTTTACCTTTTAAGGAAGTAAATTATATTTTGCATAGGTATTGTTTATCTTTCAAATTTGTTCTGAACTTTAGTACCTACTCTTCTTAGTTGGGGGTTATGGCAGCATTTCCGAGAGGTAATTGTTGAGCGCATCAATGGTTAGCCCTTTTGCAGCACCTGTTTCCACTGTTTTTCACCACCAGTTGATTAATGAAAACAACTGGTTGTCCAAATGCATCCACATGCATAAAACATGGATTGACCAATTACATAACGAAGCTAGGCTGGGCTGCAAGACTTGCCCCATGTGCAAAACTCTGCAAATATCCACTCCACCCACATTTTCAACGTGATGATTTGGTTCTGGGAAGAGCAAAGAGAGCAATCCGAGTCTTATAACGAGCAATGACAGAATGAATGCTATAAGCAGACAATGCACAGGATGATACCCCACACTTCAACAATCCCATGTATTCACAGCAGGCCTTTTCTTCATCTGCCTTATAGCACTCCTCAATGTGTATGATTAACATTGGGACAGCAAGTATGTGTGTGTGTGTGTTTGGTTGAAATCAAATGAGGTTGTACGTCATTTCAATGTTACAGGTTGCTGAGGCAAGCTAAGCCTAGGATGACCATCGATCATGTGTCTTGCCTGATTATTACAAGGATTGCCAACCTCGAGGGGCCTCAAGATCTCACAGAATTACAACTGATCTCCACACTACAGAGATCAGCTCCTATGGAGAAAATGGCAGCTTTGAAAGGTGGAATCTATGACATCATACCCTGCCAAGGTCCCTCCCCTCACCAACCCTCCCCTCCTCAGGCTTCACCCCCAAATCTTCAGGAATTTCCCAACCCGGAGTTGGCAACCCTAGAAATTCCATAATGATGTGTAATTCCCATGTCGTTTTTTCTTGGTCTTCTTAGCTACTTCACTGTCATTAGCATTTATTTGCATCCCCCCCCCACTACACCACTCTGAGTGTCAGCATGGTGTAGGGATTAAGAGTAGAGGTTTGGAGCATCTGGAGAACTAGGTTTGATTCCCCGCTCCTCCACATGAGCGGCAGAGGCTAATCTGGTGAACTGGATTTGTTTCCCCGCTCCTCTGCATGAAGCCATCTGGGTGACCTTGGTAGGGTTTCCAGATCCCTCTTCTCAACCGGCGGGAGATTTTGGGGGTGGAGCCTGAGGAGGGTGGGGTTTGGGGAGGGGAGGGACTTCAATGCCATAGAGTTCAATTGCCAAAGCGGCCATTTGTCTCCAGGTGATCTGATCTCTATCGGCTGGAGATCAGTTGAATTATCAGGAGATCTCCTGCTATTACCTGGCAGTTGGCAACCCTAGACCTTGGGCTAGTCACACTCTCTCAGCCCCACCTACCTCACAGGGTGTCTGTTGTGGGGAGGGGAAGGGAAGGTGATTGTAAGCTGGTTTGATTCTTCCTTAAGTGGTAGAGAAAGTCAACATATAAAAATCAACTTTTCTTTTTCTAGTTTTCTTAATGGTGAGGCCTTCTTACTTCTTACTTGTCTCTGTTCTTGGGGCACACGATCATACAGCCAGGTCCATTTGTATCAATCTCTATACACAGCCCATAGAGTAAGACACTGAGCTTGATCTACAAACTAATTTGGCATTGATTTAAAGATGTGTTCTTAGTAAGTGAGCCACTTGTAATTACCCAGAATTAAAACACGGTGCTGTCAGTCTGATTCAGCGTGCCTCTTGGTACATAAAGCTGTGCCCGGGAGTTACAATTTCTTAACTAGCCTCAGAGGTGCAAATCCATGGAGGTGTAAATCTCGCACTCCAGGGAGCAACGCGAGTCATAGCTATTGACTTGGTAGTGCATATATCAGCAGAAAGGGGGGTCTGCTTTACATAAATCTTAGATGAATATTTAGCCACTTAGCAAACCAGTTGAATAACATGAATGCTAGCTGCATAAAAACTGAAACCACATGTCCCCGTGAAAAATACTTTTAAAGAGGGGGGCACGATTGCTGTAGCTGCTGGAATGTACACCTCCAGAAACAGAAACTAAGCTGTTTTGAAGGGATGTGTGAAATGTACATTATTCTGGCGATGAAGGTTGTTCCCTCATGGATTGAAGATGTTCTTATTTTCCTTCAAAAGTATAACTGATAGCACTCAGAAGAGACAGTCTGATGCTGAAATGATAACTATCTCAGGTGTTTGGAGATAACAGTTGAAGTTATGCTATGATGAGTGGGTTGAAAGGCAACTCTGTGTTTTTGCATAGCAATTGCCTTGGGTACCCCAGGATCTTGGTTTTGTTTCCTCCTGCAATCATGGGTTGAGTCTTGCCTAGATTTCCACAGGCACAAGGAGATGGGGGGTTTTGGCCGTTTATTCTCCCTTCCAGTGGCAGCCCATCTCCCCTGAAATGCTGCTCCTGGGGGACCCAAGGAACAGCTTGGAGGGGGGAGGTCTCCTGTATGGAGGGGGAAATGGGCAAAAATCGCCCCCCCCATGTGCCTGAGGGAATCCAAGCAATCAAAAATGTGAATGATGGACTGTGCTTTTAAACATCTGTGTATGTGTGCCTGGACATTCTGATTGCTCAACAGGTTCCTGACATTTATGCATGCCATTCACATCTGTCGGCCACACTTCAGGCATTTGCTGTGATCCCCCAATGCGTTACCTGCCAATAGATTGCTGTGTGAGTTTCTTTGGGGTTCTTTCAGTCCAGACAGACCAGATTAGATGGCCTGTTGCTTGGTCTGACCCTGGCTTCCAAGGCTAGGATTGTGTGAATTCCTTGAAATGTGTGCAGAAATATATATTGCCCACCAGTGGGTGTGTTTATGTGGGTAATCATCCCTTGTATAAGGGACTGTACGAAAATGGGTTGAATACTTCATACTTGGGTTACATACTTCATAAGATTGGTGGCGATTTAAGAAGTATAAAAAATGAAGTGGGTTTGTACTTTTAGGGATGGAACCTTGGCTATCGTTCCCTTTGAAATGCGAGGCAGACCAGTCACTGACAAGGGCATCTGGTGAGCTGTTCAAATAGAAGCATTGTTTTAATGGAAACATTGTTCTGGCCACCAAAGACCTTCTTTCTTTCTACAGCCAATGTCAAAATCAAGTTTTAAAAGGAGAACTATTTCCAACAACTATGAGTCATTTATGAGAGTGAATCCCCATGGGACAGCCTTACATGGGAGAGATGACAGCAAAATGTATGCATTTCTAAAAAAATCAGAATAATGCACAATATTGCTGCCATGGAAAACAAAGCAAAAACCATCCAGCACATTGGATGCTGTCGGGCTGCTGACATGAGGGGAAGGAGGGAGCCACGTTTGACTGCCATAAACACCAGGGGACCCGTGTGGGCAAAAGCCACACTGGAGGGCAATGCAGAGAGACTGAGTGGAAAAGCCAATAAGAACCACCTACAGAGTTCAGTGGACCTTACAGGAATTTACTTGCAAGATTGCCCCACCATCAGAGGACAAGGAAGGCAGGCAGCAGCTTTTCACTGTATCCGGTGTGTGTGTGTGTGTGTGGGGGTGAGGATGGCAGATGGCATCTCCCCACCTCCCGGCAGCATGGTGGGAAGCAGGTAGGGACCGGGTGAGGAAGCCGGGCGCACTGTCTACCTCTCCATCACACAGTGTGGGGGGGAGCGAGGTCTTTTTGGCCATCAAGTCCCATCTGACTCATGGCAACCTCTGGTAGGGTTTTCAAGGCAAGAGACATTCAGAGGTGGTTTACCATTTACCAGTTGTTGCCATTTACCTCTGTATCATGACCCTGGTATTTCTTGGAGGTCTCCCATCCAAATACTTGCCAGGATTGACCCTGCTTAGCTTCTGAGTCATTCATTCTGAGATCAGGCTAGCCTGGGCACCCAAATTGGGCCAGCCCTGCTCTGGATCAGGACCTGTGCCTTCAGATGGGTTTAAATGTCACTTTGGAATGGTAAGGTGAATGTTTGTTTGACTCTGGTCCAGAACTTTAACGTTGATACCTTTGATCTTTGTGTGTCTTCATAGTGAACGTGCTTGGGAACTTAACATAAAACTAAGCATTCAAAGGTGATACTGATGTTTGTCTTTGGATTCAAGCTTTAATTTCTGTTAATAGAATTAAACATCTGATGGTGGCACAGTGTGCTTTAAAAACATCTGGCGGGCATCAAAAACAACAACTCTGATATGACTTCCTGACTGCCTCTTCCTAACATGTAGTCCAACTTACCTCACATCCTGCAGTTGAGCTTTTCCCCATCCTTGGGTCACTGCATTGACTGATTCTGGTGGGGTAAGGAAACACTCATCATAATGACTCCAAGACATGAGGTAAATTGAACTAAAGATTACAAGAGGGGAGTGGAAGAACTTGACTGAGCTGGCGTTTTCAACACTCCAGTGCTAGCTCTGAGTAATGTATGAATCAGAATTCGGAAAGGCCCCGAAGTATGTAAATGTATGAAGTTGGCTTGTACCAATTCAGACCATTGGTTCTTCTGGAATCTGAAGCAGATGTCTTTCCTATTCCTGCTTGCTAAGGTGTAAAGGACTGAAGCTGGGCCCTTCTGCTCTGCTCCTCCCCTTCCAAGCAGAACTTAGTGCCTATAGGTGCTTTGATTTGGTTGGCTTCATTTCTGGGACTTTCATCATCATAAAAATGCATGTTGACCTGGATGTTCAAGCTCTTTATAGCTTGAGGCAAACGAAGCAAAACACAAATAACAGGAAAGGAGGAATATGTGAGTAGGATGGAAGAAGGAAAAAGCGGGAGAAGAGAGATTTGCATAGGTCAGGAAAGGGCAGTAAAACATCTGCTAGTGGTAGCTGACATGTGTCAATTTTCAGTGCTCATTAAATTCATATTAATGCTGAACTGTTCTTACGCTCCAAATGCATCTCATGTCTGGTGGGTTCTCAAGTTGAGCCGCGATGGTGTTTCAGAACTGGGCCATGCTTGTTTGTTTGCCAGTGGCATCTGACCTGAGGTCAGGATTCTATTTAACCCCTTCTTGTAGGTCAACAGACAAATTAATCTGGTGAGAATTGAATTGGAAATGAGGTGTTTGAATAACAGGTGTCCCGTAAGTAGCGTAGCTGCCAGGCTGAAACATGTATGTGGTTTCCCCCCCCCCCTTTGCTGGTTCAAAGGCGCCTCTGGGGACAGAAAGTCAGACTTAGACATCTGAGATGGAAAGTTGCTGCAGGGGTTAGAAAGGAACAGGTGACTCATTTTATCTTGAAAAGTTGGAATTTGGAAACTTGCTGCTATTATACAAGCTATTGCCAGGGACTTGGGTAGAGAAAAAAATTACAAAGAGCACAACCCTATTCAAGAGAACTTCTAATTTATGTGCATGAGTTCATGTTATTTACTCAGAAGTAAATTCCACTGAGTTCAATGGTGTTTACCCCCTAGCAGCCGTACATAGGATCGCAGATCATAGATCTTTCTTTCTTTTTTAAAAAAGCAAGCCTCCATGTCATATTTCACAAACTGCTTTGTAACTTAACTGAGCTTCAGAATTATTTGCCATGTGGACTGTTGTTTGATGAACACAAGCTGGAAAAGCTTTTGACATGCACAGCTGGTTGCACAAGTGTCTTGGGACTTTTACAGACTAGTCTTTTTTTTATAGTATTTCATTCATTTATTCCTGAGAATCCAGAGGATGTGTCATCCAAACTGTTGCATTTCCATGTTTTCCCCATCACTGTCCCGTTTTTTCCCCAAGTACAGGTTTGTGGTAATTTTTAGAGCGTCCAGCACTGTTGCACAAGCTTTCAGATATAAACCAATATAGTGTTACTGCCTTATATTGTTTAAGGGCATAATTTTGACATGATTGGACATGGTATGTAACCCCACCTGCCTTCATTACCTGCCCATCTGCTACTCCCTCTCTGTGTCACATCTCTACTATGGAGTTCTTTAAGAAACTCCTTGTCAGTTTCACTTCAGCAGTGAAGGCGCTTCTCCAGATTCACCGTATTGCGGGGTGGTGGTGGTGTTCGTTTGACCAGAGGATGAAGTCCTGCCACTGGGGCTGAAAGTTGTCTTCCGATGGGACCAGAGTTTCGGTAGTACAGTCATTGTTTGCCAACTTCCCCTTCTCTGTACCATATGCCTTTTATAACAGAACTTTGTGCAACGTTGTTATAGCACTAATAAGGCCACAAGGAACAATCCAATGGAGGGTCAGTTGAAGCAGAGTGCAAGATATTGGGGAGATGCTTCTGCTGCTATCAAAACTGGAAAAAATATGGAGTTTTCTCAAGAACGTTGTGTGCAGGGGCCAGATAACGTACAGTTATAATTAACTGGACTGGATTAATGCTGGTATAGCACTGCCAGCCCTACTTCCTATCCCACTTTTTTGATGTCATCTGTAAAGTGGCCATTGAGTATTTTGGCAATTTGGAGACTAGCAGCTGCTTCAGATGATTCTCTTGGTTTGTAGAAACTGCTTTTTCATTCATCCTGTCATTATTTCTTTCTTGTGATGATGGTCATCTGACTTGTTTGCCACAAGTAGACGTTTTCCCCCCCATGATAACAACAAATCACCACAAACTGGTGTTGAATGGCAGATTTTGCTCGTGACAAATGATTCATACAGCAGAAGATTGGGAACCATTAAGTGCAGAAGTGGGGGAAATACACCAGCCTCAACAATTGTGTGAATCCGGATTCATGCTTTGTTGTGTTGTGAGTTTTGGTAGTCACACTGATCCATGCTACCACAGCTTCCACATTGTACTACTGTGATGTACTCTACAGAGGGCTATCTTTGAAGACATCTAGGAAGCTTCAATTGGTACACAATGCAGTAGCAAGACTCCTATCTGGAGTCAACTACTCAGAATATAACGCTAATACTGCATCAGCTGCATAGTTTATGTATTTACGTGTGGTCCCGATTCAAATTGGGTGGGTTATGGTATTACCTTTAAAGGGCTTCAAAGATGCTCATCCAGTGGCATCTCCCAGGATACTCCAGAACACTAGCTATGTTTTTCAGACAGCCTCCTCTTTATGGTGCTCTCTCCTATGATTGTCCATATGGTAATGGTTAGTTTGAGGGCCTTTTCAGTGGTGGGTCGCAGCCTCTGGATTGGATTACCAAGGTGGGAAGAGAGGATGCCTTTGCTGGCCACATTCAGGAAGGCACGTAAGAAATCTCTATTTGCAGAAAGCATTTGGAGATGGGTAAACTGATTGGCAAACTAGGGTGTTATTTTAACCAAAGCAATCTTTTTCTTCAGTTAATTACTTAACTTCACTTGTAGTCTGCCTTTTGTAACTTGTTAGCCGGGTTGAGTCTAAGGAGATAAGGCAAGATATAAGTATGAGAAAGAAAGAAAGAAAGAAAGAAAGAAAGAAAGAAAGAAAGAAAGAAAGAAAGAAAGAAAGAAAGAAAGAAAGAAAGAAAGAAAGAAAGAAAGAAAGAGAGAGAGAGAGAAAGAGAGAAAGAAAGAAAGAAAGAAAGAAAGAAAGAAACTCTAATTTTATAGAAGATAATGTAACAGCATATATGTTTGTACATACACACACCTGGACTGAGATTGGAGGATAATCCCAAATTAACAAAGACTTCATTTGAATATAAATAGCTCTTCAAAATACTGATAAATACACCCCAGAATCTCAGCACTATCCAATCAATAATCACTGTGGGAGTCATATAGAGTCATATAACTACTCTTTATTTTATGTAATATTATGAGCTGTAACTGAATTTAACCTAGTGTTTCATTTGTGGCTGAGTAGTATCAGTGACAATCTAATCATATCCTGAAATAAAATAGTTATCTTTTTCCTTTATTCTTTCTTGTAGAGGATGAGGAAGATGAAGAATTGGTTGAACCAAAAGTACAAAACGATTCTGAGATAGAAACTCAAGAAAAGAAGCGAGATGTGAAAGAAGGTATGTAAATATAGTCCAGTTCAAGACTTGGCTTCACAAATTATTATCATGCAATGTGTGCTACCTAGCTTTTAAAAAAGAAATTGTCTTAATCCCTCTTTCCCCAGTTGCTCCCTGCAAGCCAACAATCCATTTCTTTTCATTTTTTTTAAAGAATGTAGAGTCTGTTTCTAATTAACTCCATTTTGATCAAAGAGAAATTCAAAGAGAGAAGGGACAGGAAAGGAGGTTCTGCAAAATTTCAGAATTTAACTCTGCAGATGCTCAGAGGCAGGCAATGTTTTCCCAAACAATCCTTTCTGCTAGAGCACAATCCTGTGGTGTGTAACATAAAACAATTGCAAGTTACAAAAGGATGTGTTAGGGTTGCCAGGCCACAGTCAGCAACCCACTGGGAAGGGATTAAACGTTGGGCCCTGGTGCACCACCATTGTTTTTACCAGAAGCTATGTCTTTAGACGCTCTAGCATTTACAAAGATTCGATGGGTTTTAACCATAGAGGTTTTATAAAATGCTAGAGCATCCACATACTTCCAGTTTTACCAGAACTGACTTCTATGCACCAGTGTGACGCTGGTGCTTGCTTCCCTCCTCTGGCTGTGAACCAAGAGGCCTGGAGTCTGTGGCGTGCACTAATTTCGCCACAAAAAGAATTTGGTTGTGGTGGGGGGAGGAATTAGAAGAAGAAATTCTGCTCCTGTAACAACATTAGTGCTGACCCATCCTAATTGTTCTGGTGTAGTATGGGAACCCCTGATCCCAATGCTATATTTCAGTGGAAAGTCAGGTGGAAACCACCTTGCTTTCTAGATTACGGTTCTAATGCTGTCATTCTTTGGATCCAACTGCCTGCCTGCAAGAGCGGAAGGCATTGCCATTTGCCCAAGTGGAGTTCTATGACTTCTATGGGTTCCATTCTCCAATTGCAGCCTACGCTACCCCTGAGGGTCTTCCTTCCTCTTGGCTTTTCAGATGCAGCTAACTGAAGCTAAAGTTCCTTTCCAATTAGAAATCTGATTGTGGTTCACTGAGTCATGCCTTTTGTTTAAAACAAGACACACATCCTAAATATTTTTCTTGTAAGCAAGTCCCAGTGAATTCCCAGTATGTGTGCTTAGGATTTGAACGGAAGAATAATTTTAGATATATAATGCAACCCTATGCATATTTAGTTAAGGAGACTTACTCCCAAGTAATTGCTTGGAATTACAGCCTGAAAGTTTAAAATACTTTGGATCATGAATGTATTTATTATCGGCATGAACTTACAAGTTTGATTTTAGCTTAAAACAGTTTTGTAAATAAAGTGAAATAATTGTGTATCTCAATTGATTAATTTATGAAGAACGCAGGCATTAATTTTGTCGATTTTACTGAGCCATTTGAAAATGTTTGGGCCCAGGATTTCTATACAGATCACAAAAATTCTTGCCATTCTTGCCATAGTGATATTCACTGATGTCCCACAGCATCCAAGTATCAAGTATTTTCACTTGTCTGAGGTCAAGGATCCTTTGATATCAGATTTTGGCTTTTGGCCCTAGTAACTGGGCATAAGGAGCCCTGTGGCGCAGAGTGGTAAGCTGCAGTACTGCAGTCCAAGCTCTGCTCACAACCTGAGTTCAATCCCAACAGAAGTCTGTTTCAGGTAGCCGGCTCAAGGTTGACTCAGCCTTCCATCCTTTTGTGGTCGGTAAAATGAGTACCCAGCTTGCTGGGGGTAAAGGGCAAATGACTGGGGAAGGCACTGGCAAACCACCCCGTAAACAAAGTCTGCCTAGTAAACGTCGGGATGTGACGTCACCCCATGGGTCAGGAATGACCCGGTGCTTGCACAGGTGACCTTTACCTTTTAACTGGAGATAACAGTGGAAATCGATCCAAAATCACATTTAGCACCTTCTTCCTACCTGCCTGTTTTATTATAAGTGGGCTAAGCAAGTAGGCTTAAAAAATTGACAAGTTATTGGATTTTGCATTAGTTGTCCATTGGGTTAAGATTTATGTCATGTTTCCTGCTACCACCACATAAAAGGAACCTTAATTCTGATATCTCTGGAAAACAACATTGCGGATAATGTGTGAATACTTTCAAAAGCCAAATTAAATAGGCTGCTAAAAGATATATATTTATTTTAGTTTTTCGCTTGCTTGCAAGTGAGCCTTTTGTATGCTTTTGTTGTTGTATTTGAAGGCGAGCCATAACTAACATCATCTACTTTTTTGTTATAGTTTAGTCTAGTAGAAGATCAGTGTGTTGCCACCGGCTTCCCTTCTTGTCCAGCCAAGCCAGGTCTTGGGGGAATGGTAGCTGCATATGGCTTTAGTAGCAGCCTTCCTCGAAATGCTGAACATTCAGAAGGAAATGCCGAAGTTGACATGACAGAATTTTGTGAGGGTGTTCATACCTTTGTAGGGAAATGAAAAAAAGAAAAAAAAAGAATTGGAACCAATACTGTAACATCGAAAAAATATTGTGTGTCTGATGGTGGTGGTGGAAAGTGCCGTCAAGTCCCGGCTGACTTATGGCGACCCCATAGGGTTGTCAAGGCAAGAGACATCCGGAGGTGGTTTGCCATTGCCTGCCTCTGCGTGGGCTGAGAGAGTTGTGAGAGAACTGTGATTGGTCTAAGGTCACCCAGCAGGCTTCATGTGGAGGTGTTGAGAATCGAACCGGTTCTCCAGGTTAGAGTTCACCACTCTTAACCACCACGCCATGCTGGTTCAGTTGTGTGTCTATGAGGAGACAAACACTGCATTAATTGCAGTGTTTCCACAGCGCTGGTTTGCATATGTGAATGAGATGGGATTTGGGAAGTTCCACTTCAAATCACATTTTTGCCATAAATTCGTTAGATGGCAGGTCAATCTGCTCTACACCCTGACCCCCAAATCTACAATAAAGAGACAAGTAGAGTTAGCCTGACAAAGGCCCAAATGATTAATATGTGGAGGGTCAGGGTTCTCCTGATCTGACTTTGATGCCAATAGTCAGAAGTAGGGGAAGTGTTTGGGACCCCAGTGTGGATTGGGACCACAGGCAGAAGTGTCTGCAGCCTTCCCTTCATGCCATTTTTTGAACAAGTAAATACAGGTGGTGTTATTTGGCCTATTGGGGGCTGTGCATGTAGCCCACCAGTACAAAAGAGAACCAGCAATGGGGCAAATTGTAACATATAGTTTGGGCCCTATTGGGCTGCTGTAATATTGTAACAGCATAATGTTGTGAGTGAAGTGCTTTGAATACATGAAACCGCTCTGTATGTACTACTATTTTAATTGTTTCTAATGAAATAAGCACAGATTAATTGGAGCCAGGGCCATAGCTGTGGCCCTCTTATAAAGTCCAGCATTTTGTCATGCACCATAGGAACCAATTAATACCAGAAAGACTGTCAACAAATGTCTGAAGGGCCATGTCACATTGGCTTTCACACTTCTGTATAGCAGTCACATATAGGGCACTATCACACATGCCAAATAATGCACTTTCAACCCACGTTCAATACAGTTTAATGATGGTTGGCAAATGGATTTTGCCAGTTCACATAGCAAAATCCATCTTCAAAGTGCATTGAAAGTGGATTGAAAGTGCATTATTTGGCATGTGTGAAAGTGCCCATAGTCTCTGTTGCTCTGCAGGACAGTGCTAGATGTAATGGGCTTAAGACTTAAGTTATAGGAGGGTAGGTTTGGGTTGAATATTAGGAGAAAGTTCCAAAGTTGTGAGACAAGTTCCCTGTAGGAGTTTCCTCCCCCTCACGGCCAAGCCATTAATATTTGGTATGCTTGGAAAGACTCCCAAGTCAGTACGATCCCACGCAGGTTTATTCCTTGTTCCAGGGGACATAAGCAAGTGTGAATCGGTTCAAAAGAATAAGTCCTTGAAATAAGGTTTTTCTCTTCCTGCTTTTAGTTTTCTTGCATAATCACGTTTGACTTCCTTGTACAATCTTTTCCTTTTCTGAATTTGTAACCATCCCGTGTGCTTCATGGAAGTGATTAAAGACATGTTAGAAGCAACACAGGAATTTAGACTAACATTTCCTGTTGGTGCTGGGTTCCTCAATGCTTATTCAGAATTAAGGGCTTTCCTGCAAATTAGTATGTAATGGGTTAAACGCATGTTTATCTTGGCATAAAATGCTCTGGCTTCCTTATTTTCTTCTTCATGCAAAGCAAGATAGTATTTTCAAACTTTTAAAAAATCTCTAATAGATATTATAGTGGCGCCATTCACACTTCTGTATAGCAGTTAAAGCTTGTGTCAGCACTTCCATTATGAATCTTGTTTTTCAAAGATTTTATAACCCAGCTATTAAAAGTTGCTCTGGCCTAAAATTGGTTATAGCTTAAGGAGCTGGACCTCTTCTTTGACTTAAAGAACCTTGGATTGTTCAAGCCCCACAAACATTACATTATTAAAACAAAAATGAATAAAAATGCTATATATTTATGCAACTTCCAGAAAACCATTATGAAAAATGAAATGAAATACTATTTAAGACTTATTTCTGTCTTGCGAGTCCTCAGTTCTAGTTCCCCAGCACCAATGCTCTAGTAAATGATTGAGAACTTTCTCTGCAGTGTCAAGCGGGAGATTAATCCACAATAGGGTCGCCAGACTCCAGGTGGTGGCTGGAGATCTCCTGCTAATACAGTTGATCTCCAGCTGATAAAGATCAGCTCACCTGGAGAAAATGGCTACTTTGGCAATTGGACATTATGGCACTGAAGTCCCTCCCCTCCCCAAACCCCGCCCTCCTCAGGCTCTGCCCCCAAAATCTCCCGCCAGTAGTAGAGAGGGACCTGGCAACCCTAATCCACAAATTATATTCAGCTTTTGGAAAGTGAGAAGGACAATTAAGATTTCAGGGTTGGTTTGTTTGTTAAAAAGATATTCTTGGCATGTCTTCATATGTTCCAGATGCCCTTTTGTCACAGCGAGTCATTTGTTTAGATACAACTGCATTAATAACAGCTTTGGTATTCTAAGAGGTGAAGAAGAGAGACTCGTTGTCAGACAAGAGCTCCTGCAGAATCAGTGGGGGTTGCCTGTCTGAGCAACAGCAAGCTCAGAGAATCCACAGTTAAGGAAGGATGGAAAACAGAAGATAGCAGGGGAGATAAAGACATTGGTTCTTGTAGGTTATCTGGGCTGTGTGACCGTGGTCTTGGTACTTTCTTTCCTGACGTTTCGCCAGCAGCTGTGGCAGGCATCTTCAGAGGAGTAACACTGAAGGACAGTGTCTTTCAGTCTCTAGTGTGTAGTAATAAAGATAAAGACACGTTGGCTGGTGGGTGGGAAGGAGAGAAGGAGGCAGGAAAAGGGGAGAGGCTATGGGGATGTTCAGGAAAGGACAAAAGGAAATAGTGAAGGAGGGGGAAATGAGATTTCCTCCTCCCGCAAGTCTTTGCATGTCTTGCTTGTATCTTATAATCAACATTAAACAGAGAAACAGGTCTATGAAATCTAGGCTTGGAATAATCTGATCTTTGCCTTGTGGATAACCATTATTTTTGCTTCATTCCACAAATGAGGAATCAAAGTATTTTATAAACAACTATTAAGGGTTACCAATAAAGGCTGAGACAAAACCCCTGCCATAAATTTATAATATTGAGTTAGTAAGTAGAAATTTATTATACCTAAGATTGTTAAAATAGTTCTCAGTCACTTGTATCAAAATTGGGACATTCGACTCTGTTTCTCTTCCTCATTTAGTCGATGAAAGAAATTTTGACCCTTTAAACAGGAAGGGTTCTCAGTTGAAGAAAGTTTGTTGATAATATTCCACAAATGCGATGGATGTTTCTTTTTCATTGGTTTAGCATTTCAAGAGAATCTAAGAAAATACCTGCTTTGTTTTTGGTTTTTTCGCCAAGTAGTGAGGAAGAAGTTTGTCAGCCTTATTGCTTTTCGCAAAATAATTTGCCTAGAAAAATAAATATAGTTAGTAGCTTCTCTGATAAGCAGGTCCGCTCTATCTTCCAAGGACTAGGGGGAGTGGAGTCAGGAGCCAGCACCGCCCACCTCCTTGCCATTAGGGGAGGATACAGTTCTGGGCTTGGTGATGCCAGTGCCTAGATTAGACAGGCCAGTGCTGTGGGGCCTGGTGTGGCAGGCGCTCCCAGGTCAAGTGGCAATGCTGGACTCAGAGGTAGAGAGGGTAGGGTTGCCAGGTCCCTCTTCGCCACCAGCAGGAGGTTTTTCAGGTGGAGGCTGAGGAGGGCAGGGTTTGGGGAGGGGAGGGACTTCAATGCCATAGAGTCCAATCACCAAAGCAGCCATTTTCTCCAGGTGACCTGATCTCTATCGGCTGGAGATCAGTTGTAATAGCAGGAGATCTCCAGCTAGTACCTGGAAGTTGGCAACCCTAAGAGAGGGTCAAAAGCCTGGGCAGGGATCTGGGCTCCAATCTGAAAAGCTGTGACTGTGTGTAACAACAGCTGATGGCCATGGCAGAGAGCCGCTAGTTGATGACATTGTTGGTTGGTGGTGAAGAGCAGGGAGAGGCGCTGCGGGGCAAGGTAGACCTCTCCCAGGCAGAGGACTCAGGGGAACAGGGTGGAACACGAATGGAGTCTAGAATGGTGGGATGGGTCAAACCCAGGAGCAAAGGGGCTAGTATGGAAGAGTCGGGAAATAGATTGCCGGCTTTGGGGATTGGCTGGGGCCAGCATTAACAGGGAGGAGCCATGATTGGGATAGGGGTATAAAGGGAGGCCTTGTGGTCCAGCTGAGGAGAAGCCAAATAGCCGGGACATGGCTGAGGACCCAGGAGATATGGAAAGACAGCGAGGGAGACAGACCCAAGCACTTTCCACCCTTTCTGAGGCTGGCTGAAGTCAGGAAAGAGGCTGATGCGACAGAGAAGGGCAGGGAGCCCACATTATTATGGTGGTAGGGATGAAAAATATAAACGTGTGTGTGTGTATATATATATATACACACACATACACACACACACACAAACTTTATATATATATATATGTATATGTGTGTGTGTGTGTGTGTGTGTGTGTGTGTATATATATATATATATATATATATATATATATATATATATATATATATATATATATAAAGCTTTTCTATTTATTTACAGAACTCCTTTGGCAATAAATCATAGTGGGTTTTTAACATTATAGCTATCCATCTCAGAATCTTTTAGACCAATAAAATCACTGTCGAGTATAATCTCTCCATCAACAAATTTATATAATATACATCAAAAGCCTTCAGAAATTGCATAAATTTTAACTGTCAGTTTCCCTTTTAGCATCATAAACCTCCCATACAGATCCTTTTTAGCTTCTCATAAAAATGAGTGTTTGCATTTAAGGAAATAGCCCCCCTTTTTTGTTTTTATGTTGGCAGCTGGTGTGTAAATATCTCCTAGTTTTAATGAAGTTAAACACCAAGCAATAAGAGTGGTGTTTTTTTTTTTTAAATGAGTGTTTATTTATAATGACTGGCTGACTGATTGATTTGCTCACTATTTATTTATATGATTGACTGCTGAGTGGTTTGCAGTGACAACAGATGTGTGAGAGAGGAGGGAAATTAGAACCCTCATCAGGCTGGGTAGACCATGCATGCATGAAACACTGCCAACTTTGCTGTATTGTATTGTATTGCTTGAATACATAATCAGTAACTCAACAGGTTCAGACTGCTTGGGAATCGCTGAATTCTTAATGAAAAATAGGCTCCCTGTTTGTGACTGGTGAAAAGAATGTGAGCTGAACTGGTGAGTGTTCAAACATCCTACCAGTTGTCGCTCCAAAGAACTTCAGCAGCACGGTTGTCACTACCATTCCAAGCATATTACTGTAGTGAATGTTCTGAATGAGTGTTGATCCTTGTTACTTGGGAGAAAGTCTCCTTGTACTTACTGGAAGTATGAGGAACCCTTCCTCTAGGTAGGAGGTCTGGGCAGGGAAGATAGTTTGAAATCTGTGGGGGCACCATAATGTCTAGGTAATCCACAAAACAAAAACCCTTATGAAATTCGACACTGTTTCTAAGAACTAGCACCTTGTTTGAAAGGTTTCCTTTAATGGCTGCAATCCTGAAGGGGGGGGCGAATCTCCTTAGGAGCTGGCATGACCCCCGTGCCAGCGTAGGTGCCACTTTACCACAGGATAAAGTGTCAAATACGCCGGTGTGGGAGAAACACACTCGCGTCCGGGAGCAAGGAGCTCCGCTGGCCCCCACTGTCAGCACAGCCAGTCCGAGAACTAAATCCCTGAAGAGAAGAGCCGCGCCAGTGTGGGCGAGGCGTTTCCGGGGGCAGAGCTGCCTTTGGGCAGCTTCCTAACCACGTTCACCCTGGGAATGCCCCTTTGAGCATTTTTTGGTGGCGCAGCCTCGCTGTTTTCAATTGGGCATTTCCCCCTATTTTTCCTTAAAAAATTTAAAATACCTTTTTTTTCTGTCCCCAGCGGCTGGGAAACCTCGGAGGAGGAGGCAGGCCCGGCCGCTCCCAGCCGCCATGGATCTACCCCCTTTTAGGAATGGGCTGCCGCTGTCTGTGTCTTTAGTCCAGATCCAAGGTACCGGATGTGAGAGCGATCTGGCTGTGACATCTGTCACCCCATTGATCGCCAGGGTTGATTCGGCTGATCTGGCTGGCTAGGCGGGTGTCCCCTACCTCCCTCACCGCTCCATGTGCGTCCCTCCCGAGGCTGTGCACTCGATGGAAGATCCAAGGTACCTTGTACACAGATAGAAGGAACCATTTGCACACAGGGGAAGGACACCACCAATTTCTGGCACCACCACCACCCTGGCTACAGCCAGTCCACTCTGGCAGCCCTACCCTTGATTGTCAGGGCCTGGGTTTTTAGGCGGTGTGGGAGTACGAACAGGAAGCTCCTATGCACATAGAAAATACTGAGTACATTTCTTTGGATCCAACTCAAAGTATTCTTTTTTATATTCAGAAAAAGTTATTTTAATTTTTTTAAATGTAAAGCATTTATGCACTGAAATGTCAGTTTCTGCTTGTGTGGTGGTCTCCAACAGTTAAATATAAACATATGTAAAATACCACCATGATCATAAAACAAATAACACCTCCAAAATAAAACCAGTGCATAAAGCTGTGCATTAAACCAGCGCATTAAACTGAGAGCCACTGTGGTGTAGTGGCTAAGAGTGTAGGACTAGTATCTGGGAGACCCAGGTTCAAATTCCCATTCGTGCCATGGAAACTTGCTGCGTGGCCTTGGGCTAGCGACACACTCTCAGCCTAACCTACTGCACAGGGTTGTTGTGAGGAGAGGAGAAAGGCAGGATATAAATTGGGGAGAAAGATGGGATATAAATAAAGTAAATAAGTAAGTAGGAACACTACCAAAACAAAGTGTTTGTGGGATAATGATGGGCTATTATAAGAATAATTAGGAAACAGATAAAATATAGGGAATGGGAATCAGTAAAAGATCTGGGAAGCTGGTGTGTTTTTGCCTGATATGTAAATTTCAGCAGGCTTGGAATGAGGTAAATTGATGTGAGGAAGAAATTCCTGAATCAAGATACCGCAACTAAAAAGTCCCTGTCTCTGGTGCTTGCCCACCCAGTTTCTGCATGTGAGAGCATACAGATCAGGACCTCAGAAGCAGAAGCGGTAGGCAAGCTGGTATGGGAGAGCAGCTGGTGCTCCAAATACCCTGATCTCAAACACTTCAGGCTTTATTGGGAAATAATCAGTACATGTTCAAAATGTCCACTGTCTCACCTAACTCAGCTGAAAAGGAGCTAAAGAGTTGAGTGTCATCAGTATACTATGAGCATGCCACTCCAACTATCCCACAAACTGGGATCTTCAGAAACCATTTAAATTCCATTTAGCATCATGCAATGTTATTCTTTTTATAGCTACGTATTAAACAAGCCTTTGGCTTTCTTTCTCGGATTTTGGTACACTGTCGAAAACAATTATGTTTTCGTGTTTATATGTAACAGAAAGTTCATTGTGGTTTCTGGCTGCTTGTCATCTGGAGGAATGGCCCCCATGAAATAAAGGGCTATTTTGCCAAACTTAAATGGAATTTGGATTTTAACCCATTGTACGTTATGCTTCTGTTATAGCCTGTGCGTATTTTTATAAATGTGTAACAACACAACAGACTATGATACCACACTGTCCCATAGATATCATGCTACCCACACACACACACCAGCTACAAACTGTAGTTCCTCTGAAGGTGAAATAAATCCTGTGGTCACTTCAACTGCCTTTACGAGGCATTTCAGCTAGTCCAACAGTGCCATCCTAAGCAGAGTTTGATCCTTCTAAGTCCACTGAAGCCAGTAGGCTTTGAAGGGCGTAACAGTACTTAGGATACCAAAATATGAGTCCAGCGGTACCTTAAAGACCGACAAGATTTCCAGCTTATAAACATTTAAGAGTCAAAGTTTCCTTCATCAGACGAAGCTGATACTCTGATAATCTTGTTGATCTTTAAGGTACTGGTAATGGTGTAAAGTGCCATCAAGTTGCAGCCAGCTTATGGTGACCCCATAGGTTTTCATGGCAAGAGATGTTCAGAGGTGGTTTGCTGTTGCCTCCCTCTGCATAACAACACTGGATTTCCTTGGTGGTTACCCATCCAAATACTAACCAGTGCTGTCTCTGCTTAACTTCCAAGATCTGATGAGATTGTTATAGCCTGGGCCACTCAGGTCAGGGCCTTTAAGGCAAATACTGGACTTGAATCTTGCTCTTCTACTGCAGACCAATACGGATACCCACTGGAAATGATCTGCTTAGGATGGCACTGTAATTAGCTGATTAACTGATCAAGTTGCTGTCTTCACAAAGTCAATTCACAGGAAATTTTAAATGAGAGATTTAAGCAATGTAATCAATAAATTTTAAATGAGATTGTCTCGGATTAGATTGGACCCATTCTTTTTTTTTGTTGCTTGCCAGCCCAACCACATAATTCTTAAATGAGTTTATTATGCCCAACCACATGATCACAATAGTTGGGGAACATTCACAATAATTAACAATAATAAACGAGGACAAAATGTTCAGATACTTTTGAGATATTCTGAGAACAGCATATAACCACAGTATGTTCTAATGTTCCTGAATCAGTTAGGAATCAGTTAATGTTCCTGAATCTAAAAGTTCACAACAACAGCATCAAATGCTTGTTGTCAAAATGAACATGGCCAGAGTATGTGTCCTTGGGCCAAAGACTTTCTGTACCTTAGACAGCCAAAATCTGAAAATGAGAGCCAGTTCATCAGCTGTTTTTTTTTTTACACAGTCAAGTTGACTTTTACACTGATTTTGGCATCTTATTCTTTTGAGTTCTCCAAATTGTGGACTGATCATTCAATACATATGCTGAAAAGAAAGTCTTTGTTTTATGGCTTTACATCAAGTACCATGTGGATCACAAGACCTTATAGACTCTCAGCTTGGAAGCTGGCCACCCACAGTATCCCTTCTGCAACCAGAACAGTTTTTTGTTTTTTTTTAAACAAACCCACCCATTCTGGAAACTTGGCACACACACATATCCTCTTTTAGTCGTAGGATGTACAGTACTTCCTTCTGGCAGCCCTGGGATCTTGAATCATGTATTGAACAGCAGCAGAGAAATGCCAATGCAGAGTCCCGGGACTGCTGTGATGAAGTAATAATCATGCAACTGAGCCTAATGATAGGAGTTCAGCTGATTTTTACTTCAACCTGTGATCTTTCTCTAGAAGACTATCACTTAGCATTTTCTCTCTCCTACAGCAGAAGTCTTGGATGTGGAGGGTATGAGTACAGAATCCAATAGCAGCCAAGGCCTTTGATCTTTAAAACATTGAGATGATTCTCTTTTATAATCAAAATCAAGAGAGACAAAGAGTCTGCTGTCTTATCCTGGGGGCTAAGGTACAAATCCTGTCATAGGAAAGGGATCTTCATGTTGCCTTCCCTCATGTATCCATACATATTTATTATATATCAAACTATATCAAATCTATACCTTGAGTTGCATTTTTAAAAGTTTTTGTATTGCAGTGGCCACTTAGCTGAAATCTGGCAAACCTTAATAGCTTTGGTTCAAAATACAAGAAAAGGACCACCGTTTTAAAAACAATGCTTACAAAAGCATTAGTCTTTTTAACTTCATAAGTAAAGCCTTGCTGCTGAAAATGGTTTTATTTTATTGGCTCATAAACTGCTGCACACCAGATAAAATATTTAGAAATGGTACCAGAGAGGGAAGAACGAGATTAATAATTTAATTTCATGGGTAAATTTTCATTATATCTAATTCTAAATGCCACCATAGATATGATCAAAAGTTCCACAAAATGGAGCTAGAAATAGATGGGGTAATTTCTCTGCTACTCTGAAGGAAGTCCAAGATTTACAGAAAAATCTGAAATCTAAATAAAAACATTGGGGGATTAAAACTCTCCTAAATAATAGTAATACCAGCTGTCAGGGGCCATTTTGGAGGTTGCTAGGCATCAACAACATTGCCGAGCCTCTCTTTCTGTAAAGTGAAGCCCTGGGAGCTCTTGGAGGCTAAAACAACCTTGCAAAAGCCCTTTACCCCTCTCCTATCATGTCCCCCGAGGGAGGAAGACTTCCTGGAGTCAGGACCTGTGGTGACCAGTGGGTAGGGTTGCCAGGTACTAGCTGGAGATCTCCTGCTATTACAACTGATCTACAGCCGATAGAGATCAGTTCATCTGGAGAAAATGGCCGCTTTGGCAATTGGACTCTATGGCATTGAAGTACCTCTCCAAACCTGCCCTCCTCAGGTTCCACCCCAAAAACCTGCCACCGGTGGCAAAGTGGGATCTGGCAACCCTACCACTGGGAGACTCACTACCCAATCAACTGGGCCTGGCTGCCGGCCCTGCACTATTGGGTATGGCCTGGCTGCCAGCACCGTGTAACTGGGCCCAATGAGCAGCAATGCTGGCTGGGTGGGGCAGCCAAAGTGGCCAGCTGAGAAGTAACCGCCCTCACTCCAGGCTGGCTGCAATGACTGCCAGGTCTGGAGCAAAGCCACACCCTCCCTTCACCTTCTGCGGGGCTTAGGAGAGGCGAGAGAGAGAGAGTGGGGGATGGGAGGCTAGCCTCATATGTAGGGCTGCCAACCTCCAGGCCATAGCTGGAGATCTCCCGCTATTACAACTGACAGAGATCAGTTCACCTGGAGGAATGGCCGCTTTGGAAGTTAGACTGTACGGCATTATAAAGACCCTCCCCAAACCCTGCCCTCCTCAGGCTCCACCCCCCAAATCTCCAGGTATTTCCTAACATGGCATGGCGCTGTCAATCCTACTTATAAGGGCCAATGATAGAGGCTTTGAAGGACCAGCTACAAATCTCTCCAGCAGCCCAGAACTAGGAGGGATCACTGGATGGAGTGGAGGGTAGGGTTGCTAGGTCCCTCTTCACCACCAGTGGGAGGTTTTTGGAGTGGAGCCTGAGTAGGGTGGGGTTTGGAGAGGGGGGGACTTCAATTCCATAGAGTCTCGTTGCCAAAGCGACCATTTTCTCCAGGTGAATTGATCTCTATTGGCTGGAGATCAGTTGTAACAGTGGGAGATATCCAGCTACTACTATCTCACGAACCCTCAGAGGTCAAAGGATGAACATTAAACTGAAGAAGCCTTACGGTGAAACGTGGACAAATACGTAGGATTCATGTCCCTATAGCTTTATGAATGACTCCTACCTGAAAGTAGAAGGGATCAACGCAAGATTTTCTGCAGAAGATCCAGTGGCATAAAACCAACTTATGCCATTGGCGTTATAAGATGTACTTTTGACACGCTGTAACAAAAAGATACGTTACTTAAGTTACGCCGTTAACTTACGTTTTTGACGTTGTCAGATGCACTTTCAACATACCGTGAAAGATTTTTTGCCTATTGGTGTAATATTGGCTTCTTGAAGCTACGAACTGGATTCTTTCATTTTTGTATATACCAATACACAGAAGGAGTTTCTTTTGTTTCTGTTGGGGTTTGTTGTACAGCACCTTGTGAGTTTTTTGCATGTATTAATTATACTGGTCACATTCTCAGTTCACTATAGTAGTAAAATTCATATCGTTTCATAATAAGAGTTGTGAGCCACATGTTGTTTTTGTTAAAGTGTGACTTAGTGCAGCATAGGGGGTTTGTTGTTTATTTATAACTACCTGGAGGTTGGCAACCCTGGTGGAGGATGTCTCGCATGGACTTAACCCCTTACCCTCTCTTGGCTGAGGCCTGTTGACACCCACATGGAGGTAAAAGCTCTGGACATTGTGCCCATCCTCTGACTACCCTGATGGAATCATGGACCCTTACACCATCCGCACAGGCATCATTCCTATGTCTTAATTTTTTAAAATTATTTAGTACATGAAACCAAATCAGAGCTTCTAATGATAAAAACATTTTACGTCGTTGTAAGTGTATCTGATAACCATTCTCGATGTTAAAAGAGCACTTAAGACTACATCTCTGTTAAATATGTTTTGATCCTCTTCCAAGTTCGGTTTAACAATAAGCATCAGTCAGAAATGTTTTCTGAAATCTGAACACAAGGTTTATTTTATTCTGGGCTCTTAAGTATTTTCTTCTTCAGAATGATAAATATAGAAGTTATAGAATACCTTCGGTATAGAGGGCACATTCTAGAAATATACATTGGAATATTTTGGAAGCAAACTATTCAGTCCTAGTAAAACTGCTTTGACTTCCATAGGAAAATGTACTGTGTTTCCTGAAGACTTTGATGCATCTGGAAATATTTAAATACATGTCTGCTTCTTAATATTGCCAATGTGCTTTATAAGCTCCTCCTAGAGAACTGACAGAGGAAGAAAAGCAACAGATTCTCCACTCAGAAGAATTCCTTATATTTTTTGATCGAACAATACAAGTGATTGAGAGAGCTCTAGCTGAAGATTCAGACATTTTCTTCGATTACAGCGGTCGAGATGTTGAAGAGAAAGATGGGTTAGTTGTCCTCTTTTCCCTTTTACTTTTGTAATAACGCCCCCCCCAAACCAGTACTTGTAGCCAAGAGGATCAGACTCCCTTTCTTTACATTTTAAAGACTGTTAAATGCCCCGTCTGATGGATAGAAGAAGAAGAGTTGGTTTTTATATGCCAACTTTCTCTGCCACTTAAGGGAGTCTCAAACTGGCTTACCATCACCTTCCCTTCCTCTCCCCACAACAGACACCCTGTGAAGTAGGTGAGGCGGAGAGTGTGTGACTTGCCCAAGGTCACCCAGCTGGCTTCGTGTGTAGGAGTGGGGAAACAAATCCAGTTCACCAGATTAGCCTCTGCTTCTCATGTGGAGGAGTGGGGAATCAAACCCGGTTCTCCAGATCAGACTCCACCGCTCCAAACCACCGTTCTTAACCTCTATACCACGCTGGCTCTCAGGTGTAATGCCTTCTTTAATGTCTTCTGCCATAGGGCTCCGAATTGGATTTCCTCTTTAAAAAACAAACACAAGTCTCCTGAGTGCTGATGTTCCACTGTATTCTACTTAACTTTCCCTGAAATAGAGGCATTGTTTCAAATGTGATTGCAACAAGTCCTTACTAGTTTCTAGTCAGCTTAATCGCATTCTCTTGACAATATGCACACTGCACTTTTAGTAGGTCATGGAAGTCACCAGTGAAGAGATAAACCAAACGAGTGAGAATGACTTGCTCTTCAGGAAGTTGATGGACAAAGAGTCCTGTGCCATACAGGGCCGCTCTGCAGAGGAAGGCACTGGCAAACCAGCTCTGTTAGTCTCTTGCCTTGAAAATCCTACAGGGTCACCATGTCAGCTGTGATTTGATGGCACTTTACACACACATGCTATCCATTAAGCCTTCTGTAGCCTTGGATCAATTATACTGAGTGTCTCATATCTGTAGATTTGCACTGTAAACAGGGTGAAGCTGAAGTCAGGAGCCATGTTTACTAATTGGGCAAACACTGATATGGAGACTGTGCCACTTCACGCTGAAGGTGGAACATCAACTTTGAATGCTCATTATTATAAAACCAACAACACGTGTGTGGGTGTAAATTGCTATCAAGTTGCAGCTCACTTATGGTGAACCCAGCAAAGGGTTTTCAAGGCAAGTGAGAAGCAGAGGTGGTTTGCCATTGCCTTCCTCTGCAGAGTGGTAGTCTCCATTCCAAATATCCACTCTACTTAGCTTCCAGGATTGGAGATCAGGTTATACTATGCCACCTTCCTTCCCATATAAAAAAACTTACTGCAAGTTTTTTTTTTTTTTAAATCATACCAGGGGGAAGGGTTCTCAGCCAGCCTTCTCCCTGTTATGCTAGTTTTCTTCTTGTAAGGAAGTTCTAGCAGACAGAAATGTTCAGATACGTCATCCACTGCCTGCAGTGTGAATTCAGTAGTCCATTCCTCCATCTTAGAACTCAGCCACTTTACTCTGACACAGGCATGGACCAGTTCTCCAATGCACCAAGACAATAACTAGACAAGGATAGAGCAGGGAAAAGAAATGATCAGAAATCTCCATAACAGTTTCAATTGCAAATGATTGCTAGTTTAAGATACCAAATATATGTTTTTGACTGCAAATAAATTATAATCTGTTCAAATCCATTTAGAGATATCCAAGCTGGGGCCAACTTGTCCTTTAACCGCCAGTTCTATGATGAACATTGGTCGAAACATCGGGTTGTCACTTGTATGGATTGGTCCCTTCAGGTAAGTTAGGAATACAAACTTTGGCTGTTCTGGTCATCACAGACCAAATCTCTGTAATTATTGCCACATGTCCAAGCTGGTTTGGTCTTGTGCAGGACTGGTTTCTAGGTATTTAGGCACCCTAAGCAAGGTATAGCCATCTGCTCCAGGGCCCATTCCCCTGCCAGTCAGGTCCAAGGCAGCCACGGGTGCCAGTAACCTCCTGTGCTGCTGATGCCTGGCCATGAGGTGAACTCCTCCAGTGAATCAGTACCCTCCTCAGTGTGCCTCCTGAAGCAGTCACTTGGCCAAAGAACCGGCCATGATCTTGCGTTTCTTAAACAACACCTCCACCCCCTCCCCAGCGCTGTATGGAAAACTGCTTATGACCTGAGGGAAGTTTGTGATACACCATGGAAATCAGCTGTTCACAAGAAACATACATCAAAAGTAGCTGTGCCATTTTTGTCAATTCCGTAAGACTGTGCACTTTTCATCAATACTGTAAGGCTTGATAGTTGGTGACATCGTGAATGATAATCTTTTGGCTCGGTTCCCATGTAACCATGACCTGATTCAAACTGCCTAGGTACTTACTAATTGCACAAGTTGCTTGAGGAAGACAATGCTGTCTTTGAAGTACTGTGTTCATGGGGTTGAACCTGAGCTGATTTTATAGAGAAGTTTTCATCCATGTGCTTTAATTGAATCCATTTTGTAACAGGTTTGCGCTGGCATGTGGGTGGCCAGTAAGCCTATATGGATTTCCACTGAAACGAGAAACAAGCCTGAGGAAACACTTATCTTTGGTTATTCGCTTGTTCCAGGGGCTGGAAATTACATGGAATTCTTATCTGATAGCTTTTTAACAAGCAGCATTTACTGTATTCCCAGGACAGCAAGATAAAGCCAAGTTGGAAGGCAACTGCCAAAATGTAATTGTTCACCCCCTCAGGCTTGCAAACATGTTCTGTCTCCATTGCTTTGTTCTGGGGTGGCCCTGTCTCACCTCCTCTTCCTCTGAACTCTTATCTGCCTTGGATGTACACCTTAACAACCCCCTCGGTGTCACTCTGCATTATAGTGAAGGGGATTCTTTGAACTCTGGCCTCTTGGGGGTTGTGTGTGTGTGTGTGTGTGTGTGTTTGCACGTATACTGCGTACTGCAGATAACAGTTTAGCAGAGCGAACAAGCACAACAGATAATGTTGTGACTTGTGTGGTGTGTTGATTGCCTAAGACTGTATTTCCCACATTGTAGGAAACACAATCCAATTTAATCCATCTAGGAATTTTTTGGTCTGCATCAGAATGGTAGTGATGGAGAACACTGGGTAGTATTATGCTAGTCAAGTAGGTGCTATTGGTGGGGAAGATACCAGTGGTCAAAACAAATCCCACATACACCAGAAACTTTTTATCTCAGGGACAATACTTCCTTACTTAAAAAAAAAAATTATACTCCACTTCTCTCCATGGTTCAGTACGGCTTACACTAAATGAGGATAGGGTCGTGTACAGTCAAAGCCAGAGGCAGGCAGGAAAGTAAAATGGTGCTAATGCAAGCCAAGCTGAGCCAAGGCCCCTGTGGTGAATACAAGCATTAGGCACTGGCTCATCCATTGTGTCTCCCGCAAATTGGCAGCACTGTAGGAGTGGTAGAGTTGCCAACCTCCAGGTGGTTGCAACCAAAAAACCACAGAAACACAATTCAATATTGCATAACCATTCAGTATTCATAAAATATACACAATCAAACACCAATCCATTTCCACTACAGTGGAATCAACATACCAACCATGGAGCATACAGTTACTCCATATCCTATGTAACAATTCACAGATAAGTAGCAATTCATAGGTAAGTATTACAATAGTGTAACTACAAGTTCTATTTAGTATACAAAAATATTAATTTGAATCTGTTCATTGTCTTTTCAAGAAAGCCAGAGGACTGTAAGAACCCACACCTGTTTATAATTAGGGCCGGCATCTTAAATTCTAACTAAGTGTAAGGGAGTGTCTAGCCCCTGTAAGGAAGAAGAAAATATAAGTAATAAGAGCAGAAGGTTTTAAATATAGGCAACTTGTGTGTGTGTGTGTGTGTGTGTGTGTGTGTGTATATATATATATATATATATATATATATATATATATATATATATATATATATTTAGGTAGCTATTTAAATATGTCTTATTTCTATATATTATAGGTAAATGTTCTACCCATGGGGAGGGTGAAGAATTATATATGTGCTAAATTATATGACACAAAAGAATAATACCAACTGGAGATAAAGGTAGTTTTTATTATGATTGAAAATGGTTAATAAAATATAGTTAAAAATATAAGGAATAGTCAGGTGGGAGCTAATGTTATTATTTATGATACTTGTCCGAGGAGGAACTGAAGAAGAACAGAAACTATCATCTTCCTCTTCTACCTGACACCTGGAAAAGACAATGAACAGATTCAAATTAATATTTTTGTATACTAAATAGAACTTGTAGCTACACTATTGTAATACTTACCTATGAATTGCTACTTACCTGTGAATTGTTACATAGGATATGGAGTAACTGTATGCTCCATGGTTGGTGTGTTGGTTCCACGGTAGTGGAAATGGATTGGTGTTTGATTGTGTATATTTTATGAATGGTTATGCAATATTGAATTGTGTTTCTGTGGTTTTTTGGTTGCAACTATTGTGTACACAAAAGTGTCTGTATTTGTTAATTAACCTCCAGGTGGTGGCTGGAGATCTGCTATTACAACTTATCTCCCACCAATATAAATCAGTTGCCCTGGAGAAAATGGCTGATTTGGCAATTGGACTCCATGTCATTGTAGTCCCTCCCCTCTCCAACCCCGCCCTCTGCTGACTCCACCCTCAAAATCTCCAGGTATTTCCCAACCCGGAGTTGGCAACCCTAAGAATGGGGCAAGTAATGAGTGGACACTCATTGTTATTGCCATAGAAGGGTCTGTGCCAAGTGGCTCTCCCCGATCATAGTCTGATACTCTAACCACTACTCCACACAAACTTACAACAGCTCTACGAGAAGAAAGTTAGCAACCTTAGTATAAAATGGAACCCATAGTTTGGACTTCATGATTCTGTTAACTTCTGTTAATATTTTTTAAAAAGCAGATGTTCCCTTTAAGGGACAAACTACACTTTATATTCATATCTGTACAACAAAGCCTCAACTGTTTTTCTAAATGGAAAGGAACCTTAGAAAACAGTGTCCTTGAGTGTGTGTGTGTGTGTGTGTGTGTGTGTGTGTGTGCTTTCCTTCCCAGCCATTTCTGTCCTCAGCCTGCCCTTTTCCAGGTTGCTGTTCCCAGTGTCAGGTTTAACATTATGAATATTTAAGGAAGACATACATACATAAAAATGATAATTTTAACACTTTTTTTTTTGAAAATTTTATTGGTTTTTATAATATAAATTTTCCATGTTAACAAACAACAATATACGTAGTATTAAAAACTAGAACATAGGTAATGTTGTTATAATTGTTTAAGTGCTAAATAAAAATAAAAAATAAAGGAAAATTTATTGACTTCCCCATCACCTCTGTCCGCCTCTTAATAAAGTATTCTATCCCATCGTGATATGGTCTGATCTTAATTATTCTTATATCTCAATTAGGTTTCAATCACATTATACTATCAATATAATTGATTACGTTTCTTTATATTAACAATGTCATCTAGATCAGATTAAAAGGTACTCTTCCATTTTCCCCAGTCCTAATTCATATTCACAATATTTCATCCAAGCCTCCCATTCCTCCATAAATTGAACATTGTCTTTTTGATTTAAAATAGCTGTAAGTTTTGCCATTTCCACCAGTTCAAACATTTTCATAGTCCAGTCTTTTTTCCCAGGAGTGTCTGCCCCTTTCCATTTTGCTGCATAAAGCAGTCTTGCAGCTGTAGTCGCGTAAATCAAAAAAGTCCTTTGTTTTAACAAATCATCAGGTATCATACTTAATAGCATCATTTCTGGTGTTTTGGGTATATTTTTTTGTACGATTAGTCTTAATTCGTTATAAATCATATCCCAAAAGTCCTTAGCTTTGTCACAAGTCCACCACATAGGATAAAAAGAACCAACTTCTTTATTACATTTCCAACATTTAGGGGATGTCACTTTGTAGATCTTTGCAATCTTCTTAGGCGTTAAATGGTATCTATACATCATTTTATAGATATTTTCTCGAATTGACTGCGCATTTATTCCTTTCAAATCTTTCGCCCATAGTCTTTCCCATTTGTTTAGGGCAATATCATGTCCCACAGTTTGAGCCCAATTAATCATTGTTGGTTTGATTATTTCCTGCTCACAATAAATTGTTAAAAGAAGATTATACATTTTAGAAATCAGTTGAGTATTATTATCTAATAGCATCCTGTGAAAAGGCGATTTTTCTTTAGAGAATCCATTCTTCATATCTTGTGTAAATACTGATTTAATTTGATGATATTGAAGCCATTGTAAATCGTCTTTAAGTAACTGAAAGTCTTTTAGTGAGCTTTTCTTTCCTTCCCAGTTAATTAACTCTTGGTAGGTGATAAATTTGTCCAATCTAAGTGGGCGTAATGTCAACATTTCTTGAGGTGATATCCACATCGGTGTTACTGGTTCAAGAATATGTTTATATCTCATCCATATATGAAATAAGGAGGACCTGATTATATGGTTACGAAATGATGCTTGTATCTTAATTTTACCATACCATAAAAATCCACTTATATTGTTAAAACCTTCATGATCTAACAAACGCGAATTGGATAAGTTCATCCAGTCCTTTAGCCATACTAAAGCGGCCGCTTCAGCATAAAGTTGAAAGTTAGGTAGTGCTAAACCTCCTCTAACTTTAGAGTCCACCAGATGTTTATAAGCAATCCTCGTTTTTTTCCCTTGCCAGATGAAATTTAATACGTCTTTCCTCCAGGTATCAAAGTATTTAACATGTGATATTATAGGCAAATTTTGGAGTAAGAAAAGCATCCTTGGTAAAATGTTCATTTGGACTGTTGATATACGTCCCAAAAATGACAATTTTTTATTTGACCAAATGATCATATCAGTTTTTATTTTGTCCCATAGTTTAAGATAGTTATTGGTTATCAAGTCTTTATTCTTTGCAGAGATCCAGATTCCCAAATAAAATGATAATTTTAACACTTAAGGGTTAATTTTGTTTGAGGGTTTTTTTTTTAACTCTTCGCTTTTTGTAATGTTGTGATCTGCCCTGAAGGCAGCATTAAGCCCTAGAACAAACGATAACCCTCTAAATAAATGTACATGCTCAGAAGCGCACTCAGCAGTACCCTGTAATATTACTACCCTTACTTTACAAACATGGTGCTTTTTGCAATTGTTATTCTGTCGTTTCACCCTGAAAATTAGCTTATGCTCAAAACACTTTTTTGGGGGGTGGGGGGGTGGGGGAGCCTTTAGGGATAGGCCCATTGGAAACGGATACCCTCTTGTCATCCTCTTTCCCTTTGAAATTATTTACCTCTCAGCACTGAACAGTTTGTCTTCCCCAGCATGTTCTGATTTTATGACCTATTCTTTGCTTTGCAGTATCCTGAGCTGATGGTTGCTTCCTATAACAACAATGAAGACGCCCCACATGAACCAGATGGGGTCGCTTTGGTTTGGAACATGAAATTTAAGAAAACGACCCCCGAATATGTCTTTCATTGTCAGGTAAGGGCTTTTTGAATGGTTCCTTTCAAACCAGATATGCCAAAGGCTTCTGTGCATCACAATTGCCCACCATTTGGAGGAGGCTGGAGTTAAAAATAGACCCTTTTGGAAGGCCTACTAGGAAGCCTGTTAATGTTTTTAGAATGCGTACAATCTTCTAAAACAACAGCATAGCCCAGTTGGAGACTGTGTGTCATTTTCTGTCTATTTTAAACAATCCTCCAGAGAGTTTGTTTATAAAAACCTCACACTTATGAAGTAAGTGTGGTGTACCACTTCCTTCTCCAGCTGGCAACATCTGCTTTCCCACCCACATAAATTTCCTTGTGTCCTCTGCTCCAAAGCAGCCCGAGCACTGTTTAATATCTTTGCACAGTGATGCTGCAGCTTTATACCACATCAGCACAATTTGCGGCGGCAGCATCTTTTGCTGATTGCGTGGCGGAAATCATACCCGTCACAATACTCACCAATTAGCGCTTGATTAGCACTTGTCCTAAAGTCTCGTCAGATTCACTCACTGCTCCAACGCGGACAACGGAGGTAAGAAATCACAAGGCACGTCTGGGAAATGAGGGCAGTGACCCGAACTAGCTCTTTCTTTTAGAAGATATGTCTGCTCCAGCAAAAAGTGGTACAGTCCACACCTGTTGCCAGGTCATGTCCCCCCTTCCAGCTTGATTTCAGATTTTGTGATGGAGGGATAAGTGATACCTCATTAATAAGGCGAGCCCCGTGGCACAGAGTGGTAAGCTGCCGTGATGCAGTCCAAGCTCTGCTCACGACCTGAGTTCGATCCCGACGGAAGTTGGTTTCAGGTAGCCGGCTCAAGGCTGACTCAGCCTTCCATCCTTCCGAGGTCGGTAAAACGAGTACCCAGCTTGCTGGGGGTAAAGGGAAGACGACTGGGGGAGGCACTGGCAAACCACCCCATAAACAAAGTCTGCCTAGTAAACGTTGGGATGTGACGTCACCCCATGAGTCAGGAATGACCCAGAGCTTGCACAGGGGACTACCTTTACCATTAACAAGGCACACATTTCCATGTAGGAACATCATCCCCTACAAGTTTTATGAGATTTTTAGGTTAGGGATAGATCTCATGGCAGATCGGTATTGTAGCGCAACCCTTTAACATATAGGCTGGAGCCCTTTCCTGCAGTGGATCTGCTCAGGTGGAGCTCCGTCCTACCTACTCATGAAAGGACATGCTTGTGAATAAGTATAGCAGCCCACGCAGGCTGCCTGTCTGCCAATGGAAGGAGCTACATCTGACTAACATTCCAGCCTGCAGCTTGACACGTCCCTCAGAGGTGCCACTTGATAGCAAGCTGATCCTGTGCTGTTTTTGACGCATGTGTTCTGCAAATGCAGCACGGGGTATTTCTGAAGCAAGGAAGAATCTCCCGGTCTTGAAATGAAATGTGAGACTGCTGTGAAACACATCCGGCAGCATGTCCACATGGGGGCTTTCTCATGCTCTTTGTTCACATTGGTACCAAAATGAATGCACATAAAACAGAACCTGTCAGAAATGGTACAACTTTGACTGAGGGTTTTATGTAATGGTAGCCCGGATTGTGCCACCATGTGAAAAGGATTGGCTCTTCACGGGTTGTACATAGGTGCCATGTATCAAGTGGAGGTAGTGGGGACTAAATACAAATTACTGCAGGCCCTGAACAATGTATGGGACAACGGTCAGCAAGAGTGATCCCCCCCCTCACTTTTTATAATGTCCAAAATGAGGATTTGTACCTCTAGCCTGTGGGGAGCTGAACGATATGCCTGTGTTGTGAACACATGTACCTTCTCATGGAGGAGAAGACCTCATTTTGAGTTTTACAAAGAAGTATAGGACCACAAAAATGAGACATTTTGAGTGCTAAAGCACCAGGTTACAGAAGCAGAACGCTCCTGCTCAGACATGCTGTCAAAGTAACACTCTTCTTAGCAGCCTTGTTTGCATTGATATGAAACCCTTTTTGTTCAAAGATATACTTCTGTTGAAACTGTATTTTGAGTATTTGTACAAACCTTGACCAATAGGTATGTATACTTTTGTGCTGGCTGATCTGCTTGCAGCTCTGAATAGATAAACATAAAAAGAGCCCAGCGGGGTAGACCAAAGGTCCATCTAGTCCAGCATCCTGTTTTCCACAATGACTTACCAGATATCTCGGGAAAGACAGTAGTAAGGCATGAAGGCAATAAGCCCTTTCCCATTATTTTCTTCCAGTAACTGGCTTCAGAAATATGCTGCTTCTGGAGGATCCATGTCGGCCTCATGGCTTAGAGCAGCTGTCCTCCATGCACTTGTCTAATCCGCCTTTTAATAAAACGAAAAGTTTTGCAAAGCTGATGTCAATTCATTGTTTGTCTTTGTTATTGTTGCAATGTATTATAAATACTGGGACTGAAATAAGGAAGAATTCCATGGATGAGAAATCAAAAACTTACACATTCAGTTAATACAAACATGAACAACTGCGATGTACATTCTTTCATAGACCAATAGGAGATCCAAAAAGGACCAGACGCGTTTCGCCTGGAAAGGCCTTCCTCAGTGGTCAGTATAAAATTATAACTTATCACACATCCTAATAATATAATCATATCATAATGGGCAGTAAGAAATATCTAAAAGCCCTTTTAGTACAGTGAAGCTCCCTGTAAATTTCTTTACTTCTTATATGTTAAAACCTGGCTTCACTGTCTCACTTTCTGTTGTATGCTGGGCTCTTAAGGATATGGATACATCAAGCAGTGTATTAGGTCTATGAAAGAATGTACATCGCAAAATATTGTCGAAGGCTTTCACGGTCAGAGTTCATTGGTTCTTGTAGGTTATCCGGGCTGTGTAACCGTGGTCTTGGAATTTTCTTTCCTGACGTTTTGCCAGCAACTGTGGCAGGCATCTTCAGAGTAGTAGCACTGAAGGACAGTGTCTCTCAGTGTCAAGGGTGTAGGAAGAGTAATATATTGTCAGAAAGGGGTTGGGTTTGAGCTGAGTATTGTCCTGCAAAAGTATTGTCCTGTAGGTATCAAGATAATGTGCTAATGAGGGTATGGTATGTTAATATGGAACCATTGTATCCTGAAGTGATCTGTTAATGTGTGTAATCCAAAGCTAATCTGTATGGCTATTGTTGAATGTTGTCTTTGTCAGTCTGGAGGTTTTTCAGGGCAGGAAGCCAAGCCTTATTCATTCTTAAACTCTCCTCTTTTCTGTTAAAGTTGTGCTGATGTTTATGAATTTCAATGGCTTCTCTGTGCAATCTGACAAAATAGTTGGTAGAATTGTCCAGTCTTTCAGTGTCTTGGAATAAGACCCTGTGTCCTGTTTGTGTCAGTCCATGTTCAGCCACTGCTGATTTCTCAGGTTGGCCAAGTCTACAGTATCTTTCGTGTTCTTTTATCCTTGTTTGTATGCTGCGTTTTGTGGTCCCGATGTAAACTTTTCCACAGCTGCAAGGTATACGATATACTCCTGCAGAGGTGAGGGGGTCTCTTTTGTCTTTGCTGATCGTAGCATTTGTTGTATTTTCTTGGTGGGTTTAAACACTGTTTGTAGGTTATGTTTTTTCAAAAGTTTCTCCATCCTATCAGTGACTCCTTTAATAAATGGCAAGAATACCTTTCCTATGGGAGACTGTTTTTCTTGAGTTTTCTGATTTTTGTTTGGTTTAATGGCCCTTCTGATTTCATTCTTGGAGTAGCCGTTTGCTAGCAGTGCGTGATTTAGATGATTAGTTTCTTCCTTGAGAAAGTGTGGTTCACAGATCCGTCTTGCACGGTCCATTAATGTTTTGATTATTCCTCTTTTCTGTCGTGGGTGGTGGTTGGAGTTTTTGTGTAAGTAGCGATCTGTGTGAGTTGGTTTCCGGTAGGCCTTGTGACCTAACTGAAGGTTTGTTTTATGGATGACAAGGGTATCAAGAAATGGGAGTTTACCCTCAATTTCCTTTTCCATGGTAAACTGAATGTTTGGATGGATATTATTAAGATGGTTTAGAAAGTCCATTAATTTTTCTTCACCATGGCTCCAAATGGTAAATGTATCATCTACGAACCTGAACCAGACTGTAGGTTTGTAAGGTGCTGATTCTAATGCTGTCTTTTCAAAATATTCCATGTAAAAGTTTGCTATTACTGGACTGAGTGGACTTCCCATAGCTACTCCATCAATCTGTTCATAAAATTCTTGATCCCATAGGAAATAACTTGTTGTCAAACAATGGTGAAATAAGGCTGTTATATCTTCTGGAAAAATCTGGTTAATCAATGAGATTGTGTCTTTTACTGGAACCTTGGTAAAGAGGGATACAACATCAAAACTGATTAATATATCCTTTGGATTGAGTCTTAACGGACTGATTTTGTTGATGAAGTGAGTTGAATCTTTGATGTAAGAAGTGGTTTTTCCAATGTGGTCCTGTAGGAGGGTGGTCAAATATTTAGCTAATTCATATGTTGGGGAACCAATGGCACTCACGATGGGTCGGAGTGGAACGGAATCCTTATGAATTTTAGGTAGTCCATATAATCGTGGTGGTTGTGCTTCTGTCTTGCATAGTTTTCTGTGTGTGTCGGGATGAAGAGTGGAATTCTTGATCAGAATGCTAGTTTTCCTGGTAATTTTGCAAGTTGGATCTCGTTTTAGTTTTTTGTATGTGGCAGGGTCCAGAAGTTCCTCAATCTTCTTTTTGTATTCTTCTGTTTTCATGATCACTGTGGCATTGCCTTTGTCAGCTGGTAGAATAGTGATTTCTGGATCTGCATTGAGGGTCTTGATGGCGTTTCTCTCCTTGCGTGTTATATTGCTAGCAGGGGGCTTTGCTTTTCGTAGAATTCTTGCTGTCTCTCCTCTTATTTCCTCAGCATCTTCTTCAGGTAGATTATTCCAAGACACTGAAAGACTGGACAATTCTACCAACTATTTTGTCAGATTGCACAGAGAAGCCATTGAAATTCATAAACATCAGCACAACTTTAACAGAAAAGAGGAGAGTTTAAGAATGAATAAGGCTTGGCTTCCTGCCCTGAAAAACCTCCAGACTGACAAAGACAACATTCAACAATAGCCATACAGATTAGTTTTGGATTACACACATTAACAGATCACTTCAGGATACAATGGTTCCATATTAACATACCATACCCTCATTAGCACATTATCTTGATACTTACAGGACAATACTTTTGCAGGACAATACTCAGCTCAAACCCAACCCCTTTCTGACTATATATTACTCTTCCTACACCCTTGACACTGAGAGACACTGTCCTTCAGTGCTACTACTCTGAAGATGCCTGCCACAGTTGCTGGCGAAACGTCAGGAAAGAAAATTCCAAGACCACGGTTACACAGCCCGGATAACCTACAAGAACCAATGTACATCGCAGTTGTTCATGTTTGTATTAATTGAATGTGTAAGTTTTTTGTCTGTACTAGGAGTTTTATGCTTTTAATCTATATGTGCACCTTATTAAAATTTAGATATTTGTAATTTTAGCATTTTTCAGCTCAACCTCTTTGGTTTGTAATCAGCATTTTGGTTGAGTTCCATCAGGTTTCCCCCCCCCTCCCTTTTTTTTGGTGTTTTGGCAGAAAATACTTTACCATTGCTTTAAAATATCCCCATGGATATTTTAAGTGATGTTCCCTTGTGGATTTCTAGCTGGAAACATGCTGGAACGATGACCGTGAAAGGACTGGATGATATTGGGGGATGGGGGGAGGCGTCAGATAGAATTATTTGGATGGATTCCTCCTAACATGTACGATCAAAAGGCTTGATCCTTGGGCTGGAACACTTTCTTTTGGTCTTCCGAATAAAGGCTGAGTTCACTGATTCAGATGGAAAAATATATTCAGGAAAAAATAAATAAAACTCAAACATTTCATCTTACCTCAGAGCCTGGAAGGCAGGCACACTATACTCAAGATCATCATGATGTCATTCTTGGGTTACTTAGTGGAAACCAACTGTGTTATTATTTAGTCTCATTTTATATATATCTGAAAATCTGCAAAGGAAATGGTCCCTAACCTGCATCCTGGGCTCCTGGTGTTCGTAGTGTTCTTTATCAAGCATGCCTTTTCCAAAAACAATAGCAATCGGTGATAACCCTTTGGATAAATGTAGACATTTTCATTATATCTGCTGTGTACAAACACAAACAGAAGCCCAGCCTGAAAGCTGTAGCAGACATGTGCTACTAGTTCTGTGTTTGCAGCTTCCAGTGATTTTTTTTAAGGTTTAATTTTTAGTTGTGCAGGGACCTGTTTGGGATTGGGACCACTGTGTGCAGAAGGGAGAATTTTAAACCTCCCACCCTCGTGTTCTTCACCTTCAGTGGCCCCACAGTGTTCTTAAGAACATAAGAAAAGCCATGCTGGATCAGACCAAGGCCCATCAAGTCCAGCAGTCTGTTCACACAGTGGCCAGCCAGGTGCCTCTAGAAAGCCCACAAACAAGACAACTGCAGCAGCACCATCCTGCCTGTGTTCCACAGGACCCAATATATTTGGTATGCTCCTCTGACACTAGAGAGAAGAGGTATGCAGCATGACTAGTATCCATTCTAACTAATAGCCATGAATACCCCTCTTCTCCATGAATATGTCCACTCCCCTCTTAAAGCCTTCTAGGTTAGCAGCCATCACCACAGCCTGGGGCAGGGAGTTCCACAATTTAACTATGTGTTGTGTGAAAAAATACTTCCTTTGATCGGTTTTGAATCTCTCACCCTCCAGCTTCAGCAGATGCCCCCGCATTCTAGTATTATGGGAGAGGAAGAAAAGCTTCTCCCTGACCACTCTCTCCAAACCATGCATAATTTTATAGACCTCTATCATGTCTCCCCTTAGCTGCCTTCTTTCCAAGCTAAACAGCTCTAAGCGTTTTAACTGCTCCCCATAGGACAGTTGCTCTAGTCCCCTAATCATTTTGGTTGCTCTTTTCTGCACCTTCTCAAGCTCTGTAATATCCGTTTTTAGGTGTGGTGACCATAACTGTACACAGTATTCCAAGTGTGGTCTCACCGTAGATTTGTACAAGGGCAGTATGATATTCTGGTATTGACAAGTATTCCTTGTCAATGAACTAACAGTTAATTTTCATTTAGGGTTGCCACCCCCCACCCCCACCCCCAGAGAAAATGGGCATCTCTGCCCCTACCTCTTGTTTCCCACCACCACTCAGAGCAGTGGCAGGAGGGAAAACATGGCCGTTGGGCTGACGGTATGACATTTCTTCTGGAAGTTCTTAGAGGAGTGTGATGACACTTCTGGGTTTTGCCGGAAATGATATCATGGAATTGCCGACAGCCCCTCCCTGCTGGCCTCTCGCTGGTTGCATGGCAGTGCCTGGCAACCTTATCTTCATTTAATGCTTTCTTCCTTCTCCTAATGGCTTGGTGTTTCAATGTTACGCTTTGGATACTATTTTCTACATACTTTGTTGTTTCAAATTACTGGTATATAAATCATGGTAAAGACATTATTAGCTTGGAAGCAATGGGTAACAATTCTGGTCATTGCGTCAGGAAAAAAAATTGCTGGTGTTTTGAACTGGCCTTTGAAAACTTTACTGTACCAATGTACAGCAGCTTTTTGTCGTTGATCTCTCTAGCAATTGCTTCTCTGTTGCTTGCAAGTCTATAGCTGCAAGTTGCTAACTGAGCTGCCAGGATCATTTTGGATTGCACTGAATTCTGCACACTACCTATATTCTTTCATAGATCATTGCAAAATGCATCTAAGGAAGTACAGATGGTGTTTAAGACTCCCTCCCCAGCACCACTAGATAAACTTATTTTTGAGTCGTGCTTCTAGAAACCTGACCTGTATTTGGAGACCACCAAATGTTCAGTGATCCCACCTTTGTTTCTTTCATTGATAGATGATTACACCATTGCTGAAGCAACCCATTCACTGCAGAGCATGAGTCATCCTTTCTTGCTTTTAAAAAGTGCGTGCATATGTCTCTGTCTTTTTTTTCCTCGTGCGCTTTTGAAGAGCCTACTGTAGAAATGAATACGTGATTTCTTTTCCATTCTTGCAGCATTTTCTACTTTAGAAAACTTTTTAAAGTGAGTATAGTTTTATGTTAGTTTATTAGATTGTTTTTTGATGTAAAATTTTGTGACTGCCAAGGAGATGTGAGGAGATGGGAACAGTATGGATAAATACAACAATTATCCATATTGTAATGCACTCGTAGTTGTGAAGTCTCCTTATAAACAACACCTGTGAGATATGGAAGACCCTGTGTCTTTTTTTCTTTTTTTTAGTTTGGGTCTAACCTTTATTTTGGCAACACTAGACTAAGGCTGCAATACACAAAGGAAAACTGTAGCACTGGAAATGCTCTGAAACAGAAGGGACATATTTTCATCAATGGTGGACATGCAAGAAAGTACAAACTTTTTGGAAAAAAATACATAAGGAAATACAAGACCTAACGAATACTAATTTTCAACTAGAAGCTAAATACTTTTTATTGGGTATAATTCCACCTCATATTCCACCCAATCAAAGAGAACTGTATCAATATGCAATAACAGCAGCGAGATTGTTATTGGCCCAAAAATGGAAAAATGAGATACTAGAGTTAAACATGTGGATTACAAAAATGCATGAATATGCAATGATGTCAAAATTATCCACCTTGCTACATCATGAAATGTATGAAGAACATAAACAGAAATGGCAATCCTATGATAAATATGACAGCTCATAAGTACATACTTTAGATGATATTGTTATGATATTAGTGATTTTTTTTGTAATAGACCAAAAGGTAACATCAGAGATATTAAAAATAACATTAGAAAATTGATACAGGAATGACTTAATAGTAATAGAACAAAAAGTAAGATTTTGATAAGATAATGATATAGAATGTCTGTACGCTGGTGTAACAGAAGTGTAAGTGAACACAATCAAATTATCCCTTTCCCTGTTTTCCTTTTCCCATGTCTTGTAATAAAAACAAACAAACAAACAAATTAAAAAAAATAAAGAAAAGAAAACTGTAGCATTTAGAGATCTGTAGACCAGGAAGTGATTGTAGTTGGAAGGGCCTGGACTTTATATATTTACTTATTTTATTTATTTCTTAAAACTTTTGTATCTTGCCTTTCCTCTTGGTTCAAGATGACTTATGATAATAGTCAAAACATGCCCGGCTAAAACCAAAGACAAAATAACAAGCTCCAAATCCCTGCTGCCTGCTTAAAAGAAGAAGTAGAAGAAGTGTTGGCTTTTATATGCTGACTTTACCACTTAAGGAAGAATCAAACCGGATTAACATCGCCTTCTCTTCCCCTCCTCACAACAGACCCTGTGAGGTAGGTGAGGCTGAGAGAGTGTGACTAGCCCAAGGTCACCTAGCTGGCTTCATGTGTCGGAGTGGAGGCCAGCTGGGTGACCTTGGGCTTGTTGCTGGCTATTCAAACCCCCTCAAAAGCCCTGGCAAACAGGCGGGCCATGCAGCACCCCCTTACAGATCTTCAAGGAGAGGGGCCCCTCTCACCTCTTCAGTGAGTCCATTCCACACAGATGGAGCCACGATCAAGAAGGTTTGGGCTCCGGTCAAGGCCACGTGGGCCACCCTAAGTGGTTGGATAGCCTAGAGATGGCTGCCTGATGACTGGTTGGCACAGAGGGACATATGGAAGGAGATGGTCCTTCAAATTTGCGGGTCCTAGGTTGTGAAGGGCTTTAGCAGTCATAACCAGCACCTTGAATGGAACTCGGAAACAGACTGGCAGCCAATGAAGCTGTTCCAAAATGAGCAACATATGATCCCAGCAGCTAGCCTCTGACAGCAGTCAGGCTGCCGCATTCTGTACCAGTTGTAGTTTCCAGATTGTCTTTCCACATAGAGCCCATTGCAGTAATTAACTATGAGGTTCCAGAAACATGGATAAGTGTGGTGAGATCAGCTGGTTCTAGGTAATGAGAAAGTTGGTGAATCAAATACAATTGATAAAAGGTGCTCCTGGCCGCCGTGCCAACCTGCTTTTTAAACAGCAAGGCAGGGTTCATGAGTAGGTTCCCAATTACCTGGTACTGGTTGAGAACCATGATGAATGCATCTGGAGATTTGTATAATGAAATATAGAGCTGGTTGTCATCTTTGTATTCATGACACCCAACCCCAAAGTTCTGGACAATCTCATTGAGGAGCCTCATAAATATATATTAAGGAGCATGGGTGAGAGAATATAACCCTGTGGCACCTCACAAGACAAATTCCACCCAGCTGATTCTGCACCTCTGGTTCACCTCTGGTGGATACTCTTTGTATCTGGTTGGATAGAAAAGAGTGAAACCACTCAAGGGCTATGCCCTCAATACCAACTCCATATTCAAGCCAGTGGAAGAGAATGGAGTAATCAACTGTATCAAAAGCAACTGAAAGGACCAACATTATCAACAAGGAAGATTGTCGCCTGTCCAACCAAGCCCAGGCCTGAAGCCATACCGAAATAGGTCAAGGGCAGATGTGTCATTCAGGAAACCCTGGAGCTGCTCTGTCACTACTTCAATTTACTCATCAAATCTTTGGCTACAGGCTATTACTTACTTATTTCTAACATTTGACACCCTGCTGACTTAACTCCATGGGTTCTCACAATGTACAAAACTCCAAAATGTATATAAAACATCAGACAAATTAGTGCATATTTGTTTGTTTTATTTAATTTATACCCCACCTTTCTCCTCAATGAGGACCAAAAGTGGTTTACATTATTCCCCTCTCCTCAATTTTAGGCTGAGAGCCTGTGACTGGCCCAAGGTCACCCAGCAAGCCTCCATGACAGAGCGGGGATTCACACCTGGGTCTCTCAGATCCTAGTCCAATACACTAATGACTAAAACAATAGAAAAATAACATAACCTAAACAATGATTAACCACAGTTAATAAAATGACTCAAATTCAGTTCTTGAAAGCATTCTTTTTACTTTTTTTAAAACAGATTTTTCGAAAGGATAGAATGCGATTGGCCAGACTGATCTCTTGGGTTGGGAGTTCTGTAGAGAAGCTGCCAGGACAGAGAAGGGCTAGTCTGTATAGTCTCTCACTGCATTTAAAATGATGAGGGCTCCCAGTGCAGGTGATCCTTGCAGAATCTTAAGGAAGGGGGGAATATTGTCGAAGGCTTTCACGGTCAGAGTTCATTGGTTCTTGTAGGTTATCCGGGCTGTGTAACCGTGGTCTTGGAATTTTCTTTCCTGACGTTTTGCCAGCAGCTGTGGCAGGCATCTTCAGAGTAGTAACACTGAAGGACAGTGTCTCTCAGTGTCAAGTGTGTAGGAAGAATCAGAGAGGGGTTGGGTTTGAGCTGAGTACTGTCCTGCAGAAGTAATGTGCTAATCATTGTCCTGTAAGTATCAAGATAATGTACTAATGAGGGTGTGGTATGTTAATATGGAACCATTGTATCCTGAAGTGATCTGTTAATGTGTGAAATCCAAAGCTAATCTGCATGGCTATTGTTGACTGCAGGCTTTGTTAGTCTGGAGGTTTTTCAGGGCAGGAAGCCATTCTTCCTGCCCTGAAAAACCTCCAGACTAACAAAGGCTGCAGTCAACAATAGCCATGCAGATTAGCTTTGGATTTCACACATTAACAGATCACTTCAGGATACAATGGTTCCATATTAACATACCACACCCTCATTAGTACATTATCTTGATACTTACAGGACAATGATTAGCACATTACTTCTGCAGGACAGTACTCAGCTCAAACCCAACCCCTCTCTGATTCTTCCTACACACTTGACACTGAGAGACACTGTCCTTCAGTGTTACTACTCTGAAGATGCCTGCCACAGCTGCTGGCAAAACGTCAGGAAAGAAAATTCCAAGACCACGGTTACACAGCCCGGATAACCTACAAGAACCAATAAAGGGGGGAATGTTTATGAGAAGTCAGCATTGATTTTGAATTGAACCTAGCAGCTATTGGGTAATGAACGTGGCGCTTTAAAAGCAGGCAGTACAGGGTTTCTGCATGTGTATCATTTAAAAGGCCCATTTAGCATCATCTCCAGATTCTGAATATTTTTTTGTCGATATATTATCTCTTGCTTCCAAATTTCTGGTACATATCTAATGGGATATTCCAGTCAATTACATCACAACCAATCTGGAGATGCCAAGATCTTAGCCTGCCTCAGGGAAGCAGAGTAGACCTATATGAGCATATGTATCTGCTTTATCCTGAGTCAGACCACTGGTCCATTTTGCTCAATATCATCCATTATGATTGGCAGAAGCTCTCCAGGATCTTCGGTACATGGCTTTCCTAGCTTTTTAGCATCAAACCTGTGACCCATGGCACATGCCAAGTGTGTGTTATGTTACTGAGTTATGGCCCCTCCTCCTGAAACTTGACAAAACCAGTAAGTTGGCCCAGCTTTTTCAGCAAGAGGACCATCCAAACTTCAGGAATAGATGGCATTTGGTCTCTGAGGAGCTCTATAATTCTATGGAAAACTAGAAATGCCTATGCAATGAATTGCAGTTTCTCAGTTGTGCTTGATAGATTATATCATATGTATAATGCTGTTGGGAGCTGCAGTTATTTTTGTCCTTTCTTCCTAAAGCACACCATCCTTACATGGTAGGGTCCGTGTCATTGCTAAACTGTCAATTTCTGTGTGGGATATGGCCTTCAGTTTTCTATTTTAATTTCAATAAAAGCTGTCCATGCTTGGAAAATATTGTGGCTCGGTTCTAGAGATCAGCCGCTTAACCGCACCATAGAATGTTTCATTCCCCTTTGCCTACCCTCAGGTTTTCTGTAGTGGCTTCCATACACTGTCATTAAATTATGTATTTGACCACCCCTCATTGCTTATTCTGGTGTGGTCTTTCCCTTTTCAACTGGGTGGATGGAATCAGAAATGCCTATCTTAGAATTAAGCACACTGAAGTTAACTGAAAATCTGTATTTAGTGGCTGGCATTGGCTGGAAGTACTTTCCCTCTTGGTTTTCATTTCTCCTTTGCTGTTTTCTTTTCCTAAGTGAAAATACATTGCCTCTGGTATATACAGTGTTCCAGTAGCCTGGTTTCCAAGGCTGCCAGGAACCCAGAGTCTTACGAGCACCTCTGGTGCGCAGCTGCGTTGACAACATGTTGAATTTGGCCAAAAAAAGGAGAGAGCTGTGAGGCAAATATAGGTTCCTTTGGACCTTATTTCAAACTGCTGCCCCCTCGTCATTTCTTTCAAAACTTACTTGCGTACTGTACTCTTCAGTCTCATTTGCTCTCAGCTTTGTATAAATACAGAATGGATTTCTGGAGGCTTGTGTACTAAGATCTGTCAAGTTATAAAAGGCTTTTTGCCTGCATGCTAAAAAAAGCACCTGTGTGGCCAGTTGATAATTGCTCAGAGTGATCACATCATCTGCATCGGACCCCAACCGATATCCTAATATGAGAGCCAATGTGCTGTAGTGGTTTGGAGCAGTGGACTCTGATCTGGAGAACCGGGTTTGATTCCCCACTCTTCCACATGAGCAGCAGATTCTAATCTGGTGAACCGGGCTGGTTTCCCCACTCCTACACATGAAGCCAGCTGGATGACCTTGGGCTAGTCATGCTCTCTCAGCCCCACCTACCTCACAGGGTGTCTGTTGTGGGGAGGGGAAGGGAAGGTGATTGTAAGCTGGTTTGATTCTGCCTTAACTGGTAGAGAAAGTCGGCATATAAAAACCAATTCTTCTTCTTCTTCAGAAGATAATGCTGAATGTATATAGTTATTACAGTTGGTCAGTGACAATGGCATGTGACTAGTGTTGACTAGTGTTCTGTTCTTCCATATGTATATGATATATGTGAACTCCTCCTCCTTTTAAACGTATCATTCAATGTAGCATAATATTTTCTGTTATTTGAAAAGGGGTGTCTGAACAGTCTTGCAGGAGATGTGAAGACACCATAACTTTCTTCTGGTTTGCTTTTTTAAAATCAGCCACGTCTCAGAGGGCTGCCTACATCATCGTACTCTTTCCAAGCGTGCTTTTCCATTAGAACATCAATCTGTCTTCAACAAGTCTCTTCTTTCTCTTTTCGAAGACACCACTGCGCATGCCTAAAACTATATCTTCACCTCCACCCACCCATAAAATAATGACTAATAATGCAAACAAGCCCAGTTTGAATACTGGCAACGAACTTCAGAGTTGCAAGAAGGCTACAGTGAACAATCCTTAAGCCACCCAAACCCAAGTTCAGCCTTTATCTACCAAGAAATGAACGTCTGTTACCCAAAAAGAACAGTTTTAACTGTATTTTGCATAGGGCTGTTGATTCTCTTGAGAGTTGAAACTTCATATTCAACTATTAGCCGAAGCATTGAAATGCTTTCCTTGGCTGGAAAGGTTTATGCACTTGTTGCTTTAAACTGTGGGGGCAGGGAAGTGGAAATTCAGCGTTTTTATTTTATGTGTTATAAAATCATGGCTTGTAATATATCTTTCCTTATAGCATGTAAAGCATTTTTGAGAAAATCCATACAACTGACCTGCTTGAAATCATCTTTGCACCTCCCTGATCTAGTATGAGGCTGCCATCCTTGATTTCATGATAACTTGGGTGACACAAACGTCATGGCCAAACTGTAGTTAGCTAATCAGGACTTTGCCATGAGCTCACATGCTCTCTGCCTCTCCTGTCTTCTTCACCACTTGTGTATTCTCCAATTCCCCTCCTCACTTCCTAGTTCATGTGAGTCTTAGTTTGCTATGACTTTTAGACTGGGCAAACCATGACTTCTGAAAACCATGGGTTGAATCCTCTGATTTGTCAGTGGAAGGTGGAGGGGAAAAGGGACAAAATTGCACTTCCTGTCTCTTGTACAAGCGGAGCACTGCTTGGGGGTAGGGGAAGGCTGGGAAGATTGAGGATCCTTGCACGAGGATCCTTGCATGGATCTCACACATTCCTTCTGCTCAATCCAACCCGTGGTCCTTGCCCCTAAATTGGAAATCACAGTTTCAGTTGCTTTTGCGAGTCAAACTACAGTTTGTCTGATTCAGATGTCATAGCAAACAGTTATTTGTGGGAACCAGGAAGTGAGAGAAAGAATCAGAACATGGGAAAGCAGCAGGAAGGAAAAGGAGGTACTGTGTATTATGGACCAGAGTCTTTCTAAACTGGGTGTTTGGGCAACAGAACAGCAACTAAGAGTCAGTGCCAGAAGAAAACTGATTTGCGTGGGGACAAAAATATAGTTTTGCGTTCACATGGGGTTTCAGGGAAAGTTTAGAGAAACCATTGGATCACTGCATGATGGCAGTAGAAGAAGGTGAATTTGATGTTAACAATTGTTAGGAATGGGATCCACAAATAGAATTCCTTAGTCTTTTTCTATTATGCCCGTCTAGAATACTGTGCAGTTCTGCTTGCCCCCACCTTCAAAAAGATATAGCGGGAAACAGAAGCAATAAATTGGTGGGAAGGGCTGAGTGGCTGGATCTTAAGATGACTTCTACAATGTTGTACACCATGGTGACTAATATGGAGAATGTGTTCTAAGAAAATTATCCACTCTTTCAAAACATTACAACTCAGGCGTCTCTAATGAAATCAACTGGATGCAGGTCCTGTGCCAACAAAAATAATAGTTATTTGCATACCACACAATTAATTTTAATATGTTAATTGCCACAGACTTGAAGAGGCTAATTTTTGAAAAAGATAACTTTGTGTAAGATAAATGAGTCAGCAGCTATTGACTGCCGTATCCTGGAAGGAGAATGTTCAGAGTTATTATTGCTATGATTATATGATGCTGGATACAAACAGAGGGTGGAATAAGCTACCCTGAGGCATCCAGTCTGGCTAGCTACTGTTGAGTTCTGGGCTAAAATTTTCTTAGAGTATAAGTCATGATAGGTAGTCACGTTAGTCTGTAGCAATGGAAAAAAGCAAGAGTCCTGTAGCACCTTAAAGACTAACAAAATTTCTGACCAGGTATGAGCTGAGCTGTGACTCACGAAAGCTCATACCTTGCCAGCAGTTTTGTTAGTCTTTAAGGTGCTACTGGACTCTTGCTCTTTTCTACTTGCTCTTTTCTACTTCTTTGGCTTTCTTAAGTGTGCACGTTCTTGGATACCCTTTGCATTCTAGGCAATGAGCACAATAAAAACATCATTTGATTAAAGGCAAAACTTTGCCTTTGTGAAAGGCAGGCATGGCATACTTTTAAATCTTTTGCTCGTTCCTTAAAAAGATCCTGGTCGCAAGCTGTATTTCATGGAGGGGAATTAGAAGGATGTTGATGATCTGCCAAAACCCCAAGCAGTGACAAAATCATCAGAACGTCTCTGGAAAGGATGTAGTTGAAAAAACAACAACCCAGTCTTTCGCAGATGGCTTAGATTATGGATACCCAAAAGCACATGACAGCATATGTTTGGCTTAAGAAGCTGGAGCAGGCTCAATTGATAGAAAGCATAAATATCTCTTCGTACACTGTAGGATGATTAATACAGTCCAGTCCTGTTCAATAAGGTGAGAGCTGTGCTTTATTGGTGACTTGTTGGTTCGAATACATTTTAGCGGGACATCACCCCAAATTAAATCATTGTCTTAATTTATCAATCAATTTAATAAGAAAGAGAAAATCTAAACCAAATCCAGACAAAGTAGGACTTTAGTGCACTTCAGAGTTATGGGTTAGATCTCACGATATGTCAGCCCAAAGCACTGATAGTTGCAGGTCTTTTCCATATTCCCCTCCCCCCAGCAGCCCCATCTGATATTGGGAAAGTTGGGGGGTTTGCTGGAGTTGTGTAGACTAATAGCCCTGTAGGTCAGGGGGCTGCAGTGGGGGGATGGAGGGGCAAATTCTCCCTTTCTAGTGCGTCAGTCATCAGAACTCCCATCAAATAACTCAGAAATAGATCCACAGCCCATTTGTGCATAAGATTTGAAATGAAAATAGAAGCAGACATAATTCAGATAGCAAAACCTCTCTGAAATAAAACAGCCCTTACCTGAAAAGACTCTGTATGTATCTCCTCTGCTGGCTCCTTTCTGCAAGGTGTTACTGCTGAAAAGGTGGCCAATGATCTAATGGAGGTCAAATTATCTCCAGAAAGGTAGGCACCTTTGAAAGCAGCTGTTGGGTGGACTGCTGGGTCTTTATAGGGAGGGTTGGGTGGTTCTTCAAATATGCCAGACCCAATTTATAAAGGACTTTAACAGTTAAAACTAGAACATTGAATTGTTCTTGGAAACAAATAATCAATCAGTGCAGTGTTATAGGATTGGACAACAATCAGAAACTTAATCCTGACAAAACAGAGGTGCTAGTAATGGTGGGAAGGTTTGACACAGAAGTCCAGATGGCTTCTCTTCTGGATGGGGTTGCACTCCCCCAAAGGTTCATAGCTTGAGGGTACTGCTGTACCTGGGCCGCCTGTTGCATAAACGAGTGGCAGCAATGGCCCTTCCTGGACAAAAATACTCTTGCCACTGTGGTTAGGGTTGCCAGCTCCAGGTTGGGAAATACCTGGAGATTTTGGGGGTGGAGTCTGAGGAGGGCAGGGTGTGGAGAGGGAGGGACTTCAATGCCATAAATTCCAATTGCTAAAGGAGCCATTTTCTCCGGGAGAACTGATTTCTGTTGCCTGGAGATCAGTTGTAATAGTGGGGGATCTCCAGCCACCACCTGGAGGTTGGCAACCCTAACTGTGGTGCATGCCCTGGTAACATCAAGATTAGATTACTGCAGTGCACTCTATGTGGGGCTGCTCTTAAAGTTTGTCTGGAAGCTACCCTGGAGAGCCATGGAGAGGGGGCGTGGCTCAGTGGTAGGCCATCTGCTTGGCATGCAGAGGGTCCCAGGTTCAATCCCCGGCATCTCCAGTTTAAAGGGACTGGGCAAGTAGGTGATGTGAGTGACATCTGCCTAAGACCCTGGAAAGCTGCTGCCGGTCTGAGTAGCCAATACTGACTTTGATGGACCAAGGGTCTGATTTATTATAAGGCAGCTTCATGTGATGTTGCAGCTAGAATGTTGACAGGGTGGGTGTATATTGCGCCAGTCTTATTTTATCTACGCTGCCTCCCAGTTTGCTTCTAGACTGAATTCAAGGTACTGGTATTGATCCAGTATCCACCCAACATAATTTAAGGACTGCCTACTCCCATATGAACAGACTCAACCACTCTGGTCATCTTCAGAGACCCTGGTTCAGATGCCCCTGCCATCTAAAGCTAGATGGGTGGCAACCAAAGAAAGACTGTTCTTGGTTGTGGTGCCAAAACTTTGGAAATCCCTCCCCAGGGTGATTAGTCTGTCTCCCTTTGTCATTGTCTTCCACCAACGGGTGAATACTAACTCTTATTTGCCCTCCTTTCTATTTATGTGCCTATGTGTTTTGTTTAATTGTTTAATGTGTTATAATGTTTGAAATGTTCACTGTCTTGGGGACACTGAATTGGATGGAAAGGTAATATCAAAATGTTTAAATATATTTTTTTTTAAAATATGTGCCTTATGCTAAACACTAGCTGAAAGGCTGACTGCTGCATTATGCACAAGTTACCTTCAAAGACAGGCCCATATAGAACATGTTACAGTAGTCCTGTCTGGAACCTACGGAACCATGGATTGGTATGGATAGATCAGCAGAGTCAAAAAAGTGCAAGAGCTTTCTAATAACTGATAAAAGGCAACTACTTCTAGCAACTACTTCAACTTGCCTTTCAAAAAACAAAGCGGACTCCAACAGTAACTCCTAAACTCTTTATTTAACATAGTCAATTTAGCCCCATTAAACCTTAGTGGATCTATCGATCCCTTCAAGGACATCTGCTTTTCCAACCAACATCACCTCCATTTTGTCTGGATTTAATTTTAGCTTCTTCACCCTCATCTACTTGACCACAGCATCCAAGCACTGATTCAGAACAGAGACAGCTGCATCTTAAAGTTTAGACAAGGAAATACATAGTGGGTGTCATCAACACATTGATGACAGCCAACTCCAAAATTCCATATGATCTCATTCAAATATTAAAGGGCATAGGGGAGTACACTGAGTCTTGAGGTATACCACATGACAATGCTTATGATGCTGAGCTGGCATTTCTCGAGGAAATGCTGTACCATCTATGTGATAGACAAAACCAAAACCAGTGAAAAGCAGTGCCAGAAACTCTAAAATGTGGCTCTTAGTTGGTTCTTGTAGGTTATCCGGACTGTGTGACCGTGGTCTTGGTATTTTCTTTCCTGATGTTTCACCAGCAGCTGTGGCAGGCATCTTCAGAGGAGTAACACTGAAGGACAGAGTCTCTCAGTGTCAAGGGTGTAGGAAGAGTAATATATAGTCAGAAAGGGGTTGGGTTTGAGCTGAATCATTGTCCTGCAAAAAGCAATGTGCTAATCATTGTCCTGTAAGTATCAAGATAATGTGCTAATGAGGGTGTGGTATGTTAATATGGAACCATTGCATCCTGAAGTCATCTGTTAACATGTGAAATCCAAAGCTAATCTTCACGTGTTAACAGATCAGGATACAATGGTTGACTCAGCCTTCCATCCTTCCCAGGTCGGTAAAATGAGTACCCAGCTTGCTGGGGGTAAAGGGAAGATGACTGGGGAAGGCACTGGCAAACCACCCCATAAAACAAAAGTCTGCCTAGTAAACGTTGGGATGTGACGTCACCCCATGGGTCAGCAATGACCTGGTGCTTGCACAGGGGACCTTTACCTTTACCTAATGTCAGATCATGTCAACAAAACTGCTTTAGAATAGGTAGCAAGGAAAGGAACCTTTCGACAGAATGATTCTGTGTAACCTGAAGCTTTCAGTAGGAAAGCACAGGAAAGGCATTCACAGGGTTTCCATGCTGCGTGTCGGCATATGAAGCACATCTTTTTTTTCATTTTGCTTTCTTTTCATATGTTATTATGTTTTGTTACGTCCTTTGTTGCGGTTGTTTTCAATGTCTGTGGTTTTTTTACACCCATTTATTCCATTCATATTCAAAATTTACGTTCAAAATTACGTACATTTGACTGGAAAAAATTTGTGTCCAGAATCAGAAAACGGTGCAAAAATAAAGCCCTACAAGTTCAGTTCGCATAAGGGAGAAGCAAAATCAAAATGGGGTGTGGGTCAAAACAGGAGGAGGTGAGAAATTCGAAATTAACCCTGCTACTAAGGTCCTATGAGAAAGGGTTCAAGTGAGGCAACTCACACAGCTGGAATCGAGGCCACTGGTTCGAGCATGAAGCTTCTGGGCAGGTTGGGGCCCTTTGAAGGGTTTTGTTAGAAATTAGGCACAGGGCAAAGCAGAGCGCATTACCGAGGCTACTTCCAGCTTCACCTATGGATAGCCATATGGGAACCTCACAGTTCTATAACAAACAGCGATCTCAGTATGGACTTTTCCTTAAAGAGTAGGAAACCCGTGCCGTTCCACACACATACCGTATACGATAAACATAACTCGGCACAACTTTTGCGTAATTTGTCCTGTAGCCGAGTTCTCTGTACATTTCCCTTTCAACAGAGAGTGCATTTGGCCTAATTTCCAGTCAATGGTTTTACCTTATGTATGCTTCCTCTGTGGGAGTCTTCTGAGAACAGTGAAGCATCACACTGTGTTATCTGGCACAGGATGGAGAACAGTTACTCCTTTCAAATGCTGCAGCATGCCCAAAAGCCAAGGGATCCATCACTAAAAGCTTAGCTCCAACTGTCCTCTACTCCGGGTCTAAAATCAACAGCTTCCCACCCACTGACCTCACAGCAGGAGAACTGGCAACCTACTTCCCCAAAAAAGAATCTTTGTATAAGAACAACATTAATTTAATGATGATTAATACCCCATACATTCTGTAAAGTGAAGCTAAAAGCATTCAATCGCTAGCTAAGGTATTGAAATTTTCTCTGGAAGATTGTTCACAGAGGAGCAGTGACCCTTTAAGAAATTAACGAAGGGGGTAGCATATGGATTCTCTGCATGAAAACTGAAAATTGGAATGTATTAGCACTATGCTGCATAAAAGACACAGCATTTACCTTAAATCTACCTGTCTCAATAATACTATTTAATCACTAATCATTTTTATTTCTAAAGCACCTCCTGTCAATGAACAGGTTATAAGTTGCGCCTTCCACAATAAAATACATAAGCAGAACTGTATAGTCCAAAACAATGTAATTTAAAAATCCTGACCAGTTCTAATGATCTAACTTTACAAAGCAATGGACTGACATGCCATGGTAATAAGGCACAGCAATTCTACTATATTTGGCAGTTGCATTTGGGATTTTATAAAATCATAGTAAGACCCATCCAGAGATACTTGTACATTGCATTGCATAATTATTACTGAACACATTGATCAGTTTCTATAGGATGGATGATCTGCATTGTCAGCACTGATACCTCCAATCACCTATAAAGGGCAAGGGGAGAGCTTCAGTCTCTATTCCCTGTTTGTTTGGCCCTCCAGGGCAACTGGTTGGCCACTGTGGGAAACAGTATGCTGGACGTTGTAATGGGATATCCCAGTGGGATGTTTGTATGTTCTAATGGGATGTCTTGGCTCAGTGCCTCCAGCCCCAAACATTGTCATTCTTCTATTGAGCATTGTACATGAGATCGGTAGAACCCACAGGAGGTTTCTGGAACCTACTCTGCCCCAGCATCATTTTTTTTTCATATAAAAAAACACAAAAGTTGTTATGAGTTTTTCAAATGGATGTGCCAATAGCCAACTCTGCAAAGTTTGAATCCAAATGAATGAAATAATGTGATCGCCCAGATCCACAGGAGGAACATGCTTGAGGAATATACACAGCCTTGAATGCACTTTAACATGCACATTCTCTGTAGACGTTCTGTCTACCAGATGGACAGTATTTTGTATGAGTTTCCATCACGTTCATGGGCTCCAATCCAAAGACAGCTGTATGCAACAAAAGCACGGCATGGTGCTTGACAGTGTAGGAAAACTACTCAGCGTGTGTGTGAATGGACATCAAGTGGACTGGTGGGAAGGAACATCCATGCCCATCTTCATCAGAACTACCAAGGACCCTATTGAATTTGTTGCATAGAACCGCGTATTTTTATTTTTATTTATTTTATTCAATTTATACCCCACCACTTCCCAACCCAAGTTGGGCTCAGGGCGGCTTCCAACAACATATGTATACAATAATTAAAACATAGATTAAAACATAGAATTAAAATACATACAATTTAAGAAGGTCGTCTGATATTACTTGCGGCAATAAAAATGTTCCTAAGATGAGTCGTACCAGAGGGACATAGACCAAACCACATATTTGTCAGATTATCTATCTATCTATCTGTCTGTCTGTCTGTCTGTCTGTCTGTCTGTCTCTGTCTCTGTCTCTGTCTCTGTCTCTCTCTCTCTCTCTCTCTCTCCCCCCGTGTGTGTACACACACACACACACACACACACACACACATCTATATAAATGTTTGCATGTGCTCAGAGACCCTTCTGTGTAGAAAAACTGATGGTTAAATCAGAGTGACAGTAACTTGGACCTAATGTATCATATCAAGTTCCACAGTAGTAGGAACTGATCCTTACAAGAAAAAAATATTTAGTTCCATCATCATGTCTTTAGTGTAGCCCCGCATGGGAACTGCGCAGGCCAGCCAGGGAGATAGACTGCCAAGCTCCTAGAAGCCTTTTGCTTCTGAAGCGCTCCCCCGCCCTCCGTCTAGAGCAGCTCCCATGCGTGCCTGCACAGAAGGCTTGATGAACAAAAGTTACAGTAAGTGCAACACTGTTTACTTATCTGCTTTTATGATTTTATTTGTGCTTTGAGTTTGATTTGTGCTTTGTTTCTTTTTCCATTCTTCATTCTTCTATTGCTGGGAGTTGATTAATCTTTTAAATGATAACACAGTCCTTGCAAAGACATGACCACAATTTGTTAGGACAAGTTTTACACAAATAGAGAATCTTATTCTACAGATTGAGCAAAAAGATTACTCAATAAGGAAAGGTGAAGTGGCACTGCAAGTAAAATAGTACCTGATATTCTACAGGAATCTTAGCAAAATTATTTCAACTTTTGTAAATACAAATATAGAGCCATAAAAAATGCTGGGTGTGGGTAGGTGTCCAAATGGGCATCCCAGGGTGGATCTACAATGCATTAGTTTCAAGGCAGTTTGCACCTGGCAATATATCCAGAAATGCATCCAAATGTATATTTGGAGAGCCATCATGGTGTAGTGGTTAAGAACGGTGGTTTGGAGCGGTGGACTCTGATCTGGAGAACCGGGTTTGATTCCCCACTCCTCCGCATGAGTGGTGGAGGCTAATCTGGTGAACTGGATTTCTTTCCCCACTCCTCCACATGAAGCCAGCTGGGTGGCCTTGGGCTAGTCACAGCTCTCTTTAGAGCTCTCTCAGCCCCACCTACCTCACAGGGTATCTGTTGGGGGGAGGGGAAGGGAAGATGATTGTAAGCCGGTTTGATTCTTCCTTAAGTGGTAGAGAAAGTTGTCATATAAAAACCAACTCTTCTCCTCCTCCTCCTCCTCCTCCTCCTCCTCCTCCTCCTCCTCCTCCTCCTCCTCCTCCTTCTTCTTCTTCTTCTTCTTCTTCTTCTTCTTCTTCTTCTTCTTCTTCTTCTTCTTCACAAATTCAATAAGGAAAGGATTAAATAGACCATCCATATGTATGTCATTGATCTTAGATACTTTGAAAGAATTCCACCTCCCTCTCAGTTTAAAAGCTTTTGGGGAGGGAGGGAGAATTGAACTCAAGGGAACATATACCTAATGGGTGGATTCTCTTCTAATCTCTCTCCCCCCCCCCGCCCCAGTTTCCTGAATATCTCATCAAGATTGTCATGCAATACTTGAAAAGTCCTTCTCTTGTCACCTATTGTGCTTGGGTGTGGAACTTCCTGATTGAAAATACAGGGAACACTAGTGAATATACAATTTGAAAATAAAAAGCCCTATCTATATATGTAAATGTATGCACCTATACAGTTAAATTATATTTGAAAGGATTTTAGGCATGAAACTGTGTAGGCATTTCTACAAAGATTTGAAATCAAAACAACATAGGGAGGAATTGGCAAGCAAATGTATAATGTGGGAAGTCAAAATGTTTTTTTTTCCTTGAAAAGGGGGGGAAAACTTCTTATTTGAATAATCAAAATATTTTCATCATCCATAAAATAATATTTATGAAGTCTGGATTAAGATCCATCCTGAATTCATTTTTGACAGCTCGTATAGCAAATTTGTTTAGTATTTTTGTGGTTAAGACTTCTCCTTTGCACGGCCGTTTCTTATTGTTCATGGACATACAGCAAATGGCTGAAGATTTTATCATGCAGAACATGGTTAACATTTATTCTCATGTTTGCAGTGTGACTCTGGATGGCTGGGAAAAGAAAGATTTAAGCCATTCTTCAGCAACAGATTCGTAGCAGTGCACTGTTGATGGCTGCCATCATATTTTCTTGGGTTTCGCCTGTTTGAGGTTGGGAAGGGGCTGTGGCTCAGTGAGAGCATCTGCTTGGCATGCAGAAGGACCCAGGTTCAATCCCTGGCATCTCCAGTTAAAGGGACTAGGCAAGTAGGTGATGGGAAAGACCTCAGCCTGAGTCCCTGGAGAGCCGCTGTCAGTCTGAGTAGACAATTCTGACTTTGATGGACCAAGGGTCTGATTCAGTATAAGGCAGCTTCATGTATTCATGTATCCCATTCAGCCTCCGATGTTGCAACAGTGATAGAGTGCTGTTCCACCTGGGCACGTTATTTGGCAGTGTAGGGTCTCTGTATTGGGGCAGGATCCTGAGAAACTCTTCTTGTATGCAACCGGTTTCCACATTTGGAATAGCTCCTTCCACAGAACTCACAAGTGGTTTGAGGTATTTTGGTTATCTGAAAGATACTACTTTTGTTTTTAGAATTGTTCTGGAGAGCAGCATGGCTACTTACAATCTAGGTCTACTTTCCCTGTTTAAGGAGCTTGTGGAAAACCTGTGTGAGGTAAATCAATCCGCAGCTGCAAGTGGCCGCTTCTTTCACTTAGCTAATTGTACATGGGTTTGTATGAGGAATTTGTATGAGGGTTTGTATGAGGCACCCCAGAATATAGGAAAGCAAAAGCGATTTTCCTCTTTTTCATCTGAGTTAAACCTGAATTACTTTAAAAAAAATCTGTATTCCTTCCTTTTTAGAAATTTAGCAAAAACTGAAATAAAACATCTGATGATAGGGTTGCCAACCTCCAGGCGGTGGCAGGAGAACTCCTGCTATTACAACTGATCTCCAGGCGACAGAGATCAGTTCACCTGGAGAAAATGGCTGCTTTGGAAGGTGGGCTTTGTGGCATTCTACCCCCATTGAGGTCCTGCCCCTCCCCAAACTCTGCCCTCCTCAGGCTCCACCCATAAAATCTCCAGGTATTTCCCAACCCGGACCTGGCAACCCTATCTGGCCACAGCAAATTGGAGTGACTGATGTGCTATTAGCCATCTTCTGTTTTCACGTTCCTTACTTTTTGGAACCAACTATTGATAGTAACTGTGGTCACCCACAGGCCCTATGTAGATGTTAAAAATGTGCATCATGTTTGCAGTGAGTCCTATGTGCATCCAGGTGTATTGTATATTACTGAGAATGCTGCTTTTTGCATTGTGACAATGATGTGGAATAGCCTATGTATGCACATAGTCCTTCAGCTGAATGCATGGATGTCTGGGACTAGTGGATGAGATCCCACTCTCATCTACCTGTGTACAGGTACCATTCTACCTCTGTGTACTGTTATTAGTATCTGCATAGGACTTTACAGCTACCCTCTTCCTTGTGATGACATATGCTTTGGTGTTTTGGGGTCTTCTGCTATGGGTCTACTTACCAGCACTTATCTCCCAAACGATCAACATGGCTCCATGTAATATTCAATTAATTTTAGATTATTTCTAATTACCCACTGGCTCGACTTGTAAATGATACATTAGTGGAAGGGGTGGCTTTGGGCAAATATAATAGTCTGTCAGTCTTCCCCTCCAAGCTGTAATTAAACCCAAAAGATAAGAAGAGATTACTGTAATTATTTTGACAGTAAACTGATAGAAGTGTGCTCAAGTGACACAGACTGAAGAGCACAAAATGTCAATTGCTTAGAAACAATTAGGGTAAAGCAAGAAATGTAAACATGTGCTTATCTATCCTTAGATTTTCTCTGGGCTACTTGCTAAAATTGCCCAGATCATTGGTTAGGTCTTAAGGTTCAACCAAACTTTGCTCAGCAGAGGACTTGGATGATATCCACGGGTGTAAGTCATTTGTAAACTCATTAGTCTTGTAACTTGGAGGCCCTCAAATGCCCATTTTGGTCCTCAGGGAAAACTGGAGAGCTGCAAACCACAGGTTCCAAGGAGTGTGTTGTATTCAGGTGCCAGCATGTGGCAATTGCTTGTTGCACAATAAAAAATGCAAAATAGATACACTACTATTTTTCTTAGATCAGCTTTGATAGGCAGCTGCCCTAGGCACAGTCTAGGGAGTGTGAGATATATGTCTTCTAAATAAACACATTATCCTTTTGAAGCATGCATTTCTCTTATGCCAACTGTTCATGTGTTGTATTTATTTAGTTATTGTTTCATTCTACCTGATTAAGATTTCTGTGTAGTTCAAAAGGATGCATACTATGATAATATGATGCTGTGTAATTAGACAACTGGTCTGTTTAGAACAGCATTGTCTCCTCTTAATGGTAATAGATCTCTAGGGTCTTAAACAAAGAGGCTCTTTCCAGTGGCGTAGCGTGGGTTGTCAGCACCCGGGGCAAGGCAAGTAATTTGCGCCCCCTAACCCGTGGATTTTAGCACTCGAGTCTCTTCCACTAGATTAGTTAAAGAAACTCTTACCCCCTAAGCACATGTATTGTTTGTTATGAAAATACTGATGTAATTAAAGTAAAATGCATCTAAATACAAGTTTATTTTCAAACACTTCTCAGAAGAGCATCCTGGTGTCCGCAGCCTCCGCCAGGGCTGTAATGTGTTTCCAAGGAGAGGGCCTGTGGGGGGGGGGCACTGGTGCCCTGCAGAGTAGGGCTGTCAAAAAAAAAAAATTCAGTACAGTTCGGATTCGGCCGAATTTGACCCTTGTGGGGTCGGTACGTGCCGAAGTCTGAACTCCCCCGCTTCGGATCCCCGGTAATTCGGGGGGATCCGGAGTTCGGGGGGAAATTCGGCCGAAGCGCGCCTTCAGGGATTCCCTGAAGGCGCGCGGGGGCCCTTTAAACTCATCTGAGCCTCCCAGCTGGGAGGCGCAGATCAGTTTAAAGGGCAGCCGCGCCTCTCCAGCGGGCTCCGCTGGAGAGGCGCGGCTGTCATTGAAACTCATCTGCGCCTCCCGCCCGGGAGGCGCAGATGAGTTTCAATGACAGCCCGCCTCCCTTCTGCGGGCTACCCTGAAGGGGGGGGGGCTGTCATTGAAACTCATCTGCGCCTCCCGCCCGGGAGGCGCAGATGAGTTTCAATGACAGCCCGCCTCCCTTCTGCGGGCTACCCTGAAGGGGGGGGGGCTGTCATTGAAACTCATCTGCGCCTCCCGCCCGGGAGGCGCAGATGAGTTTCAATGACAGCCCGCCTCCCTTCTGCGGGCTACCCTGAAGGGGCGGGGGCTGTCATTGAAACTCATCTGCGCCTCCCGCCCGGGAGGCGCAGATGAGTTTCAATGACAGCCCGCCTCCCTTCTGCGGGCTACCCTGAAGGGGGGGGGCTGTCATTGAAACTCATCTGCGCCTCCCGCCCGGGAGGCGCAGATGAGTTTCAATGACAGCCCGCCTCCCTTCTGCGGGCTACCCTGAAGGGGGGGGGCTGTCATTGAAACTCATCTGCGCCTCCCGCCCGGGAGGCGCAGATGAGTTTCAATGACAGCCCGCCTCCCTTCTGCGGGCTACCCTGAAGGGGGGGGCTGTCATTGAAACTCATCTGCGCCTCCCGGGCGGGAGGCGCAGATGAGTTTCAATGACAGCCCGCCTCCCTTCTGCGGGCTACCCTGAAGGGGGGGGGCTGTCATTGAAACTCATCTGCGCCTCCCGCCCGGGAGGCGCAGATGAGTTTCAATGACAGCCCGCCCCCCTTCTGCGGGCTACCCTGAAGGGGGGGGGCCTGTCATTGAAACTCATCTGCGCCTCCCGCCCGGGAGGCGCAGATGAGTTTCAATGACAGCCCGCCCCCCTTCTGCGGGCTACCCTGAAGGGGGGGGCTGTCATTGAAACTCATCTGCGCCTCCCGCCCGGGAGGCGCAGATGAGTTTCAATGACAGCCCGCCCCCCTTCTGCGGGCTACCCTGAAGGGGGGGGCTGTCATTGAAACTCATCTGCGCCTCCCGCCCGGGAGGCGCAGATGAGTTTCAATGACAGCCCGCCCCCCTTCAGCGGGCTACCCTGAAGGGGGGGGCTGTCATTGAAACTCATCTGCGCCTCCCGCCCGGGAGGCGCAGATGAGTTTAAATGACAGCCCGCCCCCCTTCTGCGGGCTACCCTGAAGGGGGGGGCTGTCATTGAAACTCATCTGCGCCTCCCGCCCGGGAGGCGCAGATGAGTTTCAATGACAGCCCGCCCCCCTTCAGGGGAGCCCGCTGAAGGGGGGCGGGCTGCCCTTTAAACTGATCTGAGCCTCCCAGCTGGGAGGCGCAGATCAGTTTAAAGGGCAGCCCGCGCCTTTCAGCGGGCTGCCCTGAAGGGGGGGCCGAATTGGCCGAATTTATTCGCGAACTCCCGAACTCGCTGAATTCGGCCCCCCCGGTTGCCCGCCAGATTTGAGTTCGGATCCGTCCGAACTGAAAATCACCGAATCAGGGGAAATTCGGTTGATTTTCAGTTCGGACCGAACCGAATTGACAGCCCTACTGCAGAGCATGTTGTGCTAACTGGGGCCTGGGAGGCCTGGGTTCAAATCTTGGCTTTGCTGGGGGGCGCAGAAGGGAGGGCAGCTTGATTTCTGGGGCTTGGGGAGGGGGTCTTGCTGCAGGTCGTGCTCCAGGGGCTGGCTTGGAAGGAAAGGCCGGCGGCAGAAGCCGAAGGGCCGGCCTTGCGCCGAAAGGGCGCGTTCCCGCGGGAGCGGGGCTGATGTGCCGCGCAGGGGCCGGGCCGGCTCCGCTCCCTGTGCCGCGCAGGTGCTTGGCGAGGGGGCCGGGCCGGGCCCCGCCTCCCTGCGCCACGTCTGCAAGAGCAAGAGCCGCCTGGACGCCGTGCAGGTGAGCGGGCCAGGGGGCTGGGGGTGTGTGCGTGCCCCCGGGCTGGCGCGGAGGCGCGGGGCCAGCCTGCCTGCCTGCCTGCCTCCCTGCCAGCAAGCGGCCAGGCCGGCTGCGGCGCCAGGAAGGGTGGCTTGGCGGACGCTCGGCTCGGCGGGGCAGGGGTCGAATCCCGGCTGCGTCGTGCACGCGTGTTGGGTGGTCTCGGCCAAGCGTGTGCATTCTCCGCCTGGCCCACCTCACCCGGTGGGGTGAGGATAACATGCCGCAGAGGGGAACGACGTGAGCCGTCTTGGGTCCCCACTGGAGAGGAAAGGGGTGGCGGGTCGGGTGAAGCGCCCTTTTGCCGGAGGGGAGGCTTCCCCTTGAGACCCTGGCGGGCGAGGCGAGGCTGGAGCGGACTCTGGAGAAGAGCGGCTGCTGGGGACGGGGGGGATCAGCCCCCCCTCCCCCAGCCATGGAGACCCGGCCCCTCGGGGCAGAGAGCTGCGAGTGCGAGCGCGCCCCCCCAGATGTTGCGCCCGGTGCGGCCGGCCCCCCCTGCACCCCCCACGCTACGCCACTGGCTCTTTCCCAATCTACTTGAGGTCCTTTCACCAGAGAATGAAGCTGCTACTTTATGCATGGAAAGAGGCCATTCTTATTGCAGCCCTTACTTCTCATTTGATCAAACAAAACATATCCTCTACTCATAGCCAGCGTGGTTAAGAGCGGTGGTTTGGAGCAGTGGACTCTGATCTGGAGAACTGGGTTTGATTCCCCACTCCTCCACATGAGCAGCGGAGGCTAATCTGGTGAACTGGATTTGTTTCCCCACTCCTCCACATGAAGTCAGCTAAGTGACCTTGGGCTAGTCACAGCTTTCTTAGAGCTCTCTCAGCCTCACCTACCTCACAGGGAGTCTGTTGTGGGGAGGGGAAGGGAAGGTGATTGTAAGTCAGTTTGGTTCTTCCTTAAGTGGTAGAAGAAGTTGGCATATAAAAACCAATTCTTCTTCTTCATTGCTGTTTTTCTAGGACCTAAAAGACATTTATTCTCTATGCCCATTCTCTATACCATTCTCCCCAGTAAGAACAACAGAGAGGCTTACAACACCATTCTCTACTCCTCCATTTTAACCTCACAACAACAACCCTGTGAAGTTGATTAGGCTGAGAGAGCATGACTGGCCCATTATCACCCAGTGAACTTCCATGGCAGAAAGGCGATTCAAACCTGGCTTGCTTAGAATTTAACCCAACACTCTAATCATTACACCCATCCTACCATCAAGTTACCACTATACCTCCTTCTCTCCTTTGTCCTTCGTCACTTCTATACCTTTTTGGCTGCTTCTAACACACTGACCTCAGATGCCACATATATTTATTAAAATGCACATGTTATGCCATAAAGAAAAATGGTGGCAGGGACTTGGGTGCCAAGTGACAGGCCCAGGAAATGTACAATATCATCTTAAGGATAGAAAATGCACAATATCATCTTAAGGAGGTACCCCTGGTTTCACAGTAAGTCATCTCCACATAAGGAATTTGTTTCCCTATCCACCCAACAACTCACCATTAGTATATATCTCACTGACAAATAGTATTCACAAGTATTTTTACTTACAAGTTAGCATTTTATGCAATGAAGTTTTGACAAAAGCTTCTTATCTTTGTTTGCAGCAAAGCAGATAATAGAATGGGATATGAATGTTTCTTTATATTCTGTGAGAAATGAAGAGTAAAATATTTAGAACCGTAAAGCCAAATTCCAGAACCTTTAAGCTGAGTTATGGACACTTTGAGAATTATTACAGACAATTAGTTATGATTTATCACAATGGGTTCCTTGACTTGGAGGAAGCCCAAACACAACCGAGTTAGCACAGGGATTGAGTTACCACTTACTTAAAAGGAGGGTGGTCCTGCCAGGGCAGAATGGAGTTTATTAACAGGCTCAAAGAACTTCCTTTGTAGCTACCTGTGTTGTACTTAACCCCTTTAACATCAGATGCTGAGTTCAATCAAATCTTTTTTGACAAAAATGAAGTGTGAGAATTGGAGCATGATGACTCTCTTTTTAATAACACAAATGATGTTTATTTGCATCAGGGAACCAGGCTGCAAATTCAAATGTGTAAGAAGCAGGACTTGGTACAAATTAATTGTTGCAAAATTGTTGCTGTCCCACACAAATGAATAAAATTTTATTTATTTATTTATTTATTTACATACTTCATTTATGCTGCACATTTCTCTCCAGTGGGGACCCAAAGTTGCTTCCATTATCCTCCTTGCTTCCATTTTATTCTCACAACAATCCTGTGAAATCAGGCTGAGAGTATGTATGATGGTTCCAAAGTCACCCAGAAAGATTCTATGGCAGAGTAGGGATTTGAACCTGGGTCTCCCAGAACTTGGTCCAACACGGGGGAAAGGGAACCCTACTTCTCTCCCATGCCATTTTCCCAAGCTGAAACAGCCCGAGTGGGGAATTATTTGCATAAATTTGGAATGCCACTAGTGTGGAATAGTCCATGTGCAGATCCAAAGTTTTCTGCCTTGAAATGGCACTGGAGGGGGGCTTTATTTACCTGCACACACACCTGATGTCAGGGAAGAAAAACAGTTCAAGGGGAAGGCAGAATCCCCTCCCATTCCTGTCATGGTGGTCCTGACCACAATCAGGCCTTCTGTGGTGCAGTTTAAAGCACTTCCTGGCTGCAAATTCACTTTTTAAAATGGTGGCATGTCCCCAGGCGGAGCTGTGGCTGCCTGTCACACCAAGCTTTGCATCCAGCTCCTGAGTCAAGTCCCTTGTGACAGAAAAAGGCATTTTTATGTATGCCATTCAGTTGCTTTAAAATGTGCCCAGTTCCCACATTCAACTCACATCTTGGTGATAAACCAATCCGATGGTGTCTGGCAAACAATGATTTTCTCAGCATGGGGTAGTGGTTAAGAGTGGTGGTACAGTGGATAAGAGCGGTGGTTTGCGTGGTGGACTCTGATCTGGAGAACGGGGTTTGATTCCCCACTCCTGCATATGAGCGGCAGACACTAATCTGGTGGACTGGGTTGGTTTCCCCACTCCTTCATATGAAGCCAGCTAAGTGACCTTGGGCTAGTCACAGTTCTTTTAGAGCTCTCTCAGCCCCACCTACCTCACAGGGTGTCTGTTGTGGGGAGGGGAAGGGATTGTAAGCGGGTTTGATTCTTCCTTAAGTGGTAGTGAAAGTCAGCATATAAAAACCAACATTTCTTCTTCAGTCTCAACCCCCTCCTCCATTTACACTGTGCGAATCATACCAAAGTACTTTTCTGGGTTATTATCAGGAGGATCTGGGGGACAAAAATGTACATGAAACATTTTGAATGCCTTCTTTATTGCTAAACAGGTTAAATTTTAAAACAAACAGTAGCCAAGTATCTGTAACTTTGATACATTTTCTTTTATGGTGGGTTCACGGATGCAAACGTGAGTAGTTGTTCCTTTTGAACTTGCTTTGCCCTCTGCTTACTTGCGGATGCAGATCTTCCATTTTTGACCGACTGTAAGAGAAGTCAATAGCTGCCTTTTAGAAAATGCAGCCATTGGGATCCAGCAGTCCGCAGAGCACAGAGACAATGGCTGTGAACAAGAGCAGCTGCTGCATACCTGCATTACAAACTTGCCCTGAAGTCTCTGGGTTTCCTGACACACCACTTGCCTCCCTTTCAAGAACTTAGTACTTTTTCAATCAAAAATAAATTCAATTTGTGGCTCTATTTCAAGTCAGTTGGTTTGATGGTATAAGTACAGCGGTACCAGTTTTGGATTTAGAGAGTCGTGTGGCTGAATCTCTTTTCATGTGGTTGCCTGAGACATTCTTAGAAACCCCAAACATTTTTGAAGATCCTCAACTGGAGACATTCACAATTCTTCCCTCCCTTTTTACCATTAATCCTTCATGTTTTAACAAGCACTGAAGTTAAGGCAGCCTACACTCTTTCCTGTCGAGTCGTCCCCCTTCCCAGTATTATTTCTCTTGAATAAAGCAATCTGCTCCCTCAAGTCCATACTCTTGTAAATCAAAGGAATAAATGTCAACACATGCCATATGGAAGTATAAACTTCCTTTTTTTTAATTAAATAGGATTTTGACATTTGTTTTGAAGTGTTTGTTTTTTTAAAAAAAAATCTACACCAAGTCTACCGACTGTTTTTATTTTTAGTAAGAGTTGGATTGTCTCTGATACCACAAATAATTTTGACCCCCTCAAATTTTCCCAATATCCTTCCACAGCTCTCATAAGGTAAATCTATATAGCTAAGCTATGTCCACATGTAGAAAAAAAAATGCTTTTGAACAAGCATCCTTGCAAAGATGTAATCCTCTTGTGTAAAGATAGAATGTAGAATTCTGGTCTGGAGCCACTTGAAACTATCTTTGGGAACCTTTCAAATTTTCTTACAGTATGGTCCCATGTATGTTTATTCTGAAGGGAGTCCCCCTGTGTTAAATGGGATTTATTCCTAAGGAAGTGTGAATGGAATTGTCCTCTTTTGTTTCATTCCACAGTATCTTGAATACATCCTTTAGGGTGAGCAAACAAGAAATACAATTTTATGCCATGCTTTGTCAGAACGAAGGTCTGTACACTACATCTCTCTCTCTCTCTGATGGTCAGAGGGAGAATCATTTCTGTAAAGACTAATTGTCTAATCCTCTCTCTCATGCCCACTGAATAAGCTGAAGCAGAACCACAGATTTCCCCCCCACTACCCATCATTTCCCTCCCACTACCACAGAATAATATTCTGTTCCGTTTACTGTCCCAGTAAGAAAACCTGTTCAGTCACTATTTTACAAAGTACACCAGTTGGTTTTAGAGTCCTCACCCTGTGTAACAGTCACATATGAGTTCCAGGTTCGCCTCAGTTCAGGTGTGCTCAGTGCCCAGTTTGCATCATGGCTGTGGTACACCTTCCCACCCCCACCATTCCTTCAACCTGCAACAGTACCAGGGGTATGCCATTTGGACTGTTGAGGAAACCCACATATACATTTGTGGGTTTCCCGAACAGGCCAAATAATGCCCCTTCCCAGACTGTTTCAGGTCAGGAAAATGGGGGGAGGGGTGGAGGTCCTTCACCACATGGAGTCATAATCTGAATTGGGCGTTACACATGGGCAATTGTGCAGAACCTGCAATTCGCATATGATTATTATATGGATGCAATGTGGGGACCCCAGACCCATCTTGTATACTACATACCATGTGAATTAGATTCTTCTTCTTCTTCTTCTTCTTCTTCTTCTTCTTCTTCTTCTTCTTCTTCTTCCTCCTCCTCCTCCTCCTCCTCCTCCTCCTCTTCTTCTTCCTCTTCCTCCTCCTCTTCTTCCTCTTCCTCTTCTCCAGAGACCTTGTTCTGAAAACTGACTTTTTGGAGAGTGTTTCTATTAGACAAGTTTCCAGTGAGTTAAATGAATATCTGAAACAACTCCACAAAAAACCAAGGTCACTCCCCAGGTCACTCACATTTTTTTCACAGAATGGCAGGCACCTTTACAAACTTGATGCCATCCTAGCCTGAATCATGAACAGTACTGCACTGAGTTTCTTTATATTTAAATGTTTGCTGGGTTGATAGCTAGATATATTTTTGGACCCATCCAATTTCCAATACCAACAAATGAAATATTATTTTGTGGCCCACAAAATGCCTCAGAGAGCGACATTTTGAAGGAGAGATTTCATCAAATGCAAATCTAAATCTCATATTAGAGTAATTTTTATCTAGCACCCTTCTCCAGAAGGGTTCGAGCCACAACTGGCAGAAAGCCACCCCAATACACAAACACCAGCATAGGCAACCAATTCTCACTCACCATGTGTATGTCAGATGTGGGTACTGAGGTCAGGCGTCCCAACCAAGATAATGCAAATGACTATCTGTTGTGAGCAAGTCCATCTGTGGTTAAGGGGATGTGCCATCACTAATCCAAATCTGGCCTGCATTAATTTCCCAAAATAAAAAACAGCTTTACCAGGCACAGAATCAAATAGTTCAGGTCTGTAAGTACTGCTCACAATGATGTATGAGCGCAGCACACACTCTTTCTCTCCCTGAAAAAGAGCTGTACTAGACTGCACCAAAAACTCATTTAGACCAGTGTTCTGTTTCCAACAGTGGCCAGGCATGTATCTCAGGGAATCTGGAATATTTATTTTTTTACTGTTTACCTCATTTATACTCTGCCTTTCTCCCCCAATGGGGACTCAAAGGGATTCCATTGTTCTCAACCCTTCCATTTTATCCTCACAACAGCCCTGTGAGGTAGATTTGGCCAAGAGCATGTGACTGGCCCAAGGTCACTCAGCAAGCTTCCATGGCAAAGTGCGGATTTCAACCTGAGTCTCCAAGATCCTAGTCCAGCACTCTAACCGTTATACCACACTGGTTCTCCATAAACATTCACATGCCTTCAATCCAAGCAAGCAACAAAATAAGCACTGTCGAAGGCTTTCATGGTCAGAGTTCATTGGTTCTTGTAGGTTATCTGGGCTGTGTGACCGTGGTCTTGGTATTTTCTTTCCTGACGTTTCGCCAGCAGCTGTGGCAGGCATCTTCAGAGGAGCAACACTGAAGGACACAGACACTGTCCTTCAGTGTTGCTCCTCTGAAGGTGCCTGCCACAGCTGCTGGAGAAACATCAGGAAAGAAAATACCAAGACCACTGTCACACAGCCCGGATAACCTACAAGAACCCAAAATAAGCACTGTGTTATCTTGGTGTTACAAGAATGTACAAGAAAGTATATTGACTTTTCAGCAGCATATAACCCAATCAGAATACAGTAGCCTGTTCACAGAGCTACCATTGCTATTTATGGCAGGTGAGTGGTTTAAACGGATGGGATTCCTTGCCCTTCAAGGCCTTCATTCATCACATTTACATCACTTCCTTCCTTCAAGGAGTTTGCAGCAGTGTGCATGGTTCTCTCTTCCTCCTCTTCCTTCTTGCACCAGCCATGCGAGTATAGATTAGGCTGAGAGAGTGACTGGCCCAAAGTTAACCCAGTGACCTTCATATCAGAATAGGAGGTTCAATAGTCTGATTTGATATTGTGACCCTTATACTGCACTGGCTTTTCTTGACCTTGATTGCAGACATCCTTGATTGGATCCACCCAACCATTCTGCTCTATCTTGCTCAGTTCCTTATCTTTCTACAGCCCCCATCTCACATGGCTTTTGCCTATGCAGGTCCCAAGATCCCCAGTATAGTCCTATTGGTGGTCAAAAGAACCCCCTCCTTTTTCATCAGTTGAAAAGCTGGTCGGACCCACCTCATTGCCTTAGTGAGCGAAGCACCTCTTCTAGAGAGCCAGCGTGGTGTAGTGGTTAAGAGTGGTGGTTTGGAGTGGTGGACTCTGATCGGGAGAACCAGGTTTGATTCCCCACTCCTCCGCGTGAGCGGCGAAGGCTAATCTGGTGAAGTGGGTTGGTTTCCCCACTCCTACACATGAAGCCAGATGGGTGAGCTTGGGCCAGTCACAGTTCTGTCAGAACTCTCTCAGCCCCACCTACCTCACAGGGTGTCTGTTGTAGGGAGGGGAAGGGAAAGTGGTCTGATTCTTCCTTAAGTGGTAGAGAAAGTCGGCATGTAAAAACCAGCTCTTCTTCTTCTTCTTCTTCCGTAATGCAACCTATTTTTGTCACATTTATAGGCAGCATACATCTTTACCATCCCATCAAGACAGAGGGAGGCTCTCAGCAGGAGCTGTGCCCAGGCATGCTGAAGGGGTGGCTTGGAAGGCTTTAAGAGGGGAGTGGACATGTTCATGGAGGAGAGGGGTATCATGTCTACTAGTAAAAATGGATACTAGTCATGATGCATACCTACTCCCTCCAGGATCAGAGGAGCATGCCTATTATATTGGGTGCTGTGGAACACAGGCAGGATAATGCTGCTGCAGTTGTCTTGTTTGTGGGCTTCCTAGAGGCACCTGGTTGGGCCACTGTGTGAACAGACTGCTGGACTTGATGGACTTTGGCCTGATCCAGCATGACCTTTCTTATGTTCTTATGGTGCCTTGCTGCTTCCAGCTCTTCCATCACCAGTGGAACTTGAAAGCAGAAGAGATGGAGCTGGATCCAGGCATGCAGAGGCTTGGCCACTTTCTCCCTTCCCCTGATCAATGGCAGGTAGCAGCTGCAGCTACCCTTCATCCCACTTCTACCCATGCGGATCTCTTACCGAATGTTCTAGTCTGCTAATTAAACTATGGAAGTGTTTATATATTTGAATGTTGTGGACATCAGCGGTCATGAAATTGAGCTGGTACCCAACTACTCCAAATAAATGTAGACCTGGATCCCAAGGCAGAGGCAACCATACAGTTAGGCAAGACCTATATGAGCATTGCGATTGGGATATAAATCTGTTATCAGCTGTTAACACTGATTTCCATTGCTGGATCTCATGAGTCATCGGTACCCTTTCCTCCAAAAGAAGACACCGTAAAGGCTCCCCTGAACCTCCCATTGCTCTAGGAAAGGAGACCCTGAATCAGTATGTTGTAGAAATCGCCATGCAGGTTTCCAGTAAAGGGATACCTTTTTTATTGTGGCATGAGCAGGGCTATTTTGGTCAAAACAGCAGTACAGCTAACAGCTGGAGATGGCACCCAACGCTGCAGATAATGTCTGTTCAAAATTCTGACCCTGTTGCCATTTCATACAAGGATTGTCATTAGTTCTAAATCCTGCGGTAGTCTGATTAAAGCAACTCTTTTAAGCGATGATATGAAAAGATAATACCTCCGATCTGGCCTCGAGGGTAGTTGCAACATGTCGAAATAGAATGACAGATGCACAGCGGCTGATTTTAAGTGCTCTTTGCTGCTGTGCCACTGTCAGATTGAGTATGCCTATAGATACGCTTTTGACAAAGGGTCTCCTCTTTTAAAATGAGGGAAACTACATTTTTGAGGTTGCACTTGACCACTGAATAATGATAACCCTTCTTAGTTGGTAAGGTGTCGAAGTAGGGCATAATAGCATCCAAAGAGCACATTAAACTTTTTGTGCGGTAAAAAGAGAGAGAGAGAGAGAGAGAGAGAGAGAGAGAGAGAGAGAGAGAAAGGGAGCAGACAAGTCAGGAAGACTTGCACAGTCTTGTAAGATTGATTCAGAAGCTGTTGATAGATGCATCAGTCTTTTTGTCATTAACAGCATAATCCTAAGCAGAGTTCCCACCTTCTTTGCCCATTGGCTTCAGTGGCCTTCAGGGAGTGCAATTCTGCTAAGAATTCTGCTAAGAATTGCACGGGTCTTTGGGGATGACATACCCATGCATGTGGTGTCTGCAGCATCAAGTGGTGGCTTTCATGTGTGAAAGAAACCTGTACCTGTGGCGGAATGAGGTGGGATTGCAGCGGGTCCTTTTACCACTTCATATTGGAGGGGAGGATGTCTCTGTTGAATAATTAGGGTTGCCAGCTCCTGGTTGGGAAATACCTGGAGATTTTGGGGGCAGAGCCTGAGGAGAGGAAGGGAAGGGGAGAGGAAGGGAAGGAGATTGTAAGCCACTTTGATTCTCCTTACAAGGTAGAGAAAGTTTCCCCCCAGCTGTTAACTTCTGGCTGGGAACCTTAGTCAATCCATACTTTTAAGCTAATCTCTGAGCATTCAAGTGAAACTGTGGTACAAACAAGCCCTGCCTTGGTAAACAGGCAGCCAAAGATGGTGACTTAACAATGGCACTAAAACCTTCTGTTGTTGTCTGCTGTGTTTTGTTTCAGTCCTCTGTGATGTCCGTCTGTTTCGCTCGCTTTCATCCAAACTTGGTTGTCGGAGGCACCTATTCCGGTCAAATTGTGCTGTGGGATAATCGCAGTCACAGGAGGACGCCAGTTCAGCGCACACCCCTTTCTGCTGCTGCTCATACGGTAAAGGTTTTATTTGATCAGCCCCCTTTTTTTAGAGAAGCTAAACCTATCAAACAACAGAAGTTATGTGGTATATATGGTTAAACACAGAAAAAGAGCAGGTTGGGTTGTATCCAAGCATCTTTTTGTATTGCTTCTGATACATGAATGACTCCTCCCCTTGTTACTTTGCAGGCTAGGCTGTGGCTCAGTGGTAGAGCATCTGCTTGGCATGCAGAAGGTCCCAGGTTTAATCCCCAGCATCTCCAGTTAAAGGGAGTAGGCGAGTCGGTGATATGAAAGACCTCTTCCTGAGACCCTGGAGAGCCACTGCCAGTCTGAGTAGACAATACTGACTTTGATGGACCAAAGGTCTGAGTCAGTATAAGGCAGCTTCATGTGTTCATGTGTACTTTTTTGGAGAAGGCTTGAAGGAGTGGGCTCAGTCCTCATGGCCAGTTTTCAGTGTTGCCGTCAACACAAGTTTACTTCTTTAGCAAATGTTTGCTTGCTGATTTGTGAATGTCTAGTGGCATTCCTGACTGTGCTTCTGGTCAATTCCTCCAAACATGTGTTTCATCAGAACTATGTGAAAATGTGTTCTTTCCGCCTTGTGAATGTCACAAGATGCGTAAACCTGTTGAAACATTAACCAGCAACTCTGTTCGCTTTAAAGTTTTACTTTGCAGTGCATGTGAAAATAGACATCAATCCCCTTCCCAGCCCCAGCTACAAAATCTACTACCAACCACCAGCTACCAAATTTCCTGAGCTTATCCTCCATACTGGTGCCAGGATTCACAAGGAAAGAGAGTCCCACCACACATTACTCACTAATTTCCTTTCACACCCACCACACATCTGCATTTGGGATAACAGGAAATTTTAATTAAGGGGGGGAAAAACCTCTGGCATGATGATTTCATTTCCAAAATAAATAAAAGCAAGATGGCATCTTCTCCTGGGAAAGGAAGGAGCCCAGGGAGAATCTCTGCAAAGTACAGTTGGCAGATTTTACTTTTTTCCTTTTCCTCCCCTGCCTCCCACTCTGCGTTTGAAACATCTTTTTCAGTTCTGGAGTGAGGCTGATTGCTTGCGAAATTGACAGCTGACAGCTCTGATTAAAGCCAGGCACTGCGTAGGAAAAGGGCTGCGAGAAGAACAGCGAGTTGCCCCCCATGCAACAGAATGGTGTTCCACCTATTTGAATTTGGCTTGCTTTAGTCCTTACAGTTCCTAGCTTAAGTGTAATCCTAAGCGGGTCTACTTAGAATCCTGCTCAATGGGGCTTACCCCCTGGAAAGTGTTCTTAGTAAAGCACTGTAGATTTCCTGGCTGTTTAAGCACAAAAGCGATGGGACCACATGCCCCGTAAACCTAGAGATGGGATGACTTGGTTCATTTCATATACCAGTATTGACTGGTGTCTAAACAAAGAAGTAATAGCATTGGAAGTGCTTAAAATCTATAGCATCAGAATTAGGCTTGCCATCCTCTAGGTACTCAAAACAATATACAAACCTATGCTCAAATACCCATGTAATGCTGGAAAACCATATATAGCACATAGGCTCTTATAACGATTCTCATTAATTTTACTACAATAAACATGATTGTGTTATTCTGTTATATTGTGTAGTAAAAATAATGAGAATCGTTATAAGAGCCTGTGTGCTGTATATGGTTTTCCAACCTCTAGGTACTAGCTGGAGGTCTCCTGCTATTATGACTGATCTCCAGCCGATAGAGATCAGTTCACCTGGAGAAAATGGCCACTTTGGAAATTGTACTCTATGGCATTGAAGTTCCTCCACCCCAAAAACCTTCCACTGGTGGTGAAGAGGGACCTGGCCACCTTACCGTTACCCCACCCCATAGAATTCAAGTGATGATGCCAGGTACCGATTGCTTTACCTCCACCCTCGAGACTATTCAGTCATGAGAGTAGGGTTGCTAACCTCCAGGTGGTGGCTGGAGATCTCCCGCTATTACAGCTAATCTCCAGGTGACAGAGATCAGTTCCTCTGGAGAATATGGTCGCTTTGGCAATTGGACTCTATGGCATTGAAGTCCCTCCCGTCTCCAAACCCTGCCCTTTTCTTGCTCTACCCCCAAAATCTCCAGGTATTTCCCAACCTGGAGCTGGCAACCCTAAATGAGAGGCTGTTTTGGGTGCCTCAGCTCATGCTGAGATGCCTCAGCCTAACTTAATATCAAACATCAAACCCACAAAAGTCTACCAGCCCCAGTTAGGGCCTAACTGAGCCCTAAGGGTCAAACCTATTTAGCCAGTTTCCCTAAAACCATGTGTAGGGGGAAATAAACCAATTTGAGAAGGAATGTAAAAATCCAGCTTGGCCCTGAACTGACCAACTGATTTCATATTGTTAAAGACGTGAGCGATAATGGTAAGATGCTTAAAAGTGAAAATATGATACAATAGATGGCTGGCTTTAAATGGCCCCTTCTTAACCCTCCCCTACTGGCTCCTTTGCCCAGGGCAGTTGTTATTCTCCCCACCCCACCTTTTACTACCATCCCTGTTCCAAGAAGGCTAAAAATCTCCCCTGCCAATTCAATCAGAAAACATGCTTGCCGAAATTAACGGTTAGTCCATCAGAAATCTAGCCTAACTCAATAGATGGGTATCGTTACTTCAGATTAACTTCACTGAAAAGGAGAGCAGAAATTTGGCCCATGATTAAGGAAACTTGATGGATGTGTTGGTATTTTTCCCCCACTGGAATGTTTTTGAAAATATGTTGCACAGAGGCCAAACTGTGTCAGTGCTGGAATGGGCTTTTTTTTTTTTTTTTAAGTGACAACTATTTTCTTCAGTAAAGTCTACATATTTTTGCCCCATTCAAAGGTTTGCCTCTTTCTGCTGGTATTTTAAAGTATCAAAAACCATCAACAGCATGAGAACATATCCCTGTGGGTAAAATTCTATCCACTTAATGCAAGATTTTCACAGCCCCAATCATCCTGGTCAGTTTGCAATCGTGTAAAACGAACCTTTGAAAACTTGCACTGCTCTGTTGTTTTGTGCTGGCCAATGGCCGTAACAAAAAAATGAAATGAACCTTTGGAAAAACATTTTTGAATGTCATAATGCACACGCGAGCATTTGGTGATATAAAGGACGTGCCATTCCTCTCTGGCACAAGGAGGAGTTCTGGGCATTGCGTGACAACCAAATCTCTCTTTCAAATAACATTCGTGCCATTTAAGAAATTAACCTGTTTTTGAAAATGTGAGTAGGCACCATCTGATTTGCGGCCTTTTGTGTATTTTCCAGCACCCTGTATACTGCGTCAATGTCGTTGGAACACAGAATGCTCACAACCTCATTACCGTTTCCACAGATGGCAAAATGTGTTCCTGGAGCCTGGATATGCTCTCAACGCCACAGGTGGTTTTGTTTTTACCTACACAAGAAGAAAGGGTTGGGGTTAAAGCTGATGCCTACTTAATGGAACATCGTCTCTGAAAGCCAAAACCTCACATCCTATATGGACTAAACACCCTGTGGATGCACTTGAAAGAAGTGCAGCTTGCTTCCAGCAGTTGGCTCCTCTAAGAGCCAAAACCTATTTCCTCTGCCACAAATCATGTAATTATCGTAATGCGTTAATACGCAGATCAGTTCCAAGCGAAAATGAAATAATCCAGTTTTAAGCACAGGTAATCATAGAAATCGTCCGTGGTATAAATCACACTTACTCTCCGGCACTGCTTAACAAATATAGACTAGATGGTAGGACAGTAGTGTGAGCTGTCAATGAAAGTGTAGCTTCTGATCAACATCCAGCGACTAGACTAAGGGCACTTTCACACATGCCAAATAATGCACTTCCAATCCACTTTAAATGCACTTTTCAGCTAGATTTTACTATGTGGAATGGCAAAATCCACTTGCAAAGAATCGTTAAAGTGCATTGAAAGTGGATTGAAAGTGCATTATTTGGCATGTGTGAAAGTGCCCTAAGCTACGCAAACTGATCCTGTTAAAAGTTTGACAAACATCTTTTTCACCTAACGTTGCTTTTTTCTTCCCATTTTCATTGTTAGTAGGATTCTCACTTTCTTGAAAAAAGAAATAGTTTATTAACAAAAAAAGCCATGCTGGATCAGACCAAGGCCCATCAAGTCCAGCAGTCTGTTCACACAGTGGCCAACCAGGTGCCTCTAGGGAGCCCTCAAGCAAGACGACTGCAGCAGCATTATCCTGCCTGTGTTCCACAGCACCTAATATAATAGGCATGCCCCTCTGATACTGTACTAGAGAGAATGTATGCATCATGACTAGTATCCATTTTGACTAGTAGTCATGGATAGCCCTCTCCTCCATGAATATGTCTACTCCCCTCTTAAAGCCCTCCCGGTTGGTAGCCATCACCACATCCTGGGGCAGGGACTTCCACAATTTAACTATGCTAAATTGTTAGATTGACTAGCAGTGTGATCCTAAACAGAATTAGACCCCTCTAAGCCCTCGGTGGTGAATGGGCTTAGAAACATGTAACTGTTTTTAGGATTGTGCTGTAAATGTGCATGTGAATGGTCTGACTCTCTGTAAGGCAGCTTCATGTGTTCAGATATGGCATGCATATGGTACAACAGCAACCGTCTTCAAAGACACATTCTTTCCTGTGTATATGAAAGGAGGAGGAATGTCTTTTCCAAGAAGTCACTGCCACCAATAGATTTGCAAGTACTAATTAATTAGGTGTTGTGGCTGCTGTGGTTAAAATAAACTATAGGCTTACTCTGAGAATATAAAAAGGATAAACCTTTGCCCAAGGGCTTGTGAAGTTAAGGGAAGATTAATTTTTATTGATAGATTGATTTCACACATTTTTTAGACTACCATTCCACTCAAAGGTCCTCAAGACAGTTCATAGCAAGTTAACACACACACACACACACACACACACACACACTTTCACTATAAAATCAACCCAGAATAACATCAAATGAACCCCTGTGAGTGCCGTCTCCAAATGAATGTGATCCAGCAGTCTCCTTCCACTGAGTTAAAGGGTCCAGACTCCTATTTCTAGGAAACGAGAGGGCTCTCTGTTTTCATGTTTGCCATATGAATGTGAGAAGGGCTCACTCACACTTTGTCCTTATGAAGGAATCTTGGAGGATCCGTATGGACCCCAGTTTGGAAAAAGGGTGACATAAGGGTTTCAAGGTCAAAACCAGCCCCTTAAAAAGAGTTTGGAAACAAACTGGGAGCCAGTGCAGTTAAGATGCTACTGGCTATATTCCAAATTAAACGTTGAATTAAATCCATGAGGGGAAAGGCTTAAGAAAAAATGCTTTATATAAATAAACGATGTGTATCCCCTCCGCCAAAGTGCTGTTGGAAGTAGTCTTGTCTTCAGCACCCTTAAGGAAACAGCTCTTTTGCTGTACTCAGGGGCAGACTGACAAAACAGCCCAGGAACCAGGAGCAAGCTGAGGCGATTCCCCCACCCCGCGGGGGCTCCCCACCCTGAGCCTGGCTAGCAGTAGCATGGAAGTGAGGAAATAGTAAGCCTACAGCCACTTGCTCCTGATCACCAGCAGTTCTCCAGAGCAGTCACCTACCAGGAACTGTTTGTGGCAAGTTAAAGGACCGTCTGTCATACGTTCTGAAAACAGTAGATTGAAAAACTTGACATGTTTTGCTAGGAGAGCATGGAGCTGATGTTCAACAAATCCAAGCCGGTAGCGGTTACTGGAATGGCTTTCCCAACTGGAGATGTCAATAACTTTGTGGTTGGCAGCGAAGAGGGCACGGTCTACACAGCGTGTCGTCACGGAAGGTGATCTCTTTTTATAAACACATTGTGTCCCTGGCATCTCTTGCATAGATAGCTGTGTGCTCGAATTTGACAGAGAGTGCAGTTAACCGCATTGGTCCATAGCAGAAAAAAAATCTGCAGAACTTGAAAGCTTCTCACAACTTTGTGCATTTTAGTTGATATAACCTTGTGGTTGCTTATGAGTGTATTCTAAGAGCCCATTCAAACTGCCTTTAAACTCCATTTGAGAAGCAGGTTGCTAATGGATTTTTTGTGTCAGTTCAGACACAACCGGTTTGGCTCCTGGCTGCTAACGGATTTTTTTTTACCTGTTCAGACAAAGCCGCTTGTTTCCCATTCACAAAGCGAGGCTGAATCAGTTTTTATGAAAACGGCTTTCAACCATTTTCAGTTCTTCCTTGTGCCTCTGAATCACTCCAGTGTGCTGTTTGAACTACCTGGAGCGCTTTGGGAAGGACAGCGATTGTTTTCTTGCCTTTTTTGCCAGTGTATTCTTTTCTGGCTTAAATTTTTTTTTGGAGATTTGTGTTATAGTACTAAAAAAAAGGTAAAGGTCCCCTGTGCAAGCACCGGGTCATTCCTGACCCATGGGGTGACATCACATCCCGACGTTTACTAGGCAGACTTGGTTTGCGGGGTGGTTTGCCAGTGCCTTTCCCAGTCATCTTCCCTTTACCCCCAGCAAGCTGGGTACTCATTTTACCAACCTCGGAAGGATGGAAGGCTGAGTCAACCTTGAGCCGGTTACCTGAAACCGACTTCTGTCGGGATCGAACTCAGGTCATGAGCAGAGCTTGGACTGCAGTATTGCAGCTTACCACTCTGCGCCACGAGGCTCCTGTTATAGTGCTACTAATACAAATATCAGAACTTTTTTTTAAAAAAAAAGGCCGGAAAAGAACACACTGGCAAAAAAGGCGGGGAAAACAATCGTGGGGGTGTTTGAACTAGCCAGAGCACTTTAGAGATGGCGTATAGACACATTGAAATGAGCTGTATGAACACCCATCTTTGTATCGCTTTATTCCAAAATGGGCCAACAACAGATGACATCCTGTTTAGAAGGGTAATCTGAATAGGGTCTATCAGTGCATTCCTAAGGAGAGTTACTCCAGTCTAAGCCCATTCATTTCAATGGGCTTAGACTGGAGCAACTCTTCTTAGGAATGCAGTGTCTCTTTCACAGCACTGTAGAAAGCTAAAAGGCCCTTGTTCGAATTCATTCACTTCAGCATTCCAGGAGATGTGAAGGTTTGTGGCTTTTCAGTGTTAAAAAGTTATTGTAGGGATGCTACGCATACTGTGGAAGCAAGAGTAAAATTAAACCATGGAACCTACTTCCAAATAATTACTTATCCCTCACATTTCTATCCTGCCCCTTCTTTAAGGAACTCAGGGTGGCATACAGCCTCTATTTTATCCTCACAACAACCATGTGAGGTAGGTTAGGTTGAGAGACAATGGTTAGCCAAAGGAAATCTAACGAACTTATGGCTGAGCAGGTATATGCATCAGGGTATTGCCAATTCTAGTCTGATACTTTAATCACTGTATTATCATCATCATCAGATTATATTACGGTCCACGGCCAGCACTAAAACAGCTACAGGGAATAAGCATAAGGAATAAGATCAATATACAACCAACTTCATGTAGCAACCACCAATAAACATGGTATATACCAAACACAAACTGCAGGATAAACATAATGTATAAACAAATTCTCCTAAGTAAATACTAAAAATTAAATCCTACCCAAGAACTTTGAATCTAATCACTGTATTATGCTACCCTGGTCTTCACGTTTAGGGAAACCATGGTCTTTTAAACATCCATATGCATTTAAGAATGGAGAAGACGAAGAGTTTGTTGAACAAAGCAGAAGTGAAATTTGTGCTTGACTGCTGAAAATGGCTTTCTGGTGTTGAATTCTCCTTCTACTGTTATGTTCAGGAATACTCAACTAGTGCCTACGTATTGTATGTTTCCATTCTGTGTTCCCTCCTGTTCCACATAAGTGACTGCTGTTGGTGGAGGAGGAGACACATGCAGTGTGACAATTTCAATGGAAGTATATGTGTGGTTAAAAATTACAAGGAAGGAGAAGACGGGCACGGGACTGCCATTTTCAGTGGTAGCTGTGTGCTAAATGTAACATCTTGGTCTGAACCACTGAAAGTAAAGGGCTGAACATGAGAAGCTCTCTCTCTCTCTCTCTCCCTCTCTCTCTCTCTCTCTCTCTCTCTCTCTCTCTCTCTCTCTCTCTCTCTCTCTCTCTCTCTCTCTGCATGTATAGCCCTCAGATGTCATTCAGAAGAAGATCAGTTCCTCATGTTTATTGAAATGATTGTTTTAACCATTTCAATGCGGTTGCTTCTTGCAAAACCACCCCTTAAATTCTTAACTTTTCAATATGCCTGTTTTGAATTAATGCTATGACTTCAACATGTTTCCATAGCATAATTTATTATATTCGTTATATGCAATAATTCAGATCCCTCAGTTTGTTATCATTGTATTGCCAGTACTGATTACCTTTGCTGTTTGAAAAGTTTCAGATAGCTCTGTTATTGCCACCTCTGTTAAGAAAGTAGTCAGCATACAGACACACTGAATGACAAAGCAGGAGGATGGAACAGTTGGAAGAGGTCTCCCCCCCCCCTCGCCCCACACACACACATTGTCTCCTGAGGCATTCAGGAATGTACTAATTTTTTAAAAAAGTCTACCTCTCTCACACACAAAAAGCATCCCAAAATTGACAGGGGCCAAGGCCTGTGCAGATGTGAGCCCTCAGCTGTAACATTGAAGGGAAACCAGTAGCCTGCTGCTTGCTTCACTTCAGCCTCAGAGGGCGATGTATATCCTCTCAGTTCAATTTTTCCTCCCATCCCAACAGATTTCCCCTTCAAACATTTAGAGAGGAACACCTGTAGTAGCAGCTATCCCAAAGCTCGCTAGGGGAGGCCCACAAGACCCTTGGCCTGCAGCCTGTCTGCAGAAGCTGAAGGTCTGTCTTGGCAGTGATGGTCAGATGCCCCATGGAACCAAACCTGGGGAATCCTAAGGCAATGGCACCTTAGCAATGGCACCTTAGGATCAAGGATATCTTGCGATGTTGGCTACTTCCTGAATGTGTGTGTCTGCCTTTCTGCAGTAAAGCGGGCATCGGCGAAATCTTTGAGGGCCACCAAGGTCCTGTCACAGGAATCAATTGCCACATGGCTGTCGGCCCAGTTGACTTCTCCCATCTGTTTGTCACATCATCATTTGACTGGACTGTCAAGTTATGGACTACAAAGGTAAGCTGGGAGTGAGAAAGCTTATTGGGCCTTTCACCTCTCTCCCCTCACAAGACTACTTTGGCACAGTATAATATTGATCACTGTGGTTAACCACACCGTTGGCAACCCTACCTGAGGTTCACTTCCAAACTCAATGGCCATTTGTGCAGTACTGGATATGCATGTCTGTGAATGGATTCTCATGAGCATTGGTCCTCAGGGCCCATATATGCAGCAAATGAACTTTGTTTCAACCAGGCTTGTAGCAAGGGTGGGTGCGCTGCTTAAGGTTGCCAGCCTCCAAGTGGTGGCTGGAGAACTCCTGTGATTACAACTGATCTCCAGGTGACAGAAATCAGTTCACCTGGAGAAAATGGCTGCTTTGAAACATAGACTCTATGGCATTATACTCCATTGAAGCCCCTTCCCAAACCCTACCCTTCCCAGCTCCACCGCCAAAATCTCCAGGTATTTTCCAGCCCAGAACTGGCAACCCTAGCATTGCCCCATCTAGGACTTAAAAAAGAAAAGGCTATTGTGATAAGGCAGTTTCATTTAAAGAAAGATAAAGTGTTTTGAGAATAGTACATGTACCGTGAGGCGCTTGGAAGGCTGACACATCTATTGGGACATATGCTTTCATGAACCAGAGCCAACTTCCTCAGGTACCGGAAGTGTTACGCTCAGTGGTCATACATGAATACGCCTCAGAAGGTCAAGCAAAAGGCTGATTATAACAAACAGAAGCCAGAAGGCCCTGCAATCCAAGAGATACGTGTGTTACATTAGCTTGTAAAGAACTGGTGAAAACAAGATCCAGTCAAAAGAGTCAATATTTCTAAGACTTCTTGAATGAGATGAAGGGTGTTCTGACCTTAGAAAGCTTACGACACAATCGGTTGGTTAGCCTTTCAGGTGCCACAAATTCCATCCTTACCGAGAGGAGCAGGAACAAACCATGTCATAGGGGTTGCCAGTGCTGCTTTGTTAAAGGTCACCACAGAAGGAATCCTTAGAAAATGCTGTCTCATGGAGCTGCGGCTCAAAATTTCTTGAAGAGAAGCTACAATCCTTAGGAATGCAAAGAAATACTCCAGCCGCGTATAATTTAAAAAGTGGAACCATGCTGGAAAGCATATAGCGGTACTAATCTAGCTGAAAGACAGGTGATCCAAAGGGACAGCCTTTTCACTTTGAGGATGTTGACTTGGCTCATTCTAACTGAAGCATGTACAGTTTTCTGCCACTGAGTCATAAGATCACAGCACTTCATGAAAGCAGAGCTGGATGCATAAGGAGTCAAGAGATATCCTAGCAGGATGAAACTGCTGAGCCGTATGTTTATTCGGGCATTAGCGCTTTGAACATGTAAATTGTTTTCTAAAGGCCACCTGTTTGTTCATAAACACTAAGGATTATGAATAAATGTTCATGCACAGCATTGCCAGTGCTTCTTATCATGTGATCATGCATAGGGAGAATTAGACAATACCACATGAAGAAAAAGCAGGTTTGAGTTTTATCAAAATATCCCATTATTCTGCCATAAATAATCTTAGCTATGCCTTCAAAAGGAAAGCACTTGCTTCTGGGGTAGACTGTACAGGACTGTACAGGACTTTAGCTACATCTTTTATTGTTATTTTTCACTCATTAAAGCTGCAGCTGATACTGGAGGGTTCCTTCTTCATGAACTGTTTTTCCTACTAGGCCTCTATAAATACAAATGACCCAGTAGAGTGAAAGTATATGAGGATATCCATCTTAGAATTGCCCTGAGAACCTCTGCTTGGGGATTTTCCGAAAAGTAGGCCTAATTCGATAAAACCATTTTTAAAGTGATGTTATAAAACCAACCTTTTATATATTCAATTGCTACATAGAAATCCAAAGCACAATTGCCAGCCACTGCTAATGAAACATCCAGAATGAAAAATAGACTGTATCAGTAAGGAAGCAAAGCAGAAGTGGCATAAAGATTTTTTTTAAAAAAAATCCTGCGTTGGTTTGAAAACCACATGGCCTGACCTCAGTGAGACTCCTGGAATGAGCGTGGGTGGCATGTTCTGGTTTATAAGTTATATACAATTTAGAAAACAAACTTTTTTTCTCCCTTGCAGAATGTACATTACAGTAGAAATAAGAGATGAATAAGGCTTTGTTGCATGCTTCAGACAAATCCCTTAAATTCACCCCTAAAATAGAACACAGCCCATACCCCATTCACTCCTAAATAGAAATGTACAACATTCCTTTCCCATCCCCTTGTAGATGTAGAGTGGGGAATAAGGGCAATTCCAGATTTCCTTGCTGTTTACTGTTCAATGCTTCCAGCTTTTGCACTCCAGACTTGTGAATGCGCCCCCCAGTCTCTACTAGTCCACAGTCTGACAGGAATTAGCTAGTGTAGTATAGTATAGCCAGCATTGCTAGTTTCCTGCAGGTAGGGGAAAGGTAGGGCTTTTCTTTGGGACACTTGCCAAAGGTGAGATGCGTTCTGCAGAACCCAGTGAGAACCTGTTGCTGTCTGGGAGTCCCACATTCAGATTTTGAAATAGCCACTTCCTCGGTTAACTTTGTCACCTCCAGATGATCATTCAGGGAAACAAAAAGTAGTGATCTAGTAAGAGCCCCACATGATTATATCAGTGGCCCATCTAGTCCAGCATCCTGTTTTACACAATGGCCAACCATTTTACCTGGGAGACCCAGGAAAATGGGGCAGAGAGGCCGAGGCCTTTCCCTGATGTTGCCTCCTTCAGAGTTTCTCTGTCTCTGGTTGTGGAGGTTCGTTTAACTCACCATATCCCGTAGCCATTGAGAAACTCATTCTACATAAATCTGTCTAATCCCCCTTTAGAGCCATCTTTGCTAGTGGTCATCACTACAACCACAGATAGTGAATTGTTAAGTAAAGAAATATTTGATTTTGTCCATCCTGAATCTGTTGCCCATCATCTTCATGGGTGCCCCTGAGTTCTAGTATTGTGGATGAGTTCTAGTATTATTTTTATGAGTTCTAGTATTATCTCTATGTGCAGATAAAATGCTAATTGCATAATTTTATTAACTTCTATCATTTGTCCCTCCCCCCGGGTCATCTTTGTTCTAAATTGAAAAATCTCAGCCTGCCCCTGCCCTGTAGCGTTCAGCCTCAATTCCAGATCATTTATGAGCAAGTTGTGACTTGTAACTTCGAGGGACCTATTTTTGATCCTTCTCTTATTTGCTTAATCTTTCCTCTCCCCCATGGCAGTCAGAGTTGCATTACCATCCCATCTTGTGTGAAGCCGATGTCTTCTTTAAATTAGTCCCAGCAAAGAGAATAAATTCTCTTCTGGAAAACATTGCTACTGCCTATATTATCCCACATAACTGTATACACGAAGAGTGAATTGATTACTACAATAAGGCTGTCAATTCTTCAGGAAGTAGCCAGCTGGGTTAACATGGGGATCTTTCTGTCTGCTCAGTTTTTTGGGTTTTGTCCAGAAGCAAAGCAATGAATGAATTTTCTTCCAAGCTCATTTTGTTGTCAGAAAGCCAAACTGACTCAGAGGAATGGGTGGAGCTGCTTGTTCAGACAGGATTTTTACTTTTTGCCCTTTACCTCTGGAGCCAGAGGTCTGGCTCCCATCCAGCTGTATGAGGAGAAGATTATGGTCTTTCTCTAGGTAATTTGAAGGAGCAAAACCCAAGTCAAGTCAGGTGATCTCAAGTCTGTGCTGAGTTTTTCCATAATGTTTCTCTTGTTTTTGCTTATCTGTTTCACTGTAACCACAAAGGAGGAAAATGGACACTGGGAGACATTTTGGTATATGTGTCAATTGCATAATTCTTCACAGATGACAAACTGTATGAAAAAATATATATTATATAATAGTGCTTAGCCAAAATGAAATGAGGGTGGTTATGAATGTATTCACCCTTTTGCAAAAAGAATCCTCCCTTTCTGTTGATTTTTTTCTTTTTTGGTATTTCTTTTAAAAAGGCTGGAAGTTGTTCATAAGGAGGCTGGTGTCAAGTGGTGGGATGATAAGGAATGCATCTCCATTGCTCAGGAAACCGGAACTATGATCCAATCGTGATCTATAGGGATATCCTGCCTTTTGGGTTTTGATTTGGAAGTCCGAGTTTCTGACATGGGCTCCCTACACTTGGGACAAAACTACAGTTGTCTTTTCCCCCTCCTGACCATCCCCAAAAAATGATCATTAGATTGTTTATTATTAGAATGATTACCACTAAAACTGTCATCTGTTTTTGCAACCTTTGTATTAAGAATAAGAAGAGTCAGTTTTTATATGCCGACTTTCTCTACCTTTTAAGGAGAATCAGACCGGCTTAGAATACTCTTCCCTTCCTCTCCCCACAAAAGACACCTTGTGAGGTAGGTGGGGCTAAGATAATTCAAAGAGAATTGTGACTAGGCCAAGGTCACCTAGGTGGCTTCACGTGTAGAAGTGGGGAAACCAACCCGGTTCACCAGATTAGAGCCCACTGCTCATGTGGAGGAGCGAGGGAATCAAATACGGTTCTCCAGATTAGAGTCCACTTCTCTTAACCACTACACCATGTTGTACAAGTGATATAAATGGCATAAAATGCCATAAAAGAAACATACAATTTGGGAGTATCAGGGGGAAAACTGGGCAGAATGAAAAGGCTCACAGTGCCAACACATGAAAACAAACAGAAATGGAAAATGAAAAGGCCAAAGATTTATATGACCTGAAAAGAAACTAAAGGTAAAGGTAAAGGTCCCCTGTGCAAGCACCAGGTCATTCCTGACCCATGGGGAGATGTCACATCCCGACGTTTTCTAGGCAGACTTTGTTTGTGGGGTGGTTTGCCAGTGCCTTCCACAGTCATCTTTCCTTTACCTCCAGCAAGCTTGGTACTCATTTGACTGACCTCGGAAGGATGGAAGGCTGAGTCAACCTTGAGCCAGCTATCTGAAACCGACTTCTGTCGGGATCGAACTCAGGTCATGAGCAGAGCTTTTGACTGCAGTACTGCAGCTTAACACTCTGCGCCACGGGGCTCCTTAAAAAGAAACTAGAGCAGGCTTATTAAGGAAAAAGAGATACGTGAAAACTGGAAAAATAAAAGTAGTAGGAAATGACAGACTAAAAGTTAGGTATGGCACAATCAGTTGGATTGAACAGGGAACTGCTGATGTAGTAAATGCCCTTATTTTAATATAGCCAACTCAGAATTTTACCACAAGTTTTGTAATGTTTTCTGAATACTGTATCCCTTGGAGTCAGAGAATGTATAGCCCTTTAAAAGAATAAGTTTCAGGAAAAAAGTTGTAAGTGTGCACTAAGTAAATCTTTAAACTTTAGAAATCAGAAATAAACAGCCCAACATCATTCCTTTTTTAATCATAAGCTATGCAAAATAAGCTTTGCAAAATGTTAATTGTTTGGATTTTCCAGTGTAAGGATAAGCAGTGGCAAACAGTTGTTCTATGTAAGAAGTATTTTATTTTATTGCCGTCAAATCACAGCTGACTTACGGCGACCCCGTTGGGTTTTCAAGGCAAGAGATGTTTGGAGTTGGTTTGAAAGAAATATTAGCATGCTTGAATAAATAAATAGATTTTTTTTAAAAAAAGAAAGAAATGGAAAATGGCATATTTGGCCATCTCTAGTACTTAACTAAGAGCCCCGTGGCGCAGAGTGGAAAGCTGCAGTACTGCAGTCAAAAGCTCTGCTCACGACCTGAGTTCGATCCCGACAGAAGTCGGTTTCAGGTAGCCGGCTCAAGGTTGACTCAGCCTTCCATCCTTCTGAGGTCGGTAAAATGAGTACCCAACTTGCTGGGGGCAAAGGGAAGATGACTGGGGAAGGCACTGGAAAACCACCCCGTATACATAGTCTGCCTAGTAAATGTCGGGATGTGACGTCACCCCATGGGTCAGGAATGACCTGGTGCTTGCACAGGGGACCTTTACCTTTTTAGTACTTAACTGGGAGGGAAGGCAGCATGGTATAGCCCAATCTTGTCAGGTCTCAGAAGCTAAGCAGAGTCAGCCCTGGGTTTGGATGAGAGACCACAAAGGAATACCAGGGTTGCTATGCAGAGGAAAGCACCGGGAAACCAACTCTGTTAGTCTCTTGCCTTGAAAAACCCCATAAGGGATTGCTTGGAAAATCCAAACAAGTCAACATGCAGTAATTAATTAGCTGTGGGCAGGTCTGCGCAATGAGTAGCACATGAGAATGTAGAACCAAAGCAATGTGACGGGAGGTCAACATCTGCATTCAACTGAGCTTCACATGCAGATGTCATCCATGGCATTGCTTGGTGTCCCTGGAAGGGTCATCACAAACTACATACTGCAACAGCTATACACACCTATAGTTCGATCAGGCTGCTGAGTATTTCCACATAGTGTTGGCATCAATTTAACTGCCAGCACGATGGGGCATGGGAGAAAGTCTTAGCCATTTGCTAGGGCCACACACATAAGAACATAAGAAAGGCCCTGCTGGATCAGACCAAGCCCCATCAAGTCCAGCATTCTGCTCACACAGCGGCCAACCAGGTGCCCCCAGGAAGCCACAAACAAGACAACTGCAGCAGCACCATCCTGCCTGTGTTCCACCGCACCCAAGATAATAGGCATGCTCCTCTGATACTAGAGCGAACAGGTATGCAGCATGACCAGCATCCATTCCAACATATGTGTCCCGTTCTCCCCTTGGTGGCAGATGGGGCTCATGATGGGTGTAAATCAGCACAAACAAATGTGTGAAAGATTGGAAGACAGGGTTTTTTTTTGGGGGGGGGACATTTATATGCCTTCCTAAATGGTGGGTTTCATAGCAAATATTGAACCTCAAGACAATTCAGCACAGTACTGATAGGTAACATAAGAATTGCATGTGTCAGTGGTTTTGATAATCTAGAGAGACCAAGTTTCTTGCTGAATATACATTTGTTGAAATTTTCTTTTTAGACAAAGGTAGCTGGGTATCAAGCTGAAGATTTGGCCTTCAGCTGCAATTCTGAAACCCCTTATTCAGGAGAAGTCCTTTGAAGTTAATGGGCTCTTCCGCAGCTGGGGACTGGAGGGTTTCAGACAGATTCTAGGCGCTTGTGCCAGGTCTTCTGCCTGCAACGCCGGCATAATGTCTCTGCAGTGTCTATAAACTACATCATTGGGCATGTTGCTTGGATACACTATGCAATAAGCATGATTTTAAGTTTTTATTTGCTGGTACAAGAAAGCTTTGTATTTTTCAGTTATATATTTCTTGTTCTGTTTGTGTCTCACCTCTCTCTTTCCGAGGTCCACAGAATATTGCCAGAGCAGGTGATATGAAGAATAGATAAATTGTCATAAAACACGCAAACCAATTCTACAAATCAAAGATATAATATAAACAATAACATCACAACACAGTTTTAAAAACTGACAGCTGCCTCTTTCGAAATGAGAATGTCTCAAACAGTTCTCCTTCTGTTTAACCGAGCCTCTCTAGGAATTAAGAAACTGCCACTAGAAAAGCTTGATTCTGTATCCCTGTCAGACTAATATTTTATCCTGGAGACGCAGGAGGCAAGTTCTGTCCAGGAAAGCAAAGTCAGGAGTGTGGTTCATGCAGAAGCCGATGTTTTCTTAGGTATGCTGAGCCCAAGATTAAGTTTAATTAATTAATTAATTAACTTTACTTATTGTCTGCCTTTCTTACTGGGGCTCAGGGTAGATTACACAGAGTGAGAATACAGTCAACAGGATGGGACATTCAGTAAACAATGAAATAGGATTTAGGTTGTAGAACCAACCAGAAATCTAAAAATCAGAATTGAAGCAAAGCGTAAGTGTTAACATGATCCATTAAATGATACAGGATTACATAGTAGGATCCAGCTTACAGCAAACTATACAGTAGTATAGACCACAGTTTCTAATAATTTATCCAAGCAACATTTTGAAGCCTTTTGTACAGTGCTACTCTAGTGTCTGCGTAGAAAAGCCATCTTGAATCATTCAGTTTTGCATAGTTTGTGGAAAGCAGGGGAATGGAGCCTTCCTGACCTCCCCAGGCAGACCATTCCACAAGGCGAGGCCACAACGGAGAAGGCACGTATACAGGCAGTTGCTGATTTTGCCCATTTGCAGATTGGTACCTGCAGAAGGCCCTGCTAAGATGAGCGAAGCTGTTGTGGCAGAGCATAGGGGAAGAGATGGTCTGGCAGATATGAGGGTCCAAGGCCACAAAGGGCTTTGTATGTGATAGCCAATACCTTAAAGTGGGCCAGGTAACTAATACCAGGTAACTTAAACTGAACCAGGTAACTGCTCACGACCTGAGTTCGATCCCAACGGAAGTTGCTTTCAGGTAGCTGGCTCAAGGTTGACTCAGCCTGCCATCCTTCCGAGGTCAGTAAAATGAGTACCCAGCTTGCTGGGGGTAAAGGGAAGATGACTGGGGAAGGCACTGGCAAACCACCTCGTAAACAAAGTCTGCCTAGAAAACGTTGGGATGTGACGTCACCCCATGGGTCAGGAATGACCCAATGCTTGCACAGGGAACCTTTACCTTTTAACTAATGGGTAGCCAGTGGAGTGACTGCAGAATGGGAGTAATGCGCATGCGCCATCTTGCTCCTGATAATAGCCGAGCTGCAGCATTCTGCACCAGCTGGTGTTTCCAAATTGGGGGGAAACCAATGTACAGTGCACTACTGTAGTCTAGCCTCAATGTCACCATGACATGGATCCAGGTGGCCAGATCAGCCGTAACAAGGTAAGGGGCCTTTTTTTTTTTTTTTGAGCTAGGCTGAGTCGGAAGAACACCTTTTTTTTTGCAACTTCTCCAGCAATAATGTTGGGTCCGGTGTAACCCTGAGGCACTTAACTGAGTTGGCAAGGGTCAGATGAACACCATCAAAAGTGGGGATCATAATGTCCTTCAAAACCTCTGCCTCTTCCCCACCAGCATTACAATCGTCCAGGATTTTGTTTCAGTTTATTCACTCTTAGCCATTTAACCACAGCAGCCAGGCAGTGATTTAGGACCTCTACCACATCACTAGGAGATTTGGATAAGGATATATCTCTATATATCTATATATCATCGGCATATTGATGAAAGCCAGCCCCCAAAATACAAATGATTTGACTAAAGGGCTTTACATAAAGATTGAACAGCTCACATGAAGCTGCCTGATACTGAATCAGACCCTTGGTCCATCAAAGTCAGTACTGTCTACTCAGACTGGCAGTGGCTCTCCAGGATCTCAGGCAGAGGTCTTTCACATCACCTACTTGCCTGGTCCCTTTAACTGGAGATGCCGGGGATTGAACCTGGGACCTTCTGCATGCCAAGCAGATGCTCTACCACTGAACCACAGCTACTATCCATCTAACTTAACAGTCTCCCTGCTCTAGTTGGACTGTTCCTGAGTTGTTTTGGAGTGGTGGAACATAGAAAATGAACCTGGCAGAGAAATTAGGTGTTCTAAAGGAGAACATGAGCTTTCTTTCATTTCTTAATGTTGGTACTAAAAGTTGATGATCAGGGATCTTTCTTTCTTTCTTTCTTTCTTTCTTTCTTTCTTTCTTTCTTTCTTTCTTTCTTTCTTTCTTTCTTTCTTTCTTTCTTTCTTTCTTTCTTTCTTTCGCAGTGTACCATTTCCTGCTCATTGAATCAGGGCAGTTCTCAGTGGCTCCCAGGCAAGCTTCAGCCAGGGCAGCTCTTCTTTGAGTTCTTTATCCAGTTATCAAGCAGATGAGCTGAGCAACCAGACTTAATGCATCATAAGCTCTGCAGCTCCAGCCTGTTGTGAGTCACTTCTCAGCGAAATGCTTAAAACATTAAGGAGATTAACTAAATCACCAGTTTACCTGTCAGCATCAAACTCCCCTCCCCAAATACCCCCAAACATGTCTTCAAATCGCTGCTGCCTGACAGGCTGACGCTTCCTAAAGTCAGGTGGTGTCTGGCTTGAAGAATTCACCGTCTCTTCTCCTCATCATTAGGCATTTCTCAAGTGATACTTAAACCATTTCTCCATTACATCTGTATGCCCGTCCTTAAGGAGCATATATTAACACAGGTAGAGTCCCCCCCTCATTTATCCTTCAAAACAACCTGGTAAGGTATTTTAATCTGAGAGACAGGGCCAGGCTCAACTTCAGGGAGATTCAAAGACAGATAAGATTTTGAACCCGGATCACCTTAGTCCTGTATTCACCATACTATTTTGGCATTTTTTTGCATCGTGCGCATTTGTAATTTGCAGGTAAACCCATCGTTGGCTTGCAGTGTCCATTGTTTGAACAAGGGTTGGCCTTATGTTTTTGGTACAGCAGGTGTTCAGCTGGGCGGCCATGTCTTCTTACTGGACCAGGTTCCAGTTTATGATTGGCCACAACAGTATCACCACTGCATTTTCTTTTACTGTTGTTCTTATTACAGTTTTTGTTTCTTTAACAGAAAGAGAGAATGTAATGAAGATCCAGAAGTGGTGGTGGTTGTTTTCTTACTTGTTCATATTGCCCTTCTTTCCAGGAGCTCAAGATTTATCTGCTTTGGTTAATCCTCACAACTATCAAATGGGGTAAATTAGGCTGTGAGAGACTGATTAGCCCAAGGTCACCAGTGAACTTCATAACCAACCAGGGGTTTGAACCCAGCTCTCTCTGGTGTTAGTCTGACAACTACACCACGTTCTCACTGTGTTGTTAACAGCAGATCCTGACTCTGAAAATTCTAAGTGTTGCTGCTGTGTTTCAATAACAACTTTCACACCTGGGACATTTTAGACCTAGAAGTATAATTTAGGACAATGCCCTTAGATTTTAAGATGGAATCGGACTCAATCTCCTGTATCTTGGTTCAGTACGCTAAAATCAGCCACGGTCTAACTTTAAAGGAAACCACAAAATGCTAATCATCATGTTATCTTCAGACTGAGTCTGCTCTTGAAACCCTTTCCCTCTCGCCCGCCTTCATTCCCTTCTTGTAATAGTTTCCACATGTTTATGCAAAAAATGAAGTACATTTTTAAAATCCTTGGCATACAACTCAATTAAGCAAACCAGCACTTCACAGTAAGAGTAATGTATAGATATTTTTATTCTGCAAGTGTGACCGTCCACAGTTTCAAGCCCACCGAGGAGAGGAGTAATACAAAACACGAAGTAGCACTAAGTATTTAATGGAAATGGGTTTTGATGGTTACAGGAAGTCATTATTTCATTTAAAGAAAATCTCAACAGGAAGAATTCACAACTTCCCATCTTCTTAGGCTTAGCAGGTCCTGTAGCTGCATCGGTGGGAGCTTTTCTGTAGCATGCGGTGCATGCGCTTGGCGGTGTTCCCGGGGGCGGCGCTGACTTTAGTTGGCTCCCTAAGTCCTATTACTCCAGGAATGCCTCCTTTTGCAGGTGTGTATGTGTTCCTGCAAAAATCATGGCGTAGCCCAGTGAAACACTATGGAGCAGTTTCACGGCTCTTGGGGGGTGGAATTTATTTTATTATCCCTTCCACGCTGCTGCAAGCCACTCAGGAGGCATGCAGTTGTGCCACCCCGGGCGATTCTTATCTACCCTCCCCCTTAGGATTGCGCTTTTAGTGGTACTGAAGATTTCTTGCTAGGGTCACCAGGTCCGTAGCTCCATCGGTGGGAGCTTTTCAGCTGCGCAAGAGACACATGCACGCTTGGCGCGATGCGCGTGTGCGTCTCGTGTGATGCACCTATGTCACTTCCAGTTTTACTCAGCAGTGATGCGGACGCTCTATCAATCTCTGCAGAAACTCTATGGTTTCCATACAGTTTCTGCAGAGGTTGCTAGAGCATCCGCGTCGCGCGTGCACTTGTTGCCCGCCACCACTGGGCACTTGGCAACCCTATTCCTTGCAGAGTCTGACCCTTAGCTTGTTCCTCATTATGGCATAGCTCCTGGCACTCAGCTTCTGTTCCCTGTTCCTTGCTCTCTTGATCTGCTGACCACTTTCCTGGCCTTGTGAGGTCAGAACTCTGCCTCTTCCTGAATCACATATATCAGCAACATCTATGACCTTTCCATGGACCTGACTCATAATTTCAAAGCAGGAGGTATCTGATGCTGGCCAGTGCTCAACATACTAGAGTTCAGCTCAGGACACAGACTCCTACAGTGTAATCTGAAGCACAGTTACACCATTCTTGGACTGAAAAGAGCATAACTCTGTCTAGGATTGCACTGCTAGTCTTCCACAGCTTATTAAGCAGAGTAGCTGAGTACTAGAGAGTTATACAATCACAGCAACAAAAGTCAATTTTTCCAATAATCAGTAAAGGGGGGGGGGGAAACACTTCACAAGGGTGCCCCCCTTGTTAATTTGTTCCAGCTGATAAATGCATGGAAGTAACTCGCTCTTAATCAGTTCAGTTCAGTATACTTACTTAAAAGCATAAGTCATCACAAAACAATGTTCTTCCTGCATAAATGCAAAAGGTTTTGAGTAGATGATCCAACGTACACATTCCTGGAATGAGCAGTTTAGAATCATAGAATCACAGAGTTGGAAGGGACCACAAGGGTCATCTAGTCAAACCCCCTGCACAATGCAGGAAATTCACAACTACCTCCCCCTCCACATGCCCAGTGACCCCTACTCCATGCCCAGAAGATGGCCAAGATGCCCTCCCTCTCATCATGTGCTTAAAGTCATAGAATCAGCATTTTGCTGACAGATGGCCACCTAACCTCTTTTAAAACCTCCAGGGAAGGAGAACTTATCACCTCCCGAGGAAACCTGTTCCACCGAGGAACCACCCGAACTGTTACAGCCCATTTCTGAAGGGGGGGAGTTAGGCAGCGGGTGGAAGTGATGCAGCCACACAGCCTCCACAGAGGCTTCTCAGCCCCCGAATATGATAGAAGGCTTTTAAAAAAGCTAAAAGGGAAAATGCCCCAGCTGGGAGGCTCAGATCAGTTTAAAGGGCCCCCGCGCGCCTTCAGGGAATCCCTCTGAAGGCGCGCTGGGGCCGAATTTTCCCCCGAACTCCGGATCCCCCCGAATTACCGGGGATCCGAAGCGGGGGAGTTCGGACTTCGGCACCTACCGAACCCACAAGGGTCAAATTCGGCCGAATCCGAACTGTACCGAATTTTTTTTTTGACAGCCCTAAGATGAACACCTCTGCAAGAAACAGCAATAGATTGTTATTTAGTTATGATTTTCCCAGCTGCTAGAACCTGTTCTGTCTTATAGGTTATAAGTTTCTCCAAATAAAGCAAGCAATTCTGAATTTCAGCAGGTCAGTCAAATGTAGCAAGAACTAGCCTAATATGCAAGGTATTATTTATGTCACAGAGATGAAGTATTTTACATAACTTTTATGAAGTCCATCCATCCTTCTATTTGTGTGTGTGTTAAGTGCCATCAAATCACTTCCTACTCATGGTGTCCCTATGAATGAATGTCCTCCAGAATATCCTATTGTTAGCAGTCTTGCTCAGGTCTTGCAGACTGAAGGCCCTGGCTTCCTTTACAGAGTCAATCCATCTCAAGTTGGGTCTTCCTCTTTCCCTGCCGCCTCCAACTTTTCCTAGCATGATTGTCTTTTCCATTGACTCCTGCCTTCTCATAATGTGACCAAAGTTCAATAGCCTCAGTTTAGTCATTTTAGCTTCTAGGGAAAGTTCAGGCTTGATTTGATCTAGACCCCACTGTCTTTGTATCTGCCATCCAAATATACCGATGGCATTATATAGGACTCTGACTGAAAGGGAAGGCTTTTACAGGAAGGAAGGGTGTCTTTGAACCAGCTTGTGCTGGCTTGTTCTTCACTATGGTTTACCTCCTGGTGCTCTGTTTATGTCTGCTGCCTGCAGTCCTGGTAGAGTCACAACTCTGGCTCTTTCTCTTCCTGATGGGTGACTGGAGGTCATTGTTTGTGATGTTATGTGGCTTCCTGTCATGTGCTTGCAGCTTGGTGGTTCCCATCATGCCACTTGGGGGTTGAATGTAGGTCCTGCTCTAGAAACCTTAAAGACCACTGCTCTAAACACAAATGAATTCTGTGTGCGAAGGTGAGCTGCAATCCACCATGTTAAATGTCCTTTGGAGGATGTTGGATGGTAGAAGCACTTCTACGACTTAAGAAAAGCTACAAAAGCTAAGAACAGCTGAACTGAAGATGATACTCAGTCTTCCATATCTTTCCTCTAAGCCTGTATGGTTTCTTGTGCATCAGACAGATGTAAATAATAGGCAGTTACTTTCTTCCAGGTATATATAATACAGCCTCACCCAAAACAAATGAAGTGCTTTTGAAAAGTGTAAAGGGACATGTGTACCACATTGGGATAATGATAATCATTCCAGTTCTAGGAATTATAATTCTGTGAAGTAGCCATCACTTACACCGAGTATTCCTCACCAAGCTACAATTCCCAAGAATCTTTAAGGAAATCCAGACATTTAAACAGTATAAAATAGATATATGTTTATGGTATAGATATAGTCGTAAGTGCCACGTGTAGCTGCAAGTTGTGTAGGACAGATATAACTAGGCTGTCATTGGTTTAATGATCATGGATTCCTTTAAGGTATTTGAGGAGTTTAAATGTTGTGAAGATGATGGCCATTGCTCATTCGAAATTTAATGGCTCTTCTTGAAATTCTTGGTTGGGAACAATTTCGAAATGCTTAAATGACTGGTTAAAAAAACTTGTAGTAATGCCTCAGCAAGCGTATATGTTTATTTTTCATAGGATATATTGACAGCTTCATAGTGAGATGGTGAACAGTGAAGCAAACAGGGGGAAAATTGGGACTGCTGAGAGAAAGAACTGTGATCATATGGCTTTATGTTATGGAAATACAGTTCAGAGATGTTCCTTCATGTAGAGCCCAGCGTCATTATGAACTAAGCAAAGCTGATAGATTTCACTGTAGCTTTTAAGCAGTTAAATACTAGTTAAAACCTGTGAACATGTCCACATGCCTTCCTCTAAGCAGAAAGCTCCTTACCGTGTGGCGCCTCCTGGATTAAGGAAGATCTTTCCATACAGGTATACAGGGGGAAAGATCTGGAACTTTAACCGTAAAACGAAAATGTAGATATACTTCTTTTCCTTTGGGGGGGTATGCAAGTAATTGTTTGTGACAGAAGGGAGGCAGCCCACACACACAAAAAAGGGTTTATTTATCCAGGGGCCAGTGGAAAGTGTATCCTATATCGCTCATACCATCACAACTTGGACCGGCTTCTGATAAATAAAGACTGGCTTTGTCATTGTTATGGGCATGAGTTGTTGAAACCAGTGGTCGCATTTGGCTTCGATGTGAAGGCAATATAGGCCTGAGTACACGGCCCCTCTGTGTGTTCTGTCAGCATGAAAAGAGGGAGAGCGGGCACCGATGCCCCGGCCCACCCCCTACCTTGACACAGTCACCAGCTTCTCAGCACTGTGCCTATGCGTGGCAGAAGTGTGCATGTGTATGCTCGTACCCCATCAGAAGAAGAGCTGCTTTCTGGATATTCCTGATCACAAGGTAGACATGTAATGCGCAGAGGTAGTGGTAGGGTTGCCAGGTCCCTCTTCACCACTGGCGGGAGGTTTTTGGGGCAGAGCCTGGGGAGGTCGGGGTTTGGGGAGGGACTTCAATGCCAAAGAGTCCAATTTCCAAAGTAGCCATTTTTTCCAGAGGAACTGATCTCTGTCGCCTGGAGATCAGTTGTAATAGCGGGAGGTCTCCAGCCACCACCTGGAGGTTTAGTAAACTTAAGTTAGCGTGCTGTAGAATAGTTAATAAATCAAAGACAGTCACAAAACTGCACAAACACTTAGTTTTTAAATAATAAAGCATAGAAAACGCCAAAGATACATCCAGTATCTATATAACCATAAACAATTTTTCAAATTGGCATAAATGTTAAACGAAAGTTTATACAATCCTGGCGTAGTCACTAGGAACTCATCCTTCTCATAAGGAGGTTCAACTTGACGACCATACAAGAGGTAAGATGAAATGCAACAGACTTCCGGTTGTTTTTCTGTTTTGGCTTAGATATAGCCTTCCTCAGGGGCCACTATATTGATAACATAAATAAAAAAATGCAGTACAACGGCATAAACATATGATATAGAATTAAAAAAATATATATATATATACTATATACTATAAAGATAATTACTTACACGCTTGCTGTTAATAACAAAGCTTCCGCGTTGGCAAAATAGCCATGTCACCGCCCCAATTAAATACAAAATATCCACGTGATACACTGATTCAGTAATAGACATATTCTTAAAGGTACAATGACCCAATGTTACAAGGCATAATAGAACATATACAGAATTACAATTATAAATAGCAAGACAAATCTAATGTGGTATTTAAACCTTTAGGATGTACAGTGTCAAAGAGCTGGATGTATTTAGACTCTTGTCGCTTCAACAACAATTCCAGATCAACCCTGTCATGGTTGTGTGAGCTTTCAAAGCGCCATAATACAAAAAAAGATAAGTCTTCATCACTATGATTTTTATTAAGAAAGTGCGCCGTTAAAGGTGCCTCAGCTACCTGGTTCCTTATTCTAGATCTATGCTCGCTGATGCGATATTTGATGGGTCTAGACGTTTTGCCAATGTACCACTGCCGGCAGGAACAAATTACGCAATACACAAGATTGCGTGAGTCACAATTGTTAAAGCTGCATATCTTGAAGGTTTTCTTAGTAATGGGGTGTGTAATTTCCTTCACAGTAAGCATGTACTTGCAACTTAAACAAGAGCCACATTTATAATTACCATGAGGAAGATTTGAAATGTTGCTCTTGTGTGTGTGCTGTGTAAGCATATCTCTAAGAGAACGTGTACGTTTATATGCTACACGGGGTGGCAATAAACATCCTGGCAAGTGCTGCACTAAATGCCAATGGCGATAGAGAACTTGCCGGATAAGTGGAGACATGGATGTGTATTGCAATACACAGGTGAGACGATCTTCTTTTGTATTGCATGTGTCTGTAAGTAGTTCAGCCCTAGGTTTCTGTTGGGCTCTAAATCTAGCTCGTTCAATAACCCGTGATGGATAACCTCGCTGTCTCAAGTTTTGTGTGAACTGTTGCATAGACTCTTTGTAGTCAATTTCTTCTGTAGAGTTTCTTTTTAATCTTAAAAGCTGACTAAAGGGTAAATTATCTCTAAGGTGAAGCGGGTGAAAGGAATTATAGTGTAGTAGGCTATTACGTGTCATGGGTTTGGTGTATGAGCGCACGCCCAATTTACCGTCAATCTTCTTATAGACGGTAACGTTTAAAAAAGGGATCTCTACACTATTGCATTCACCACTAAGGGTGATATGTGGATTTTGTAAATTAATCCAATCACTGAATGCGTGGAAGCTCTGCTCATCAGACATGACTAGGAACAGATCATCCACGTACCTAACATAGAGAACGATATTGTTGCTGAATGAGTTGTTGTGTAGGATGTGTGCATGTTCAAAAGCTACCATATAAATGTTAGCAATCGATGGGGCGCATGCGCTGCCCATCGCTACCCCGTGTGTTTGCATATAAAATGTATCATCATGCACAAAGTAGTTTTTTTCGGTCACAATGTCAAATAAGTTCAACAAGAACTGAGTAGATGGTTGTAGATTGGAACGAGTGTTGAGAAGTGTCTCAATTATAGCTCGTACTTCATCAGTCGGTACATTAGTATAGAGGGCATTAACATCTAGAGTGCCCAATACTGAGCTTAAAGGAACCTTGACTTGTTCAATTATGCTGATAAAGTGCCTAGTATCTTTAATATAAGCACTGGTAGCTTTACTGAAAATATTCAAAAATGACTCAAGATATTTAGCTAATGGTTCTAATATGGAAGAAATGCCAGCCACTATTGGTCTACCTAAAGGTGGTCGTGTAGGTTTGTGAATTTTAGGAAGGATATAGAATCTAGGTATTTTGGGAAATTTATTGTAAAGAAACTCAGCTGTTTGTATTGTAATCTGGTCATCTGCTAATGCCTCATTAATAACCGTGCGAATGATGAGTTGTATCTCATCCGTCGGGTCATGGGATAATTTGCAATAAAATCTACTGTTGTTAAGCTGTCTGTAAATCTCATTGTTATAATCTGCCTTAGACAAAATAACTATGGCCCCGCCCTTATCAGCAGGTTTCACTATGATGTTAGAGAGACTGGCCAAATTATTAAGAATTTCCAAATCTTTTTTTGGTAAGTTGTACCTCCTATGCATTTTGTGCTGTTCTAATTTGGTAATATCACGATTGACTACATCATAAAAGGTCGCAATATGAGGATCATAAGATGGGGGGATATATCTTGATTTAGGTCTAAATGTATTAGAAACTTCCGTGGTATCATTTCCAAATTTCTCTTTAAGTTTCAATAATCGTATGAATTTGAATATATCTATTTTAGTCTGTAATGGTGAATAAGCTGGAGTAGGCACAAAGCCTAACCCATACTCTAAAACTCGAATTTCATCTGCAGAAAAATGTTGTTGAGATAAATTAACCACTATCTGTTGTTCCTCCCTCCTCTGCGCCTTTGAAAAGGACGTGAGTTGCCACGTCCTCTAACATAACGGGACCGTAAATTATATTCCCTGTCGGAACCACGACTAGACAGACTAGAGGATTCACTGTCATAATCATATAATCGGTTACGGTTGGTCCTATGTGTGGCAGATGTTACAACTGTAGTTTCATTATACCAGGGATATACAACATCTTGGCTGTAATCATTAGAATCCCTTTCGTATTTCTTGGTCTTATATGCTCTTATATTTTCTTTAAAATTGTTCAAGTCTAGTTCTAATTGTTTCATCTTATTCGCAAAGCTAGTTGGAGTCATGGCTGGCTTCAATTCTTCCTTAAATTTATCAATATCATCTTTAAGAGTCTCAATTTCCTCATTGGCTTGCCCAATAATCAAAGTCATCAAATCATAAGCGCACTTATTCAAAATAGCAATCCATTTGTTCTTAAAATTAACATTATCTTTGAATAAAGTTGGAGCCTTTTGCATGCGTAATCCTCGTGGTATCATTCTATTTTTGACATACTGTGCCAAAGAGGAGGCATGCATAGAATATTTAATCTGTTTCTTACATACATTCAACAATTTGCTAAAATCAGGGGTCGGTTCAGTATCTGACATAGAGAAAGGGAGAGCAATATCTAATATCTTATCTCTCTCTTCCGTAGAAAATGCAAAAGATTCTTTCCATTTTGCCATGCTAAGAGGAAGTATAGTAAACTTAAGTTAGCGTGCTGTAGAATAGTTAATAAATCAAAGACAGTCACAAAACTGCACAAACACTTAGTTTTTAAATAATAAAGCATAGAAAACGCCAAAGATACATCCAGTATCTATATAACCATAAACAATTTTTCAAATTGGCATAAATGTTAAACGAAAGTTTATACAATCCTGGCGTAGTCACTAGGAACTCATCCTTCTCATAAGGAGGTTCAACTTGACGACCATACAAGAGGTAAGATGAAATGCAACAGACCTCCGGTTGTTTTTCTGTTTCGGCTTAGATATAGCCTTCCTCAGGGGCCACTATATTGATAACATAAATAAAAAAATGCAGTACAACGGCATAAACATATGATATAGAATTAAAAAATATATATATATATACTATATACTATAAAGATAATTACTTACACGCTTGCTGTTAATAACAAAGCTTCCGCGTTGGCAAAATAGCCATGTCACCGCCCCAATTAAATACAAAATATCCACGTGATACACTGATTCAGTAATAGACATATTCTTAAAGGTACAATGACCCAATGTTACAAGGCATAATAGAACATATACAGAATTACAATTATAAATAGCAAGACAAATCTAATGTGGTATTTAAACCTTTAGGATGTACAGTGTCAAAGAGCTGGATGTATTTAGACTCTTGTCGCTTCAACAACAATTCCAGATCAACCCTGTCATGGTTGTGTGAGCTTTCAAAGCGCCATAATACAAAAAAAGATAAGTCTTCATCACTATGATTTTTATTAAGAAAGTGCGCCGTTAAAGGTGCCTCAGCTACCTGGTTCCTTATTCTAGATCTATGCTCGCTGATGCGATATTTGATGGGTCTAGACGTTTTGCCAATGTACCACTGCCGGCAGGAACAAATTACGCAATACACAAGATTGCGTGAGTCACAATTGTTAAAGCTGCATATCTTGAAGGTTTTCTTAGTAATGGGGTGTGTAATTTCCTTCACAGTAAGCATGTACTTGCAACTTAAACAAGAGCCACATTTATAATTACCATGAGGAAGATTTGAAATGCTGCTCTTGTGTGTGTGCTGTGTAAGCATATCTCTAAGAGAACGTGTACGTTTATATGCTACACGGGGTGGCAATAAACATCCTGGCAAGTGCTGCACTAAATGCCAATGGCGATAGAGAACTTGCCGGATAAGTGGAGACATGGATGTGTATTGCAATACACAGGTGAGACGATCTTCTTTTGTATTGCATGTGTCTGTAAGTAGTTCAGCCCTAGGTTTCTGTTGGGCTCTAAATCTAGCTCGTTCAATAACCCGTGATGGATAACCTCGCTGTCTCAAGTTTTGTGTGAACTGTTGCATAGACTCTTTGTAGTCAATTTCTTCTGTAGAGTTTCTTTTTAATCTTAAAAGCTGACTAAAGGGTAAATTATCTCTAAGGTGAAGCGGGTGAAAGGAATTATAGTGTAGTAGGCTATTACGTGTCATGGGTTTGGTGTATGAGCGCACGCCCAATTTACCGTCAATCTTCTTATAGATACTGGATGTATCTTTGGCGTTTTCTATGCTTTATTATTTAAAAACTAAGTGTTTGTGCAGTTTTGTGACTGTCTTTGATTTATTAACCACCTGGAGGTTGGCAACCCTAGCATTAGCTCACACGCCGCATCATCCCCAAAACAGGAAGCAGGGCAGGGGGAAGTAAGTTGTGAGCTGACATTAATTGTCACTGCTGCCAAAAGGTCAGAGCCAAGCGGTCCCTGAGGTGTTCACAGATTTGCTTGGCCTTGGTTCTGCTTTCTCCTGGCTGGCAGCCCTTTGGGAAATGTCCCTGTAAGTTAAATGGCCAGTCCGCCCCTGCTTGCCTTGCCTTTAGAGCCCACCCCAATAGGCCCTTAGTAGGGTTGCCAACTGCCAGGTAGTAGCAGGAGATCTCCTGCTAATTCAACTGCTCTCCAGCCGATAGAGATCAGATCACCTGGAGAAAATGGCCGCTTTGGCAATTGAACTCTATGGCATTGAATTCCCTCCCCTCCCCAAACCCCGCCTCTGTCCTCTTATTTATTTATTTAATCAATCTTATAACCCGCTGTACCCTGACAAGCCGGGCTCAGAGCAGCTCACATAAACTGTCAATAGAGTTGCCAGGTCCCTCTTCGCAACCGGCGGGAGATTTTGGGGGCGGAGCCTGGGGAGGGCAGGGTTTGGGGAGGGGAGGGATTTCAATGCCATAGAGTTCAATTGCCAAAGCGGCCATTTTTCTCCAGGTGATCTGATCTCTATCGGCTGGAGATCAGTTGAATTAGCAGGAGATCTCCTGCTACTACCTGGCAGTTGGCAACCCTAACTATAAAACATACAGTAAGAACCATAAAATCATAGATAATAACCCTAACCAATTAAAATTGCAATTTCTAATGGCGCATATAGGCCACAGTATGGCCTGCAGGCAGTTGTTTGGCAGCAGCAGGTAAGGTAGGGAGGCCGGCATTTATTGTAAGGACCACAGCTGGCCTCAACCGTATGCCTGGTGGAACAGTTCCGTTTTACACGCCTCTTCAGACCTATTTCATCTCTAGGAAGCAGAGCCTTCATTGAAACTGATGAATTAGAAGGGGGAAAGTGTAAAATGTCATCCTGCACCTCCAAGAGAAAGGGGATGCAGTTGACTAGATCAGAAAAGGATACTTGCCACTCTGGGCATACAACAAAACTAAGCCAGGTGACAGTATCATCAGCCAGTGTGGAGAGGAGACTTTTACCCCCAGTCAGGGAAGCAAGAGAGTGAAGAAATTCTCATGGTGTGCATGGACATAACAGATTCCCCCATGGTTCTATGGCCAGCAGGATACGGAACTAAGGCACACCATCCTGAATAACCATTACAGGAATATACAAAGTGGTTAATGTCAGTGAAACGCAGACTACTAGAAATTCAGCCACACTTTATAAATGAAAGATGCTATTATGCTTTTGAATGCTGTGTATGATCTCTAACATGCCCTTCTTATAAAGAGATGATTAAACCTTGGCAGTGTTAATACGAATAGCTAAAAGGGCGTGTGTCGGGTGTAAGCTATAGTGCGCGCGCGCACACAAATGCGTGCGTGTAAAAATCCCATTGTTTAGATTTCTGTCACATGCTATGAGAATACTTAATTTCTTTTTATCTCTAGAGTTTTCATTATCATTTAAATTTCATTTTACATTAATTGATCAGGGATTAGCAAAGCCATTATTCAGAAATCAGACTAAAGACGAGCCAGATGCAATGAATAATTCATAGCACTCAATTATACCTTACAATCCTGGTGCACTTTTAAAACTTGCCTCTAACTTCCAGTCTGTTGTGAAATGACGCATCTGTACTTAAAAGTCAAGCGCCAGCCCTATGGTCCCCTAGCAGCTGTGCTCTCTGAACCTGGCCATTTCTCTCCAAACACCGTAAATGCTTTTTTTTGGGTGGGGGGAGAGAGAGAGTGAGAGAGAGTGAGTGTGTGTTTTCAGAATATCTAGAAAGGGTGTATTGCCTTATTCTGAAGAAAAAGGACTGGGAAGAGAAACCCTGCTGAGGGCAAAGGAAATTGGTGGAAGTAACTTGATCTGCCACAGACTGTAGGCTAGCGACCAAAGGAATGCCCTTTAAGAGTTAAATTGTCAAGAGCATAAGGATGCAAGAATTCTGGAACCTGGGAAGGGGATTGACCAGTTATTTCGTCCTTATACACACATTAGGAAATAAATGGGGGGACTGACTTCCTATGGGATGCTTAAAAGAAGGAAATATCCTAAACCTTATATTAAGGGACTTATACAAGTCCCTTAATATAAATGTCACAACTATATATATTTTTAAGTCCCTTTGTTATAAAAACAACAACAGGTGAGTTAAAGACTACCACCTCTGTGAACTTTCCTGGGATGATATCAGCAGAAGGTCACCTGCTTTGCAAATTCTGACTTCCAGAAGCAGGCAGGTGTGACAGGGGCCTTCTTCACCACTGCCCCAGGCAATGCAGCTCTCCTGGCCTTTTAAAAGATCTGTTTGTTCTTGTGGCACTCTGCTCGTCTTTGTGGTCTGTCATGCCTCATGTCTTGCCATCCCCACAGTCTTGGAGGTTGTGATTTTCTAGTTCTCAGGAAAGATGGAGCCAACTGCACCCAAATTCATTCTTCTGATGTTTGGCTGCTCATCCAGTTGAGCCGTTTTGACACATCAACACCATCACTCAGGTGTTGGATTTTCAGAACCAGATTGTTGGTTCCTAGAAACGGGTAGCAGAAATCTGATTCACCAGCAAGGCTTGCGAGGTTCAACGTTTCAAGATTTCCTGTATATCTGAAAAGTGCTTCCAGTTTCCCATTTCTCATAAAAAATCGAGAACAGAAATATAAATAGAAATGGTTTTTTAAAATGCCTGGGACTGCTTTTTACACCGGCATCTCCTTGAATGCAGACACTGGGACAATTTCCTCATACATAAGGTTGCCAGGTCCCTCTTCGCCACCGGCGGGAGGTTTTTGGGGCGGAGCCTGAGGAGGGCGGGGTTTGGGGAGGGGAGGGACTTCAATGCTATAAAGTCCAATGGTCAAAGCAGCCCTTTTCTCCAGGGGAACTGATCTCTATTGGCTGGAGATCAGTTGTAATAGCAGATTTTCTGCCACCACCTGGAGGTTGGAGGAGGAAAAAAGACACCTCTGTACAAATATCCAGGGGATAAGAAAATCAGTACAGGCGCTAATGTTATTGGAAATCAACAAATTCTTATTGTGACTACACACATATATATTACAAAAATAGTCACGTTGACCATCAACATACAAAACACAACATGCATCAGACACAAAAGGTGGGTAATAAATAGGGTGAGTACACTTCAGTCAATAATCTTTCTATGTTTCTTTTTCCACAGGAGCAGGTTTGTATGGACGAAAGGATGTCAATGGACACAAGTTCATCAAGAGGATACGATCGTTTCGAAGTCTCAAAATTCAAATCTTCATCAGTCCTTCATAACAGAAGTCTCATAAATTCCTATGTTATCATCCATGTTGCACAATCCCCTTAGGGTAAGGTTGCCAAAGTATTGCAATATCAAAATATCCCAAGCAGGGTAAAATTCAAAGTTCCTTCCTCTAAGGGTAAGGTCAGAAAAAGCCTTTTTCTGATGAAGATTTGAATTTTGAGACTTCGAAACGATCGTATCCTCTTGATGTGTCCATTGACATCCTTTCGTCCATACAAACCTGCTCCTGTGGAAAAAGAAACATAGAAAGATTATTGACTGAAGCCCTACTCATACCGTTTAGGATCGCAACCTCTGGTGCCGCTCTACCTTTCCTCTTTCCCGCTTGTGTGTGTGTGTGTGTGTGTGTGTGTGAAGTGCCCTCAAGTCGCTTCCGACTCATGGTGACCCTATGAATCAACGTCCTCCAAAACGACCTATCTTTAACAGCCTTGCAAACTGAGGGCTGAGGCTTCCTTTATAGGCCATTGATGCATGGGAAGTTTTGCCTTGGATTTGCCGCTTTCTAGATGCATATTTTCCCCATCCGAATCCTCAGAGCTCTGCATGGGGGCTTATTTTGGAGTTTTGAGAATTCAGATGAGGGAAATGTGCCTTTATTTATGCCTGGGAGGTTTTGCCTTGGGTTTGCCGCTCTCTAGATGCACATTTCCCCCCATCCAAATTCTCAAAACTAAAAAATAAGCCCCCACGCACAGTTTTGAGAATTTGGATGGGGGGAAATGTGCATCTAGAGAGCGGCAAACCCAAGGCAAAACCTCCCAGGCATAAATGGCCATAGAGTCAGTTTCTCCAGCTCTTTCCCGCTCCTACGCGTCTCTGTGCGTTTTTAGTTGCTAACTGCCTGCGGCGGCCTCGCAAAGGCCGCTAGGTGGCAGCCTTTCGCTTCCCTCCCTCTGCCGGGGGAATCTCCCGATCCTTATCAGGGCAGCCCGCAAACTTCAATCCAGTTGCGCGAACAACATGCAAAAGATCCGCTCCCTTCCCCCAGGGGACTAATGGGCTGCAGCTCCCTTTTACCTGCGTGGAATGCGTTGGGCAATCCTCCCCCCGTCCCCGGGCCAATTCTCCCAGTGTCTCCCCCCCACCCCACCCCATCACCCTTTGCATTTTGTTGACCCCCCCTTGGACAGTAGCCCCCCCCCTTAGAGCACCCCAGCAGCCCCACCTTCTCCATCCCGGGACCCTTCATCCGGGGGAAGTTTTTTTTTTATGACACTTGGTTGAATGTGCAAAGTGTTTTAATTAGACTCGCCAGACAGCCCGAGGCAGCGGCAGCGCCACGAAGTCTTCATGCCTTTTTTATTTTATTTTTTTGCTTCTCTGCCTCCTCGCAGCACAACAAGCCGCTCTACTCCTTTGAAGACAATGCCGACTATGTCTACGACGTCATGTGGTCGCCAGTGCATCCCGCGCTCTTTGCCTGCGTGGACGGGATGGGCCGCCTGGATCTCTGGAACCTGAATAATGACACCGAGGTGAGGCGAGGGGGGAGGGATCGGGGCCCCGGGGGGCTGTTTTGGTTGCATTGCATTTTTTTTTAAAAAAAAAGAATATTTTTTTCACCCTGTTTTTGCAAAGCGAAGGAGGAGGACGCAGCCGGCGTCGAATCCGAGCATCCCTCCTGCCATCCATCCTCCTCTCCCCCTCCCTCGGCTGCTTGTTAATTTCAGTGGAAATTGACTTCTCTCTTGTATGTTGCAGAGATCACTGGCCACCAACCTCCCCCCCCCTACCCGGCTCCTCCCCAATTCCTCTCCGCCCTTGTGCGCTTCAGGGGACAAAGAGCCCAGTTTTCCTCCGCTGCCTGGCTCCAGCAGGATCGCTCACTGGTCTCCCCGTACAGTTTAAACACTCTTCCAGCCTTCCCCTGGCTGCCATGGTTCATGGACCTTTTTCCCAGGCTATTACGAAACTCCTGTAAACATACTGTAAGAAGTGAGCTGTGGCTCACGAAAGCTCACACCCTACCAGAAAATATTCTTGTTAGTCTTTAAGGTGCTACTGGACTCTTGCCCTTTTCTAATACTGTAAGGGAAAACTTTGGGGGAAGCCAACACACGGGACTGCTGCTTGCGTGTGGGGCTGGAGCCCTTTTTTAATTTTTTAAAAAACATTATCTTCATTAATCACTAGCACCCCCACGTGCGACGCGTCTGGGCCCCACACAAAACATATATCCCTATGGGAAAGACTTAAAACAAAAAACAACCCCAAACGCCTGGGCCTGTTTATTTTCTGCCCTTTTACAGAGTTACCAACTTAGAGCTGATTCATGTTTTGGAAGATGAGGCAAAGTGGGAGGTGTGGGTGACCCGGGCATTGCTTTTTCTGTGGGTCTCTTGAGCATCTTCTCTTCCACCCAGGACAAAATGCACAATTTTCACATGCGGTTTTCACCTGTGCATCCCTGTTTTCTGATTCTCTGAACACATGAAGTGGCTCTTTCTTGTTTCTGATGTTTATGTGTCCCCTTTCTGAAAGAAATCTTTGTCTAGGGAATGGATTTTTTTTAAAAAGGGAAAAAATGTTCTCAAACTCTCCTCTGTACTCCAGTACAGAAAAGTCAGTCCTTCTAGGTACATTCAGCTGGGAGTAAATCCCATTGCATTCAATAGGACATACTTAGGAGCATGGATGCATAAGGTTGAGCTGCATAGCTGAAGTCCTGGTTCTGTTTATATTTGCACAGCAGTACGTCCCCCAGAGTTCAAAGGGACTTCCTCCAGGTATGTATGTATATAGGGGATTCCACTGGTTCACAGTTTTAGTTGGCAGTTAAGTGCACAGAAACCAGTGGAATTTACTTCCAAGTAACGCGTCTAAGGTTGGGGTTAATCCCCTACTTTGTCTGCACTGCAGCGTTAGAGCACACCATCCGTAACTATTGTGAGATGATCCTACTTTGGCTCAACATCATTCAAGCAAAAATTGCCACTGGAGCAGTGCAGAGGCTTCCAGGATAGGGAAAGTTCTAGGAGGTCACGGCTAGTGTTTAATGTAGTTTGTTCAAATGGCTCTTTTGTAACAGGAAAGGTGAAGGCAGGCCTTGATCGCGGAGTAGCGGGAACAGAATAGGCTATTATTAACCTTCGGTTGTATTTTAAGATTTACACAGTCTTCCTTGTTACAGAGTCCTTTTGAAAATGGGCTGCCATTTTTAAGCATCAACATTTGAATGCAGTTTAAAAACAGTTTTTTTTAAAAAAAGAGCTTTACATTCTGCAGTGTGCTTCCTCTGAAATATATATAGTTTATCTCCCCATATGTTCCCTTGCGAAAGTATTACTCTTGCATGTAAGTCAGTGAAAGTTACTAACCCATAAAAATGTTTTATTAGTCTCTGCTTTATACCATAAAAGTAGATTTGCATAAAGTTTCTTTGCTTGGTCACCTGGAGGTGCTTTTTACTCCTCATAGATGACTAGGCCAGTGGCTATTTACAAGCCTTTCTTAGTATCAAGGTAGCTGTTTTGCCATTTTATGGGAATGAAGGAAACAAGCTCAGATTACCTTTATTTTAAAGAATAGACATTCTATTCAGAGTATCGCAAGAAATATTTTTATTTAGCCTATCTGTCCATCAAATATATCAATCATAATGTCATCAGAGATAAGGAATGATTTGATCATGATGGTATATTTTAATTTCTCCTATTGAGATTCTTATTACCATTCTCTTATAAGTGAGATTTTTATTTTCAAATTGAAGAGCAGTTTATGCAATTTATTCATAAATAATCATTTATGTGTTTTTAGTCTTCATCACAGGATATCACTCCACACACCCAACACATACACACCCAACACACACACATATTGGTCAGGCTGTGCAAACCTTCTTATACCACAGACCTCCTGAAACTTAAGGACAAAGGTTTCCATTCCAGTAGCAGGCAGAAATTTAAAAATAGGTTTCGTACCCTGTTTAGCGTCATTGAAATTGTAAAGCTAGAAAGCTTTGTGAGAAGATACTTGGAAATCAATTTATTTTACTGTAGCCTTGTTGTGGTTCTGTTACCAATTTGTTTCATTTCATATCAGTCTGAATTCAAAAGGCACGCAGCTTTGCCTTATTTCCAATGGTGAAATCACTGAGCACAATTTTGATTTTACAGAAATTGTCCCTTTGACCTCCCCCCCCCCCAGAGAACCGTCTTGTGGATCAACCTTCTAAATGTCACAAGTGAGATTTGAAAATCGTTTGCGTTGCATGTTGTAAATCTTTTTTTTGCTGTGTGCTGCCCAACAAACTTAATAGTTAAAACCATGTAAAAATGAGGAGGTCCTGCCGACAAAAGAGATAAGTCTCTGAAAGCATTCAATGGAGTTTAAGACATTATGGAAACAAAGCAAAATGATAATTCAATGAAAAGCAGAATTGCAGTGTGAGGCTGTAAGAGTAGGAAATTCAGAAAGTGCAGAAAGGCTGTCTTAACTGGGCTGAAACTGGAGTTTTGAAGGCAACAGAGGCTGACTTCATCAGCTTCACAGAGAAGCCCACAGAGGTGCTGGGTTTGTACACACTTGGGCCATTTATGCATGGGAGGTTTTGCCTTGGATTTGCTGCTCTCTGGGTGCACATTTCCCCCATCCAAATTCTCAAAACTCCAAAATAAGCCCCCGTGCAGAGTTTTGAGAACTCGGACTGGGGAAGCGTGCATCTAGAGAGCGGCAAATCCAAGGCAAAACCTCCCGTGCATAAATGGCCGTGGACTGAGGTCCTGTGGAGAATGAGCCATGTTATCAAAGCAACAATATTTTCTTCATCTTTTTTGGGGGGTGGGGATTAATTCCTTTTTTCATGTAACTATGATATACATTTCAGTTGAAGGAAAATGCGAGGATTTTTTTTTTAAACTGCTGTTTGCCGTAAATCACCTTAGACAGGTAAGGAGGGACCAGTACAGTGAACTGGGTTGTCAAGTGGAGGCGTGAGGTCTTTTGAAGTCTTCGGAGCAGGAAGCTACAGAGCCGGCTTAATTATAAAGCGTGCAGCTGAAAGAGGATGAATAAGGACAGGATTTCTCTCCAGTTTTTCTTTTCTTTTAGGGAAGGGGAGGGGGACCCATCCCCACAGGTGTTATCGTTATAAGGGTATTTAATATCAAGTGCCAAAATTATAGTTTCTTCTCAGATGGAGATTTTGAGGAAGGGTGCAAATCCTGTCCACCGTTGTCGACCTGGACGTTCCGCTGAAAATGGCGCGATGCGAGCATGTGGAACAGTGAGCAGGATTGGACCCGCACCGTTCCCTTGGCTTACAGTTGTTTCTTTTGAACCATTGACCTGTGCTAGGCAGATAAACTTTTTCCTAGAACATCAGCAGGAAGAAAAGGATCCAGCGCAAGAGTTCCAGCGCCAGGAAAAACTAATCAGGGCCACGGTGTATTAGCCAACCAGAAAACTCTTTGTGGGTCTTCAGAACTGAGAGCAATTGGTTCTTTGATCCTTTGCCTGGCTATTCAGAACTATTAGTTTATAATGATTTTCCCCTCCAGAACGATCAAGCTGCAACTCAGCCAAATGTTAAGCACGTGGAAGCCCTGGTGGGTTCAATAGGAAAGTTAAGCATGTCCTTAAAATTGCTCCCATTGCAATCGAAGGGACTAGTGCTTTAGTGGGATTTATAGCATGATTTGTTTTTAGATTTTCATAATCTAAACATCTGACTGCTTTGTTACTAAAGGAAAGGAAAAGAAGAAAACGTCTGAAAGACCAAGAACCCAATCCACAGCAAATTAAGCCAAAGTACTTGGACTGAAATTGACCGGCCATCCTAAACCCACACATTCTCCCCCCCCTCCAAATTCAGATGCATAGGGTTGGGATTGAGGCAGCAACTCTCCAAGGGACTGATATTGTGATTTTTAAAAGTCCTGCTGATTCATATCAAACTTGTTTTCACATAATGCTTTTAGGACCAGGGAGTTTAACAAGTTAAATCCTGCTCTGTAGGTATCACTGGACTGCATATCAGGATCCTAGCAACAGAAAGAAATATATAGTAACCAGAATAAAGCCAGACATATATATGCATGCTAAAGAAGAGGTGGAGCTCCCGTAATGGGCTTGAAGAGAAGTACCAACATAGTTCTAGTCCACAAACAATTTTACTGATCCGTCTGCATGCCGCAGTACAGTTTCAGTGGCGGATCTGGCAAGAAATAATTACTTGCCTCTGGCATGCAGCTGATGGCCAAAATGACTCTATTATGATAAATCAGCTATAAACAATGTTATGGATATTCCTCCCAGTTCTAAAATCAACAAGACTTCTTTTGGAGCCACTGCATTTATGAACTGGGGACTGGTTATTATTTTTCAAGCTGCTGTTCTACAGCTGAGTATGCAGAGAACGTTTCTCTAACTTTCAAAATTCTTGGTGTGAGCTGCTTCTGCATTTGGTCCCCATGACATTTAAGTGTCTTTGATAAGCTCTGCTAAGGGTCAAACCAAACGTTACTGACTCCCAGTCAGTATTTGACTACGGGAGCAAAAATGCATCTACATAATTTTCTGGCAAGTTTAGATACAAAGGTTAATTTTTGGCAGCAAGATGCATCCTGGAAGCTAGGGAACACAAATGTTGCTAGTGGATAGTAGGGCACATATTAGGTTAGATATAGAGGCTGCAAATTATATTTTCTCTTTTGCACATGGTTAGGAACAGCCCCAACTTGCAGAAATATTGCTCTCCATCAGTCAAAATTTGCGTAAACCTAAGCAATCAATAATAGAACAATATATTCAAAAAAGGACCTTTTGCGCCATTGCTTATGCTTTTATTTTTTTGTATTTTTGGGTCATTTTCCATACCTTTTACTTAAAGGTTAATGCAAACCTTTATGCATCTTTTATAAGCTGATTTGTACTTTGAAGTACATGTATTGTTATGTGAAGAATATTTCCCCTGACAGCTGGTTTCTTTGATGCAAGATAGACAATAACACTTAATTCATTCATTAGAATCCTTTCTGAATCTGACTGATGACCTACCGAGTGAAAGGTGTCCAAGGATTGCTTTGATTGGTCAAGTTATTTCCCTCCATTTCAGCACACAGATATATATAAAAAGCCCTGTAGAATTGTATAAGACTCCCTTGTTTAAGCAGTATGTGTATAAAAATAGCTTAAACCTGAAGATTAAAATACTTTGGATTTTGTGTATGTGATAGAAGTCATCTTTTTGCAAAAAAATTTGTAAACACATTTAGAGGTAAGTTTAATTGATTTCACCAACAGCTTCTGAAAACAGGTTAGGATCCAATCTTCCAGGAATGTGTTCTGAATAAGCTTAAGAGAATAAATGGAATTTGAACAAGAACATCAGTGGATGATGCCATTGGTAGCCAAATTTATTCCAGGTAGTAAAGGTAGTCTGCCTAGGAAACGTTGGGATGTGACGTCACCCCATGGGTCAGTAATCACCTGGTGCTTGCACAGGGGACTACCTTTGTAGTAACTGTAACCCACAGTTCGCCTGTTGTAGTGAATCCTTGGATTAGTTCTGTAAGCATCAATGAGATAACAAAGAACCTACTATAGAATAGGTTGTTCAGGAAGTTCCGGTTGATGGTCAGTTTTGCAGATCTATAAATGCTTTGGTTTTCTTTCACATCAATGACAAGCCACTTACAATATGGCTGAGAAGTAGAAGTTAATAATCAGGAAGCAAATGGACGTAAGAATCAACCCCAATCCCCCAAATTGTTTTTCATGAAAGATGGTTTCCACGAAGCTGAGCATAGAAGTAGACCATTAATGTTGATAGAGAATTGCCCGGGGCCAGCAATGCCTTATCCAGGGCCTCCAAAACTGCAGATGGGTGAGTTGAAATGAAAACTTGTGTCTCCAAGGTCCTCTGAGGTTTCACTTACACCTTTTTGTCTCTCTCAAAAGGCACAGGGTGGACATTATGATTCCTAGACTGTCTCCCACCAAGGCTTACTCAGGAATAGCTGAGCATATCCTTGCAAGTGTATCATGAGTTTTTTAAGTGCTTCGCTGGCAAATAAGGGCTGGGAGTATCAGACAATGGGAATTATGAATGTCTAATTTTTGGTCACTCTTTTGTTTCTGACCCTATCCCATCTCCTCTAATTGTTCTCAGTCAGTCAAATGTTTATAGTTCTGCAACTCTCCTCTCCTTCCTTCTCCTCTCCATACCATATTTGAGCTCATTAATTCTTGCCAATCAGCTGACTCGTAAGTTAACTCATCTTTTGATCCTAAATTAGGCTACAATGAGCAATGAAGCTGCAGTGGGTTTTGCATGTCTCCATGCTTACTGCAAAAAAGAAAGACATTTGTGTTGCTCCCTGCCTGATGGCTCTGGGAAAGTGTTGCCTCTTCATGCCTCCCCCCATTTGTCACTTTATCTCTTCTTTCTCTTCCTTGGTACAGCATGTAAGCAAGCAAAAATGAATCCTTTTCACCCTTTCTCTTCTTACCCCCCTCTCAACATGGTATTCCAAGCAGTGCTAAAGGGATGCGTCATAGAATCATAGTGTTGGAAGGGACCACCAGGGTCATCTAGTCCAACCTCCTGCACAATGCAGGAAATTCACAATTACCTCCCCCACACACACACCCAGTGACACCCTACTCCATGCCCAGAAGATGGCCAAGGTGCCCTCATGATCTGCCTAAGGTCATAGAATCAGCATTGCTGACAGATGACCATCTAGCCTCTGCTTAAAAACCTCCAGGGAAGGAGCACTACCACCTCATAGATTGACACAAGCATATTTTTGATAAGTGTGTGAGTGAGTGTGTGTGTGTGTGTGTGTGGGAGAAGCCTGCACAACATTGTCACCCTCTACATGAGATTCTTTTTTGATAGGTTCCGACAGCCAGCGTAACCATTGAAGGAGCTTCTGCCCTCAATCGAGTTCGTTGGGCCCAAGCTGGAAAAGAAGTCGCGGTTGGAGATTCAGAAGGAAGGATCTGGATCTATGACGTGGGAGAGGTACAGGATTTTTTTTTTTTAAAAATGTGCTGAGTACTTGTGCTTTTGTTTTCAGCAGATGCGTGCTGCATTGGGGCTAGAAGCATTTATCAATTAATTGGTGCAATCAGTCAGGTCAGAAGGCATTCCAGCCCTTATAAAATCAGAGGGAGTTTTTGCCTTCAGTTTGAAGAACTCAAACATTTTTAGCCGCGAATGTAGATTTTGTTTTTTAATTCAAGAATTACCTCTTCTATACGAAAGGATGTTTAATACTGTTGACTGCCATACACACGTACACACAAAAGCAGGGGATCCATAAGGACTTATGGGGGATATATCACTTTCCCCTGTATCACCTTCCCCACACTATTTCCTTTTTCCTGGAAGCCCCCATAACCTCACCTTTCCCTTTTTCCTTTTCTTCCTATGCACCAACCGCCCTAACTTTTATTTGCTTCCCCAGCTATATTTATTATTCACTCTCTCCCCATTGGTGACCCAAAGCAGCATATATCAATCCCTCTCCAAAAAATCTTTCCTCACAACAACCTGAGGTTTCCATATCAGAGTGGGGATTTGAACCATGATCTCCCAGGTCCTAGTCGGAATCTCTAACCATTACACCATTCTAATTTTCATAGGGTGGCTGTTGTTGAACAGTAGCAAGCAGCAAGTCCTGGGTGAACCATGCAAGTTGCGTGATATCAAGTTGCCTGGTGGTTGCTGGCAGGCCTGACCCCAAAGAATCCTCCTTCAGAGGCCAAAACAGCACTGGAAAGGGATCTGCCCCCTTTCCCTGTCTTTTGCTGACAGAAAACAAGGCTTCAAGGCTGGCAATACTGTTGTGGTTGCCTACCAATGGCCACAACAACCAGCCTCCAGCCCGCCCCCCGGAGATCTCCCAGAATTACAGCTCTTGTCTAGACTACAGAGATCAGTTCCCCTGGAGAAAATGGCTGCTGGGGAGGGTCAATTCCATGGCATTATATCCTGCTAAATTCTCCCCCTCCCCCAAACCCCACCCTCCTCTTGCTGCATCCACAATCTCCAGGAGTTTCCCAGCCTGGCACTAGCAACCCTACCACTTAGTGCAGGGGTGGGAAACCTTTTTTCTGCCAAGGGCCATTTGGATATTTATAGCATCATTCGCGGGCCATACAAAATTATCAACTTAAAAATTAGCCGGCCAAGCCCCAAGCAGGCAGCTGCCCCCGATGACCCCCCGCCCGGCGTGGTCCTAGCATCTCCATAGCTCTTCTGCAAGGGGGGAAAAAGGTTCCTTTTCTCTGCAAAACAAACTCACATCTGCCTTGAATAGAGAGTATTCCTGACCGCGGGAGGGGGAGGATCGTCAGTCTTAGATCCTTCTGAGCTAGAGATCTGCCAGGACTCACGAAGGGCCAGACCAAATGATTTCGTGGGCCTTAAATGGCCCCCGGGCCTGATGTTCCCCACCCCTGACTTAGTGAGTTCATTATGGAATGAAATTTTGTGCTAGAGACTTCCTGGTTTTCAGCTGGGTCTCTTGGCCACTAGGCCTCCCTGTTCTTGCAGCCTTCCCAGACAGAGGATGAGCCAGTTTATTCTATGGTTGCCTAAATGTGTATGCAGGGTATTGATGTAAGAAAATCTAAAATGGTGGAGAAGAGCCTCCGAAGACTGTCACGCGAAGAGCCGATAGAATGGAAATTAACTGGCAGAACGTAGTGTGCAGCAAGCCTATTCTGATCCCCCCCCCCCCCGACCTCCATACTAAAATCTGACTAAATTGAAGTCAGTATGGTGTGTGTTTGATGGGATCGGCCTCTTTGTTGCCGAACGCAGCATCAAACGTGGCGTCTGCATTACAGTTCTGGGAACAGTCAAGGGTGACTCTTGGAGCAATCAGCTTTTATAGACAGAATTTGTTTTTCGTCATTATCTGTGATAGGATACCGGGATCTCCATCTCGCCGCAGTAGGGAAACATTATTGAGCGCATACAGATTTAGCTTTAACTCACACAAAAGTGATTTTATGGCCCATAGCAAAATTGCTTGAGCATGACTCATATTTTTTGGCTCGCGTCTCCTTTTTGCGGGAGTTGCTTTGCTCACAAATGACTGCAGAAACATCTTGCCGTATCGTTATCGTAATTGCTAAACTGTCTAAAGTCATTACGTTCAGATTGCTGCCGCAGCGCTGGCAGGACAGCTTGTTTTATTTATTTATTATTTGAGGTATTGTGGGTGTGTGTTTTCTGGGGGGGAAATGGTTTCTCCCCCCCCTCCCCGCTTCCTGAGTGATCTGACAGACACTGGAAATACCTGCACTGACAATAGAATCTGATCTTGCCTAAATTGTCGGAGTCTAGACAGACTGTTGAAATGTCTTTTTAACATTTTGTACTCCAAGGTATCAGAAGGGTTTTTTTTATACCTTCCATATTAACCACGGATTTAATATTTCATCTAGAATTAATTTCTTAGCGTTTTTCCCCACACTGGAATCAGAATGGACAATGAGCTCAGTCCAAAAAGTTGTGATTGTATGTATGTTTATAAATGCAGTGGTAGTGGTTTCAGGGCAAATAAAATTGCCCCTTAGGTAATCCACAGTTTATTTATTTGTGCACTTCTTTTATGCCCCACCTTTCTCCCCAACGTTCTCTTCATTTTTATCCTCACAACAATCCTGTGAAGTAGGTTAGACTCAGAGTGTGTGACTGGCCCAAGGTCACCCAGCAATCTTCCATTAGGGTTGCCAGCTCTGGTTTGGGAATTACCCGGAGATTTTGGGGGTGGATCCTGAGGAGGACAGGGTTTGGAGAGGGGAGGGACTTCAATTGTGATAGAGTCCAATGGCCAAAGCAGCCGTTTTCTCCAGGGGAGGTGATCTCTATAACCTGGAGATCAGTTGTAATAGCTCTCCAGCCACCACCTGGAGGCTTATATAGTAAACTTAAGTTAGCGTGCTGTAGAATAGTTAATAAATCAAAGACAGTCACAAAACTGCACAAACACTTAGTTTTTAAATAATAAAGCATAGAAAACGCCAAAGATACATCCAGTATCTATATAACCATAAACAATTTTTCAAATTGGCATAAATGTTAAACGAAAGTTTATACAATCCTGGCGTAGTCACTAGGAACTCATCCTTCTCATAAGGAGGTTCAACATAAATTTATGTTATCAATATAGTGGCCCCTGAGGAAGGCTATATCTAAGCCGAAACAGAAAAACAACCGGAAGTCTGTTGCATTTCATCTTACCTCTTGTATGGTCGTCAAGTTGAACCTCCTTATGAGAAGGATGAGTTCCTAGTGACTACGCCAGGATTGTATAAACTTTCGTTTAACATTTATGCCAATTTGAAAAATTGTTTATGGTTATATAGATACTGGATGTATCTTTGGCGTTTTCTATGCTTTATTATTTAAAAACTAAGTGTTTGTGCAGTTTTGTGACTGTCTTTGATTTATTAACCACCTGGAGGCTGGCAACCCTATCTTCCATATAGAGTGGGGATTTGAACTTGGGCCTCCCAGATCCTAATCTGGCACTCTAATCACTACACTACACTGGGTCTCCTGTGTGCAGTCCTAAGCATAGTTATACTCTTAGAAGCCCATTGAACTCAATGAGTTTAGAAGCATATAACTCTGCTTAGGAATGAACTGTTAGATTCACGGATAAAGTGACCGTGCGTTTTTGCCCCAAGTTTCTTTTTCTAGGATCATTGAGGGCTGAGCTATGAGGCAGAGTACATTTGTCATCTGGCTGTGTAGCAGGGTTGCCAAGCGGGACAAATGTCCATTTTAGCTCCGGGCGCAAGGATGTGGAGGGCACCAGTGCGGGCATGAAGAAGAGCACCACTGCCACACTGTAGCAGGGGCGCAGCTGCCTGCCCGCTCCGCTGCCCAACATGTATCCGCCTGTCCGTCCTCGTTGCATGTGTGGCACCTACAGCAGCTGCACGCGAGGCCAGGGGGCGGGTGAGGACGTGGCATAGTTGCAGCAAATGGACACCAGCGCCTGGCTCCAGCGCTGGCACACACCCCTCCCTCCCCTCCCTCCCCAGGCGCTACTTCCCCCAGCTCTGTGCCTGTGCAGCAATATATATGCTGTATTGATACAACTGATAAGCACACTTTCAGAGAGTGTACAGCATTAGCTACGTTGAGACTTCATGGCTTATAAACCATAGTTTGATTTTATTCAGATTTTATTTAAAATCTGAATGTGGGTGCCCAACTGATTTGTTGGGTGCAAGCAAAACAGAGTTTCCAAACCACCGTATGTACTTGTCTTATTAACTGCAGTTAGTACTTCTTGTTAGTGCCTGGAGGTTGGCAACCCTAGTAGCAGAAGAAGTATAGCTGCTGCAACAACATGTTGCTCTCTCTCTTTTCTGCTAGTGATGATCTATCAAGCATGACTGGGCTGCCTTTCTTAAGGGGAAATTTAAAAGACTGGGGGCCAAAAGTCCTTGTTTAATCTCCTGCTCTTATTCAGTTCGCCATCCTATTCAGTTGATGTTGCTCCCCACAAAACAGTTATAGTTGAAAGCAGCTCACAAACCACCTATTGCCAAACATTCCTCTCCATAAAGGGGGTACCCCCCTTCAAATCCCACTTTTACATCCCAGAGGAGATAAAAATTCGTGAGGGACCTGGCCATGATCATGTGTTAATTCCCAAGGTTTTACTTGAAAGAAATTGAGGTTAGAGAATGTGAAGAAATGGTAAGGGAGAAATGGGAGGGGGCGAAGGCTGTGAAATATGTTTTGTTTCAGATTTTTTAAGTTTATGGAAATCAGTGAAGTGGCTAGACAAAAAGGGGAGGTCTCCAAGTGGGTTTGGCCTGCTCTGTACTTCCCTGCTCATTCCCTACCCATTTATTTTGGCTGACCAATAGCAAGAAAACTGCATACATACTGAGGTTTTGACAGAAGCCAAGCAACACAAGGGAACACAGAACAGCTCGAGATGTCATCCGGAAAAAGGGGAAGGAGCAAACAGCAGTAATGGAGTTTTACAAAGAAACGGGTCTGTTATGTGTATCTGGGAGACCAACCTGAGTTCATGCAACTACCTGTGGTTTAAACCAACCCCAGATAATTATGATGCCTGAATAGAGCTTACGCATCCCACTCTACAAACCAAATTGAAAATTAAGGCTTTGAGTCTGTGTACTTAGTTCTACATTCCTCAGGATTTTGACACATGCCTTCTGATTCTGTTTCGCATATCCACATGCTTATGAATGCATGGTAAAAGATGGAGAGAGTCAATATCATTTCTCCCAATACATTTCTTGCATGTGAAGGAGCCGGTGTCCATTTCTGATAATGTTCAACAGCCCCTTTCATGTTCAACAGCTGTCTGAACATCAGTGCTGACGAACAGAAGGCCAAATTGAGTTCTCCATTGCCACATGGATTTTATTTGTGTCTGAGGATTCCTCCACATATCATTGGGTGTTGTGCTGGAACAATCGCTTGCAGCTGGATTGCCTTGTCCATGCTGGAAAACCCAATGGCAAAACATTGCTAGCGCATCACGATAGCACAATATCCAGAAGCGCATGGATGCAGACTGAATGCTTGACCAGTTTTCAATTGGTAAGGTGGAGTGAAGGCTACCTTTATGTAAAGTACAAATCCTCTTCTCATTATAAACTGGCTTCCCAAGTTCCTGAATGTAGTGGGAGAAACCTTCCTCACCTAAGGTGATCACCTAGGTTAGAAGAGACAAAGTCATCAAGGGTCATGCTCTTGGCACAAGCGGGGGAGTCAACCAAGCATCAGCTCTGCCCACGTTATAGTTTGCCCTATAGTTGCTCCAAACAGAAGTAAGGAATAAACAAGGGGGCAGGTAGGGTTGCCGGGTCCCTCTTTGCCACCGGCAGGAGATTTTTGAGGGCAGAGCCTGAAGAGGGCGGGGTTTGGGTAGGGGAGGAACTTCAATGCCATAGAGTCCAATTGCCAAAGTGACCATTTTCTCCAGAGGAACTGATCTCTATCGGCTGGAGATCAGTTGTAATAGCAGGAGATCTCCAGCTAGTACCTGGAGATTGGCAACCCTAGGAGCAGGCCCTGTCATCACCTCTGGGAGCATATGGGACTGTTGGTGTATTTGTTCCCTGGCAAGGATTGCATGGGGGGGACTGTGCTTGCTTTGATTTCTGTGGTCATTTACCTTGTTTTTTAAAAGACTGCCTCAATATGACTATTAAACTAAAATCCTTCTTTGCAGTTCATCCATCTATAAGTTTATGATGTCCATTTAATGATACCACAAAAGAAAGAGCAAATGGTAAAACCTATGATTAGTAAGCTTAAAATAATATTGATGTTTTCAATTTTTTTGATAAAGTTGTTGTGGTAGAGCATATCCTCTTTTTTTTTTAAAGCTGTTCGATTTCAGCATTGTCTCTGAAAATAACTGAGCACATTTATTTTCACAGTCAGGGGTCCATTCTCTTTCTGTTGCCTCTGCATTCTGCCCATTAGCATGAATGCAAGTCACACACACACACACACACATCGATGGGAGGACAGACTTATGTATCTGCACATGTATGATGATGTGAGAGCAATTTCTGTTATCCGTTGCTGATTATTTACAAAATCACAATGAAGTGTTCTGATTATTTTTAAGTAAATCAGATGAAATGGAATGTGAATCTATCGAAGGGGACTTAAATTAGCTTTAAATATTTCCTTTTAAAATATGTTTAAATTCTGTATCTGTTTTATCAGCAATTGTCTTCAAAGTATTAGTAAAAGTAACAAGTGTGTTACGTGACAGAAAGGGGGTTCATAGGTAACGCCAAGTCTAGACCTCCTCCCTCCTTCTCCCTGTACTTTGAGATTTCCTTTCCCCCTGCCCAACAGAATTAGAAATCATGGCAAAATTATGGTTTCCAATTCTGATTTGGATGGCAAGCGCAAACTGTAGTTTTCTGGAGCGAATGGTAAGATCTGGCTGGTTGGCTTTGTCCAGGATAAGACAACATAGCATCTCATGAAACCAAGATGCACTGACCACTTGTAATGTGCTGATTGCTAGGGTGAGAAAATGCTAAATGTGTGGTGGGGAGTTAGTGCCATGTGCCAGGCAAACTGCCATTTCTCCTTGTCCAGGTGGTGATGCTACTTTTGTGATGGAGAAATGTACCCCCATCCCTCACCAGCAATCTAAAGGAACATCTGATACAGAATCCCATGTGTTTGACGGTCTAGGATGTGTTCACAAGAAATTGGCTCTCCCTTTTGTGAAGAGGAAGGATCTAGATAAAAGCTAGAGTCCCATGTGCTTTCTATGTTGTGCTTTCTATATAGTATTTTATATTCTTTTTGCTCTTCTGTCCATGTGACTGCTACATCTTCAGATAAGCCCGTAAAAGTTTTGAAACGGTCTACTTTCCCCAAATGTGTATTTCATTTGGGGTCTAAAAAGAAGAAAAAAGGAGAAAAAGAGCCAGCTCATGTCAACATTCGAAGCTAGGTTCTCTGGGGTGATCGTTACAGGTCCACCTACCATGATCCCTGAGGTTGCCACAGATGGGGACCATGAACTGTCTTGGTTCATGGTCCCCATCTGTGGCAACCTCAGGGATCCGAAAGGCAGTTCTATGGCTTACATAGCGCTTCCATCATTCAGTGCAGTTCATGCACATTAATATGATTGTAATCTTAACAAAGCCCTTGTAAGATAGGCCAGTACTATATAGCCGTATTGCAGGTGGTGGATGAGGCTAAGAGAAGGTGGCTTTTGTAGTTCTACCCAGTGAGTTCGCAGTACAGATGTGGGACACCTATGAGTCACAGCTCAGTTTCCTTAGTTACTGCTAGGGTTGCCAGGTCCCTCTTCACCACTGGCAGGAGATTTTTGGGGGCAGAGCCTGAAGAGGGCGGGGTTTGGGGAGGGGAGGGACGTCAGTGCCATAGAGTACAATTGCCAAAGCAGCCATTTTCTCCAGGCGAACTGATCTCTATCGGCTGGAGATCAGTTGTAATAGCAGGAGATCTCCTGCTAGTACCTGGAGGTTAGGAAATCAGCACAGACGCGAAACTATTACGAAGTGCAAAAACTTATTATTCAGTGCTACAATATATACAATATATGGTCTTAACAATACTAGAACAACAACCTATCCTAATCCTAAATGTATACACTATATGGTTACAATGTAACATCCAAAAGTGACTTAGTCCAATGAGAAATAGACATCCATATAGGTAATGTATCCAACAATCTCTAACTGGCTATTCCTCTTCTTTGTGTAGAGTTGGTAGTAATCCTTCAGCAAGGTATCAAGAAGGAAATCATCATAGAAGGGGTACGGCCATTTCGAATTCTTCTTCAGCCCCACTTCTAGTCAAACATCTTTCAAACATTTTTACTGGATCAATTTTCAGAGTCACCAGCAAGCTCAATTTCTTTTAATAAATTCCTATGTTAGGATAGTGAGCTGAGTTCCCCGACGGGTAGCACTGAATAATAAGTTTTTGCACTTTGTAATAATTTCGCGTCTGTGCTGATTTCCTAATCTCTGTTATATGAGCACAGAAGTGTCTATTTCTCTGCAGTACCTTGAGGTTGGCAACCCTAGTTACTCCCTCTACACCAGCTCTATTTACAGGACATTGTAGAAGATGAGGGTTGCCACGATCATAACATATCTACAGGTTTCTGGCTCATGTTTTACTTTATGTTACAGGAATGGAAATACAACTGATGGTGACATGAGCATCAGGCCTTGAACACTATTGCCATTTGGGGACAAAAACATGGCCAGTTCCCTTCCCCCCCCCTTTTTTTCCTATTGTGTACTTTTTTGCTAACCCATAGATGTAGCCTCTGGACGCAATTTTAAAAAACCCAAACATGCAGGTTACGAGATAGCTGACTTTGTTTTTGCAGCGGGATTACCTTTGTGCAATGATTGCTTCAGAAAGAAAGGATGCTTTGCCCCTGCCTGTAGGCATTTGGAAGAGAAATAGAGCGGTGATGGCTATATGCAGTGTAGGTTTTTTTTTTTGTGGAAGTAGCTTAAGTAAGAGCTCTTTAATGAAAAAAATGCCCAGGTTTGAAAAATCAGTCAGTTTAATTACTGTGTTTTATGAAGGCCATCACCCATTGCTGATTACTAGAGTGATAAAATCTTTAGCTTTGGAAGCCTCAGTAGGGGGTAAGCCAATGTAAGTCGAGCAAAGTCCAGTAATTATCACCCTAAATCCTTGTGTTTCTCATTATAGTATTCCTTGCTTTAAGTTACCTTCAAGTTTTTGAGATCTTTAATGTACACATTCTATGCCAGTTGTGGGCCGGGGGAAGGAGTAAGAGCTGTGTTTTTAATCTAGACTCTGATATAAAATAAAATGCAAGGATTTGTTCTGGTTTAAATACTGTCTCCCAGCCCAGAGATGTATACCTTACATTGTGATCTATAGCTTTAAGGAATGTGGCAGCCCATTTCCTGCTCAGGTCTGAATCTCTCTCTAGTTTTCCTTGTCTACCTGTTACTGAAAAGCTAGTTGTCTGTTATTAGCTGAGGACTAAATTGTTTGAGTGTTTTAGTTCAAAGGCAACAAGGGGATGGAAGACATGATGTGGGGAAAGTAGGTAGCTACAAACATCTCCCCTGATCACTGAACTTTGGGTCACCTAGTCATACTGATGGGATCAACATTCTCAGGAGAGGCAAAAGGAAATGCATCTTTGCCCAACGCGTGTTTAATTTATGGAACTTGCAGCCGTAAGATGTATGTTGGCCTGCTCACTCAGTCAGTTCACCTATTTCTCTAATGTAATCCCATATGTATTAGTTCCTTGAGGATCTCTCTGAAATGGTTGTTTCTTCCAACATTTTTGCACTGTCTTCATTTCCTGCAGGTTGTTCTGTTCCTTCCTTGTTAGGGTAGCCAACCTCCAGGTAGTAGCTGGTGATCTCCTGCTATTACAACTGATCTCCAGCCGATAGAGACCAGTTCACTTGGAGAAAACGGCTGCTTTGGCAATTGGACTCTGTGGCCTTGAAGTCCCTCCCCTCCCCAAACCCCGCCCTCCTCAAGCTCCACCCCAAAAATCTCCAGGTATTTCCCAACCCGGAGCTGGGAACCCCATTCCTTATCATGGTGTGACTCTTTGTAGGAATATGCCAACAGTGTAAGAGGTTGGCTAAGTTTTAACCATTTTTTTTTCAGTTCACACATTCCCTGTGTCTGATTCAAGGAAGCCTGTACTACCTTAAAGCCAGAGAACGGAAGGAAACACCGAGACAGCCTGTCTGTCGAACTCTGTAACCCAGGAGACAAACTTTCCACACTGAAGTAGAAATCTCTAGTTTGTAAAGAATATACTATTTTAAAACTGGTATTGCTCCATTCCCCTCACCCATCTTGTCTCAGAAAGGATATTCTTAGGAACAAGGAGAGATCTGTGACTATCTCAACCATGATTAAGAAAATCACATGAGGAAAGCCTTTATACAAACACATAGTGCCACTGGGGGGTGGGGGGGACTGTGGAACAAAGTTCCAGATGTTCTTTTCACCCTGGGAGGGCATGGACTAATGTGATTTGTTTTCATATGATATTTGGGTTGCGTTTACATGGTATGTGTGTGGCAGCTAAGGAGAAGAATGTGTCATCGAGTCACCACTGGCTCAGAGCAACCATGGGGTGTTCTAGGCAAGAGATGAACAGAGCTTTCAACGATTCCTAGAGAGATGTGATGTTACTTCTAGGTATTGCTGGAAGTGATGTCTTGCCATAATCGATGGCATTAAAAAATATCTCTCACTAGCTTCTGGAGTGCCAGTGGGTATATCATGACAACAACCCTAACACATGAGAATCAGGAGATTTGCAGAACATACTGAGTGTCTACAGTGGCTCTTAGATGCTTTTTAAAAAGGACTAAATAAATTTCATATATGTGAACTGCTATTAGCCAAGACAACTAAATGGAACCTCCTTGTTCAAAGGCAGCGTACCATTGAATACCAGTTGCTGGGAGTCAGTACCAGTACCTTCACCCTCTGTTTTTTGGGTTTCCCCAGGGCCAGCCACTGTATGCAGAGGAATGCTGGACTAGACAGACCTTTGGTCTGATTCAGCAGGGATTTTCTTATGTTCTTATTGACTTCTCCTGTGCCTATCTGATGCCTGCTTGTGAGTACAATTGCTATGGCAAGCAGATTACAACTAGCTCTTGAACCTACAAGGAAGGGATAAAAGATATTACATCTTCAGTCCCTACTCTGCTTGGCGGGGAAGACACCTGAACCCCTTTTTCCTTCTCCACCTTGTAGGACAGGATGGTTTTCTGGTGTCAGTTTCTCAATGTGCCACAAAAATCATCCTTCCTGCAGGCAAACATCTCAAAGGATGAACAGTAAACTGCCTCATGTTGCACGTGAATTAATTGTACAGAACTTCATAACGCTGTTATCAAAGTACCCACTGAAAATAATGCCGTGTTAACATTGTACAGCGTCTTAATGAGGCGCAATGAAAACGTGCCTTTTAAAATAACAAATTAGCCAATAGGAATAATAAAACAAGTGCACTGAGTTTTTTATACGCATAGTAAAATCAGTTTGACTAGGAAATTGTTGCAGCCATTTGCCAGTGCTATAGGGAATTGAGTGAAAAAATGCTCAGTGCCAAATTTGGGTTAAAGCTGCATTACGTTAGCGTAATGGCGCAGTTGTTTGCAAAATTCAGTGAAACAGACATGCTCTCTCTCACTCGTGCCGGCATATGTTTTCTGGAGAAATATCTTCCGAAACGAAAATTAGTTTGTGTAATTAATCATCTTTATGATTCTTCTGTGGTTTGAGCCTGTCATTTCCAATAGCAACCTTGGTTGTGAGGGAGGCCTTAATTATGGTGTTAATTTTTTTTTTTAATGGTTGGTAAAGTTCTATGCAGTTATGAATATACAGAGCTGCGGAATGAAGGTCTTGATAAGGAGCCGGTTAGCCTAAAATTGCGGCACGTTACAGACGGAGTTCAGGACGTTAATTTGCTCCATAGAGAAGCGGAAACGACATATTTGAACTATAATTTTATGGTATTTGCAGGCAGGTTGGCTGTGATCCAGCAGACCACGAGTACACAAGGCTTCCTTTTGGTTGCTATATATAAAAAAAGCAATAGATCCACCTATTCCCCCATGTGAGTGACACAGGTCCTTTGCGTTTGCACAGCAGAAACAAATTCTGTAAATACAATAAATAATAGTAATAATATGCTCCTGAGTACCAGATGCTTGGGGTAGAGATGGAATGATCCTAACCTTCATATCCTGCTTGCGAGGGCCCAAGCTGACCTGGCTGTTCTCTGTTGGAACTGGCATGTCGGATTAGATGAACTTTGGTCTGATCCAACACGGCTGTTCTTATTGAAAAGCACAATGCTGCAGTAAAAGGCAAGTTTCACAAGTGGTAAGCTCTACATTTTTATGGGGAGGGGAAGGTTGTGTGAATTGACCCTGACACTAAACAGCCAAAAGTTTGCCCCTCATGCTTCAACATGTGGGAACCATCCATCTTTCCCTGCTAACTTTCAGCAATTCCCCACAGGTGGCATTCCGCTCCTTGAAACCATTGTGTGTAGAATGGGGGCACATAGAATGCACAGTGTAAAATGCACAGTCGCCACCTCGTGTGCATGGAATCCGGGGAGGTACTAGCTGGAGATCTCCTGCTATTACAGCTGACCTCCAGCCGATAGAGATCAGTTCACCTGGAGAAAATTACCGCTTTGGTAATTGGACTCTATGACATTGAAATCCCTCCCCTCCCCAAACCCTGCCCTCCTCAGGCTCCACCCCAAAAACCTCCCACTGGTTGCAAAGAGGGACCTGGCGACCCTACTAACGTTGCACGCAACTGAGTATAACAAAACCCCAAAGGCCTCTTTACAGGAGAGAGAAAGAACAAACGAGTGTAGGGGGGGGGCAGCACCATCAGGATCGGGCCCTTGTGGTGTTTTTAAGTGGCTGTGGCATCCTCCTGGTAGCCTCAAGAACGCTGGCATGTTTAGCTTGACCCAAGGAGAAACTGCTTGGGGAGTAGGGTTACCAACCTCCAAGTAATGGCTGGAGATCTTCTGCTATTACAACTGATCTCCAGGCGACAGATCAGTTCCCCTGGAGAAAGTGGCTACTTTGGCAACTGGGCTCTATGGCATTGAAGTCCCTCCCCTTTCCAAACCCTGCCCTCCTCAGTCTCCACCCCCAAAATCTTCAGGTATTTCCCAACCCAGAGCTGGCAACCCTATTTGGGAGAGGAATGTTTATATCAGGGCACAACTAAACAATACAGCCATTTTACTGCAGGGGGTTGGGCTCTTGAAGAGCCCGCTGTGTTGCAGTCCCAAGCAGGATCAGCCCCCCCCACACACACACATTTTTTTAAGCAAAAGAAATCTGAGGTACAATGGATGTGGCATCCCAGGGTTGTTTCTGGGGCTGCTGTATTGTCTAGATGTGGCCTCAGAGACGCCCATAAAGATGAAGCAGGGGGTGCTTCATCTTTTCCTCACCTGCCTCTGCTCCGCACACTTCAGGTAGTTTAACCATTATGGGTTTCAAAGGTACGTTCACACTTTCAGCCATGCATGCAGATAGGGTCGCCAGTCTCCAGGTTATAAGGCTGCAGATCTCCCGCTGTTACATCTGATCTCCAGGTGACAGAGCTCAGTTCACCTGGAGAAAATGGCCACTTTGGAAGGTGGACTCTATGGCAGTATACCTCAAACCCTACTCTCCTCCGGCGCCACCCCTAAAATCTCCAGGTATTTCCCAACCTGGAGCTGGCAACCCTACAAGTGGAACCCCTCGAAGGAAGGGAACTGGACTCTGAATTGGATCCCGACTAAATTGGCCATTTCCATCTCCTTTCCCACGGCAGACTCCTCCCCAACATCTTTCCTCAATGTTCCATAACCTGCCCCCCAGCAGCCTTTTGTGCAGATCAGTGGGCTGCTGTGGGAGGGAGGAAAGTTCAGTTCTGCCCAAGGAAAAGTTAGCCTGGCTCCAACCCTTGGTGTATGGACGTTAGAGCATTTTGCAAGACAATAACAAGGCCATTTGGCTGGTTTTGCGCACGTCCTCTGTGGATTTAGCTCTCTTCCCCCTCGTTTTAGAGCTTAGCTGGAAGAGTATCTTTGCTTTTAAACTCTGTATTGATTCAGTTTTAGATCTGGGAAAGGGGTGGGGGAGGGGTTCCCAATTTCTCACAAGTATAACAACCCGCCCAATCGGTTTAACTCCCTTTGGAACTCTGCGGGGAAGTACTTCATAGCGGAAGTTAATCCAGATGAAAACCCACAAATGAACTTTATAGGACGGTGACACGTACAATTCCTACGATACCTGCTGTGCATTGAACAGAGACAGTATTTAGCTCGTCTGTGGTATTCCGCCCCTTCAATTAAGCACACCAATATGTATATACAAAGCTGATTAAAATCATCTGCATGCAGTTTGCTGGCTTCAACCCCTGGCCAGTGGTTTCATCCATTTTTAACAAGGATGCTAGGTTCTCTGAAGAGTTAAGTACAGTGGTACTACAGCTATGCGAAAGGGTTGCTTTTGGTTACTTTGGTGGCCCTTTCCTTCCATCTTACCTCCCACTTTGTTTCCAGCCATGTGTGTGGCACTGGGAGTTGCCTGGAAAAACACAAGAGTTTTTCAGGCTATATATAAAGAAAAATAATGAAGGAGTTTTGATACCACCGCAGGATCAAAGCCAGAATAGGTACACATATATAATAATAGCATATGTTTGCATTATTATATATTTTTTTAAAAAATTGCTCATTTGGTCCTCCTTTCATACTTAGTGGCAAAATATCTTCTGGCCTCAGTGAAACCGGAATGGACCCCTGAAGGAAAATTAAAACTCCACTAATTTGGAATTTGGAAACTTTACTTTATAGGATTGATATTTTTGTGTGCTTTGAGAAGGATTGGGACCCGTGCTTCGGTCAGGGGTTTAAAAAAATCTGCATGCGGTATTTGTCGTTCGGCCCACTCGAATAACTGTTTTTGTTCAGCAGCTTCATAAATGTATCCATGCAGAACCCAATTCATGCAAAACTGTTTACAACAAATCTCTTTTCAGTACAGCATTTATTTCCTTGGGTAGTATGGGCAACCTTTGGGATGGTAGAAGCTGTGTTTAGAGTAAGTTAATAGAGAATGCACTCCCGAGAGAGGATTTTTTCTAAAACGATCCTGTTAAATTGGAAGATTACAAGGACACTGATCAATCACACGTGGTATTTATTTTGTAGCCTCGTCTTAGTCATTATAACCCATTTGCCTTGCTGACGCTGTCAGAGGAACCCGACTAAAATTAACCCAGTCTTTTTTGCTGTCCTTAATTAGCAGGCTTTTCAAAATCTTTTTAAACTAGCTCTCTCGAAAGCCAGGCATAATTTAGAATAGAATATAGAAGGGATGAGAATGCCGGGATCAGAAATTTAGGAACGCCACACTCCTGGACTCCAGTGGGGAGACTTCCTTCATGAGGAAGATGGGGAAATAGACGTGAGAGCACTGTCGGCCTTAGGCATTTGGGTATCTGAAGTGGAAAATCAAGATGCCATCTCTCTGGGTTATTTTTTTGCCAAATGACACACACACAGAGAGATGAAGACTGAATGCAGGAAAATGGCACCCCCTCTGGAATCTTATCTCCTGAAGCAATGGTATCACTATGCTTCATGGTGGGGCCATCCCTGATTCTTGTCAACAATGATAGAAAAATAGCCAGAGGTCCTGCAAATGATAATATTGTTTTCCACTGTTAACATTCTAGTTCAGTTTCTTCAGATGAGAACAACTAGGTTTGACGCCACAGAACGGGGGGGGGGGGACAGGAATGCATGCTATCACATGCCAAAGTCATCAACTTAGTACGTTTTTCTACTGCTGCCAAATAGGAGCTATATGTCAGAATACAGGGGACTGAAGTGCAGAATGATAACTCTTCCCTATAGTTCATGCCTTCTGCCGGAGGAACCTGATCTTGAAAACATTGGCTTCTGTTTCCAAGATGTTCCCAGAAGAAATCAGAATCTCACAAGAGTTAGATTTCCGTTTGTAAATGTTACTGATTTGCGCTATGAAATGTTCTTCAGGGGCTTAAAACTCCCATATTAATATAATTTATGTATTAGTTGCTGGTCACCCAGAGAGTCTTGTGATGACTTACAGCACTTAAACATCATCATAATAAATAGGTTTTTATAATTAATATAATATAAAACAATTGTAAGTGAGGTCTGGGTGCCTCTAGTCACAATCTTGTTAGTGACATGATATTCATCTCTAAAAGATGTTTAAAGAAGCCAAATATTTTTACGGCACCTTAGCAGCTGTGGACACACCCAGTTATGCTGTTTCATATCCTGAAACAGTTGCTTTCCCTCCCATCCTTGTATTACCGCACAATGTCTTGAAACAGTTCCTTTCTCCTACGAGCATCCAGAGAGAGATTACAGAGCTGTAAAAATGTGCATGGTTAATTTGCATTCATGTTGCTGGTTTCTAATGTCTGACTCTGTGAAAATATATGCAGAAGAAGCAGTTTAGGGTTTTAGGTGATTGAAACAATCTTATTTTGCATTATCTTTCAAAAATTGCGACATTGGATTCAGCTAGAATGGACGGTGGGGATTGCCCCGTGATATTGCTAAAACACATTTGAGGGGGGAAAATGTGTTTCAAAAATACTTTTGTCCTGTCTTGATGGGTGGGGAAGGTGGGGGGGGGATATAAGAATTTTCAATTTTGAGTTATGGGGGGGAAGTTCTCATCAGTTGCATAACATTCTATTTGCTCTGTTCCAAGATGCTTAGCATTTTTATTATACTTTTTGGTACCTACAATTTATTTCACATAAATGAACCAGAATAAAAAAAAAATTCCAGCAAAAACTGACATTGGTTGGGTAAAAGTTGCATAAAGTTTTTCAAAGTACACTGTAGGGTAACGGGACTCGTTCTGGCAAAGAATCATATTCACAATTACCGTCCACCAAAAGAGCCGCGTGTCTATTGAATGCCCTGTGCACCACTTCATGAAATGCACATGCAATAGTATAAGATCCAGGTATGAATATGAAATAGAGAACTACAACCTTTTCAACTACTGGATTCCTGTTGACCATTTCTCTCCCCAACACTGTCCAACCTTATCCAGCCCTTCTGTATAGGGTTGCCAACTTCCTGTATAGGGTTGGAGATCTCCTGCTATTACAACTGATCCCCAGCCGATAGAGATCAGTTCACCTGGAGAAAATGGCCGCTTTGGCAACTGGACTGTATGGCATTGAAGTCCCTCCCCTCCCCAAACCCCGACCTCCTCAGGCTCCGCCCCCCAAACCTCCTGCCAGTGGCGAAGAGGGACCTGGCGACCCTTCTTCTGTATCTGGAGTAAGGAGTAGCGCTTCCCTCTCTGCTGTCTTGCGCTTTCTCTTCAGCATGAGGAATATCACCTCATGCGTGAGAATGAGACACCCAAGACTCGAGGAGGAAAGCGAAATGACTGTGGAGAAAAGAGCCCGGGTGGCTGCTGGGGTGATTGTCCTCTGTCTTCTCCGCGGCCAGCTTGCTTACCTCCTGACAGCCACCTTTACTTCCGACTAGGGTTGCCAGGTCCCTTTTCACCACTGGTGGGAGGTTTTTGGGGCGGAGCCTGAGAAGGGTGGAGTTTGGGGAGGGACTTCAATGCCATAGAGTCCAATTGCCAAAGGGGTCATTTTCTCCAGGTGATCTGATCTCTATCGGCTGAAGATCAATTGTAATAGCAGGAGATCCCCAGCTATTGCCTGGAGGTTGGCAACCCTACTTCTGGCCCTTGCAAGAGGGCTGCAATTTACAGCTTACCCATCCTCCATGCCCTGCAGCAGTGGTTGTTTCAAAGTGGGAACCACCTGCCAATCACGCGCCCTCCAGACCAATAACCTTGCTCACTTTTCCCGAGTGGGTGCCCCAATAGGGATCAGTAGCCAGCAGAGCCACAGTGACTTCTGAGCCACTGAGCATCCCTGATGTAGGGAGTGAAGAGGTGGGTTTTTTTGCCCCTGCAGCCTGTGTCCCAGGCCCGATTTAAAACTGATGCTGGTGAGGCCAAAGCACTGGACTTCGCACTCGCGCCCGGGCTCCTTTAAACTGGGCTGCTGTTACTTAGCCACTGCAGTGCTTAAGAGCACCCTCGGCCGCTATTTATTCACACTGCTGTCCATTTAATTATTGCAGCTCGCCGTACCACACAGCGACGAGTGGTCCCGTTTTGCCCGGACGCTGGTGGAAATCCGGGCCAACAGAGCAGACAGCGAAGAAGAAGGAGCCGTGGAAATAGCTGCCTAGAAGAGACTTAAGCGGTAACCTTTCCCCCATTCATCCCAGGCTGGCACCTGCCCTGGGTTGAGTGCGCCATTGTTCAGTGTCAAGTCGGTATTGTTGTGGCTTTCGATGCCAGTGTTCGTGCCAGAGTTAGAGTGCTGCTTCCTCCCTGTTAATCACACTGTGCTTAAAGCAGGCCGAACATATCTAGAGCCCTTTGTTCATGCTTCATATTTCTTTATTGGTTTTTTTGAGAAGTTGGGAACAAGAAGACAAACCAGGCTGCCGTGGGTTTGTTGCTTGCCTTTTAACTCCTTGTAGTAGCTGCAGTGACTAGCTAAAAAACCCCGGACAAACCCGGGCTCCTCAGCACTTCTGGCAGAGGCGTATTAAATCCATATGAAGCCCTATCTGATTGGGTGCAGATGTGGTGTGTGCTTCACGACGTGGGACTGGGCAAAAAGACGTTAGATGTGGTGTTTCACATGGTGACTTACATTTATGAATGGATGTACTATACAGACGTTGCTGCTCCTTATTTATTGCGGTGTGCTGCATGGGAACATATTTATTTGAAAGCATTAAAATAAACGATCCTAGAGCATGTGCATAACGAGCAAGTGGCATTGTCTCCGCATGCCTGTCAGGGTTATGGCAAGTTCCAAATAACAATTACAGGATGTCACTTTGTACTAAAATGAAATCTGTAAGAGGTTGCTTGAATTAAATGGAACTTTTTTTTTTTTAATGCCTATTATTTCTCGGAACTTGAACCATATTTCACATACAGCTGGGTCACTGACACTCGTTCAGATTGTTACCGTTCGCCTATAACAAGCAGTGCCGTTCTCAAGCCTGACACCAGCCATGCCCCCAAGGCCCGTCTGTAGCCATCTGGGTTAAGGGTTCCACGTTACAATTACTCCACGTATCGGACAGGAAGGAAGCTACAAGCTCCAGGCTCGTTGTACGGTTGTATAAAAATGTTCTTGGAGCGAAAGTCTCTTCAAAGAGCCAAAAGCCGGTTTTATTTGCTTTGTAAGCCTTTTGAACCAACACAGAACCTAAACCTGGATCTTGATGTTGAGCATTCTGTGTCACTCCAGGCCTGCTACCACATCCACAAGGTGAAAACTCATTATGGCTGCTGTTTTCTAGTGACAGTTGCCAGGGCATTCCCTGTGCTTCCATCCACCCTTTGTACAGGTACAAAACAAACACATTATTTTGTCATGGTACCGTTATTTAACTGCATATCCCCTTTCTTCTTGCCACACAAGATTTCAATGAAAATTACAAACTTGTGTCTACATTTAAGCTTCATGTACACAAATGTGCATGTGGCACCTAGGAAAATGTTAACTGGCTACTTCTACAAGACCTTTCATAGCCAACGCCAAAGTGAACAGCCTTCTCCTTTGGGTAGCAGCTGCATCTCTCAGTAGCCCTAGATGGGCTATTGCCTGAGCTGTTACAAGCTGCTTAAATCAGTTCATTAATCCTACCTCTGAGTCCCACTCTGCTTTTGAGGAGACCAGAGAAACCCCCACAACACCCCCCCCAAAAAAAGGATGGGGGAGAGTCATTGCAAGATAGGACCACAGAGACAGCCTGCTGCTCAGAACAGTAATATTTATTTTATTGCATTTCATTTGAGTGAGTGAGTAAGTGCCTGTAGCCTGCTGGAGGGGGGGTTTCTGACTGGTTCTATTTGTTGTTTTCTCTAGCTGTAGCTGGCTGAAGGTAATTGCTGTGCTGTTGATTGCTGAGGGGTGGGGCTGAGAGTATTTAAACAGGCTCTGCTTGCCAGAGGTGCGAGCCTTTGGTGAGAGCACAAGGGCTCTTGGCCTGTGGCTCTTAGCCTGGGGGTCGTGTCTGGGGGCCTTGAAACAAAATTTGTATTTGTAATTTACTCCGAAACCAGGAGTGTCGTGAAGCTTTTAGTAGGGTTGCTATTGCGGGATTGTGCAAGACACCATACCATGTCTGCAATGAATCAAAGCAGAATGGCTGGTGAGAGAGTGGAGGCAGTAACGTGTAAGGTTTGTGGAATGTTTGTTTTCCTACGCGAGGGTAACTGCAATTACACATGCAGTAAGTGTAAGTTGGTGGCTCTTCTGGAAGAGAAAATAAGGGGTCCATACTGAAGAGTATAAAAGAAGGGGAGGAGTTCATGGACCAAACTCTTGAAAACCTCTTGGGAGGGCAAGAGGAGGAGGAGGGCCAGTGTAGGGAGGGGGACCCACCTCAGGAGACGAACATGTGGAAGAATGTTACCCGCAGAAATAGGGAAGTCAGGAGACATTCTGTTCCTCTGCTGCTTAGTAATCGGTTTCAAAACCTCCCTATAGATGCTGAGCCTGGATCATTGGAACAAAGGTTCAGTGCCCAGTCCTCTCTGGTCTCTCAGGTCCCTGTGGATGACAGGACTCAAACTTCTGCTCCCCAATGTAAGAATAGGCGAGTGTTGGTTATTGGGGATTTCCTACTGAGAGGGGTAGAGGGTAAAGAGTGTCAACCAGACTTGTTGTCTCAAGAGGTGTGTTGTCTGCCGGGAGCTCATATCCGGGATGTGATGGAAAGTTTGGATAGAGTTGTTAGACCCACAGATCATTATCCCTTCCTTTTTATTCATGTGGGAACAAACGATACTGCCTGGCACAGCCCAGAAAGTATTAAAAGGGACTATACAGATTTGGGTAAAAAAATGAAGGAACTGGGAGCATAGGTTGTGTTTTCATTGGTTCTTCCTGTAGTAGGCCATGGATTGGGAAGAGAACGAAAAATTCTGGAAATAAATGAGTGGCTGCGTTGATGGTGTCGCCAGGAAAGGTTTGGTTTTTTGGACCATGGCTTACGCTACGTGGATAATGCTCTTCTATCAGGAGATGGTTTGCACCTCTGAAAGGTGGGTAAAAATGTGTTTGGCCACAGCCTTGCAAGCCTGATAAGGAGGGCTTTAAACTAAATCTTCCGGGGGAGCGAGATGTAAATTTAAAGCCTCAAGTGAGGACAATAACTGCAAATATAGATATGAACGATTTGCAGAGGGTAGCACATACACAAGGAAAGACAGTTCAAAAACGTTACAATGGGAGGGAGACAATCTTAAATAAGCTGCCAAGAAGAAGGACCTGTGGTCTAAGGTGTCTCTATGCTAATGCACAGAGCATGGGAAATAAGCAAGATGAAAAACAGTTTCACTTGCCTGTAACTGTTCATCAGGTGGATCTTCTATGCAGGCACACATTGGGACTGCGCAGGCGCAGGCCAGCCACGGATAAGATTTGTCAGCTTCTAGCAAAAAAAGAGAGTGCTCCCCCTTCCCTTGGGGAGTAACCAGGAGTAACGGCACCTCTGAATGGGCGGACTGCATGAACGAAGTGAACGGCTATGTCCTGTGGTTGGCTGTTTGGATGATGAACGGTGAGGTTGAACATCTGGACCATGTGAACCAAGTGAACAGCTATCTCCAGTGATTGACTGTTTAGATTATGAACGGTGTTGTTGAACGGCTGGAGTACGTGAGCGGGATGAATGGCTATGACCGGAAGAAGACTGTCTGGATGAAGACCGGTGAGATTGGGAGCGGTGAGAGGTAGATCGGCTCCGACGAATGGATTGGCTCCGATGATAGGCTCGGCTCCGACGAGAAGAACGGCTCCGGCGAGTAGATCGGCTCCGACAAGAGGATGACCGGCGTCTGCGGGAAGCGGATCGACTCCAATGATCGGATCGACGTCGAGAAGAGGATCGGCTCCAACGAGTAGGGCGGCAACGGCGAGAATTCGACCGACGCCGACTGGATCTGGATGAGGCTGGAGTTCTAGAGTGGCGTCAAGAAGTTGATCGACACCGAGGCTGTTGGCCAGGTTCGAGATGGGACGAACCTTTCGGAGACTCCACTTGGCTCTTTTTGACAGACTGCTGGGAGTCTTGTTGACTGCTCACAGGAGGGGGTGGTTGATCGGCACCGACCTGGAGCTCTGCAGGTTCTGCCCGAGGCCCTTTATCATCAGGCCGTGGGGACTTTGTAAGCACCGGAGACTTTGTAGAGGCGAAGGAGGTGCTGTTTGAACTCAGCCAAGTCTTCCTGGGCCCTGTTCAGACATGGAACCGAGGGGGTAGCCAGGGAATGAGGAGGCAAATCCTCGATGGTAATGGGCTGCTGCGCAGCTACTTTGGAGGCGAGCGACGCCGATGGGTGAGACGCTTTGGTTTGAGATCAGCGTCGAGGAGAAGCCGAGGGTGATCGGCGTCGAAGAGACTTCGGCGAACGCGAAGGTGATCGGCGTCGAGGCGATCTGGAGCGGGACGCATGGCGCGAAGAGCCACGGCCGCGGCCATTTTGCGAACCCGGAGCAGTAAACTTTGCCGGATGAACAAAGACCGACGAGGGCTTCTTAGAAGGGCCACCCTGCTTGGATTTTTTTGTTGAGGGACCTGCTTTGGACTGCAGCTTACCGGTCGAAGGACCAGGCTCAGCAGATTGACCTCGTGGACGCAGAGACTCTTTGTAGAGGTGAGAGAGCAGGTGAGTCGACCGAACCCTCAAGGCCTTGTTGGTGAGTTTGGAGCAACTTTTACAAGTTGTAGGAATATGGCCTTCCCCCAAACAAAGGAGGCATTCAAGGTGAGGATCATTCTTTGCCACCTTGGTACCACAGGAGGTACATTTCTTGAAAAGTGGAGCTTTCTTGGGCTCCATGGCTAGAGACAAAGCTAACACGTTCTCTCTCCGTGGCGGCAGAAAGAGAACTGGAGGGAAGAGTGCTCCCTCCCCCTTGGGTCATGTGACCGAGGGGCGGGATGATTCCATGCCCCAAGGGGAGGGGGAGCACTCTCTTAGATTTTGCTAGAAGCTGACAAATCTTATCCATGGCTGGCCTGCGCAGTCCCAATGTGGGACTGCATAGAAGCCACGCAGCTGAACTAGAACTTTTAATAGCAAAAAGCAAATATTATATAATAGGCATTACGGAAACCAGGTGGGACGAGTCTCACTATTGGAATGTATTAATTGAAGGGTATAACCTATTTCGGAGAAATAGACCAAATCGGAAGTGGGGAGGGGTAGCATTATATGTTAGGGATGATTACACCTGCGAGGAGATCCAGGACTTAAACTCTGGAACCCAGCTTGAAACCATCTGGGTAAAAATTAAGGGAGAGAAAAATAGTGATGTCATTGTGGGGCTATATTATAGACCCTCTTCAGCCAAACTGAAGAGTTAGATGATGCTTTCCTGGAACAGATGTCCAAACATTCAAAAAAGAAAGATGTAGTAGTAATGGGAGATTTCAATTATCCTGACATCTGTTGGAAAACTAACTCTACCAAAACAACTAGGTCCGACAAATTCCTCACTTCCCTTGCAGACAATTTCATAGTCCAAAATGTGGAAGAAGCGACAAGGGGAACAGCCATTTTGGATCTGATCTTAACCAGTTATGATGACTTGGTTTATGGGGTAGAAGGAGTGGGATCTTTAGGTGGGAGTGACCATGTTCTCCTGGAGTTTGTTATACAGCAGAAAAGAGAAGGAAGAAATAGTCAAACGTGTACTCTAGACTTTAAGAAAGCTGATTTCAATAAATTTAGGGAACTACTGGGTGTGATCCCGTGGGTGAAAATATTGAATGAGAAGTGAGTACATGAAGGATGGGAATTTCTTAAAAGGGAGATATTGAAGGTGCAATTTCAATCAATTCAATCAAGGAGAAAAAAAGGTAGAGGTTTGAAGAAACCAGAGTGGATGACTAAAGAACTTTTGGTTGAGATAGGATTTAAGAAGGGCATGTACAAGAAATGTTAAAAGGGAGAAATCAACAAAGAGGAATACAAACAAGTAGCCAGCACATGTAGGGAGAAAGTCAGAAAGACTAAAGCGCAGAATGAGCTCCGGCTAGCCAGGGAAGTTAAAAACAACAAAAAAGGTTTTTTTGGTTATGTCCATAACAAAAGGAAGATCAAGGTAACAATCGGGTCATTTTGTGGAGAGGATGGTGAGTTATTGACAGGGGAGGCAGAAAAGGCAGAATTACTTAACTCCTTTTTTGTATCAGTCTTCTCCCAAAAAGGGAATAGTGCTCAACCTGGGAATAATGGAGCAGAGGATGCAGTAGGGGAATTACAACATAGTATAGACACTGAGATAGTACAGGAATACCTGGCTACCCATAATGAATTCAAGTCTCCAGGGCCAGACAAACTGCATCCAAGGGTGTTAAAAGAACTGGCTGAAGTGATTTCAGAACCACTGGCAATAATCTTTGAGAATTCATGGAGAACAGGAGAAGTTCTAGAAGACTGGAGGAGGGCAAATGTGGTCCCCATCTTTAAAAAGGGGAAAAAAGAAATCCCAAACAATTATTGCCCTGTCAGCCTGACATCAATACCAGGTAAAATACTAGAGCAGATAATTAAACAGACGGTCTGTAAGCACTTAGAAAGAAATGCCATGCTCACTGACAGTCAACATGGGTTTCTCAAAAACAGGTCATGCCAAACTAATCTCATATCTTTTTTTGAAAGAGTGACAAGTATGGTAGGTGAAGGGAATGCTGTAGATGTAGTGTACCTTGATTTCAGTAAAGCCTTTGATAAAGTCCCCCCTGATCTTCTTGAAACAAAGCTAGTAAAATGTGGGCTGGACACTGCTACTGTTAGGTGAATTGGTAATTGGTTGACCAACCAAACCCAAAGGGTGCTCATTAACAGCACAACTTCATCCTGGAGAGGAGTGACCAGTGGGGTACCACAGGGGTCTGTCCTGGGACCGGTACTATTTAATATTTTTATAAATAACTTGGATGATGGAATAGAGAGCATGCTAATCAAATTTGCAGATGACACCAAGTTAGGAGGGGTAGTTAATACCCCGGAGGGTAGGGTCAGAGTTCAGAATGACCTCGATAGACTGGAGAGCTGGGCCATAAGCAATAAAATGGATTTCAATAGGGAGAAGTGTACAATACTTCACCTAGGCAGAAACAACATAAGGCACAGGTACAGGATGGGAGAGAGTTGGCTTGACAACAGTACATGTGAAAGAGATCTGGGAGTCTTAGTGGACCACAAACTGAACATGAGTCAACAGTGTGATATGGCAGCTAAGAAGGTCAATGCAATTCTGGGCTGCATCAATAGGAGTATTGTGTCTAGATCAAGGGAAGTAATACTACCACAGTATTCTGCATTGGTCAGACCTCACTTGGAATACTGTGTCCAGTTTTGGGCTCCACAATTTAAGAAGGATGTTAACAAGTTGGAGCATATTGTCGAAGGCTTTCACGGTCAGAGTTCATTGGTTCTTGTAGGTTATCCGGGCTGTGTAACCGTGGTCTTGGAATTTTCTTTCCTGACGTTTCGCCAGCAGCTGTGGCCAGCATCTTCAGAGGAGTAACACTGAAGGACAGTGTCTCTCAGTGTCAAGTGCGTAGGAAGAGTAATATATAGTCAGAAGGGGTTGGGTTTGAGCTGAATCATTGTCCTGCAAAAAGCTACAAAGGTAATGTGCTAACCATTGTCCTGTAAGTATCAAGATAATGTACTAATCTTGATACTGTAAAGCAGATGGCACAAGACGTCGTGGCTTAACCTCCTTAAACAGTTTCTGAAGACCCCCCCCCCAAGGCACTGCAGGGCTCTCCTTAGGGACAGACATTTTAAATGTTGCGAGGCTTCGTGCTTCACACATTACAGCATACGCAGGTTGGGCCTGGAGTCCCCACACTGTACCCTCAGTGCAATAGTTACGCATGGAGGTGGGGTGCACATGGAGAAAGGCCTTCAGACGCCCCCCCCCCCATTGTCCTGACACATGAGCCTGCACTCTCCAGGACCATTGCAGCCCCGCCCCCGTGACCACAATCATGATCTGAAACAGGCATCCCATGCGCAAGAATTGAGAAGAACCCACAAGTCATGTGTGACTGTTACCCCCCATGAGACCCCCCCAGACCCAAGCTATGTCCTCTGTAATGTATGAACAGCAGCCTGTTTTTGTTATTGAAGTTCACTGGTATTAATTCTGTGATGAGCTGGATGTAGACAACTGGACTGTAATGCCACGCAGATTGCCAAAAGGGGGGCGAATACCTTCTGTTAGCCCCAAATGACCACATCCTTGTCCTTTACCAAACACTAGTAGCCTTCTTCTAGCGGCCTCCATGTATTCTTTACAAAGCTGCAATGCAGGCATTCAAGGCAGTACAGGAATACTTTTATCAAGCACGCATTGTGAGCAGTTAAAAAACACAATTTGTTCAAGTGCTGTTTCTGGGTTATTTGCTGTGTTTAACCTCCCCAGAGAATTCCATAATGAAAGTGTCTTGAGGTTTACTTATTTCTAAACCATTCTGTAATTTATTATGTATAATCATTAGATTTACAATCTGTTCACAGCCTAAGCAGCACAGTTAAATGTTTCAACCAACAAAACGATACTTACGTTTCCGAAGAAGTGCTTTTTACGTGGTGTGTTTTCCCCCAATGCTGGCATTAATCAGAATTAAAGAACTGAATGCACAGTAACTTATTAGGGCTTATTAGGGAATACATCTCAGGAGGCACGCCTGGCCAAGGGCTCCTCGATACCAGAAGGGATACAAGTCTGCCCAAATGTTTTTGCAGTTAATGATGTGTTTGCACATGTCAATAGCATGGGAAGCCACTGATCCAGCAGCACATGGATTTTCAAACAATAAATATTTTGCATTTCAAAGCTTCAGAGCACTTCCCGTGTTAACTCACAGCCTGTTAATCTAGGCCGGTATTATTTACCACCCCTGTCCCCTTCTGCAATATAGGATTTAACATAACGATGACTTGTCTAATGTGCTTATGGCAAAGGTAAGATTTGAACAGAGGAGCACCCATCCCCCTGCCACCAATGCTGCTACACAGTCTGTGGTTCAACTGAGATCAGGAAAATGGTGCTAGGAAAAGCACAAAGGCCACTAGGGCCTCATACACAATGGCTGTGCTTTGGGCTTCGCAAAAAGTTGGAGATCCATATCGTCTACTTTGGTGGTAAACCCAGAAACCATACAGAAAGATAATGCAAATATAGCTAAAACTGCTGCCAATGGGTAAAAAGCTGCATGAAAGAGGCTCTTTTTGAATCCTTTCATTTCACCTGGCCTGGTCTGTGCATGAGATTCCCTCCTCAACCCCTAAATGCCTGGTATATGAGCAGGTATATGACCTGGTATATGAGCAGGCGGAAACAAAAGTGCAAATATGGATCCCACATTGGTAACAGACCCCATTAATCCCAATGGCGGAACTAATTTGGGGACGGTTTCTCTGTATGTCAGTTAATTCATATTCTGCTAAACATTGCATGTCACAAAAATGAGCAAAATATTTTATTCTGGTTATTTTTTAAAAAAAATCTCCTTTTTAATTCAACAAAGTTAAGAATTTTCACACCATTTGTTCCCCCAATTACAAGCTGGCAGTTAAGGCAGATAACATTGATACAGTGCATGGATTTCTCTATTGCCTTTATTTTAACAAGCAGCAATTAGTCTAAGTGCATAACACAAAAGAAGAATCCAACTATCAGCAGGTCCAAGTTAGGCCCCTTGGATACATTCTCTGCTCACTTAAGCAAGAGCCCTAGAGCACACAGTACTGAAAGAGTACTGGCCTCTGTTTCCTAATGTCATCGTATGCGTAATGAGATGCTCCAAGGTTATTCCACGGAAGTGCACAGCCTGTGGGAAAACAATACTTCTACTGCCCCAAACTCCAAAATGCTCTGATCCCAGAAACGGAATGTAATTGCTAAACATTTGTCAATCTGGTTCCCGTTACAAGAACATGTTCCCCATAAAAGCCTCATAATACAATCCAGGAATTGAACTTGTGCGTGTACACGTGTGTTGAACACTGGCCGCGCCAGAAACGTCTCGAGCTCATGAAGCCTACAGTACAGATAGCAGACTGAACATGTAACCGATTCACACACACACACACGGTCTATATCATTCTGCATCTAGCACCATGATCTCTGTTGAAAATATATTTAAACGACCCCACGTAATACTCAATATGCAGCCACAGTGGCAGAACAGCCCTTTTTAGCTGAGTGGTCATGTTTCGCAGCTCTCCCAGTTGGTCCGCCACCAAGCTTCCCAAGGGGGAAAAACACTGCATATGAATGCCTGTCCTGCAACAGCGTCAAGTACATTCATGATCCAATGTATGTGCAAGTAAAAAAATTACATTCATGGGTCCAAACCAAAGAAAAGAAAATAAAAAAGAAAGAGAAAGACTACTTTAGCAAGAATTTCACAGTGATCTGATGAAGGAAGCACACAGGCCTATATTTACACTTAAAGGGGAGGAGGAATTGCAACTCAAATGATCTTGGTTGAGATGGAAAAGCAAATGGTACGAAATATTAAGACGGATCAGACAAATGGCTCTTTCCCCCAGCTTTTGGTAAAAGCCATTTTAGGATCAAACTACCGATGCTGCCCGTGAGGTAGATGGCGAGGATTTAAACCGAGGTAAGTAAAGTCCAAATTTGTTTTCAATCCCTGCAAACGTGGCAACGGCAAGTTTGTAGCCCCCCACGTGGTCAGGATTAGGAGCGGGTAGAGTAATCCTTGATTTCGGAACAGGTTCAGATCCTGCTGGTTTTCTGAAATGTTTTAAAAAAAAAGTTTAACAATAATAATAAATAGTTACAATGACACTGTTTTGATCTTTGAAACACTGGGGGAGTTCAGAAAGTCCACAGCAGGTGCCAGGGCCAGCCCAAGGATCTTCAGCAGCAGAGGCCAGCCACTAGCCGGGTCCATCAACATCCAGCCTCCACGCTCGGAGCCGCTGCACCTGAGTTGAGTGTGCATGAATCATAGAATTGGAAGGAACCACGAGCTTGGGTGAAAGAGGAGGCATCACCACACTGCAAGCTAAGAGGGTGGGAGCCTGGTGGTGGTGGAGCTGGCAACTGCCTACTCTCCCTCCCACTCCTTCAGGGAGTGGTGAAGGCGAGTGGCCCCCAATAGAGATGCTGGGGCCAGGGGTGCTGCTTGCTGCCCCCTCCCCCCGGTCCCTCTGGCACCCTAGGCAATTGTCTAGCGCCACCTAGAGGGCAGGCCACCCCCAGCAGGGACTAATGAGACAGCCAGTGAGGCCACAGTAAATTGCTTTGCTACTCATCCAGACTGAGGTTCTGCATGAGCTATATGTTTGTTTTAAGCACAAGTCTGCGGCCAGATCTACACATAAATCTTCCAAGGCATGAGACATCTGTGAAGTGACTCCTTTAGTCTTGTTCCCACCAAACTAATGGTAACAGCCTTGTCAATCCCACAAGTAAATTTTCAGCATTAGCTGCATTAACTATTTAACCGCTTTACTGTTTGCGTATCTCTTCCCTTAGCAATTTAATTATTATTCTTCTATACTCTGGCTCGCTAGATTTAAGGCCTAGTGTAAAAAAAGACCAGATACCTAGCAGAAGCTCTTCCTTAAGCTTCAGCTAACATATCTTTCATGGAAACAATAACACCTACAACCAAATTGGAGTCAGAATGGTCAGTCCGAACATACTTACATTCCTCCAAAATCGATATAAAACCACCTCTGCAGCAGCTCGTAGGTCACCAAGGTCACCCCAAATTGAGGAGAGGAGCGAAAGACACGAGCTTGAAAGGGAAAAGGAGAGCACCACAAGCAGCATTAACACACAGAGCCGACACACAAACGCCCCTCATCAAGGCAAACTGAATGGCATTCAAAGGTTACCTCCTGCCCCTTTCCAAAAAGCCCGTGGCCCTTCCTCTTGCAGGATCTTGCCAAAGCAATCGATGACTCCATTGTAGGTTGTCTGCCCCGCGCGGGCTGCCACCTGCAACCTCGTCTTGATGACATCGGCAGGGGTCACTAAGGACGCTGCGGGCATGCCTGAAGGAAGGGAAGGAGAGGTTGCGAACCAAACGGGGACACTGAAAAAGGACTGACATTTTTCATGATTTGCCTCAGAGGCTTACAACTAACGACAGATTTCTCTAAAGCAATGCATGCTACTTCAAGCCCTCCCCCCACCACTACAATCAGGTTAGAACACGGCTAGTGGGGGGGAAATAATACCCCCCCCCAAAGAATTGAACAACAGCCATTAAAAGCCAACCCAAGTAAGAAGGTATGCAATGCATCTGAAGACACTGAAGTTTGGGGAAGGCCCCCTGACAGTGGAGATATTCCTGGAGAACATCTGCATTAGAACACCTGAACGCCAATTTATATATTCGGTGGGGGGGAACGACCTCAGAACAGCCCTCCTAGAACTGCACCATTTTGGAATGTGGTGATGGGTAAACATTCCGTCTTGCAGCTCTCCACTCCGTCTCAAAAACCTGCCTGGCTTTCTTTCTGACATGGCACTTTTCTATATGCTGACAGTGGAGAGGTTTGTTTGTTTAAGCAACCAGGGGGAATATTCCAGTGTGTGATTTTTCCACCTGCATTTCAAAGGGGTGTGCTTGCAGGAGAACAGTACTTAGCTATTGCGATTCTACGGTCTCCCTGAATAAGTACCATCAACTCAGAACTAAGAATATTTACTTCAAAGCCTGAAGGGGAGGGAGAAACGAAGTGGATCTTGTCACCACAGGTGCCCTTGACATCTACAAGGCTTTGTGGAGATGGGAAGCTCGGCCTTATTTATTTTGAAACTTAGGAGGAAGACAGAAGTGTTCAATAAACGTCACATTTTCCTGAGGTCACTCTCTGGAGGTAAAAGTCACATGAACACATGAAACTGCCTTATACTGAATCCGACCCTTGGTCCATCAAAGTCAGTATTGTCTACTCAAACTGGTAGCAGCTCTCCAGGGTCTCAGGCAGAGGTCTTTCACATCACCTACTTGCCTAGTCCCTTTAACTGGAGATGCTGGGGGACTGAACCTGGGACCTTCTGCATGCCAAGCAGAGGCTCTACTACTGAGCCACAGTCCCTCCACAATTTTTTGGTGGGTTCTGGCATTTGCCATTCCGCTCTGGAATCTCAGCTTTCCCTATGAAATAACTCGCTAACCTCAGACAGACAGGTATAACAACATGCATGTACTCTTTCGGGACTTGCACATATTTCAGGATCTAATATCCTCAGCAAAAGGTCTGCCTGGAAGATTTATGGTGGCTGATAAACAACGGAATACTGAACCATCAGCAGACGATAGGCCTGCAGTCCCCACTACCTCTGAGGAAGGACCCCCGAATTCAAAGGAGCAACTCCTTTTAGGATTCCAACTAGCAGTTTGAAAAAAAAAAACCCCAAATCTAATAAAATACATGTTTTTATTAAAAGGGGGGGAAAGAGACAAAAATAAAGCAAGACTGTATTCAGAAGACAGTGTCTCTTCTCATTTTATTACTTTTCCATTCTGCATCAGTTCCAAACCAACTTGGTCAGATGGAGATGCATAAATCTCCTTTGCTTTTTTCCTTTCTAAAGCTTAATAATTCTGTAACAGTTTTGGTCCAAACCAATGTGGTCTGGCTCCAGAGCACCATCTCACTTTTTTTTTTAGGAGACTGCTTTGAAAGAGATGTAGAAGTGGGTGTTTATCACTAAAATAGGAATCGCGCCTCCTGTTTCCAAACTCCAGAAAAAAACAAAAACAAAGGAAAACGCACTGCATGAACTTTCACATTTGAAGAATTGGCAGATGAAGGCTTCCGATGGTCACACTTCCCCTTGAAATAGCACTCAAGATCCATTTTATCTCAGGTTGGAGTTTTGAGAAGCTGGACTTTGGCTCTTGAAAGGAGCTAAAATCTGGGAACACAATATCCACGTAGACGGTCATCCCATGATGACAGAAATAGGGCTGCCCACACGAGTGTGATATGGCTGCAAGCCAGCCAATAGCCCTGCATGCTTCAGGACGGAGAGCAGGGCTACTGGCAAGTGTGAACTAGCCATTTGTTTTGTGATGCAATTCCCAAATCATATCCACATTTTCTGAGAACGATCTGCAATAATTTTAAAATTGCAATCCAATTCTGTTTCAAACTGTAAAGATCCAGACATCCTCAATTGAGTTAAATGAACCCACTGCATTATAATCAGGTGACATGATATACAACACCATTTGGTAAAAATATAGAAATGATAACAACCCGAACCAAAACTTGTAGCATTTTTCCCCACCATGGCTAGAATTTGAATATTCATATGTTTATTATATCAAAGGGTATAGTATAAAGAGTTGCTTCCGTTTTTCTCCTGAAACATTTCCCACCCTGTTAACCTAATACGATCTTACTTATTTCTGTAAGTATTTGGAAATGTCTTTTGTTCCCTTCCTAGCTGTAGACTGAACGATGAGTGGTCACTGCACTAAGGAGTAATCTGCTGAAGGAAGATAACCTAAAATGGAAACCTGGTGAAAATGCTGGATAAAATCCCCATCATTGTGCATTTTCTAACATACATTGGCCACTACTGATAAAGAGAGGCTGCTTCTATGGCTGAACTTCAAAGAGACATGGTTATCACAGTCTACAATCACTTAACAATGGGCAGAGAAAGCAAAATTAGAAAAACTAAGAAATGACTTGGCTCAACACACCGGCTTAGGTTTCACGCCGAGACAGGACGCAGAGCTCAAAAACTGTTTTGTTCCATTATGGCGGGTTACCATTAGCCCAGCTTCAAATCCACATTCTTTTACAGCCGATATAGTTTTGAAAGTTGTATGGAGTTATTTCGCTTCTTCAAATAATGTCACACTTTGTCAAATTTATGTCTATTCCTACTCATTAGAATTGATAAGATATAGGGCTTTATAAATCATATAAGCAGAGCTCGAACATTGTGGGCCAGAACATTGGGGAGAGAGGTGCCCCTCAGTTGATCCCAGAAGTTGTGATGGGGCAGAGGACACTGTACAACCCAGATCCTAAAATTATGAGCAGAAGACAATCAAGAATCACACAGAGACTGTGTGAGAGCAATGCATTTCATTGCTTTTTTTTTTTTGCCATCAAATCACAGCTGACTTATGGCGACCTCTCATGAAGTTTTCAAGGTAAGAGACAAGGTAAGAGGTAGCATGCCATTGCCTGCCTCTGCCTAGCAACCCTGGTATTTCCTGGAGGTCTCCCATTTAAATACTGATCAGGGCCGACCCTGCTTAGCTTCCGAGGTCTGATGAGATCGGGCTAGCCTGGGCTATCCAGCTTACTTTCAGGCCAAGAGAAAACAGGAAACGGTTTCCCCACTCTAAGGGCATTTCCACAAGGAACAAATGCCTTTTATGGACGGCACTTGTAAATATTGCAGCAGAGTGTATCATGAGGCTGCTGCATTTTGACTGAAGGTCTCAGCTGTCAGGCAGGTGGATGCTTGGTCTGCACAGGCTAAAAACCAAGAGCCAGCATCTCTGTCCTAGAAGCAGGGCCTCTCTCATTTGGAACGCTGCTGCATCACTGATGGCAGCTGAAGCCATCACACCAATGGGTGAACTCTAAAACAGCTATCTGTGGCAGAGATGGATCTTGCCCATTTTCAGCCCAGCTCTAGCCACCAGAGACAGCAAGGTTGTAACAGGAGTGACAGGAGGAAGACCTGTTTAGAAGCCTATGCACCATGACCTCAAAGAAGAGGCCTGGTTGTTGGGAACTGATGGGGGATTCGTTCCTCTATGAATGCAATATTATACTGCCTTTCCAGTGTTGGGAAAGATAGAAACGAGCTTGGGATTTCCCCACCCTCGAATAATAATAAGAAGAGTTGGTTTTTATATGCCGACTTTCTCTCCCACAAACCGGCTTACAATCACCTTCCTCTCCCACAACAGACACCCTGTGAGGTAGGTGGGGCTGAGAGAGCTCTATCAGAGCTGTGACTAGCCCAAGGTCACCCAGCTGGCTTCGTGTGTAGGAGTGGGGAAACAAATCCAGTTCACCAGATTAGAGTCCACTGCTCATGTGGAGGAGTGGGGAATCAAACCGGGTTCTCCAGATCAGAGAACCCCACTCCAAACCACTGCTCTTAACCACTAAACCACGCTGGCTCTTGTGCTAGCAGTAGGAGAAGGGGAAACTCTAGGCATCAGTCAAAAAGGAACACTTGTGTCAGGCAGATCCTGCCTCATCAGATCATGTGCATAGAGTTCACAAGAAATAATGTCAGGGATAAAACGCAACAGAGTCTCCCAAGGACAGCCAGCCAGAGTATTCCATATGTACAACTTACAACACAGCCCAAAGACTGATGGCTGTTTCAAAAAAGAGCAGATTAGCCTAGAGACAACCTGTTTAGGAAACAAAAGGCAAAACGGTCACGACTGGCTTTTGCTGGGGTGGCAAGTGAGCGAGAACTGATCAAGGGGAGGATTTCTCAACTGCAACGCAGCTTCGCAGCAGGACAGAAAAGCAGCGTTTTTTCCTTGCCTTTTCATTCCATGCAAACGAGGCCTGCTTTTCCCAAAGCCATTACATTTCTATTATCAGTCATAATAACTGAGCCTCTCCTTCCAGACAGATTTGTATGCAGGTGTTTTATGTATACTGCTTTAAACGTATGCTGATTTGAACACAAGCCAGACAACAAAAATGACCTGGACCATCTTCATCATGTGTATAACTTAACAGAGATGGACTCAGGGTTGGGGCCCCGTTCTGGTCACTGGGGCACTGGCTTTCCTTGGGCTATGGAGGCAGGCAGGGAAAAATTCCCAGCATGTTTTTGGATTCCGTATTGAAATGATATTCAAATATTTGATAGATCACAATGGGTAGCCGTGTTAGTCTGCCACTAGCAGTACTATAAGGTGCTACTGGACTCTACAGCAAATATTTGATGTTCAGGGTGATCTCAAAATGAGACTCCATCATTCATCCTTACAGTGCCTGCTTTTGCAATCAGACACAGATAACAAGAAAGAAAGAAAGAAAGAAAGAAAGAAAGAAAGAAAGAAAGGAAGAAAGAAAGGAAAGAAAGAAAGAAAGAAAGAAAGAAAGAAAGAAAGAAAGAAAGAAAGAAAGAAAGAAAGAAAGAAAGAAAGAAAGAAAGAAAGAAAGAAAGAAAGAAAGAAACTGGGTATAAGGACACTTTTCATAATTACTTCAGCATTCGATGCTATCCTGCCTCCTAAAAACAATGATATGAGAGATGGAAAATCATGATGCACACAAGCCTCAAATGTAGATATTTTTTTTTGCATACAGTAGGCTGCTCCTCAATAGGTGTTGGTTGCCAGGAACACGTTACCCAGCACTCCGGTTTCTATTCCTGCTCCTTACTGTGTGTTCTGGGCATACGACTCTAAAGCTCTATAACTCATCACGACTTACAAGATCCTGCCCTCTGAAATTCCAGTGTGGCCCCCTGGGGTCTTGTAAACATCATTCAGAAGTGCAGCAGGATCTTCTGTTTGGGCTGGCTTTCAGAAATTAGGATTAAGTTGATAAAGAAGTAAGGATTTTTAATGGGGTTTATAAAGACTGAGAGATTCAGAGAGATCCACCAGCAGTGTTATGGTGGCAACTTATAACTTATAACAGTGTTATCTGTGCCACTAATTAGCAACATTTAGTAGTTAGCACTGTATCGTCTCCTAAGCCAGACCTTGTGTTTTTAATTACTGTGTTTATTAGCCACAGAAATGTCTACCTTTCACATACGCCAATCAAGCCACCATTTGTGCATGCTTATTGCTACATCACGTGGTGAAGAGATCCCCAAGACATACCACACCCTGGGTGAAAACATGCTTCATTCTAACTGGCTGCCCCTCTGAGTTTCTTTGACTTCATGCATATTTCAGAATGAATAGGTTTTCCTGTATCCATGTCTTCAACACGATTTTACAAATCTCTCTGCTTCCAGCTGCATCAAATTTTGTACACGGAAGGCCACTAGCTTCTGTGAAAGTGCTAGCAAAAGAAAGGCATGTGAGGTCCCTGAACATGGACGCGCTGTCCTTAAATCTGGTACTGCTAAGTATTCACGTCCTTGCTCAGAATGCTGATCCCCCCCCAAGCAAATGGGGGGAAAGCAAACACCCATATTTCCTTACTTAACTGGTTCAAACTGAAGGCAACTCGAGCACCAGCCTACCTGTAAGATAACTGCTATTGCGGTCCCTAGAAGTAACTTCACAACAAAGAAAAAAAGTACTTACCAGCTATTGCTCCAGCTAGAAGCAAATATCCAGGGCTCACCCGCCCATCTTCACTTGCAAACGCAGATTTCATGTGAGCATAACATGGGAAATAAATGGCAGAGAAGGGGATGTCGCGGAGAAAGCAGGCCTTGGCCCCCTGGGAAAGAAAAGCTGTGTGAGCAGGACGCTCTCATGCAGATGACAACCAGCATCATGGCTGAAGGTCTCGCCGAAAAACTGATACACTCGGGATGAATAACGGTTCACATTTTGCAACACGTTGTTTTAAAAATCACAGAAGATTAAACTCAGAAGGGAGGGAACCAAGCCAGGCACACACAGTTTAGCTGACAGCTCCCATGGGGAGGGGCCGTGGCTCAGTGGTAGAGCCTCTGCTTGGCATGCAGAAGGTCCCAGTTTCAATCCCCGGCATCTCCAGTTAAAGGGACTAGGCAAGGAGGTGATGGGAAAGACCTCTGCCTGAGACCCTGGAGAGCCGCTGCCAGTCTGAGTAAACAATCCTGACTTTGATGGACCAAGGGTCTGATTCAGTATAAGGCAGCTTCATGTGTTCATTTCCCCTGTATATAGATACAGAGTGAACTTCCAACTGGGGAGGTCTGGAAGAAGCAAATGACCAGCATCGAGCAGGGGGTTGGACTTGGCCTGTATGGCTCCTTCCAACTCTATGATTCTACGCCACAGAATAGGCAACTGAATAGGAAACTCTGCTTTTTCTGCTCAGGCCCAACCACATGCTTTGAAATGCAGAAAATGCCCGTGAACACTGGAAACTGCCCTCATGCTAACAAGGTTAGTTCCATTCATACATCAATGCAAACTTTAATCTTGAGCACGGTGCAGTGGTTAGAGAACTGGACTGGGAGACGAGGGTTTGACTCTTCACTCTCCCATGGAAGCGCTCTGGGTCACCTTGGGCCAGTCAAGCACTTCCAGCCTAGCTTACCTCACAGGGTGGCTGTTGGAAAGATTTTTTTTTTAAAAAAAGGAGAGGCAGAGAATGCCGCTGTAAGCTGCTTTGGATCCCCACCGGGGAGACAAGTGGGGTAGTTATAAGCAAACAATCTTGAAACCAACTCCTGGGTTACATTGCAGTTCAGTCTGTTTTCCCTGAGCCTTTCTGCATATAACTGTGGCTGTCAGTTTGCAACAATCCGAAGCATCCTTAACAGGACTCTGAACTGCAGCCTCTATAAGGCAGGTACAGTCCAAAGAGAGGGTGACTCCATTATGGGTTGGATTTACTTGGCAAGCAATATTCAAAGTCATTTGTTTTACTGACTGGCAGGCAAATGTGGAGCTGAATGAGGAACTTTTACATCTCAAACATTATGTATTCCACAGGGAGAAAGATCTTCCTATTGTCTTTGCAGCAAAAGAGTTTATTAGACTTGTCATGTTCCTTGTTTTGATAATAAACACCAGGCGACTTCCGCTCTGATTATAGTCCAAGGTGCTAATCATGAGTTTGAAAAGAGTTTGGGCCTTCCATACACATTTCCTCGTGCCCTATACCAATCTTAAGGTTGGCCAGGTACATCCTCTTTACACCAGTGGATTTCAACATCAAAAAGGCACAAGCAGCCATTCTTGGTGCTGGCTCTGAGTTTCCAGAACTCTCTTGCGTACGTTCCCCAAAGCCCTAGCTGGAGCATACCATTCTACTAAGCTTTTGCCAGAGGACAGCTACCTAATTCAGTGCACGTTCTATGGTTTGAAAACAACGTTCCTTCCTCCCCGAGGATCCAGAATAGAGTTCTAATGATGGCATAAAATGATAAATACATTTGCGTTTCTTAAAATGATCAGCGAGACGCACTAGCAGTTGCTCCACTCTCATTTTTCAAGTGAATGTCTTTTGGAAGGCAGGAACAACGTACTTTAAATATGTCCTCCAGCAATATGCCTTCCGGATGCAAGAGAGAAAATATCTGTCAAAGTTAGTTGGCTTAGGTGTAAATAAAGCTGGATCAAAACTTGAATCCACTTTATTAAAGTACCAACTCTGGCTTTCTTCCAATAGCTCAACAGTCTAAAGTTTCCTCCTCTAAAGTCTGGGAAAGCATTTTTAGAGGCAAGGCCTCATTTAACTTCCAAGTTAATCACTGCAACCAGCTAATGCCAATTAGGAGGGCCTGTGGGAGAATGGCTCTTGAACGGCTAAAGAACAGAAAACTCAGGCACGTTTAATGGGAAGCAACCCCAGTGAAACCTGCTTCCAAATCCAGCAGATCCACCCAATTTCTTTCTTTCTTTCACTGTTCACACCTTTCCGATGCAGACAATGCACTGGAAGGCAAATGAAGAGCTTTAAAGCAGCTCCTTGTGTCAACAGCTGGAATCCACAGCCTGAGTTTCTGCTAGAAGCCCAAGCACAGACCTGTCGGGCATGACACTTTTGGGAGAGCCGAGGCATTAAACGCATGTGCTTCTCTGCCGTGCCCGCCAACTGAAGGTGAGGAGCCAATCTTTTTTAATAACCCTCAAAGACTTTAATCTTGAATCGCATCTTTGGCCAGCAAACCGATCCAGAAAAAGAAACCCCAGGTTGTCGGAAGATTCGGATAATCAACTCAAAAAGTCAGAGCTGGGGCAGGTTCTTTCGCATGCTAATTCCTGCTTATTCTAGCCCTACCTGCAAAAAGGAAAAAAAAATAGGGATCTAAATAAACTATTTCTACTACAAGGGGAGGGTAATTATACTCACAAAGGCACCTCTGTGTCGGGGTTGGGCGCAAGGAGCCAGAAGGTCTGGGAGACGCAGGCTTAACCTAGCCTCCTGCAGTGAATGCACATTGTCTAGCAAAAGGGGGGGGGAATGCCAGACTGAGAGGACCTCGCAGAATTCAAGACAACAGTGGTGCACCTTGTCTGAGAGGGTTATTTAATGCTTCTGGCACCTGTACTTACCGCCATCCCCTCTTTCCCTACCTTACAGGTTTAGAATTTATTTGGCATGTATAATTGTTATTTTGATCCTATAGCAACAAACAATAGGCAGCATGTCATTTCTTGATCCGTTAACATTCCTCTTGGGTTCCACCAACAACTTAACCCTTCAGATTCAGAAGGGTAGCAACCTCCCACCCACCCACCCACTGCCAGCCCCCTCCTCCCACCTCACCTTACCCAATTTCAAAAGCCCCCTGATTAAAAAAAAAGAGAGAGAGAGAGAGACACACACACACACACACACACACACACACACACACACACACACACACTCTGCAGGGATGGGCTATTTCACTCCCCTCTTTAAAATATCAAGTGGGGTGAAAATGCACATTTCTGCAAAGATTACCTTCTGCTAGTTTAATTCACAGCTCCGCATGTTGCACAGGGTCTGCCTACTTTTCTAGGGTTAAAGGTAAAGGTCCCCTGTGCAAGCACCGGGTCATTCCTGACCCATGGGGTGATGTCACATCCTGATGTTTACTAGGCAGACTGTGTTTTACGGGGTGGTTTGCCAGTGCCTTCCCCAGTCATCTCCCCTTTAACCCCAGCAAGCTGGGTACTCATTTGACCGACCTCTGAAGGATGGATGGCTGAGTCAACCTTTAGCCGGCTACCTGAAACTGACTTCCGTAGGGATCCAACTCAGGTTGTGAGCAGAGCTTGGACTCCAGTACTGCAGCTTACCACTCTGCGCCACGGGGCTCCTTCTATGGTTAGCCGATTATAAACATTTGGCCTCTCTCTGTCACTCACACACACAGAGCACAAAACACGCTTCGGAGCATCCTGCAAACTACTACTGGGCCATATTTTGAAACGGCTTCCTAGCTTGCATGGGCCTCGCCAACTTAAGTTGCTTCTTTTGACATGCCTATGTGTGGTTGTTTTTTTAAAGTTCGACCTCAATGCCTCATAGAAATGTTTCACACCACTGACAAATCCCCAAAGTGTGCTGTTCTGGATAAGGAGTTACATTGAACTAAAATAAGATTTTGCCAGCTCAGTGGACATGTGACAGACTGAAAGCTGAATGAAAAACAAATAGGAACAAGAGATCTACTCACTGCTTTATTGTTACTTCTCAAATAAATGAATCGGCTTGAAAAAAAAAAACTCAACTTCCAATATAAAAGGACACTTTTTTTTTTAGTTTCAGAAGGGAGCCGTGTTGGTCTGCAGTAGAGCCGTTAGATTCGAGTCCGGTAGCACCTTAGAGAGTTTTAGGGTATAAGCACCTTAAAGAGTTTTAGGGTATAAGCTTTCAAGAGACAATGCTCCCTTCTTCAGACACCTGACTGTCTGTGGAAGAGAGCTTTGACTTTTGAAAGCTTACACTCTAAAACCCTCGTTGGTCTCTAAGGTCCTACTGAACTCAAATCTAACTTTCCTTTTACTCAGCTTATTCCTACTGACATATTGCACTTGTGTTCCAATTCACAAACAACCATGAGGTCATGGATGAGTGTTGGGGCCAGACAGGGCGTAGGCCAGCTTGAGAACTCACGCTGCTCCCAATTTAAGAATTCGGTGTAATTTTTCAAAGGTTCTAAGGGAGATCTAGTAAGTTTTCAGCTCACTTGCAAAACTACAGTTGCCAGATTTTTTTAGGAAAAGAAGAACATTTGGTGGGGAGGGGCTGTGGCTCAGTGGCAGAGCATCATCTGCTTGGCATGCAGAAGGTCCCAGGTTCAATTCCTGGCATCTCCAGTTAAAGGGACTAGGCAAGTAGATGATGTGAAAGACCTCTGCCTGAGACCCTGGAGAGCCGCTGCCGGTCTGAGTAGACAATACTGACTTTGATGGACCAAGGGTCTGATTCAGAATAAGGCAGCTTTATGTGTTCATATGCTGACTTTCACTACCTTTTAAGGAGAAACAAACCGGCTTCCAATCACCTTCCCTTCCCCTCCCCACAACAGACACCCTGTGAGGTAGACAGGGCAGAGTATGACTAGCCCAAGGTCACCCAGCCGGCTTCATGAGGAAACCAAACTGGTTCTCCAGATTAGAGTCTGCTGCTCATGTGGGGAATCAAACCAGGTTCTCCAGATTAGAGACCACCACTCCTAACCACTACACCACACAGTCCAGAGACATCAACTGGCTTACATCCAAGAAAAGCTGCACACAGGATCACAGTGAACAATTATGGCCTGATGTACTGATGGACCCTTAGTTATTAACATTTATAGCTGCCTTATACTGGTAAGAGTATTGAGTCCTGTGACTGGCAGAGGCTTGCCAGGAAATCGAGCTAAGAAAAGCCTTTCTCAACAAGATCCTTCAGCAGGAAATGACAACTACTGTATCTAAAACATTCTTCATGCATAGAGTTTCCTGGGTTTGGTGGCTAGTCTCTTCAGAATGATAACATTTGTGATGCAAATCTGAAAGACACTCCATCTACAGTCTCTTATTTATTTTCTTCAGAAGTCCACGTCTCTCTCCCCAAAGGGGACCAAAAGCAGCTTACATTCTTCTCTTTTCCATTTTATCCTCACAGCAGCCCTATGAGCCACAGTAGTGTAGTGGTTAAGAGCAGTGGTTTGGAGCGGGGGACTCAGATCTGGAGAACCGGGTTGGATTCCCCACTTCTCCACATGAGTGGCGGAGGTTAATCTGGTGAACTGGATTTGTTTCCCCACTCCTACACATGAAGCCAGCTGGGTGACCTTGGGCTAGTCACATTTCTCTTTGAACTCTCTGAGTCCCACCTACCTCATAGGGTGTCTGTTGTGGGGAGGGGAAGGTGATTGTAAGCCGGTTTGATTCTGCCTTAAGTGGTAGAGAAAGTCGGCATATAAAAACCAACTCTTCTTCCTTAGTTGTGGCTATTGGGAGCTCTCTTGACATCGACTAGAGTTTTCTACTAAGAAATAAACCATTTTCAAAGTGGACATCCCATTTCATTTCAAACTTAACACACACATATATTACTACCTTGTACAGGCCGAAAAATCCCAGGTCACGCAGTACTGTGAGGGCACTAACGCGTGGGCCGGTGGTGATCTCTCCCGCCACTTGCAAACGAATCTTGACAATTTCTAACGGGTTGGTGAAAATCACTTGCGATGCGCCGGCCTGGGGGAGGGGGAGAAGCAAGAGCAACAGGTCAGCACTGCAACACAGGTAAAGGAGCAACCCGTCAAACATTGCCGGGGAAGAACCTCTGCATGTTTCAATGATGCTTTGCCAATAACCCCCCCCCCCCGCACCCGCCCAATGAACAGAGGTTGAGCAGCAGTACTTAGCAGTTTGCATTGAAATATAAACGACTGGCAATTAGGTTTTTTAATTGTAATTGGTTTCTATATTGAAAACTACCGGCCTTTCGACATGATGGATTAAAGAAAGGGAATTGAGCCACCCTAAGATAAACAAATGCAGTTGCAGTTCATTAACAAACAATGATGCTGAAAGGAAGCATTCATTAACATCCACTTCCACTATACCAACAAGCCAAAAGCCGCGTCAAGAAACTAATAAACATTTCTAAACAACAAAACAAAATCCTGAATTATTAACTATGTCGAATAACTGAAGCTTGCTTGGCAGTATCTGCCACATTCTCCTTCAATAACAAGGCCTGGCAGGATCTCTCTCAGTTTTGGCACCGGTACAAAAAAATTCTGTGGAACATATGTATTTACAACAGCTAATTTCCTCTGCTTTTAAAAAGTTACTGAACTGAAAGTTTGTATATCCTCAGATGGCATTTTGCGCAATGGCTGCTAATCTGAGTCGAACATCATTTCTCTATGCACAAGGCAAGATCTATTTCATTCCATTTATCTCCCCTGCCCCCAGCACTAAAAGAACCCGAGCAAGAAATGAACATTTCTCTAACAACTCAGTTTACTACTTTAAAAAACAAAACAAAAAAACACAACCTTGGATACTTTCTTAAAGTAGCTAGCCACAAACAGTTGCCAACAGCCCTTAAAACAACAGCATTTTGGCAGACTAAATATATATCAGATAGTGAAATTCATCCTACATATGGTTACTGTGAGAGTACTGAAGGGTGGAGGTGCAATGACTAGTCTTGACAGGATGAGAAGAACCGCCTGGACCCCTACTTACACAACCTTTTCCTCCTTTCCTTCAGAAAACACTATTTGTGCCACCTGTATTGATTGCTAAGCCTTCTAGGGGTGCACAACAAATGCAGAGAAGCTGGTGGTACCACGGCTGCTCAGTGGTTGAGTTCCAGCTTTGCAGGCAAAAAGTCCTAGGCTTGATCCCTGGCATCTCCAGTTGAAGAAGGCACCAGGGAAGACCTTTTTCTGGCCGACGTGCCAGCAAGCAGCTCCAGTTAGAGTAGAGACTAAATGGAGCTAAAGATAAAGGTGCAAGCACCGGGTCATTACTGACCCATGGGGTGATGTTACCTCACAAAGTTTACTAGGCAGACTATGTTTATGGGGTGGTTTGCCACTGCCTTCCCCAGTCGTCTACACTTTACCCTCAGCCAGCTGGGTACTCATTTTACCGACCTTGGAAGGCTGGAAGGCTGAGTCAACCTTGAGTCTGAAACAGATTTCTGTCGGGATCGAACTCAGGTCATGAGCAGAGCTTTTGACTGCAGTACTGCAGTTTACCGCTCTGCGCCACGGGGCTCATAAACCAAAAGTCTGAGTTATAAGGCAGGTTCTGATTTGGTTCTAAAGGAGATCAAAGAGTGCTTTGGTTTAACTGCAGTGCTTGTGTGGTTCCCTTATCGAAGTCACAGTTGAGTTTCGGATTAGTCCATCTCTGTGTGCTAACAGTTCTTGCACTGTGCATAAGTTGAGAAAAGATCTTTTCCAATCCCCCCCCCACACACAAATACTGAAGAGGAAATGGATTGTTTATGTGGCCACAGCTCAAAGAGGAAGCAAAGTAAGACGGCAACAACAGGATTGGTACTCTAAACTCTCCTTTCCTTTTATCCCTTAGAAGCTCCTTGATCAATTGATCTTGAGCAGCATATATCTAGTGTTGGAGGGATATAAAGACTGAAACAAATCTTGCCACTGACAATGTAGCCTTGGGGTCCCTATCACTTAGTAAAAAAGGCATTATGTCAGTCACAGAGGCATGGATTTGTATATTAAAAGGGGGGAAATATAGTGTGATCGAAGTTCCTCGTAAAAGCGGCATTCCAAAAGGGCATGGGCTAATGAGTCAATAGAGCCAGAAGAGCAAGGGCAGATCCTGTCTGAGTATGGTATATTCAGAATTCTGCCCTGCATTACCATAGAAGGGTTAGCATTCAATCTAGCCAAGCAAAAAGCTCTACAGAGACGAGGAGTTGTTAGATAATATGTATAGGCAGGCAGACCACGTGGAGGGGGTATTCCGAAGAACTGGGATGAACAGACACGATGAGCACGAAAAGTAGTGCTGTTATAATCGAGCTCTTTAATGCACTTTTTAATTTTGGCAAAAGCTTCAGTTTTCCCAAGATCTGATAACATATCCTGCGAGAAGCCCAACAATGCCAGTTTCTCATCTAAGACTTTTTGCCATGAGGATTTAAAAGGGTCATGCTTCAGAGAAGCTAGAAACCCCTCAGTGCTAAAGCACAGTTTAAGGTGTAGTTTAAAGGAGGCCAACCACGCCCTAGACTCTAAACTCTCATCCAACTTTTGAATAATACACATGTCCCTCTCAATGGTGGCTCAGACCATTTGCCAACACAAATGCTCCCAAGACTGCTGTCCCCCTTTTGCAAACAATAGTCAAGAATTTCAAGTTTACAATGCCAGCCTGAAAATAAAGCGTGCTCAATCTGTTCAAATGTGCCATCACCATCTAATGGGGAATCTCAACACTTCCTCAAAACACATGGATCTGATGCAGATGGATTGCGTCAATAAAGCCAGGATGGCCATTCCAACTTTAAAACTCTTTGAAATCAATGGTACTACTCAAGGTTACGAGAGGCCAAGTCACTTGTTTCTGATCTCCAGCCAAAATTTTGCTTCCAAAGTCCACCCTGGCTCTTCTTACAGCATTTTCCACGATTGATATGCAACAAGCCATTTCCTTCTATTTTCTTTAATGAGCTGCAGCTATGGACATCATCCTTACACTGAAATAATTAAGTCAAGAAGGCTCCTCTTAGTACTTTTCTTCCTGATGTCTCAAACTCTGAAAAACTGTTGGAGGCTTTAAATCATTTATTATTTTTAAAATAAACTTACTACACCCAAGCTTACTCTGAAGAGTTTGCAAGCCAAGAAGATTAAAGAACGAAGCAAAGACTAAAGGCAGACTGATTCTGAGTACTGTGTATTCAGTGATGCTTTTACAACTGAGGCTATCTACATTTCTGAACTCTAGGAAAGTGAAGTGCTGCCTTACCTACAACTCAGGAGAAGAAGCAATGTGCTTGTTTGCTTTGGTCTCAGACAATAACTTTCAGGTCATTACATGTTATTAACATAAGGAGGAACGCCGCATCTCGAGGGATCTTTTTTCTTCACTTCCTCCCCAGTCCACACATTTCAGACTGTATACGACTACGATTAAGTGTACACCAAAAGTTTGGAAAATCATGCTAGAAACTCACTGGAGACTTCGAAGGAAATGAATTGCTGAACCACAAGCAACATTTGAGAACACCAGAGATGGAGAACGGCAGCCTGAATGCTGAAAAAGTCTGCTTGAAAATAGCCTGTACTTGAGGCTTTCCCAAAAGCGAGACCAGCCTGAGTTAATATAAGACTGGAAGAAGAGCCCAAGGGACATAGAGTCCAGCATCCTGTTTCCAACAGAAGTCAGTGAGGTGCGTCGTTACTTGTCCTTCAGCCGCCAGCACTGAGCAATTTACTCCCTCGAATATGGAGGCTCCACTTAGCTATCATACCTCATAGCCATTATTAGAACTATTCTCTGAACATGTGTGGGATCCCTCTGAAAACTGGCCAGGACGATATCCTGTGACAGCCAATTCTAAACACTCCTTGTGTGCTGAGCGAGGAAGAACTCTCCTTTGTCTGTCTTCGGTCTAGTATAATGAAAAAGAGGGAGGGAAAATCTCTGCCTACTTTCACCATGCCGCCATTTGCAATTGTCTTCAAATATCGAGGAATGCTTTTTTTAAAACAAACCAAAACAAAACATGCAGTTTGAATGGCCCAGCACAATACAAACACACAGCTTTAGACACTGCATCTTCTCTCAATCTTCTCTTTCCTCACAGAAGCAGTTTTGAGATCTCTTGATGACTTGGGGATGTCCTTTTCTGAACCTCTTCCTGGATCAGTTTTGAAAGGTGAGGGGACCCAGGCTATCTACAGTATTATACGTGTGACTGCACTATATATTATATAAGGGCAGTATTGTAATATGGGCCACTATTAGGAAGGATTATTTATTTATTTACTTTACTTACACCCTGCTTCTCCCCGAAGCAAACCCCAAATGGCTTATATCATCCTTCTCTCCTCCCGTTTTATCTTCTCGACAACCTGCGAGTCATGTTTAACTGGCACAGCAAGCCTCCATGGCACAGTGGAGATTCGAGACCGGGTCTCCCAGAACTTAGACGGACATATTAATCACTACATCACATTGGCTACTAACCAATGTAGTACATGTCCAACACAAAGTTAGGCAGAAGGCGTGGCAAGATTTTAAACTGCTACCTCCTTTCTTGTAGTTTCATAGACGAATTCAATGATTTTCACCGTTCCGAGGAAATGCATCATCAAAACGTTTTGCTAGTGTGCATTTTTGCAGGCGTGTGGGCATGGACGTGCACTGAGCCCTGCTACAACAAAGATTCCCAGAGGATCTCTGCTTACTTCTCTTCCCTCTACTTGGTTGCTACAAAGACCCTTCATAAGTGGAGAGCCAGCACGAGACACCAGATGTTGCAATTCCCTAATTTGCAATTTAGCTTTATATTTCTTCAAATATCGAATGCTTTTTTTAAAACAAACCAAAACAAAACACGCAGTTTGAATAGCCCAGCACGATACAAACACCCAGCTTAAAAAGAAAAACTCTCAACAACACACACATCTCATAAAAAATGCCCAGAAAAACGGGGTAGGGGAGAGCTCTTTAAACAATTTGAACGAAAACTAAATAATATGCTTATTAAGAATCGGTTGCTATGCTTAACTACAGCGCAAACACGGCAGAATGCTAATAGAAAGATTAACATTGTACAGATTTAAATTTCTGAGAAACGTAAGACACAAAATTTTAAGATTTCCTCATTCTAATTTTCTAATGGCATGCCTTAAGTAGGAAAATATGGTTTATTTACAAGCTCTGACCAGTTCTGTGCTGTAAAAACAGAAGACTTGATATTTTTCACTTTATTAGCTATAGCAGTTCTTCAGAAGCCTGGCCAAGAAATCAAAGTGGAGCCTATTTGATTGATGTTATAAAAGCAATTAAGTCACAGGTTTGTCAAATATGTTAACGTTTGGTTCTGCCTCTAGTATGTGTCTATTTTGACTGCAAGTAGCAGAAGTAGTAACATTTAATGATTTACAGACCTTCCATGTCTTAAGGTCTGGTAGTGGTATTAAATTCTATGACACCGTCCCCTGCCTTTTTTTTTGGGGGGGGGATACAGTAGTATTGAGTGGCAGTGGTCTTTATTGTACCCTTTATTATTATTTTTTAAATTTTTTTATTGACTACAACTCGATTTATTTTTTAGAAGAGGCGGGAGTGAAGCTAGTTTAAAGAAAAAGAAAAAACTACATTAATGCGGTTTTAGAAATGAAACCCTTCACATTCCTGTGAGGGAAAGGAGTTAAAAACAAGGATATTCAAGGGCTTAAAACTCGACAGTTTCAGAATAACCTGTACAAATACCTCGTCTTTAGGTTACATTATCTAAAATGCTCGTTTTTCTCTACTATAAAAAGATCTGCAAAAGCAGCTTTAAAGTCAAAGGAAAAAAATGAAATATATATTACAGAGCAGGAAAGACATATGAAATGGTCTGCATTTAGAAATAGTAACTCTCATCTCTTTTTCATTTAACAGAAAGCTACCGGCCTGTGGGAAAATCAATTGTTATTTTGTTCAAGGATAAATAGGCTCATAGAAACAACTCCAGGGCCACAAAGGAAGCAAGCGGCTCTCGCGTCCATCTCTCTGTCACCGGCTTCAGCTGATATCAGTGCAGAGCCCTACTTCAGTTCAGACAAATGAATACCCTCCCTTCCAGATTGTAGTGGTGCTCAAATCATACCTCAAACGTAGATGCAACTAGCTGAGCTAATAACACATAAAGTGTATTTCTACATTACATTAGAGAACATAACTAAAGACCTTTCCTATAAAGTTAGGATTTAAATTTTTCTCCTTCACACACCGGAAAAAAAGGACTGTCATAAAAAAATCCTCAGTTTTCTGATCTCTGTAATGCAGACTTTTGCCAAATAAAATAACTTATCACATCAAAGTTTCTCCTCATTGCAACAACTTCCCGTTTTGTTCATTCTAGCATAGCTTCCTACAAGTGAGTGGAACAAAGAGCGTGGTAGTGAGCTGCAAAGCTAATTTGAAATTTGCTCAGAAGTATAAACTCAGATCAGATCACACTACCTGAATTAATGCAGCTACGATGAATTAACCAAACCAAAAACACGTTGCACTGAAAAATCCTTGCACCCTGTTATTGCATCAAGCAGAGTTACTTCTAAAACCACTCAATGTCAATTCTTGCAGAATTGTGGCAAACCTTTTGCATTGCGCAGCAGAGACTGAACTGTCCGTGACAATTTCAGGATGTGCATAGTTGCCAGTCGGAATGCTTGATACCCAGAAGATGTTTTTTAAAAAGTTCCATGTTATCAGGTTTAAACTGGGTAACAGCTGAGAAAAGAATATATATATATATATATATATATATATATATATGCATGCATTTGTGTGTGTACATATATATATATATACACACACACACATACATATACATACAAAAGCTTGGGTTGACTTCCTTCGGAATATCACACCGCCAGTTCTTAAGAGAGTTTTGTTAGTATTGCAATATTGTACGAACCGCTTCTTTTTTAGCCCTTCTGCTTTAGCAGCTCCTCCTGTTATTATTAAGCATGTTTAAGCTGTTTGCATTATTCTTTGCCTTTGTGAACATACCGCTAGACTACACACATTGTTTGACATCATTAAATATTACTGTTTTCCTTATGAAGTTATCGGCTAACCAAGCAGAAGGGTCCCTTAGAAGCTTTCCAGCAAACACTTTTATTTTTTTTAATATAAATATGGTGTAAATGAACTCTTTTCACTGAAGATGTGTACAAACAACTGAGTTATTTATAGAGGACAAGCAGAAATCTGTGATTAGGCTGTGGTAAGGGTCTAGCTTCCACCCCACTGTGTTCCAAGCAGATGGAAGATGAACACATTGGAATCCCATGCCTTTTTACATTTCCGTGTGGCACGCAGCTGACAGATAGGCACGGTACCAGCAGGTGATGAGAACAGCACAACCTCTCCTCCCTCCACCCATGTGAGGCAGGCAAGGAATAAAGAGCAGTTAAGCCCTTGCAGGGGAAAAACGACTTGACTGTTTCCTGCCACAATGCAGGAAATATGCAGATGCGGATGCTAACTGTGCCATCTGGGGCAGAGTTACACCCATAGATGTCAATGAGCTGAGAAGGATGTCAGTCTACTTGGGGTGGCACTATAAGCCTCCCCTTCCTTCCTCTCCAAGGGTAATAGTGATGGTTGGAAACAGTACCAAATCTGAACTCTGGACATGCCTCCCATCCAACAGATTAAAGAGATAATACACTTGCAGCAGAGATACGTTGGGGATGGAAGACACCTGACTTTATGTGCCATTTTATTTCTCCAGCAGATGAAACACCCCAGTTGTGAGTCTAACACTCAGCTGTCACTGATGGACACAAACCAATCACACAGAAATTCCAGTGTAACACCAACAGAGCCTGTTGGAAACTCTCCCATCCGCTCCGTCTCAGAGGAATCCACACGCTGGGAACCTGCAAGGTCTTATGGGGGGGGGGGCACTTCATTTTCCCGTATATCACCCTTCCCAAGCTATTTCCTCTTTCCTTCCACTTGACATCCATATCCTCACCTTTCCTTGCTTCCTTCTCTCCTTCCCACCAACCAACCTCTCCTGCTCCCCCTGTCCTCTATTTAATTCATTTACACCCTGCCTTTCTCCCCAATGGGGACCCATAGCAGTTTATATTGTTCTCCCCTCCTCCATTTTATCCTCACAAGAACCTATGAGGTAAGATACACTGAGAGTGAGCACCTGGCCCAAGATCACCCTATCATGGCAGAGTGAAGATTTGAACCTGGGTTTCCTAGATCCTAGTCCGGCACTCTTACCACTACACTGCACTGGTTTTCATGCAGTGGCTGCTGTTAAACAGTGGTGAGTTGGCAGGTCGTTGATCCTGGGCCTGGGTGAGTCAAGCAAGTTGTGCAGTAGTAAGTTACTTGGTGGCTGCTGCCAGGCCTGGACCCAATGACTCCTCCCTCCAAGGCAATGGGGTGGAGTGCAGGGGTGGCCTGTGAGGTCAAAACAGCCTTGGAAAGGGCCCTGCTCTTGTCCCCCTTTTTTCCTGAGAGAAACCAGAAGGCTGGCAATATTGTTGTGGTTGCCTAGCTACTCCTGCAATGGCCACTCACAGGGAATCAATTTCTTAAAGCTACAAGAGCGGCTTCTATCATTTGGGAGTTTTTAAAAAGATTTTTCTGCCAACCTGGGGCTTTTCTTAGATTTATAGAGAGATCTGGCTTGTTTGTTCATGGTCCCAGTCTCTGGATTTAAGCATCCAAAGACGGAGCCTTGTTAGATATATTGATGATCTGGCAAAGTGGGACAACCAGTATTTATTGGCAAACCTGTGAATTCTAGGCATAGCAGAAAGCCCAGAGTTTAAAGCTCCAATAAGTGACTTAAAGTGCAATCTACATCCTATACATCAGCAGCTTATTGGAACAATACACTACTATCTCAAATGCTCCTGTAACACTCAAATAGTGACCCACAGTTAACTGGCCACACTAAAGAAGAACAGACATTTTGCAAACCCAAAGGTGGTTTCTGAACGTGGGCAGTGCCCGAACCTTGTCTTGCACCCCAATTCCAAGCACATTTATTTGAAACTCCCACTGATCGCAAATGAGACCAGCTTCCTAGCTGCTGTAATTAGAATGGTCTAAGCTGGCTCCAAACACCTAGAGCTTCCTGGGAACTGCTGCTGCAGTAAAATGCCTTCAAAAGAACCATTTTTTTTTCTATCGAGAGGCACAACATCATTAGCAATACCACAATACCCTTAGCAACATTATCCCAGCTCTGCCTACCTTCGGCTACTGCAAAGAACAACTTTTTTGGGATTTCTGGGGCAGACGCTAACACCCCCCAAATCCACCCTGCACAACAAGGGGTTGCAAACGTAAACACGTAAAGACTGAGAAAGTGAGCCTCATTTAGACATCCTGTATCTGCATAATCTTTAGGCAGGCAAAGGGCTTGGAAAATGAAGAGCTGGCTTCATTGTGATTATGTCAGAAGCTGCATGAAACCTTTATAAAAACAAAGTGCAATCTATTGGACTTTTAACTGGGGAGAGGTCATGCAATCCCAAGCACATTTATACCCCTCTAAGATAACTAAAATAAATGGACTTGCACTGTTAACAGGTTAATGTTTTTCTTTTCTTTTTGATTCAACATTTTACTTTAATTCCACACACACAAGAAACATTTTTGGACGTAATTTACGCCTCAGTCTTGTAAAATCTGCTCACTGCCTCAAAAATAACCCTCTTAAGATTTCCCCCCCCCCAATGGAAGATCAGCCTACCGCTTCATTTTCTTATTAAACAAAACAGAATCCTATGAACTTGGCCTGCCGTTGAATTAAGTATCCCGGAGTCCTGAAACAAAACCCTCTATTCCCCCTGCACCCCCCCGTGAATAAAAACAGTTTACCAGTTTGAAAAGGGCCTACTCAATAAAACAAGCAGCTTTGTGGTTGCAAGTGCAAAAAGTCAACTATGTGTACTAATTCTCTGTAATCGTTCGGCAAGGTGAGCTCCCCAGTGGCTCAAAAGTCAACCAACGTGAAATACCTCTTGAACAGCAAAGTGCAGCTCTAGTTCACACGACAGCAGCCAAGTCCTTGGAATTCCAGAAGGACAACTGTTGAATCACCGGGGAACACTTCCCCTTTTGCTAGATCTCATTGTTTTTAAAGCCACCTCTAAATTGCAATATGCTGACATCGAGGAAGATCTAAGTTTATCTGTGAACCAAAAGCCTGCTGAAATCTGCATGAAATCAAACTATCCATCTCTTAGCAGACACAAGCAAAGCGAACCCGTCATCCTCTTGCAGCAGAGGAGAGAGCAAAGGTGTCAGCGTATCCCACCCCCCCTCCTTGCATGGTTACATTTCAAAAGATACCTTCATGATTAACGGTGGTTCTTCTCCCCCCCCCCCATCGTACGGAATTCAGTTCGGTAAAGGGGGGGATTCCCACTGCAAAGGGTTTTTGTGTTTTGTTATCACTGCCTAAGATCAAATTCCACTGTTCTGAAAACGAGAACGCTTAAGGCTTTCAAAATCCAAAGCATCCACGGAGTTAGACAGGGTCTTCCCAACAACTTGAGCCTGTTTTTAGAACAATCAGAAAAAAACAGCCCTCGTCCAATAAGGAGGCTTTGCCACCTCAGTCTGTGCTGCCATTTCTGAAAGAGATACAGAGACATAACAAAACAGGACCACCCATCGGGAGACGACACAAGCCTCGTCCTATCTACCTGGCACCGCTCTATGCCCTTTAGTTAAACATTTTCAGTTCAAAAGAAAGCCCTGGGCTCTCTGCCACCAGCTTTCCACTGCCAGGAAATTATGCAGAATCGCATAATTAATTTTAGAGCCTCAAATGCCAACCGAGAGATTCAGCACACATAGCACTTTGGAAAGTATGGCTAAGAAATGAGCCTCTAATTGATCTTTGTTGAACTACTAAGAGAGAGAGAGAGAAAGAGGGAGAGGTAGCCCTTATAAAAACAGCAATGCATGATCTAGAAATAAGGAAGATAATTTTTTAAAAATCAGATTCTTAATGAAACTGATGAGCTGCTGTTGGGCTTAAAAAAACTTGTTTGGGGATCTTTCTTCTGCACCACCAAGCACTTGATTTCATTTTAATTTTTATTACCTTGCAACAGAAAAATACACACAGGAAGGTTCATGCGCTTTTAAAAAAAAATCCTCCCTGAATGCTCCTTCAATTACAGAGCAGGTGAGCCTACCTGGCAGTCTGTGACAGGTCAGCGATCAAACAGAGCGGGCAGACATCGCCCACATCTCATGAGAATTAGAGACAGCTAGAACTTCTTAACCTGAACTACCATGAGCAGATATAGCCCAATATCCATGGTATACACAGCGCCTCCATTTGCAAACACAGCTGCGCGACTCTCTTCATCTCCTGATATTTCGGAGCTGCTCACCCGAATTGGGTTTGCGCTTCCACGTTCTTTTCAACACAGATATAAATTGCTTTCAAGAGTGACCTCATCCCTCTTATATGACAGCAGAAATTTACCAGTCGGCTTGGAACTACACCAGCTCAGCCCTGCCCCGCTGATCAAAGCCAGCTTAAATGAACAGCTCTCTCTGTCTTTAAAATGGCACTCATCTTTGAACAAGAGTTCATTTCATGTAAAAAGGATTTATAATTGCTTGAACAAAAATCAATACACTCCGATACAGCGCTTGTTATAATTACACGAATTACTGTTGCAAAACTAAGCAGCAGAAATATTGTCGTTCAGAGAATCAAACACAGGCTGCTCATTAAGATAGTATTCCAACCAAGCCAAACAAGCTTTGTGTAGTGGGTTTTATACGCAGCCTACATTCTGGAACGCATGATGCTCCCAGTTAACATTACACAACCTGCCGACACTATGGCAACGAGAAAGCGCGAGTCGTTTTTGCCATTTGCAAACACCGGTATTATGGCATAAATGTGAAAATTAGTAGGTGAGATGGAACATCGGGGGAGAGGGGGTACTGAAGACAAGAAGGCAGAAGGGACCCACAACTAAATCCTACATTAATTATTAACTTTTTAAATGGTCACATACATCCTGTGTCACTAAAGCAAAAATGCTTCAGCCGGTGGGGCCAGACCAAGAAGCACCACAAAACCACTGCTTTTAAAGTAACCCCCCAAAAAAACTATTTATCCTTGCACTTGTGAAATTGATTAGCTATTTCAGAAAGAAACCAATCTACTCACTAGCTCTACAAGTCAACTAAAACCTCCTTGATCTTTGTGGTTATATTACATAAACTAAATGCACCTATAAAACATAAACTAAAAAGAGTAAGATACTTACACAGGCACCGGCAAGAATCTCCGCTGAGAAAGGAACAGAAGCATCTTTGTTCATAAATTTGTCTCTCACAAAATCATTTACCTTGAAAAACAAGAATAGCCAAATGAAGATAGGAAACAGGTCCCATTAATTTTTCTTTAAGACATTAGAGCTAGCTATAAATACAGATCATTACTATATTACATCTTTATTTGGCTTTAAACACGATTTATAGCATGGACTCCTGTTTGCATATCAGTTGGGGGTGTGTATGTCTCTCTATTTTTCGTCTTCTTGGATAAAGATTATGTAATAATTACATTATGATTTTAACTGAGTTGACTTTCAAATAAGGGTGCAGAGGGGTTTTACACTAACATTTAAAAGCATGATTAATACTGGTTATAGATTAATTTATTCCTAGCTCTTCTTCCTTAAAGTACTATGAAAAGGTCTGGTGGGCACATAAAAACATATGAAAAGGCCTCTTTGCGTACTCAGATTTCCACTGCATGCTATATTTATTTAGGTTAAGCTAGCAGGCAATAAACATTGGTGTGACTGAGGGTGTGGAAGTCAAGGTCTGTGCTGTTTTGAAGCAAATACTGTAAAGTTTCTGAACTATGTAGTTTTTTCAAATGAGGCAACCAGATGATTTTAAGTTTTAGTTTCTCTCTTTAAAATCACAGGGACTGTGCTCCACTTGCAGCGGCCGGATTTGAGATATGGACATGGACAGCATTCTGTAAGCACCTCTTTATCCAAAGACACTGTGAACTATTATACTTATGCAGGTTTTATGCGCAGAAACCCCCTATGTCTTCCCACTGGAAATGCAAAAATATAAATGGACAAAAGGCACAACAGCCAGTATTCATAAACTTACAGTAAGCTTGATAGCCTTCTCTGGGGCTACTCCCAATAACTGTGGCAAAAGACCTGCAAATATTAAGAGAGTATAAATGTATCACATCACACTTAGTATTAACGCAGGAAACAAAACAGTTATGTTCAAAGTTCAGCAGGTAAACGGGGAAATTTTAGAGCAATTTTCTACTATTATGCTTAAAAGAGTACCTAGACATTTCACTTTAAACACACACACACACCAAGTTTTCTGCGTTCCATCAAATCCAGTAATAACCTATGAACATTAATAATTTGCTCCTGTGAAATGCATATAGAGAGCAATTCAAATAAAAACTCTGCCTGCACAGCTTTTACTTGGGCTTATACAGGAGCAACTCAGCGAGCATTTACCCCCAGAAAGATCTAAGTGTGTGTGTGTATACATAGTGAGTTCATACACATGGGGAATTTGCCAAGAATAGCTTAACATTTTGCCTTAAGCTTTTGTTTGCTGACCAGTTCTTCATAAACACTAGGGCAGGGGTGTCGGGCTCAATTGTTACAAGGGCCGGATATGACATAAATGTCACTTGGTCAGGCCATGCCAGGCCATGCCTCGCCAGCCCAGATCAAGAATGGGGTGTGTGTGTGGCTCGCGGGCCAGATCAGAGCTCTCAAGGGGCAGGATCCGGCCCGTGGGCCTCATGTTTGACAACCCTGCCCTAGGGTTTTTTGAACAGTTCACTCTCTAAATACTTCCACAAGATACAAGTTAGTGCAGAGAACCAAAAGTGTCACTATGATCAAAAGAATGGGATACAAAGTAGAAAGCCCTTAGTTCAAAACTCGCCAACGGATATATTAGGTGGCCACAAGCCAGCTGCCTTCCCTCAACTTCAGTCCTACAACTGTAATGTAATACCTACCTACCTTACAAGATTGTTGTACGGCTCACTGAACTAGTCTGAGAAATGGATCCGGACCCTTGAGAGCTCTTATCCAGCCCGCAAGCGAGGTGAGGCAGCCATATACACACACACCCCACTCTTGATGTAGGCTGGCGAGGCATGGCCCGGCTCGACCAAGTGACATTTATGTCATACCCAGCCCTTGTAACAATTGAGTTTAACACCCATGATCTAAATGCTAAGGAGCCTCATTCATGTTATCAGCAGCAAGAACCCGAGCATTAAAAAAAAATAGAAAAATAAACAGATAGTCAAGACAGGGTTGCTGTTTAGAATTTTAACTAGAGAGCTCAAGTTGATAAAATAGTGTTGCACAAAGAGTGTGATTTTTCTTATTGCAAAGGCAGAAATAAAGACAGTATGTAGGCATAGCAGATGATGAGTTTCTTCCGATTGTTCTCAACTAAAATTTTGCAACAGGATTTAAACTGTTGTATAAAATATTCTACATGCACGCACACACAGATTAATCTCCCACGAAAGCACTCCTTGCTTAAGCAGCAAAAACAGTTTCTGAGAAAGTCAACACACACACAAGTTACAGTCACATTAATTTTCTTGTTTGAGTAAAAATACCAAATTTTGTACAAGAGTTAAGAGGTGTCTCTTTTGCAACACTGCAGGTGTAATGATGGGTAATATTACAGTTGTCCCCCCCCTTCTGCTTTTGAGATATTCTGTTTTTGCTTGGTTTTGGAACAAACCAATTTTGCTTCAGCTACTGCTGCCTGCTGCAAATTCGTCTTTAAATCTAAATCTTTTTTAAAACTGCTTTTACTTTTCCTTTCAAGCACCCAGAGGCACTGAGGGTCTACGCAGAAGACTGGAATCCTGACCCCTTCCTGCATTTAACCTCTCTAAGCATGGTGGGCTGGGGAATTCCAGGCAATTCTGTATTTTCAACAGAATCTTGAGTACTTAAATTCTACTGGATTTAACGGAATGTGAATATGCCTCATTTTCTCTGGAATGGGTCTGTGATATGAATTTACATCCACCCATCAACAGCAGGCTACAACTGGTTACTCCTGCTTATTTCTATTGCATTTTAAACCTGAAGGGAGCTTGAAACCTGGCCAACATCTACTCTCACTCAATTCACTAGAGAGCCAGAGTGGTATATACCCAAAACAATATTAAAAGCTATGCTATCTGCAGAATCAATACTATTTCTAGGTAATCTCAAAAGTGTGATAATGTTTGCAGTTCATAAACCCAATCACAGCTTATGTCACAAATAAAATTTCTGGAAATGGGAAAGCCATGGGGGGGGGGAGACGACAAAAGTTAAACTTTGTAAAACTGTTTAAGAATCTATCCTCAAACTCATTTTTGCCAAAATTATTCATATTCAAACAATAAACATATCATTGAAAGTATGACTACTGTAAACATAGGGATTATTACTATCTAATGCTGTAGATTGTCTTACATAAACCTTTTCATGTTATATATTATTAGACTGATCAAAACCTTATCTTACAAAGCCTTTGACTCATTGCTAAAGACATTTCCTAATTTTATCATCAGAAAAATGGTGGTGGTGGAGATGGCCTCAGCTTTTTCTCTCTCCAGGCTTCAAGTCTGTTTAGGAATGAGATACATCACCACAAGATACTGGAAAGGATGTAAAAGTGGGCAAAGGATACAATCAGATCACCTCTTAGTACTTTTACAACGGAACAAATGAAGTTGCCTTATACCAAGTCAGTCCAGTGGTCCATCCAGCTCAGAATTGCCTACTCTGAAAAACTGCACCTCTCCAGGGTCTCAGGAAGAGAAAGGTCCTTCCCAACTCTTACCACCTGAGATATTTTAACTGAAGATGCTATACTCTGAACTTGGAATCGTCAGTAAGCAAGGTGTGTGCTGTACCACTGAGCCACAGTCGCTTTCCATCGATCGATGAGCTTCGCTTACACCATCTCAGCAAAACTGACCACAACCCATTCAGCATGCCACAAAGTGTGCCATCAGGGTGCCCAGTCCTTTTGTAACTTGAGCTTTTCACTGGAGACCTTCCTCTCAAGCTGTACCCTCCTCCTTCTTGTTGTTTAGAGGAACATCATCCATCAAGAATTTCTCCAGCACAAGCCACAAGTTAACATGTCTGGTATTCTCTATGCTCGTTAATTCCAGTGGGGCTTGGCGGAGGGGAAAGTTCGCTACTGTATCATTATAACAGAGAAGCTAAGAAATTTGTTTTAAGTTGGATTTGTTGAAGAAATGAGAGTTGAATGAGCGGAAAGTTAACTATCTTTGTTCTATTTTTCCAAACATTGTTTTGGAAGTTTACACTTCAGTGTCAATTGCCAATGGAATGTGAAGCTTGAAAGTCAGTGGAAAAGCTATGTGTTCTCTACCAAGGTTACTGTTTCCTGCCCAGCTTTAATACCAATGGCGTCCACTGCCCTCTAGCACAGCAGAACATGCTGTTAAGTTGCCCAGTGCTGCAAAGCACACACAGATCAGCCTACACTCCCAGTTAAAGCCCTCAGTGAAACCTCAGAAGAATCTTCTTGGTGTAAACGCAAACTGCTCTCCTTTTCATGCAAAGGAGTCTCCAGATCACGTTTTACCCAGTAGTAAATAATACTGTGTGATACTAAGCAGAGTTACACCCTTCAGGGTCCATTCACTTCAGCGGACTGAGAAGGATGCTGTTCTTTTTAGGAATGCAATGATACTGCATCACTATGAAGGTAAGTTAATCAGTTAAGTTACAGTATTTAAACTTAGCAGGGAATAGAAAAGGGTTTCAACAGGAAATTCAGGAATGGCTATTTCCCTCCAAACTTGCTCACTTCCGTTCAAGCACAGATCCCGTGATGTAATGCAGGGACACTGCTTTATACATAGAATCATAGAGTTGGAAGGGACCACCAGGGTCATCTAGTCCAACTCCCTGCACAATGCAGGAAACTCACAACTAACTCTAACCCCACACCCCCAGTGACCCCTACTCCATGCCTAAAAGATGGCCAAGATGCCCTCCCTCCCATTGCTGACAGATGGCCATCTAGCCTCTGCTTAAAAATCTCCAGGGATGGTTTTTTCATGATTCTGTATTCCTAACTAATTCTGTAAGGCACAAAACAAAGCTACTGTTGTTAACAAGAAACATCATTGGCTAAATACATTCAAATGTTAAGAGTAATATGAGGAGACAGAATTGGCTTTATAATCCTGAGTAATTTTAAAAGGTTCTGATATTTAAAGAGCTCAATTTCTCCACCCCCACCAAGCCAGCTTGGTGGTTAAGAGTGGTGGTTTGGAGCAGTGGACTCTGATCTGGAGAATCGGGTTTGATTCCCCACTCCTCCACATGAAGCCAGCTGGGTGACCTTGAACTAGTCACAGCTCTCTCAGCTCCACCTGCCTCACAGGGTGTCTGTTGTGGGGAGGGGGAGGGAAAGTGATTTTAAGCTGGTTGGATTCTTCTTAAGTGGTAGAGAAAGTCGGCATATAAAAAACAACTGTTCTTCAAAGAAGGGCATTGAATGTTAGGGAATTGAAGGGAACTGACTCAAATCTGACTAGAACCCAAGATACCAAAAGTGTAGGCTGCAATATGTGTATCAGCCTGAAATTTTAACAAATACAAATATGTTGAAGAAGAAGCAGAAAAAAAAGAGGTCTCTGGTATGGAAAGTCATTGAGAAATGCTGAAATATTACCTTAAGGAGATGTTACTATTTATTTTGGTGCATTCTAAACAATTACCAAAATGTCCACCTGGGTGCTTTTACTATATTTATTAAGGTTGACACGCGGCTGCCTCCCCTACAGCTCTTCTACAATTACCCATGAGATAGTTCATCTTGTTAAATAATTCTACTACACTCCCAAGATCCACAAGATGGTGTAATTTGTCTTTATCAAAGTCTGTTAATTTTAGAACATTGGCATGTCTCCTGTTCTTTGAACTAAATACACTAAGGCTGCATTCAGACATCCTACTTAACTCTGGTTAACTGAAAAGGTGAATGAGCCTCCCCATTTCGTCTTCCTACTTTCTCACACAGAGAATTGTGGTGAAGACTCAGTCCACACACCTGTGTTCCTGCATCACAGGGAATCAGTTAGGTTTTTTAAACCTGCAATTCTCTGAGTGAGGTGTGTGTGTGTGGGGGGGAGAAGCATGTACCTGAGCCTGGCAACAATCCAAGCTGCTGCACCTTTTTATTTAGGGTCCACGTCAGTTTAAAGAAGGGGTAGGCAACTTCCGGCACAAGTGCCCCCCCCCCAAATGCAGTGTCTTCCTGAGATGATGTTGGTGCAATGGCAAACATGATCTGTAACAGGAGGGGATTATACTTGGCCAGACACACAAGCCACTGTGGTGTAGGGTTTAAGGTGTCAGACTAGGACCTGGGAAACCCAGGTCCAAATCCCCACTCACGCCATGGAAGCTTGCTAGGTGACCTTGGGCCAGTCTCAGCCTCAACCCTGGGAAGTATTGGATGGGAGGGTGGCCCTTACTATGAAGAGATTTGTGACAAATGTATTTGGCCTTGGACTAATAGGCTCTCAGATAATTTGGAGTCGGAGAGGGTAAGGAAGCTGCTCTCAGATGAAAACCCAAGGGTTTCTGTTGACTGCTAAATTTTGTGCCACCACGTCCAAAATTAGGATAAAATTGTTGGGATTACCTGTCTTATTATCTATGTACATAGTAGTATTCTCTTAGGATTTTATGTAGTCTCCAGTGTATTTAATACTTGAAATTTTGGGTTTTAATGTTGATGGGATTTTTGACAAATGCTGATTTTTTTTTTTTTTTGTATATGTCTGGCTATGTGTTGTACCAATAAATGACTGACTGACTATTGAATGGGAGACCTCCAAGGAATACCAGGGACATGATCTGGAGGCAGGCAATAGCAAACCACCTCCGAAAGTCTCCTGCCTTGAAAACCCGACAAGGTTGCTGTAAGTCAGCTGTGACTTGATGGCAAAAAAACTAAAAAAAAAGACACAGAACAAACCAAGCTCCAGAGGTGCTGACAGAATCTCAGGGATTCACCTTGGACTCACCAGGTAACTGTGCATGTCTGGGAGGCGATGACAGGCATAAGCTGCGCCTCTTCCCTTCTCCTGCACCACTGCCATTTAAGGATGATACACCTCTGTCTTAATACTAAATCGTTAATCTATCAAACAACTGCTGTTCAAAACTGCTTTTCTATGTAAGTATCACTGTGGCGCAGAGTGGTAAGCTGCAGTACTGAAGTCAAAAGCTCTGCTCATGACCTGAGTTCGATCCCGACGGAAGTCAGTTTCAGGTAGCCGGCTCAAGGTTGACTCAGCCTTTCATCCTGGGTAAAATGAGTACCCAGCTTGCTGGGGGTAAAGGCAATAGCAAACCACCCCGTAAACACAGTATGTCTAGTAAATGTTGAGATGTGACATCACCCCATGAGTCAGTAATGACCCGGTGCTTGTACAAGGGACTACCTTCATCTTTTTTACCACCAAGGGGGAAAAGTATCCAATTTCTGAGGTTAAGTGTTATTTATTTTATGCACTGTGTGCATCCCACTGGACCTATGGACTATCAAGTCTTCATCTGTGGCACCAGACATGAAGAAATGTCATCCTCTATCTCCCCCTTCAGGTCTCAGTCCTTCAACTTTTACTGACTTTACTGAACAAAATACCCCCCAAAACGGACCGAGTAGTGACAAATTACTGACCAATTTAATTGCAGCCTATCAATAAGTTAGCGTTTTAAAAGGAAAACTGGGACTTCATTTTTTTTTAAATTATCTGGCCTCCACCATCCCCATAGACAGCCATCACACACCTTTTTATTGAAAAAATAATAATATTTTTAAAGATAGGACAATGTCTTTATTATTGTACTAAAAAAAATTATGGGGAAAAAGATTCCTTTTATAAAATAATACTGTACTGCAGATAACAAAACAGGAAAACATACAAAAAATCATATATAAAATAATCATTATGAGAACAAAACATATTTACTGTAAGGTAGGACTGGTATATACTTCTAAATTTATCTTTGGGGTGTTTTTTTGCAGAAAAAAGAAGTTATTAATGAACTTTCATTTCTCAACAATTTTCTGCACTGCATCCACATGCATTTTCCCCTTTGTTCTCTTCTTCGGTCACTTTCTCCACTCCTTCTAGCATGAGCTGTGCCGTGTTGAATCCCACCATGTCCTTTTCCTCCGCAGCCTCCTTTATACGTTGGTTGCATCACTTAGCAACGCTGAAGCAATCATCCTCTTCTCGTTCTGTTCTTGTCCCAGCTTTCTTAGTTTTGCTTCCTTCTCTTTTATACTATGCTTTTCCCGGTCTATCTTCTTAAACCTTTCTAACTCCTCTGCCTTTTCCCTTTCATTCTTTTCTTTTTCGCTCCTTCTCTTTAATGGCATGCTGTTCATATTGCTTGTAATGAACATGAGCTGTTCTTGCCATCTGTCAAAGCTCCTGTGTGATATTAACATGGTATACCTTGTTTTCTTTTCCTTGATATAATGCGTCCAGATTTTGAAAACCCTCTTTCTATGTCTGCACTATCATGCAATAACGATAATGCTGCTTTCACTACCTTGGTAACCAGTGGGTATTTGGGATCTCCAGATGGGTTTTGTCTTTTCAAAGAACTGATTCCAGTATGAATCCATGTGGCAAGTTTCACTGGCAGGTTCATCTTTGAGTCTAAGAAGTTTCCATTCATCCGCAATCATGTCCAGTGGAATATCCCACTGGGAGTGCTGCTGCTGCTTTCATTATATCCTTGTGGGTTCCTTCTTTGACTCGCTGTGCTGGAGCTAAACACTGAAGATTTCTGAGGATGGGCTTTTCTAAAGATGACTGAAGTAAAAGGTATTTGCAGCCTGCTATGACTTTTTTTTGCTCCCCGTTAAAAAGAGTACCTGTTTCTTTTCAGAAAGTCTTTTAGTTCATCACAGATTCTACTTTCACTGATTACTTCTCTCACAGGTATATATGGTTCTTGTGCGTGTTTTTCGTTCACTGTGCATCACATGCACCGAAGGCTCTTCTCTCTCTGAGGGGAGAGCATCTTGCTATAGACGGGTGATTCCCTTCCGGTTCCTTGGGATAGGCAGGATGTAAACAAAACTAACTTCCTGTTTCCTGTTCGGAATCGCCCTCTCCTCTTCAGTTTTTCTTCCTGCCTCGCTGTGGGAAGGCAGTAGCTGGGGTTGCTCCGCAACCCACTTCCACAGACTGGCCATTTTAAAACAACCTCGAGGTCGCACTCCAACACGACTTCCATTTAAAGAGCCTACTGGTCAGACCGGCAACTTACGCGAACCGCTCCCGGTTCCTGCTGATCAGCTGGGGAGCGCATGGCGAACCATGCGACAAGCGCGCCCGACGACTTTCTCGCGCGGGGGGAGCTTATGGAGGGGCTTGTTCCAGTGCCCCCACCGCCTCCACACGGGCCCTCCGGCAGCCGCAAGGGCGGCAACGCGGAGCGGCAAGAGCGCCAGGCTTCCTCCTCGTCCTCCAGCAAGCGGAAGCCGCCGGACGCCGACTCAAAAAAGGATCGGGGGAAGAGAAAGACAGCCACCACCAACACAGCCGACTCTGAATCCGGCGGCGGGAAGAAGCACCGCCGGGACGCATCTCCCGCGGCAGCAGCGTGCTCATGTCCCAAGAGCACCAAGGGAGTCCGGAACACGGAGGCCACCGCAGGGACCACAAGCGACCAAGCTCCACAACCACTGGGTGAGCCCCAACCCCCTCCCAGCCAGCAGCCTGTCCAGCCCACTGGAGCACTGGGAGGTCAGTTCACCAGGGGGCCCCAGGGCGACCTTATCACCCTAATGAGCCAGGTCCTCAGGGAGGAATTTCCCTTTTTGCAGCCCGTGACCCAAGGGGGTCTGCAGCCGGCTCCCTCACAAGTGGCCCAGGGAGGCTCATGGACCACTCACCCCCATTACCCGACTAACCAAACAGGGGGAGAGGGAGGACCCAGCACCAGCACGGCTACGGGGAACCCTAAGCCCCATGGCACCAGGACGGGGAGGAAGAACACAAATACACCTGACCCAATGTAGAATGACGAATCCCCCTCCTCCTCCCAATATGATTCAGATGAGGGAGGGAAAGAGGAAGGCTAGTTCTCCTCTTCTGAAGGGGAGGGGGAACCCAAGGAGGAACAGCAGACACGGCTGTTTTGCAGGGAGGACTATCAGTCCATCCTCTCTAAAGCCATTATGGCCCTGGATCTCAATGAGACACCTGAGCCTGATGAGGGAGAAAAGGGGAAGGGCAGGCCAAGAGGCCTCAAAGAGTTTTCCCCCCGAACACAGTTCTCCACCAAGGTGGTCCCTTTCCCAGAATACTTTGAGCACTGGCTCAACCTGGAATGGGAGAAGCCCCTGGGCAACAGGCCTCTTCCTCGTAACATCACTAAACTTTACACCCTGGCCCCGCATGCAATGGAGCTCCTACGCCTGGCCCTAGTGGAGGGCCCAGTGGCGGCGCTTCAGTCACTGGGGCTTCTCTCAGGAGATGGCATGGGTTCTCTGAGGGACCCATTGGACAGGAAGGCTGACCAGGCCTCACGCAAGACCCATGAGGCGTTAGCCACATCCATACAAGCTTCCACGACGGCAACCCTTTTTGCGAGGGTGGCTATAGTGTGGGCAAGAAAACTCGCCACCCTTCTCCCCTTGAAAGACCGCAAGGCGAATGAGGGCCTCAATAGACTGATGAAAGCAGTCTCCTTTTTGGCGGATGCCACCCTGGACTCTATGACGCTTTCCGCAAGGGCCATGGGGACTAACGCGGTAACCAGGGAAGCAGAACAGGTGGACGCCCTGCTCTCACCCTGGCCGCAGGGGCTACTATATGCCTTTCCGCCGCTACCGATCATCCCCAAAGCACTGAGGAAGATCCAGCAGGAACAGGCAACGGTCTTGTTCATAGCCCCGGACTGGCCACGCAGACCGTGGTATTCCGTCCTCGGGGAGCTGTCCATACAAGAACCCTGGCGGCTCCCCACATTGCAGGACATGCTTCATCAGGGACCAATATGGCATCCGGACCCGGCTTGGCTGAAACTGACTGCCTGGGTATTGAGAGGCAGCGGCTTCTAAGTCACGGATACCAGCCCAGCGTCGTCGACACCATTCTGGAGGCTAGGAGACCCTCAACACAGAGAATCTACAATGCCTCCTGGAAGGCCTTTGTCAGATGGTGCCGTTGCAAACACGTGAATCCCTTAGCACCGTCCACAGCGGAACTGCTGGGATTCCTGGAGGACGGAGTACGCCAAGGCCTCAGAACACCCACTCTCCGTCAACAACTGGCCGCTATAGCCACAGTCAATCCCTTGAAGGGACACAGCACTTCTACCCATCCCCACATAAGGTCTTTCCTAAAAGGGGTCGCCAAAACATCACCGCCTGTCCGATATCACTTTCCATCATGGCGGCTTCACGTCGTTTTGTCGGCCTTGACTGGACATCCCTTCAAACCATTGACAGGGGTTTCCCTCAAATACCTTCGACTCAAGACGCTGTTCCTGACAGCAGTCACCTCAGCTCGCAGGGTCTCCGAGCTGGGAGCCCTCTCTATGAGGGAGGGACTCTGCGTATTCCACCACGACAAGGTGGTCCTCAGACCCGACCCGACCTTCGTCCCTAAGGTAGGATCCAGCTTCCACAGGCAATAGGAGATCCACCTGATGAAAAAACTAACCTGTACTATTTCCACCCATGTGTCACCTCACCCTTCTCAGACTGATCAAGCTTGCAAACCCAGCATCTTTTTTCAGACTAATGAAAAATATCCAGCTATAATTTCAAAACATTTCTCAACAAAAGGGAAGCCTCACACAAGTCAGTCTGTTAAGACTAACAAAATGTCTGGCAGGGTATAAGCTTTCGTGTGCCACAGCTCACTTCTTCAGACAAGTCAGTATGAATAAAGTAAGATCTACTTTTTCTAGGAATTTCTTCTAGCTTGAATGAATCTCCATCTTAAAATGTGCAGGATTCATAATAGTTATTGTGGTATCAATGTAAGCCACTTAAAATTAACAGCGACAGAGGCAGGAGAAGGAAAGCAGAAAACCAGTTCATATACTTCATCTAAAAACTAGTCAGAAGGGGCCAAGTATATAAAAAAAGAAATCTGAAACAAAATTCAATTTTTAGACACCATGTGTTTGCCCAATTGGGAAGGGATCAAGTTCAGCGATAGACTCTACATATTACATGAAAAAAAAAACTCTCAAGTTTTACTGATTTATAGAAAATGTCTATACCGTCTCTCCAGGGAGCCTTAAAGGTGGCTTAAAAAAGGCCGGCCATTTGCATTTCCAGTTTAAAGTCTGAATACAGAGCTGTGAAAGATTCCTGCCCAAGATCTTGGAGGGCCACTGCTACTCAGAGGGAGACACTATCCAGCTACACAGCTCAGTGCGAGGAAGCTTTATATGTTAGATCACAGAACCTGAGTAGGAAGTCAATGTGGCCCAGGAACAAGCCAGGCTGAGGGACTCTGTGATGCTATGTCAGTCCTGCAGGGGGCGCTCAGCTCAGACGTGGCCAACAATGGGCATCAAATCGTACCTCCACATGCACCACAGCCAACCAGTTTAGCTGAACAGCCCCAGGAATACTGGCAAAGTTTCTGGGGCTCAGCTAGTTGCCAGTGGCTGTCCAGAGCAGTGGCCCACTGGGAACTTCCCCTGCAAGTAAAATGGCCGGGTGTACGTACATAACTGCTGTCAAGTTGCACCCGACTCGCAGCAATCCCAGCAAGGGGCTGTCAAGGCAAGTGAGAAGCAGAGATGGTTTGCTATTGCATTCCTCTGTAGTGCCTTCGTCTGGGGTCTCCCATCCAATAAATGACCCTGCTTAGCTTACATGAGAAAGGCCATGCTGGATCAGACCACGGTCCCTCAAGTCCAGCAGTCTGTTCACACAGTGGCCAACCAAGTGCCTCTAGGAAGCCCACAAACAAGACAACTGCAGCAGCATTGTCCCACCTGTGTTCCAAAGCACCCAATATAATAGGCATGCTCCTCTGATCCTGGAGAGAATACATATGCACCATGACTAGCATCCATTTTTACTAATAGCCATGAATACCCCTCTCCTCCATGAACATGTCCGCTCCCCTCTTAAAGCCTTCCAAATGGGCAACCATCACCACATCCTGGGGCAGGAAGTTCCACAATTTAACTTCCCAGATCAGACTATACCATGCCATCTTCCCTCCCCACACCCAATATACCAGCAGAGAATCTACTATTACCATCCAGAGACTATCCATTCGTTGCTCTGAAAAGTCAGGAAACGTAGACATGAGCTTGGAACAAATTACCTTGTAAAACATAATTAATGGGATTCTTTCTAAAGGGTTGTTTGCTAGCAAGCTGTACCAAACACAAAAATCAACTGTCAGCCCTTTAGTAAACAAGCTAGTGGCATCTTCAGCTGTGATTTTTTTTTTTTTTTTGCTGCTGTTGTTGGAAACTTTTATTGTCTCTAAGAGATGGAGGACAACCGCTGCTTCCAGAGGAGCTGCTGTGCTAAAATCAATTGCTCCGAGTTATGATTAATAATGAGACAGAACACGAAAATGTGTGTGTGTGTGTGTCTGGGGACACTGAGTTTTATACAGCTTCTCTCCCAGATACAGTTAAGACTGTGCCCTGGCTCCTCTGAAGTCCAAATGCCGTAGAACCAATCTATTTATTTCAACCCTTCCCTGCTGCTCCTATACTTTACCAAAATGAGCAAAGATGGGAAACAGCGGAAGGGAAACTACCAGTGATAGACTGCAGAGGCTACTGCAAGCATGTTCAGGGCAGGGGAATGTAGTTTCTGTGGCACACAATGTTCATAGCAGTACCCATAAATAACAGGAAGCATGCGACATATTTCCCACATCGAATACTGCCTGTAGATACTGATGTGCATTGGCCACAGCAGCAACAGGGAATCTTTGGGGCAGAGAGCTTGCTTTTAATGCTGAAAGCCACAGGTTCAATTGTTAGCGCCTCCAGGTAAAGAATATCTGGCAGCAGGTCTCTGGGAAAGGCTTTGCTCTGCCTGAGAACCTGGAGACCCACCAGTACAGACACATATGGAGCTAGATAGATCAGTAGTTGGCCTTAGAATAAGTCAACTTCAAATGCAGGCTTCATTTCCCATAGTTTTTGCCCGCCCATGATCCTGCCATGTAGCTCTTCACACTGCCACATCCAGGCAAGATTCCTACACAGTTGTCCTCATTGGGGACAGATCTGTACCAGACTGAGGTTGCCAAAGACCTGGAAAACATCCAGCTACACACTCTAGCCCCCCTGCATTATTTCTGGAACGTTTGTGTGGGCACTGTGTGCACATTGTGTTATAGTCAGAGCAGAAATGCAGAAGCCTCACAAAGGTTAGTAGGGTTTTTAGCAAAAGCGCTCCTCAAATTGGAGATGATGGACTGAATTCAGTTTATGTACAACGTCTCAGTATTTTGCAATATGATTTTTTATTTTCTGCTGGTTATTAATGTTTTTCTCTTTAACATCAAGCTTCTCTGTTGTTTACTTCAGGTGATGTTTTCCCTGTATAAATGTCTTAGCATTGCAGTTTTTTAATGCAAGATATGTCTAGGCATTACAAAGTCCCCATACTCCCTACAGAACATATTTTTCATAAGAAAGTAGCTGATCTATTTGGTTTGCTCATAATTCAGGCACAAAGGTGGAGTTTTTCTTAATACTACAGCAATTTCCAAAGCCGAAGAAGAAGAGTTGGTTTTTATATGCCGATTTTCTCTACCTTTAAAGGAGAATCAAACTGGCTTACAATCTCCTTCCCTTCCCCTCCCCACAACAGACAGACACCCTGGGACAGGAGTCGGCAAACTCATTAGTCAACAGAGCCAAATATCAACAGTACAACGATTGAGATTTCTTTTGAGAGCCAAAACGCCTTTTAACAACCATTCATGCACGGGAGGTTTTGCCTTGGATTTGCCGCTCTCTAGATGCACATTTTCCCCATCTGCATTCTCAAAACTCTGCAGGGGGGCTTATTGTTGAGTTTTGAGAATCCGTATGGGGAAAATGTGCATCTGAGTGGCAAATCCAAGGCAAAACCTCCCATTCATAAATGGCCAATAACCCCCCATGCAGAGTTTTGAGAATCTGGATGGGGAAAATGTGAATCTGAGTGGCAAATCCAAGGCAAAACCTCTCATTCATAAATGGTCTTTCGCCTCACCTACCTGCCCGGTCCCTTTAACCGGAGATGCCAGGGGGTTGAACCTGGGACCTTCTGTGCGCCAAGCAGAGGCTCTGCCGCTGAGCCACGGCCCCTCCCCATGACCCTCCAGGGTCTCAGGGGGAGGCCTTTCCCATCACCTTCTTGCCCGGTCCCTTTAACTGTAACAGCCGGGGGTTGAAGCCGGCGCCTCCCGCCGCCTGGCCAAACGCACTACCCAGGCTGGCGGGCCGCCGCATGAATTCCGCTGAAACTTGGAGCTGGGCTAGGGGCGTGGCTGGGACGCCGCCGGACCACCCCCTGCCCCCCGGGGCTCTCGGCGCCGCTCCAGCGCCGCCCAGCCCCAACGTCCTGTGCTGCTTGGCTAAATTTAGACGGGGGGGGGGCGCCACCGAGGGGCCTGGCCGGCACCCCCTCCAGCCTGGCCAGCGGCCATGAGCCCTGGCGCATCCCCGCCGGCGCTGCCCTCCTGCGCTCGGCCCGGAGGTTCCGGGGCTCACCGTGCTTGCCGTAGTTCTCCTCGCAGCCCGCCAAGCCCGCCGCCTCGCTCGGCCCTGCCTGCCGCCGCCTCCTCCTCAACGCCTCGGCCTCCTCCGCCAGCCAAAACCAGCGGGAAAAATCGCTGGTTGGCTGCCGCCGCCTACCTTGGCGCCGCCGGCCCTCGAGCGCCGTGTGCAAAACCCGGCCGGGGAGGGAAAGGGGGGGAGGAGGAGGGCGCTTTCTAGAGCCACACTCAAGGGGCTAAAGAGCCGCATGCAGCTCGGGAGCCGCGGTTTGCCGACCACTGCCCTGGGAGGTAGGTGGGGCTGAGAGAGCTCTAAGAGAGCTGTGACTAGCCCAAGGTCACCCAGCTGGCTTTATATGTAGGAGTAGGGAAACCAACCCAGTTCACCAGATTAGAATCCACAGCTCATGTGGTGGAGTGGGGAATCAAACCCAGTTCTCCAGATTAGAGTCCACCACTCTTAACCACTCTACCACACTGGCAAGCCACTTTTAAACTGAACATTGGTTTGTCTGGTTCAGCAATGGGAACAGCTGGCTGATAACACCCAAGCAATTATTCTGCGTGTATCACTTATTTGGATCAAGGTCCCTGCCGATGCAATAGAGGTATAGCCAGTGCAATTGCCTGCGACAGTTTCAAGATTACTGGCAACTGTTTATTATTGTGAAGCTATACTGTTGATACTATGACCGCTTTTGCTATTTGTGTCACACTAATATGCTAATGGAAAGTTGTTAAGTAACATCAAGTTGACCCTAATTTTTTCCTATGGCGCCTGCAGTCTTTGAAGCAACTATGTACCCCCCCCACACACACACACAGGATTAGAATTTCTCTCATTTACAGCTAAGATAGGCAGGTCAGGCCTGTCCAGTCAGTGCAGTTCGAAAGAGAGGCAACACGTAGAGAAAGCACTTCCAATATTACACTTAAAAGTAATTTCCATGGAGGACACAGGGGCATGAAAGACCCTCCCCCCTCCAACTGTTTAACACAAGGGTGTCAAACATAAGGCCTGCAGGCCGGATTCGGCCCCTTGAGAGCTCTTATCTGGCCCATGAGGCAGCTACCCCTCCCGCCCCCCAGGCTGGCGAGGTGTGGCCTGGCCCGAACAAGTGACATTCATGCTATATCTGGCCCTTGTAACAAATGAGTTAGACACCTCTGGTTTAACGCATCAAACTGAACACCACAGCAAACTGTGGTCAGATCCAAGACAGGGAGTCTTTACTCTTCACTGAGTCCACATAAAATGGGAGGAGAAAAGGGCCCACGCCAAAGCCCTGCCCCCAAACCACAAATTACAGCTTGTTCGTGAACGCTGAATGACTACAAACAGGAGGTCAGTTGGTGAAGATGGACAACAAGAAACAGAAGAAGTCTGGCATTTAGATACTGACCTCTGTAGAGCCCAAAGAAGCCTTCGTAGCGCAGCACTTTCTTAGCACAGTCGAAGCTGTTCTTGTACATCAGCTCCCCCACAAAAGACCCAGTGGAGCGCTGGTTCTGCATTCTGGTTTTCACAAGGTCGATTGGATATACTGCAGTGGCTCCAACAGCTGTATGTAAGTTGTGAATTAAAAACAAAACAAAAAGGAGTTTGAATGTAGACGCCTTCGTTGTAGCAGGTCTTTTGCCAGTGAGCCTCAGGGCTTACATTCCCCCCTCTGCCCAAAAGATCCCACCCTAAGCCCCCACAAGGATACATCGCGATCTATTAATACCAACTTGTTGGTGGTCCCCGGTCCTAGGAGTGTGCGGCTGTCCTCGACAAGGGCCAGGGCTTTTTCGGCCCTAGCCCCAGCCTGGTGGAATTCCCTTCCTAATGACATCCGGGCCCTGCGTGACTTGAAAGAGTTCCGCAGGGCCTGAAAATGGAGTTATTCCACCAGGCCTGTGGTTGAGGGCAGTTGCAGGTTGTCATTAGTGCTGGCCTCCCTACTTCCCTCTATCTCCCCACGCCTACTACTGGTCTACTGTTGGTGTGGGTTCCAGTTTTTCGAACTACATCTGAACTTTCCAGCAACTGCTTTGTTTACCGAGCGCCCTCGATGTTTTAACTACTACTATCTGTTTTAATATTTTTAATTAAGAAATGTGGATGTTATTGTTTTATTGTAATTGAATTTGTTGTAACCCGCCCTGAGCTTGGCCTTGGCTGGGGATTGAGGGCAGAAATCAGAAGTGAGGGAAGAAATTAAAATAAATAATCAAACAAACAAACAAATACACTGCAGGTGCCACAGAGGACTGACTGTTACTTGCATGTGTGTGTGTGTATGTGTGTGCACATGCTCATGGCATATAGAAAACTAGGAGGAGGCCCATGGAGTTCCCTGCTTTGAGATTGTAGTCACTGTCCTCTTTGGAATATTTTCCTAGCCACCTGCCATGATATCAGTTTGCTTTGCATTAAAACATTCTTAGAGGCAGGGAAACCAGGCAGGGAAAAAAACTCCCAGGGAGTTCTAGTCTGATGTAAGCAGCATTGGTACACCATTTCAGATTGACTGCAATGGGTTCAGGCATGCCTAACTTTGCATAGGATCCGGCTGTTAAATCACTTAACAGGTACAAGGAAACGAACCACATACATAATTTCCCTACATGCTGCTAGCCCTTTGCACAGTCGTAGTCACTGAACTTCAAGGAGCCATGCAATTTTTCAATTCTCCGTTCAACAGCCGAGCCAAGTGCCGGTTCTGATTTTCATGACGCTCTGCCAACCTCTGGTGAAAAGCCACGTTCTCTATGGGCAAGGGCATTCTTACACTGAGTGGATGGCAGCAGGAGTCAGACCAATATAGTTCTTGTCTGTAGCTGAGATTAGTCCTAAAGTACACTTGAATCCTTAAGTCAATCAGGGAGTGCACAAAACTGGGGCAGGCTAAACAATTTAGATACCTGTTTGTAAGCTGCAGGCTTCTTTATTGTGGGGAGGTGTTTAAATAAGGGAGGGGGGGAAGAGCAACAGAGGGGAAAAAAATCAAACTTTCATTTACCTCCAGCAATGGAACCAAGGGCAAACCTGTAGGCAGATTCTGCCACCTGGACAAGAATTGGTCGAGACAGTTCACCGGGAGCTTGCTGTGAGTGAAGAATTTAAACAGAAGACGAAAGGAAAATTATTATTCATTGCAATTGTGCAGTGAGTATGAATCAAGCGTTTAACACAGCTACTGACCAGTAGAAGAAAGTGGGCTGGATGCCACAGAATAGATCTGCAGGATCCAATCCAGTGGTTGCTCACCACTATAGATCAAGACTAAATGCAGGGTCATCTGCCAAAGCTGGAGGGCGAGAGATTCAAAACATAAAGGGAAATATTTCTTCACACAACACATAGTTAAATTGTGGAACTCCCTGCCCCAGGATGTGGTGATGGTTGCCAACTTGGAAGGCTTTAAGAGGGGAATGGACATGTTCATGGAGAACAGAAGAAGAAGAGTTGGTTTTTATATGCCGACTTTCTCTGCCACGTAAGGGAGAATCAAACCGGCTTACAATCACCTTCCCTTCCCCTCCCCACAACAGACACCCTGTGAGGTTGGTGAGGCTGAGAGAGAATGACTTGCCCAAGGTCACCCAGCTGGCTTCGTGTGTAGGAATGGGGAAACAAATCCAGTTCACCAGATTAGCCTCCACTGCTCATGTGGAGGAGTGAGGAATCAAACCCGGTTCTCCAGATCAGACTCTTAACCACTACACCACACTGGCTCTCATGTCGACTAGTCAAAATGAATACTAGTCATGATGCATACCTATTCTCTACTATCTCAGAAGAGCACGCCAATTATATTAGGTGCTGTGGAACACAGGAAGGATGCTGCTTGCAGTTGTCTTGTTTGTGGGCTTCCTAGAGGCACCTGGTTGGCCACTGTGTGAACAGAATGCTGGACTTGATGGGCCTTGGACTGATCCAGCATGGCTTTTCTTATGTTCTTAAGCGAATCATTAAAGAAGTTGCTTGCGGTTTTGAGCACCTGTAAAACATATTCCAGTCTGGCTCTCCTACGGGATTTGTTTGCAGAGCCCTGCCAGGGTCTTAAGAACATAAGAACATAAGAAAGGCCCTGCTGGATCAGACCAAGGCCCATCAAGTCCAGCAGTCTGTTCACACAGTGGCCAACCAGGTGCCTCTAGGAAGCCACAAACAAGACTGCTGCACCACCTTGCCTGTGTTCCACCGCACCCAAAACTGCTCAAAACTGCTTTCTAAAAAGAAGTTCAAAGAGTTGCAAGAGGCAAGTGAGAAAAGAACATATATTTCCTCCCGTTTCTAAATGCATACGCATACACAACATACTGGAGTGCAACAGGAAGGTAACTGCAAGAAAAAGAAAAGTATTCAAACAAGGTTAACGGCTGTTTTTTTCTTCTTCTACATTCATACACCATGAGTATTCAAGACAAAAACGGGCAATAAAAGTAATGCAATGATGCCACTTGGGTTACTGCACATGCATAGTTAATTCCCAAGCAAAACATTAGTCCAAGTTGAACAGGGTGCAGTAAAGTATCATTTACGAGAACAGGAAGGTGAGTTATTGCCATTTAGATAGCTCACAGTACTGAAAATCAAAGATTAACACAAGACACAAGAAAGAACAATAGTAGTACAAAAAAAAAGAAGAATCCAGGTATATCTCAGAAAGACAGCCTTTTGCTTCTGCACTGCATAAAATTCTGTTTTACAATCTTTGCTCAAATTTCCAAGCACCGTAAGAGCTGGTGGGAGGGAAAGGAAGATGAACACACACACCCCTGCATAAACCCTTTCTTCTGCTTAAAAGGGGCTCACTGAATTGAGCCTGAAATTACCTCAGGCAGAATAAAAGATATGCAATGAACAGAACATTCGTTCACTCAAGAGATCTATGGTTGTATGTGCTACTGATATGCGGACCAAGATATTTCTGGGATTGACCAAACGCTATGGTACACAACAAAAGAGCATCGACACAGAGACCTCTCTCCTCACAGCATCCTTAACGGTGCAACTCAGCTTGCCACAAGGACTGTCCACGTGGCATAGAGAGCCATTCGCCAAGACTGCAAGGAGAAGCCACCGCAAAACGTGACGCTTTGCAGCAGCCTCCTCCCAATATGTGAATGGGCTCTTTTTGCTTACCTCTTCCTGCAATCTCTGAGATAGGTTTTGGGAGTGAGCTAATACGAGTATATCGTAACATACTTGCTCCTGAGGAAAGGCTAAAAATGCTGTAGGGTGATATTGGGCGGGAGGAGGCAGCCAAGTGAGGAGGGCCTGGCTCAAGGCCTGCTAGACCCAAAAATGTAGCCTGCATCAACTCATTGTGGTCAAACTGGCGTCTCTGCACAGACCCAGAGTGCAAAGGAGGGGGCGGGGGGAGAACCCTCGAGCTCTCAACATACAGAACTCGGTTTGACTTAAGTGATACTTTTAGAAAAACAGAACTACACCCAGGTCTGTGTCAGTTTTCTATACATGAAAGAGATCCAGGAAAAAAAAAAGAGGTTTGAAAAACTGGCCAAGTTTTTCTCTCTTATCTTTTGCTCCACGTAACAATCGATCATTTCCCACTAAACCCTACCAAGATATAAGAGCAAAACAAAAAAGGTTTTTTTTTTTAAGATTTGAAACGATCGTGACAGACTAAACAGAACCATCGTTCATTTCAACACTTTTCTGCAGCCGGCGACAGAATAGATGTTCAGCCCTTTAATGTACTCCCCCCCTCCCTTCTGAGCAGACTGCTCTGCAGACCGGGTGCCAAAACCAAAATCTAGGGCAGAAAGCGTGAAGTTCTCTTTCCCTCATTAAAAGTATGGCAAGGCAGGATTTGGGGGGGGGGTGTCTAAAACCTCTTCAGCAAGTGAGCTAAATCCACACACACCCCAAAAAACTTATTAAAATGACATCTTTACGCCCTTTTTTGGTTTTTGTTTGGTTTACCATTACAATCAGATCAATCTTAATTTAAAAGAAGAATTTAAAAAAGTAATCTTTTTTGTTTCCCAGTTAAGTGAAGATATAATTGTGTGTCCCCGTCCCCACCCCAGAGCACATTTCTTACATCTAAAACTGCAAAGAAATTAAGTGCAACATTAATGCGACAACAGGAGGCCAGCGTAGGCTACTAATTGCTACTGGGGAGGACTGCTGAGGAACACCGAGAACATGGTTAATCTCCCTCTCCCAGCCACCCTGTCTGCCTCCTCACCTGTCTCTGAGCCTCTGCCAGGTTGTACGGCAACGTTCCCTCTTCCAGAGGAGCAATTCTTTCAATATCAGCTAACGTCATGCGCCTGGGGAGACGAAGCCATCACGAAACAGAAATGTACATTAACGAGATGGGAATGAAACTGAAGTTACCTGCCTTAGTGGGCACTATGCTAAAGTCTGTTTTATTTCATAGCAGTTGTTGTTTTCTACAACAAAGGAACGGTAATTTTCAACGTACCCCCGTGGCTCATATAAATCTGCTAACTGGAACAAGATGTCAACTTCCATGGGTGTAACCTGGCCAAATTTCTGAGCTGCCAGAACAAACTCCTCTGCAACAGAAAGTGGGGGAAGGGGGAATGAAAAACTAACCAAACAACATTGCAAGTTATCTACAAGGTCCCAGAATCACCAACATTTAGTATTAAGCTGTAATAGGAGGGGGAAACTATTGCTGATAGTGTGCTTGCCACTGTGCTTGTTTTAAATGTTATGTCCCTCATGCAAATAGGTGAAGCAAGTCTGGTTCTACAGCTGAGTTCTAACAGTATGACTGAGGATATCTGACATACGGTATCAATCAGTTGTGGGTCAGAGTGGGGAAAAAATAGGAGACAGAGATGTGGAACTTTTCTTGCAAGTACGTCCCAGTAGGATACATTAATGGATGGTTGGCACTGCAGAGGGAGTTCTCTATAAAAGCGGTTAGATAGAGCAGATAACAGCTTGTTGCAAGCTTGTAGATCAGCTTACTGCAATACCAATACAAGCTGATGGAATTTTTTGTCTACCCTTGAAGGTCACTTTAATAGGCTGCCAATTTGGCACAAATCCTAGGAAGTTTTTTTTTTTTGTGTGTGAAACTTTTAAACATCTTTACATCCACTGCTCATTCAAAAGCCTGCCTTTAGGACCTTTTGCTGAAATTAAAAACAAAGCAAAAGCTCCCCAAAAACTAAGCAGAGAAACAAGAGCAACAGGAAAATAATACAGGCAACACAATAGGTTTGGAGAAGTCTGGTTTTCTCGGGGTAACCTTGATAACTCCAAAGAGGAAGGGAAACAAAAACTGCGTAGAAACAGCTCCCAACGTTTCAACTAACCTTTAGTGACTTCCACGCCTTTTCTGTTTCTAGCCAGCGTGCTGTAGATTTTTCTAATGAGTTCCATGTTATTAAGAAGGCTATTAAATCCATTAAAATAGGAAAAACTGACTTGATGAGAAGTGGTACCTCCAGCAGCCTAAAACAGAGAACAAAATGGGGAAAGCAGGAAGAGAAAGAAAAGATAGTTTTTCGGTGGTTTTTTTAATTTTTTTTTTTTTTTTGGCAACACCAGGCAAAATGTTTGAGCAGGGGAAGATTTGGGGAATATTGTTAGTTTTTTTTTAAGACAGCAATGGAAATAGCAAGGGATTTTTAAAATGAAAAATGAAAAAAAAAGAAGCCTATAATAGATTCTTAAGTTACTGAAGCTAATCATGACCAGCATTGCAAGCTGCTTCCCCCATCCAGCGAAAACTAAACAAACACATATGCAGGATTATAATAACATGGCCAGTGGTAATTTACAGAGTTCAAGTTTCAATACCGTTTCAGTTGGAAAATGTTTTATAAGTTGCTTTACTTCTTCTAATGAGCAAATCTCAAAGGCTTAAAATGCGAAGTATATTAATGTCTTGGAGGGAGTGGGGGGGGGGGGGAATCAACAAGAATCCCATCCCAGCATGGGAAAGAGGGCAGCTTTATTATTTAAATGGAGAGAAACATTGCATTGCCAAAGCCAGCAGTAAAATTCTCTCAAAGGCCACTCAGACTTTGCTTTTAGGATCATCTTCAAAATGCATCAATGATATTGTCCCAAACAAATGAAAACCCCATTTGTGAGCAAATATTCCTGATTCCCACTAGAAACTCAAGCAACTTAATATGGGAGGTGAAATTTAGGGAGGCAAAACATTAAAAATTTAAATGATTAAATGCTAAAGAATCATTTGCCATTTATATACGGCTGCAAACATTTTTCAAAGTTTGGAAAACTGTAAAAGGTTATTTCCTGTACATTCCATGATCATCTGTACCTGCAGAACATGTATTCTTCCACTGCTGGCCTTACTATTAGTTACACACAGGATTTACACTGGAGCACATAAACATGTTAATCTTTCTTAACAAAAATCAGTAGTAGAGCTGGTAACAAGTAAGAATATTTATGTGGGCTACACAGAATGAGTGTCCGATTGTCTGAATGGTTGCTTTATTACACAAAATTTATATACTATGGTTTGATTGACTTTGTGATGTAATATGTTTGGGGAGGGGACAGCTAAACTGAGATTCAAAATCATGGTTTGCATTTGGCTTATTAATCATGATTTCTGTTGGCTTTTGAATACCAAAAAATCTGAGTTTGTTCAGCTGCAGTGTCCCTTTGAGTCTCCTGCATAAAAAGAAGGAAGCACATACCAACAGAAAACCTGGAAGCTTGTGCCATGATTAGACGCACTTACGGTGGTGGCGAGGGTAGTTCCATTGGCGCCTGAGCGCTGCGGAGCTGTGCGCCGCTCCTCCGCCAGCATAGTCTCCCCGTGGCGCAGATCACGGCAGAGACTTGAGGTGCCAGCATGGGGGGGCATTCCCGGGGTTTTCTGGTGGGAGGAGCCGCCGTCTGGCATTGACCTAAGCCCAGACCTTTTTGATCATGGCTCCATCTCTGTGGAACGGACTCCCTGAAGAGGTGAGAGGGGCCCCCTCCTTGGAGATCTTTAGGGGGTGCTGACCTGTTTGCCAGGGATTTTGAGGGGATTTGAATGGCAAGCTTCTTTTGAGCAGGCAGGAGGGGATTTGGGGCTTGTTATTTTACCTTTGGTTTTAGCTGGGCATGTTTTAACTATTATCATTAAGTCACCTTGAGCCAAGAGGAAAGGCAGGTTATAAATGTTTTAATAAACAAGCAAATAAAATATGGCAGAGAAGTAGCAGGGTAATCTGGTCTTCCCTACCATCTCAACAAAGCCAAAGAACAAAAGGGGCTGCCTTTTTCCCTCTGAAACCTCAGTCTTGATCACTGAGAACATTAACACTTGCAAAGGAGAACAGCTTGGTGTTTGGTAATATAGATACTGGCATTACTATCCCATATTCTGACCAACATCTTTGTTAGCAAAGCAATTTTCTATCGAGTTCATACTTAGGAACATCTGAATCAAGAAAAATTGAAGGAGGGGTAGTCTGTACTGCAGATATATTAGAATGTGGTTGCTATGCTACTAGTCCTAAGTGGTTTGACATTATTGAAGCTAATGTAGTGATGCACTTGACTTAACAATAGCCTTTACAGAATGTGACTCAGAACTTGATCTCTGTGAAAAAAGAAAATAATTAATAAATACTAAAAAAATGAAAATAGGTACCAAAGAAAAACAGTGTTTCACTTACCTGTAACTGTTGTTCGTCCAAGGTCTTCTGTGCAGGCACACATTGGGACTGCGCACGCGCAGGCCTGCCACCAGGAAGATTCCATAGCTTCTAAAGGCTGGAATAGGGGGCACCGCACTCTCTGCGCATGTGTCCGTTTTCCCGCCGAAACGGAGCCCTCTAGAGGGCGGTGCCACCCTATTCCCTCAGTTCTTTCTCCTGCCAAGTTGTTCTGCAAGCAAGCAAAAACAGTAAAAAGCTCACAGTGGGACAGGAGGGAGGGAATGTGTGCCTGCACAGAAGACCTTGGACGAACAACAGTTACAGGTAAGTGAAACACTGTTTTTGTCTACAGGCTTCTGTGCAGTCCCACATCGGGAGATTATATAGCTACTCACCAAGGAAGAGGGAGTGAGCTGTTAGTCAAACAATAAATGTAAGACTGCTCTCCCAACTGCAGCATCTTTTCTACTTTCAGCATCCACAGCATAGTGATGAACAAAAGTATCCGGAGAAGACCACGTGCCTGCTCTACAAATGTCCTCCAGGGGAACACCACTCCGGAAGGCTGCAGACGACAGTGCTCTAGTAGAATGTGCTCTGAGCAAATCAGGACATTGCACATCAGCTTGTCGGTAACAGGTCTGGATGGTCTGGACTATCCACCTGGATAAAGAAGCTGAAGAAGCCGGCCAACCCTTCTTGGGTCCCGCAAAGCAAACAAATAAAGAATCAAATTTTCTAATGTTTCTTGTACGCTGTAAGTAACACAATAAAGCTCTTTTAACATCAAGCGAATGAAGCGCCTTCTCAGCAGGGGAAGTAGACTGCAGAAAGAAAACTGGTAATGAAATAGTCTGGGTTAGATGGAACTTAGACACCACCTTTGGTAAAAATTCACAACTGGGCTTAAGGACCACCCTGTTTGGAAAAAAAGTAAGTAAAAGGTGGAGAGGCCCTTAAGGCTGCCAGTTCACCAACTCGACGAGCTGAAGTTATAGCCACTAAGAAACAAACCTTCTTAGATAAAACAGAGAGAGGGACAGTGGCTATTGGCTCAAAGGGTGATAACATCAACCTGGAGAGGACCAACGATAATGACCACTGTTCAATTTTCCTAGGAACTGGGGAAACAAATTGTTAAGACCCTTCAAAAACAACTTAGAGGTGTAATGTGAAAAAAGGGAGCCCCCATCTATCCACATATGAAAGGCGGAGATGGCGCCACATGCACCTTAATTGAAGAAACAGAGGCCTGTCTCCTTCAGCAAAAACAAGTACTCTAAAACCTTGGGTAAAGGGGCTGAGTGGGGCCGCAACCCCTGAGCTCTAGCCCACTTAGAAAAACGGAACCATTCACAAGTGTAGGAATAACGGGTAGTAGGTTTCCTAGAGCTAAGTAGCACCTTTAACACATTCTTAGAAAAACCTACTCTAGTGGCAGGATCCGACAGGCTGTTAGTCGAAGCCTGTTGGGATCTTGATGAGGAGTCCCTCTGTAGGACAAATGGTCGGGTACAAGGGGGAACCGAGACCACGTGCCCTGTGCTAGCATCATAACGGTTGTGAACCAAACCTGTCGGGGCCAAAAAGGGGTAACCAAGATACAACGGGTTTTGTACAATTGGATTCGCTTGACCACTTTCACTAGGAGGGGCAAGGGCAGGAAGGCACAGAAAAGCCCCTTGTCTCATGGGATTGTGAAGGCGTCCCCTATGGAGTGTGGGTCGAACCCTGCCCTTGAGCAAAAGGTTGACGCCTTGGTGTTGTCTGTGGTTGCGAACAAGTCCACATCGGGAAAACCCCAATGCAGAAACACTGGTTCTATGTACTCCCAGTTTAGTGACCATTTGTGATGAGGCGCGAAGTTTCTGCTTAGATCATCTGCTAACACGTTGTTGGACCCTGCAATGTGCACTGCCTGTAAGGCAAAATTGTATTGATGGGCCCAATCCCAAATCCTTGTGGCCTTCCTGCACAGCGATCAGGAGACTGTGCCACCCTGTCTGTTGACATAACTCATTGCGGTGGTGTTGTCTGTCTGAAGTAGAACATATTCGTCTTGGAGAAATTCTGTAAAAGAGAAAAGAGCATTCAGAAAAGCCCGTAATTCCAATAAATTGATATGAAGGGAAGTTTCAGGATGAGACCATAGTTTCAGGATGAGACCACGGGTCATCACAGTAAGCGCCCCAACCCAATAAAGAGGCATCAGTAGTAACCACTTTAGTAGGGACAAAAACACCAAATGGAACACCAGAGGTAAAATTCTCCTCCATTGACCATCAGGTAAGTGACCTAAGAACAGCCCTCGGGATGGAAAATTTCTTAGATTGCAAGTGGATGTATGGATTAAAAACCCTAACAAACCAATTCTGCAGGGGGCGCATGTGCGGTCTCGCATATGGGACCACTGCTGTAGTGGAGGCCATCAAACCCAGGACTACCTGGCTATCATGAGCAGGGCAAAAACAGACCAATTGGAAACCCAAAACTAATTTCCTTATGGTTCCCCGTCTATCATCTGGTAAAAAGGCTCTACCAAGAGAGGCATCCAGAATAACCCCTATGAATTGGATAAGTCTAGTGGGGTCTAGTGTAGACTTAGAAAGTTGACCAAATGACCCAGGGTCTGTAACAGATCCACAGTAGTCTGGGCGTGAGTCTGAATTAACTCTCTTGTGGAGGCGGTGATAAGTCAGTCATCGAGATAAGGAAAAATTGTTATGCCCTGAGACCTAAGGTGTGCCACAATCACTGCCATACATTTGGTAAACACCCTTGGGGCAGTGGAAAGACCAAAGGGGAGTACAGAATACTGGAAGTAACGGCACCCCCACCTCGAAACGGAGGTATTTTCGATGCTCAGGATAAATCCCAATATGGAAATACGCATCTTTCAAATCAATTACATCAAACCACCAATCCGGGTTTAATAAAGCGAGGACATGTTGTAAAGTTAACATCCGAAACTTTTTATTAACTAAAAACTTATTTAAACACCTAAGATCGAGGATGGGCCGCAGGCCCCCATCCTTCTTCTCCACTGAGAATAACCTGGAGTAAAAACCAGAACCCAGGGAGTGCATAGGCAGAACTTGAACTGCTCCTTTCAAAACCAGTTCTTGCAAGGCTTGACCCAACGAAGGTAGTGTCAGGAGAGAAGGGCATGGTGGAGGTATAACATGTGGTAATGTGACAAACTCTAAACAGTAACCAAACTGAACTATGTGTAAAACCCAACTATCGGTGGTGATGGCCTGCCAGGCTTGTATGAAAGGGACCAAGTGGTCACCAAACTGAACCACAGAGGGTACCCCCTCCCCCTCCAGTCAGAAAGCTGGCTTCTGGCCTTGCTTGGGTGAGGAAGGTTTATTTCCAGGGTTGTGAGGTCTGTTAGGCCTACGCCTGTTTTGCTGGTAAGGTTGGTAGAGTCTATTCTGCCAATACGAAGGATGGTTTTGCCCTTGTCTAGGCCAACGATTATGAGATTGGCGATCCCTGTATGAGAAATGAAGTCGCTGGAAGGTGGAAGGAGGTGGCGCTGAAACCCCCATATACTTGGTGGTTTGTTTCTGGGCCTTCAACTGTTTCAATGCCTCATCCGTTGAGGCAGCAAACAAAGTTTTACCATCAAATGGCAAGTCCTCTATGTGATTTTTCCCATCCTGTGACAAGCTGGTGGATCTCAGCCAGGAAAACCTCCTCAGGGACACAAAGGCGGCCATAGCTCTGGCTGAACAGTCGGATCCATGACGGCCAGCATTCATCTGCTTACTGGCCAACCTGACACCCTCATTCATAACCACTTTTGACAAAGATTTCTGCTCCTCAGGCAGAAATTCCATAAATGTATTCATTCGGTTCCATAAGTAACCTTGGTACGTAGCCATAAAGGCTTGATAATTGCCTATACAGAAACCAATGGCATCTGCAGAATAGCCCTTCCAGATATGAACATCAATTTTCCTGCTATCTTTATTCACAGGAGTGGAATTAATGCCTTGGTGATGTTTGGCTTGAACCTCCGCCACTATCATCGAGGAAGTAGGGGGATGAGAGAACAGAAATTCACATTCAGACGGTTGAATCTTGTAAATGTTCTCCACTTTCTGTGAAGTGGATGAACAAGTGGAGGGTTTCTCCCAAACTCTTTTAGCATTGTCCATAAAGTCTGACAAAACTGGCAGAGAAACTGTCAAAGGAGCCTCAGAATAGATTGGTGCCAAAATTTTCTCCTTAGGCTTAGGAGCAGATGAAGTAATGTCAATCTCTAAGGATTTAGCCATACATAGCATTTGTTCAGTAAAGCCCCGAACATCCTCATTGGGCGAGCCAGGAAGAAGACTACTGAGGGTCTCATCAGGGGACGGATCCGAGGGAGCCTCGGAACCAACATCAAAGTGGCACTGGGGTGAATCTTTGTCAGAGTCCGATCCACTGCCGTGAACAGAAAATTGAGAATCCCCAGCTGGACCTGGAACCGGAGGATGCCCTTGGGACTGGAATGGCGCCAACGGTGCCAACTGTTGATGAAAAGTAGGTGAGAATCATGGCATAAAATAAGGGTTCCACTGAGTGGGATTCTGCATAGGCCACTGCTGGGGCCACCAAAGATGTGGACCCGAGGGCTGTTGAGTTGGCATGGATCCAAGCGCCTGCGCTGAAGTAGAAGGCTGGGTTGGAGCCGAAGGCACAGAGGGTAAAAACATAGATTTCGCCAACTCCAAGTCAGACATGGAGAACTCCGGGAAAGCTACCTGGGAACCAGGGGACTCAGACCTCAAATGAGGCAAAGGGGTTCGAGGAGGAGGTGGAGTGGCCGGGTCCTCCAAAACAATCGGATCCGTGTTGCTTGGGACCAAAGAGACCGCAGCAGTGGGTTTAGAGGCTTTAGTGGATTTGGCAGACTTCTCCAAGTGCTTCATCTTGCACTTGGCTTTCTTGCCACCCGGTTCGGAGGAGCTCTTCTTCTGAGCCTTGGACTCAGACGAGTCAGACCGTCGCTTTTGATCCGAGGGGACTGGATCCACAGTCATGGAACCAACCAGTTCCAAAGGGACTGATTGCTCACGCCCGGCTGAGGAACTCAACGCTGGCGTCTTTGAGCATAATAAAGCCTTTTCATACAGCCAAGACTTAAGCTTATCAGCCCTGGCATTTCTAGCTCTGGGCGTGAACAGAAGACAAATTCGACAAGATGCCATGTTATGAGTTTCACCCAGGCAATAAACACACAGAGTATGATCGTCCGACTTTGGCATTTTAGCGCTGCATTTCTGACACTTCTTAAAAACTGCGTTGTCAGTGGCCCACATTTTAGACACTTTTTAAAGACAAAAGGAACGTATATGTCACCACAAACTTAGTGAAGAGACTAGCGAAGCTAGAAAGGTCCTTTCCCAACGGCGGCAGAGAAAGAACTGAGGGAATAGGGTGGCACCGCCCTCTAGAGGGCTCCGTTTCGGCGGGAAAATAGACACATGCGCAGAGAGTGCGGCGCCCCCTATTCTAGCCTTTAGAAGCTATGGAATCTTCCCGGCGGCAGGCCTGCACGTGCGCAGTCCCAATGTGGGATTGCACAGAAGTCTGTAGACAAACCAAAGTTCACTGCTGAGAAATACACAAATTAAGTCTGTGTAGGTTTCCCTTCATATAACTTATTCTGCTTCCAAAGCTGAAGATATCAAAACACCTGGCATCTGCATGACACAGATGGATGTTAGTTTCCAGTCCAATCTTAGACAGAGTTATATTCTTCTAAGTCCATTGACATCTATGGGCTTGGAAGGGTTTAGGATTGCATTTAGTAGCTTACAGAGGATGCCCTTCAGATGTTAACTATATTTGACCCATTCCACAATTCCTCCACATCAATGTTGTGTAGTCTACATACTGCTAACTTTCATGTTACAACAGCATAGCTATCCAGTGTACATCAAAAGAAGCATTACACAAAAATATAAGCACCAAGCAGATTCCTTTGGTAGTCATTCTGCTGTTTGTTACTATCCTTTTTCTTTCATAGTCAAGGAGGTGTATGCACTGACTCATGAGATAGTTTGCACACATTTTCACAGATGCATGCCACAGACAGATAGCTGCATGCATCTCAGTTTCATACAACTACACACCAGGAACCTGGAAGTTTGCCATTATCATGCTATATGAAATTGACATGGATCCAGTCATTTAGAAATAAAAGGTTCCATGAATGTGTTAAGGGGACATGGGTCACCGTGGTGCCTGGGGCTTGAGCACATATGCTGTATAGATATAGAGCACATTTTTAAAAAATGCAGAACTGCCCTTAAAAAAGAAAATGAAGTTTAAAATATAAAGTGGCATAGAATTTGGGCATTCAGATTCTTGTGTTTATATTAAACCGGAGATGTAAAAATGGAATAACCTAAATAAAGGGATCAATATTGATTTTCCAGTACTGGATTCCAGGAAAGTTTCGAAAAAATACAGGCAACTGAAAGAGAGGGAAATAGCAATATCTAGATTTTTGGTCCTTTGGGAGCCTTTCTGACTTTTGCTGTGAAACTAATAAACTAGTAGGAGATCTGTGAAAGCACACAGTATGCCAGTATTAAAAAAAAAATGCAGTGTCCAACATACACAAATTGTCGAGCTAGCGACATACCATCTTACTTATAAGAGGTCATGCAAACTGTGGGTTAAATTATGTAAAAACATTCAAAGCATATGTAAGCCTTCAGGTCATGCTCCACTTCCCAAGTGGTCTTTGGCGCTGAGCAAGTTGCCAACTCCTGTGTGAGCAGAATGTTAGCCTTATGGAAAACAAGAGTTTCCACGCATAACTGCCCTATGAGGGAATAGTAGCTTGTTGAAGCAACACGAAAAATTACCCTGATAGTGCAACAGGTCATCTGATGCAGCTCAAGGTCACTGGCTACTTTTCTGGGCCAGAGAAGATAATATCCCGATGGTTCTGGAGAGCAATGCCTTGTCTAAATGGATTTATCATGTACCAATGCAAATGCTTTCTCTTGCATCCAACACTGGGTTATGGGTACTAGCAAAAAACAAAATAAAAAAACACAGAAAATTTACTTTTGAGTTTATGGTTTCTTTTGCCAGCCCTCAGCAGGATGGTGCTGCTGAAGTCATCTTGTTTGGGGGCTTCCAAGAGGCACCTGGTTGGCCACTGTGTGAACAGACTGCTGGACTTGATGGGCCTTGGTCTGATCCAGCAGGGCTTTTCTTGTGTTCTTATGTTCATCACTTATGCCCAGTGCACATGACAACCCCACACATAGAATCAACACGTTAGGAGGGAGAACCAGAGCAAGCATGCTGCCCCCGTTCCCTGCCTCTGCAAGAGTGCCTGTTTGTCTGCAGGGGCAGCTGTGCAAGAGAAGGGGTTGTACAAACTCTCCCTCCCCATGATCAGTGATGTCCCAAAGCCAGAGCCGCTCATTAGGAGAAGGGAGAGTTCGAACAACCACTTCCTCCGTGCACTTACCCCTGCAGATGACCATGCGCGTGCTCCCGCTCTCCTTCACTGCACATTTAGTGAATGCATGGGGCTGTCGCATGTATCAGGCTTCTGGGTGTCCTTATCTAACTGCGACCACATTAATGAGGAGGGTAGAGACCCTACGCACGACCATAAATGACAAACTTACAGCAACTAGACATTCTTCAACAAAAGGTGTCAACATGTGAGGCCGGATGGTGACCATAATGTCTCTGAAATCAATGGCCGTGACTCTTCCAGCTTGAGCGTTATCTCGCTGTACAAATGCTTGTTTTGCATGTTCCAACTGAATTTCCTGTAAACGTAAAAAGGAACAGTTAAATAATGTGCATACCTCATGCTGCCATAGACATCACACAGCAAGGCAGAATGTGACCGTTTCTGTAACAGGTCTACTGGTTTAGAGATTCGGAGTTCTGTGAAAGCTCTGCAAAGCCGACTAGATCTTTAGCTCATCTCCCAGACAAAGACTTCCAAAGCTTCTCAAAGCTCTGGGAAGCCACAATAACTACTGTAACTAAATGTGTTATGTAGAAATATTCTCAACTTGAGGTCATCTCAATCCTACTAGAAGCCACTTTCAGTAGGTTAATTCTCGTGTAACTATGCTTACAGAGCAATTCTAAACAGGTCTACTCAGAATCCTACTCATCTGTTCAATGAGGTTTACTCCCAGGAAGGACTGCAGTTACAATCACAGTGCCCATGTTTATTTCTAAAAAGTAGCTGAAAAGACAAACAATGTAGTTTAACAATATTGTTAATTAAATTCTATAGATCTTGCAATTCAAATACACAGAGCGCAACAAGGTGCATTCCCTAAGCTATCGACTTACATATATTAACCAGGAGATTTAACATCAAGAAAACAAATACCTTCCTTTTACAGAAAAGGGCAGCACTGAACAGTACTAAAGAAATAATTACCAGAAGAATTAGCAAGTCCTAGGTAAAAATATTCTAGGTACGAGTATGATCTCGCAAAGTTCAACTTTTTTTTTTCAAACCCAAAGATTTCAACATACTAGAATTAAAGACATGGTTAATTTTTCCACTGAAATTACTAGGTCTTAATTTTATTTTGGCTGGAACATGGCCATACTTTAAAAAAAAAGAAAGAAGAAGAAGCAGCAGCATTTAAAAATGCCTAATAGACAAGCATTTTTGCAGCTGAAAAGTGGTTGGTAAGAGTTTGCCATAAGGCTTCTGGATTCAGCAAAGTACGGGTTAAAGCAGTTCTGTAAGAAAAACCAACTTCAGATGCTTCTCAGTGCAAAATAAATGGCCCACCAAACTTTCCTTTGGATTAGAGGTGGCATAATCCTTCAACATAACTTTAAAAACAGCCTTATTCCTCGAAGCTGGGAGTCTGAATTCCTAAAAGCCACAATAAGTGTTTATACAAAATTAATTTGCAGTTGATAACAGGAACTCTGGCACCAGAACTTTAATGAAAGGATTTCCCAACTCGGTTTTAACTCCTTCCCCCACTCCTCCACTTTCCTGTTACAGCTCATAATGCCATTTTTTATTTTCCAGGTATGTGGAGATTATGTTCAGGTACAACTGATATTTCCAATTGATCAACGCTCATTTTATGCAGGCCCGTCCTTCCCACCCACTGCATATTGTGAGGTCCCATTGATATGCATTATTACCTCATCAACCAGCATACCAGAGCGGAATAAAAAGCTCACTTACATTTGAAGTCAATAAAGCCATAAAATGAGCACATGTAAAATATAATGTGAAAAACTGATGTTGAACTGAAGGCAGAGATTCTGAGGTTTGAGTTAGCCCCATTTACAATGGTGGGATACTGTCTCTTTAAGTTATACAAGTTTATAAAGAAGGAGAAGAAGAGTTGGGTTTTATATGCCAATTTTCTCTACCTTTTTAAGGAGAACCAAACCGGCTTACAATCTCCTTCCCTTCCTCTCCCTACAACAGATGCCTTGTGAGGAGGGTGGGGCTGAGAGAGCTCTCAGAGAACTGCTGCTAGCCCAAGGTCACCCAGCTGGCTTCATGTGGAGGAGTGGGGAAACCAACCCGGTTCACCAGATTAGAATCCACCGCTCATGTGGAGGAGTGGGGAATCAAACCCGGTTCTCCAGATTAGAGTTCACTGCTCTTAACCACTACACCATGTTGGCTTTTCAACAAAAAAATACTTGCTTATGCATGAATCTGCCTTCAGCTGTCACAACAAAATTAGTTTTTTAATCTATATTTACTATCACAACAACCCTGTGAGGTAGGCTAGGCTGGCTAATGGCACTGATGACTTGTCCAGACTTTTGAACAGCCACAATAAAAAAGGGACCTCTCTTGTATTTGTTGTTGTTCCTTTGCCTTCCCACAGAAACTGTGTGAACCTGGATCTTAAAATCCTTGCTAATAACAATCCATGAACTGACACAGTGACCAAATGGAGAGATATCTGGGGAAGTTGCAGAAGCCCACACAAAATCAAAGATCAGAGGAATGTTATTTTTGCCTGCAGTTCTTTCCTTTACAACTTGAAATTTTAAAAAGTCTATACCTTTCCCCAGTAGCTTGTTTTATTGCATACCGCTTATAATAATCAAAATGATTCCTAAAACAACTTTAAAAAGTGGCAGAACACCCACACTCAAGAGGCAACAAGCAAAACAAGCTACTTTAAAACACACACACACACACACACACACACACACAAACCTCACACAGCAAATGGAGCTGTGTTTGCAAGATAATATTTAAAGAACATCATGGTATCCCATCTGGTACAAATTAAGAGAAATATAGAAAGCATTCACACACACTGAGACAACTGTTCGTGTGCTGGGATCTCCTGCGGTCTTAAGGTCCAAGGTCTAGACACCAGAACAAGGTGACTGACACCCGTACACGGAAAGCATCAAAAGAAGAGGGTTAAATGCCACTGCGATCTTAATTCAAAGCAAGATTCCTGAAAGATGTGAACAGTGTGACTGCCAGACTAAGGGCAGTTTGGGACAGAATCACCCAGGCTAAGAATCCATGCTGAAAAACTGTTCAGAACTCTTGCCTGCCGGAATTCCAGGTCTATGGGTGCTGGCTGGGATTGGTGTATGGCAGTGACAAAAATTTACCCTCCATACGGCTCTAAGGAGCTCACTCTTCAAACCAGCCTGCAGGTGCACTGTGGCTATTTTGTGTGCAGAAGGGCCTGTTCCACTACAGGGAACCCTCGAGATCAGAATAATGCATCTCTGTGACCTCTGCGCTGAACCGCTTCATGAGATCCCTATTGGATAAAGCAGGGCCGCCGGAGATGTTGTTCCTCTCGCAACAGTGGACTGCAGGACTTTGCCCCATAGAACTTAATCGGAGCCACTGAGAATCCAGAACCTGTTGGCCTAGCCCTGTCTCTTCAGCTGCATAGCCCCATTCTGGATTCAGTTTCCAAGGTCATGCAATAGACTCTTGGGAACTGGATTTTTTAAATGTCTAACTGACAGAGGATATGAAAGTTCTCTGACTCAACATCTCTGCAGCTGACGACAATCTCAGACTGTTTCTTCCATCCTAGATGTGAAAATGATCTGGTCACATAAGCTTGCCTGCTGAATTCCTTACACAGAGGGGGGGAAACACTCTGGGATAGGTATAATTCTGTTCTGAATTCCAATATGTTCACTAGAACAATGTTAGTGAGTTCTGGAAGAGATGTACCAATAAGGGCTGGAAAATCCATCTTTAACTGGCTTTTTTTTTTTTTTTTTGGTGCCGTCAAGTTGTGGTGGACTTATGGCGACCCTCATAGGGCTTTCAAGCAAGAGATGTTCAGAAGTGGTCTGCAATTGCCTGCCTCTATGTAGCAACCCTTGGTGATCTCCCATCCAAGTATTAACCAGAGACGACTCTTCTTAGCTTCTGGGATCTGACGAGACTGGGCTAGCCTGGGCTATCCAGGTCAGGGCTTACTCAAATGTTTGTAGGTCCTCCGCAAAGTCCCTTCATTGCAGTCAGTAGAAAACACTGCCACACACACGAGAGATTTATCTACCACTACTCCCACTCTCTGCAACAGGCTTCCTAGGACTTTGGAAATCCCTGTCCCCTCCCAGCCTCTAAGAAAACTTATAAGACCGAGCTATTTGAAAGGGCTTTTCCCGTGCAGAGTGGCTTTGTTCAATATGGAAACAATTTCTTATTTTAACTGAAGGATTCTGATATTGCATATTACAGTTTAGTTGTTGTAGACTAATGTTTTGGCCTTTTATATTTTTTTATTTTCTGACCTGCTGAAAAATTAATTTCAGTGAGCATTTCAGCGTGCAGTGTTTTAAACCAGCCTAAGCTCCTGAGCCCCATGGCACAGAGTGGTAAGCTGCAGTACTGCAGTCCAAGCTCTGCTCATGACCTTAGTTCGATCCCGACGGGAGTCGGTTTCAGGCAGCCGGCTCAAAGTTGACTCAGCCTTCCATCCTTCCGAGGTCGGTAAAACGAGGACCCAGCTTGCTGGGGGTAAAGGGAAGACGACTGGGGAAGGCACTGGCAAACCACCCCGTAAACAAAGTCTGCCTAGTAAACGTCGGGATGTGATGTCACCCCGTGGGTCAGGAATGACCCAGTGCTTGCACAGGGGACCTTTACCTTTTACCTTAAGCTCCAAAAGGGTAAAGTATCGTCTTTTTAAACCAACCAACGAACAACAGCTCAACTCGGATGGTCGGGTGCTGACCACTGGCGACTCCGGTTCAGGCTTTGTATTCAGACAAGAGAGGACCTCGAACAGCTAATGTATATACACACTCGATACAAACTGTTCCTCTGAGGCTGCACCCTGAGCAACAGTTTTCCATGTGCTTTGCCAAACGTTTACCCGTTTCCCCCCCTTTGCATCAGTTGCAGCTTATACACAGCACGTATAAGCTAAGAGCAACATACGGTATGATGTAGCGGAAAATGATTTACAAATCCCTCAAGGCTTCTGATTTAAAATGTGGTCGCCTTCCCTAGACTGTAAAATAAGCGGAGGACACAGCTCAGTGTCAGAATACTATTCTGTTTGGAGCATCCTATTATGAAGAACAATATTGAAGTGTAGCAATACCCATACAAAAGCAGTATCTATTCTCAGCAATTTGAAACAGCTTTATCATATTAACTGGTTATCCTGAGACGGCAAGCCCTGAGCTGTTTCTGATTTATTTACATGTTTGCAAGTGTGAAGGACAGCTTGAGGACTAGAAGAGCGAGCCATTCTTGATCTGTCTTTGACATCAGAGACTCTAAGACTGAACCTCATGGCTTCAAGCTGGGATCTAACCTACCAAGCTACCAGGATCTGTGCCCGGACACAAAAAGGAATAAGGGGTGTCCATTATTAGTCCCTGTGACTGGCTGGCAGTCTGGAAACTCAGACTGGCCAGACCTGGTATAACTATTTAGCTCCCAGCCTTCGGCCATCGTTGGCTTCACTTCAAGCTATAGCTCAAGTCTCCAGACTTTGGTGCATGGGAATTCAACGAGATACACTCCAGATCTGAACTCAGGCACGTCCATCCATGGCCCCGGTGTGCCCCTGACATTCTTATCCCACAATGAAAGCATGTCAGCGGTGCTGCATGATGTTCACAAAGCCATATGAATGCCTCATAATAGCAAGCAAGCACTAGGGCTGTAGTGCACTGAAATCAACACCTTGATTTCTGAGGTGTGCAGAGCAACATCACTGTTTTGCTGGCCATAACGCCCCATTCCACCCAGCCACCCACCATGGGGGCAAAAACTATAACATTTTTATTTCACCTTTCTCAAGGAGCTCAAGGCAGCGTACATATTTCTGCCCTCCTCCATTTGATTTCTTAACAACCCTGTAATGTAGGTTAGGCTGCAATTGCATGCCTGGCTAAGGTCATCTAGTGAGCTTCACGGCTCAGGAAGGATTAGAACCCAGGTTTCCACAGTCGAGCAACGTAAATGTTACAGGGTACTGGCTCCAGGAACTTCTTCTGGACAAGGCAACAATATGATTTGAACTCTGGCGTATAATACCCATTTGAATGATGCTTTTGCATCAGGTAGCTCTAGGAGGAGGAGGAGGAGGAAGAAGAGTTAGTTTTTATATGCCGGCTTTCTCTCCCACTTAAGGAAGAATCAAACCAGCTTACAATCACCCTCCCTTCCCTTCCCCACAACAGACACCTTGTGAGGTAGGTGGGGCTGAGAGAGTTCTGAGAGAACTGTGACTAGCCCAAGGTCACACTGCAGGCTTCATATGTAGGAGTGGGGAAACAAACCCAGTTCACGAGATTGGAGTCCACCACTCATGTGGAGAACCAGTCAGTAAGAAATTATCTGCACTGGCCGCTAGGCAGCTGGGTGGGAGAGATCTGTAATCCTAGAATGGTGCCATGAATTTGTAATAGCCACTCGTTGTCACAGCCTAGAATGCACTGAAATTTCCATAATTTCCATAAGTTTCCAAAGATGCAAGAAGGGCTAGGTGTGAAGTTAACTAAAGTTGGCATAAAATGACAGTCATTAAGATGAAGAGAATGTGATTATACTGTACCAGACATCCAACATCCTCTTCAGACAAAGAGTTAATTAGGCTCTACTCCACCAAGTCAATTTGAAGCGTTTGTCCTAGTAGCATTATCTTAATTATTCCTCATCAAAATGATAACGCTTCCTACTGTGAACTAACATCCTCATGTAAACAAAATTACTGACTCCCTGGTCCTGAAATATGATCCTTTGTCAAAACTCTCTTGTGTAAAGGCTCTTATAGCACATTCAATGGAAACACAACAGAAGCACTCATCCTGTATTGTTTCTCTGCCTTCGGAGATTTTAGAATTACTTCTACTGACAGTATCTTATGTTCCACACTCACGTCTATGCAAGCTGTTTACAGCTGTGTTGGTCCAAAAGGAAAAAGCCCCAAAAGCCAAGAACCCAATCCATGCAATACCTTTATTATATAATACTTTTAATCATTAAACATTATGAAATACCATGTAAGATCTTTATTTATTGCAGTAGAAAAGAGCAAGAATCCAGTAGCACCTTAAAGACTAACAAAATTTCTAGCAGGGTATGGTATCTGAAGAAGTGAGCTGTGGCTACCGCTACAGACAGACTAACAGAGCTACCCACTGTGACCTTTATTTATTGGGTTTGAGCTAAAGAAGGTATTGCACGGATTGTGCTCTTGAATTTTTGGACCACACTCACTTGCCAACAATTGCTTGTAAGCTATTGATCGTTTCTATTGGACGAACAACTTGTTCAAGATCTGTGTGGCAGAATAAATATATTAACTTGCAGGATTCCTAACGCTGTTATTTCTAGAATTTATCCATGTTTTTTTAAAACTTGCACCTCATTTGATGAGAGCGCCTTCCATACAGTGGTTTACAAATATCCAACATGGATGAACTTGATGCCTGGGGGAAAAAAATTCCACTGCCTTTAAGCATCTTGAATTTCAGCTCCACAGAACCACACTTGCAAGACATTGACTTGATCCTTTTAAAATATATTTAGCTGCCTTGGTAGCCCTGATGAGGGCAGAAAGGCAGGATATACATTTTGTAAATAAATATAATATTTATGCAGCTTTCATTGCTAAATATAATTATTGCTACTAATTTCACTACCAGCCAATCAATCTGACAGGCCTGACTGTAGAAATACAGATATCTAAAAAAAACCAAGATTGTTAGTGCACAATGCAATAAATTGAATATTTTAAAGCCAGACAAAATATTGATTATCAAACTCACCAGCAAAAACTGGGTGAACTCTGCATACGTTAAGCGTCTTTTCCGATCTCTTCCAAAATGAAGCTGCACAAATTCTGAATTCCAGTTAAAGGGAATGTGCTGGTGAATTGTGGTCTGGCCAAAAACCTGTTTAACATCCTCTGAAGTTGAAGGAGGGTGGGGGTGGGAAGAGATAGAGATGAAGAGAAGATTGTGAAGGCAGATACAGAACAAGAAAATTCACCAACCATTCAAGGACAGTGTTATGTGTTCACACATTTTCATTTAAATAAGGAACTGGCACCTTTAACCCTAGCTCACATTTCAGAGGACCTGTTAAACCCCAGTCACATGCTACTACATGGAACCCACAGTGTAAATGTGGCTGGAAACGAGATGTAAAACTGTGGCATCAGCCCCAACTCTTGGCTGTGTCCACCCACAAACCCACTTGTTCCATGATATGGAATGTTCACTTTCACATCTTATTCCCCCCACCCCCAAAATATCTGTGCAACAATCATCTGCAGACCTCACTGCAGATTTTCAGAGTGGAATGCAAAGTGGGGATTTTTTTAGGGCCTTTAGCTGATGTCTGGGATGGGGAATGGTACAGTGTAGATCAATCTTGTTAGATTTCGGAAGATAAACTGGGTCAGTATTTGGAAGGGAGACATCCAAGAAAGACTCTCAGCGCATTCCTGAACTGCTGCCAGCTGGGGGTGGCGAAGAGGAGGCGCCGCTGCAGCGCCTCCTAAGCTGTTCCTCAGCCACCAGCAGCTCGAAAAAAGCCTTTGAAATGCTTTTTTCTCTTAAAATGGGGCTTTTTGCCCCATTGAGAAAAGCGAGGCTGCGCCTGCTAAAAAGCAGGTGCAACCTCATTCTTCTCGCTGCCGGTGTGCCCGGGGCAAAAGGGAACAGGAGGCTGCCTAATGGCAGCTCCTCCCCCTAGCCTACCCTGGGAATGCCTCCCGGGATGCTGGGATGCCCCCGGAACACCAGCGCGGGCCTTTATGCGGTGGAACACTGGTGGAAAGTCCCACTGGTGTCCTGGGGTGGCACTGCCACAGCAGCGCCCACAGACCACAAGTAGTCTGGACATTGGCACAGGGGGCCCTAACCCTGGTGTGGCCACTTCCTGGCCTCCTAAGGGCTTTTATACTCAAAGGTCAGGAATGCGCTGTCTGCAGAGGAAGGCAATGGCAAACCACCTGCACTTAATCACTTGCCTTAAAACCCCCACCATGGGTCGCTATGAGTCAGCTGTGACTAGATGGCACTTTATACACATACATCTGATGTTTAGGTATGAGCTGAGTTGCACTATGGAGAATGTTCACTTGAATGCTGTTTGTGGGATATTATTTGTTTTTCAATTTTCACTTTTTATTGTGCTTGGCTCTAGGTCATAAACTGCCCCAAGGCCCATTTTATGGACAAAAGTGGTATATTTGAACAAATATTTCAAATGTTGTAGAACATTGCAGCTGTAATACAGAGAACCACAAGGTAATTAATACCTGTTCATTACAATTTTAACTAGCCCCTCCACACAGAAACTCAGGCGGGCATAAATAGTTCTCTGTACCGCATGACGTGCAAGGTGTTTTAACTTCATGCAACCCCAATGTGCAAATTAGCAGTGGGCAGACAGCTAACTATGTCTTGCCAGCACTGTTCTAAGCATGGAACAATTAGCGCACATTTGCCTTGCATGCATTTATTGCTTGCTGTTCCAAATTTCTTGCCCTTAGAAACGTCCAAAAACGGCAGTCTGCAGGACTGGTTAATCAAACATGAGAATCACTGCTTCCTTTAATCACTTAGCACATTACTCCTGAGAATTATAATGCATGAGTTTTCTGAAATGATGCTCTAAGTGCATATTTGTGAGTTAAGTTTCCTGACAGTGTACACATTGAATTACAGAGTAGTGCTCTCCCTGCTGAAAATCATCTATGCATTGCTTTCACTCAACACTTTGCCCTGACCTCACATATTTATTTTTATTTATTTTATTTACCTCATTCATGCATATTCTGCCTTTCTCCTCAATGAAGACCCAAAGTGGCTGACATCATTCTCCTCTCCTCCATTTTATCCTCACACCAACCCTGTGAGGTAGGTTAGGCTGAGAGAGTCTGACTGGCCCAAGGTCACCCAGCGAGCTTCAGTGGTTCTAGTGGAGATTCAAACCTGGGTTTCCCAGATACTAGTGCGACACTTGTAACCACTACACCACACTGGCTCTCCAGTTTGCATATGCGCTCACACTCTCACCATGCATGGTTTGCAAGCTCCTATAAAAGCGCACAAGAGTGGATCTTAAACTTTCCCCTCTTTCTTCACTGGACTCATCATTAATCCATCTATAACAATTCCACCAGCTGGAGAAGTTAAATTAATTTATTTTACTTTATTTGAAGCATTTCTGGTCCATCTTTTTGACCCAACTCAGTGTCCTGAAGATGGCAAACATTAAAACACTTCAAACACTGAAAAAGGTATTTAAAATACAAATATATATATATATATACATTTAAAACAATTAAACCAAACATATAAACACATAAACATACAACCAGGGAGGAGAGCTAGTAAGAGTTAGTGAGGGAATGCCCAACAAATTCAACAGACGTACTATATGCATGTACACTCATGCCCGATTTGCCCTTTGGTTCAACTGTTAAGAATTAATGTTGTAACAACCTTCTCGGTCAGTACCTACAACACTCTTCAATGGCCTAAAGCCAGCCGCCTGAAGTAGGAAGGGCTCTTAATCACCTGATTTTTGTAGCTGAGGTTACAAAAACAAATGAAACCTAACTGCATACTTCTATCCATATTTTTTAAAAATCTGGTTATGGTTAAACACCCTAGTCAGAAATACCTACCAACTGAACCACAGTCGAAACGCTGGGACGGAGGGTAGAGGTAGGAACACGGGAAAACTCTATTGGTTCTGGATGACTGAAAGATGTATAGCAATGGAAAACTCATTGAAGTTTAAATTTAAAGACAGAATTGGCTTTGGTCTGGAAGGAAGAATCAAACCGGCTTAAATCACCTTCCTTTCCCCTCCCCACAACAGACACCCTGTGAGGTAGGTGGGGCTGAGAGAGCTCTAAGAGAGCTGTGACTAGACCAAGAACACCCAGCTGGCTTCAGCAGAAGGAGTGGGGAAACCAACCCGGTTCACCAGATTAGCATCCACTACTCCAGATTAGAGTCCACCGCTCCAAACCACCGATCTTAACCACTACACCATGCTGGCTTTCTGGATGGAAACCCCATCCATTAGCTAAAATTTCCAGTGGATCCAAGACAAAATCTTGGAAAACAAGATATTTTTCTCCTTTCCTCAGTTGACTTGATTTCTACTGAGTTAAATGTTCAGGTTTTCATAACTAAAAACTGATTAGGTAATGAAACAATTGCCCTACAGCATTGTTAGACACAACCAGGTAGTCAAGTTTTTTTTTAAGTTACACTAAATCTTCAAAAACCTGAAACTGACAGGGAAGATTAAGCATCTACCTTGCCAGTGTGGTTAACAACTTACTGAGAAAAGCACTGCTATCTTGTAGCAAGAAACGAGAACAAGGCAAATTGGACATTTCATAAGAAGTTAAATTGCATAATGGCATAAGTGGAGGCAGCCCTATGTGCACCAATACCAAGGTTGCCTTTTCAAAGCTGCTGACAAGGTCCTCTTATATTAATCACAGTTAAGGATCTGAAGAAGGAGAAAAGTAATATAGAATTAGAATTGCGGTTTTGAATCCTATATTCAAGGTTTTAAGAAAATGAACACGAAGAGCTGATTTTCTTAAAGGCACTCGGGCAGCACTGGGAGACTGGAAACATCACACTCTCCCTATGGTTTGTGGCTTCTTGCCTACAACTGACTTTCACAGGGATTTTTACCAGAATCATGTTCTCTTAGCCGAGCAATAAGGCCATTTATGTATGGCTGTTTCCTTGCGGTCACCCAGCTGACTACTTTGGGGCTTTGCCTTGATTATGCGGGCATTTTCTGACCATCAGAGATCGCCTCGCTCTCCCCACATGCTTCCATTCATTTTGCCCAGGTTTTATGGATGCTGGCTAGAAAACATGGGCAAAATGAGCAGAAACACAAGGGGAGTGGATACCTAACTCAGAGGTTTGTTGTCGAGAGGATAGAATGGAGAAGAAGAGAACGACGTGAGCTCCTTTGGGTCCCCTCTGGGCAGAAAGGGGGAAATAGATAAAGAAATGTTCTTCCATCCTCTGGCAGCTGGCCCAAATGCCCAAAAAGAGCCAGCCAAGCCAAATGAATAACAGTCAGCTGGCTCTTGATTTTTTTTTCATACTCTCTCAAGGATCTCCCCTTTGTGAGGTCTACTTTTCTCTGTCTATTCCTCACAAGTGTGTGCTCAACACACCAAGGACCCAGTCCTAGACAGTGCTACCAGCCAAATATATTTTGCAACTTTTCCCTGCAACCAATTCCCTAGCTAAAAAGGCCAACTGGTTAAAATGGAAAACTAGCATGAAATGTTTAAAACTAACAATACCTCTGTAGGATTCAAACATTATTTTAGAAAACTGTAACGTGATCGATATATAATCCTAGGCCTGCTACTAAGCAAGTGTACTTGGTCAAGTATCCATTGTTAAGAGGAATACTTCCTTACCCAGTACACTACCGTGTTCTGACTAGCACTAAAATGGCCATGTATTCTGACTGGTGTTGAACTACTTAGAACAATGCAAACCACAGCTTTTATTTTATTTAATTAGGTGTAATTTGCCCCACTACATTTAGACTGATCAGGAGGACTTCTTGACAGGACTTTTAAGTCTGGTGATTTCAGATTCCTACAGCCGCAGTGTGCATTTGAAGACAAGTCCTATGTTCATAAACATTTCTGAACAAATAAGTTCTTGAATGAGCTGGAAAATATTTACACAAAATACTTCAATACGAATTTCCCTTGTAATATTAAGCAGGGGCATGGAAGTGGGAAAGGGCCTGACCTGTTGAGAGCTCCTGCAGCTCAATCTTCATCCGGTTCAACTGGACTTATGTAGTTTTTTCTATGTACGCTTCTTTCAGCCTAAGGGAGACTACACGCAACTGCTGTGCCTGGTATAAACTGGGGATTTAGGACTGACATCAAAGAACTGAAAGCTCTGCAGACACGCCAAACAACAGACGGAGTCTGTGGCGGATGCTAATTGCCATGAAACAAGCCCTTCTTGCAAGTGTGGAAGTTTTGATGTCCTTGCTCAAGAGCATTCTTGTGTATTGCAGTTAAAAGAGGAATGCAAAACCTGAATGACTCAGAGGGCCACTTTTAGATATTTGTTAACTGAAGTAGACCCCCATCACTATATTAATCACAGAAAAGCATTTTCTTTCAATAACCCATTCCATGCTCTCTCCTATCCCAATTATCACAGTATGTTTTCCCTGAATCCTTCCTCCTTCACTTGACAGCACATGGACTCTCCTCTCTGCAACCCTCCTGTGTGATTCTCCTCTTTTTCTCTACATACCACCACAGCTTTCTTTGCACTTCTTCCCCTCTTACATGTCTTTTTTTCCATTTCCCACATCAAAGTTCCCCCCGGAATTCCCTTTTCCCTCCTTTCCTCTCCTCATAGTCTTTTGATACTCCCTTTTTGCTCCTTTCCCCCTCTCTCCATTCGGCCTTGTTGAGTTCAGTGACGGTAGCAACGATTTTACTCTCCCAGTAATTCATACACTTAAAGCCACACCAGATGGGACCGTGTCCTCGCATCTGACATGGGGACACCATCACCATTTTAAAGACAAAAATGGGCAATTTAAAAATGCCACGAAGGTCCAATCCTGATCAAGCTTGCAGTTCAGAGGGACAAGGTGCTCCTGTCCCCACCCCCCACCTTTTAAAGTGCTGAAACGGCCATGAAGGGCATCCATTTTGGCACTTGAAAAGGAACCGGGGGGGGGGGGGAGTGCCTCGTCCTACTGCACTGCAGGCCTGATCAAAATCGGGCTTTTGTGGCATTTTTAAATTGCTCATCATTGGCTTTAAAATGCTGGGCCCAGACCCTTCTGCATTTGACAAAGAGTCAAAATGATATCCTTACCCTGCTCATTTTGTTTTTTAATGAGAAAGGTTGAAGTTAGAGGAAGGAACTAGATTGTGCCACCTGAAGTGAGTGCTACACATGATGTTTGAAGAAGAGTTGGTTTTTATATGCCGACTTTCTCTACCACTTAAGGAAGTATCAAACCGGCTTAGTCACCTTCCATTCCCTTCCCCTCCCCACAACAGACACCCTGTGAGGTAGGTGGGGCTGAGAGAGTTCTAAGAGAGCTGTGAATAGCCCAAGGTCACCCAGCTGGCTTCATGTGGAGGAGTGGGGAATCAAACCAGGTTCTCCGGATTAGAGTCCACTGCTCCAAACCACCGCCCTTAACCACTACACCACGCTTGTCCCTTGAAAACAAAGCGTCAGATTTGTCTTAATCAATACTCCGATTTCAGAGAGCCTACTTCAAAGTAAATGGATATGGGATACATTGAAGAATCACAGGGAAAACATAAACCATCGCTCTAAAGGCCTTTTAAGCTTTTGCTTTTCAATGCACAACACACATTTATTTGGGTCTGAACAAATCCAGGGTTAAAGACAGCAACAATGTCACTACTACAGCCGAGGGAGGTTTTTTTTTTGTATAGGCAGGTCAAATTCCTTCAAAAATTGCAGTTTAGTAAATGGGTCTTTTCTTCTACACCGTCGCCTTATGAAGGATGGTTATATTTCAGCTCTCAGTTAACCAGACAGTGACCTTATATGGTTTGAATTTACTCTCAAATTGGCTCTCTCCCACCTTCTCCATACCTATTCCCCCCACCTCATTTTTAAGAAGCTTGAAGAAATCAGAAAGCACAATATTTTAGCCATTTGAGCACGCACCATTCTGAAATCCTCCCGCTAACTCGAAGTGCTCTCAGTTACCTCTATCTTTCAAAATTGGAACCATTATAGTCATTCGTGCAAATCCACATTTAGCCTTTCATAAAGAGTGGATTTTTGACCCATTGAACTGGAAGAGCTTTGGCGCTTTTCTCCTGATCTCTGACAAGATAGCCCACAACAACTGAGACGACAATTTGTTGCTGGCATGAATGTGTATTACGTTGTTAAACTCTGGATGCTCACGCATGGTAAGCCGACTTCTGAGAGCTCGCGCTGAGGACTCTGAACGCACTACCAAAGAGGTACAGGAAACCCAACATGGAATGCAATATGGCCATTTACTGTTACTGAAATGGGCCTGTTGGAGGGAGGCTGGATAGTTGTCCAGGTCAATGCGAGTTCCTCCCTGACTCTTCAGAGCTGAATTTATGGGCACTTTATAACAGAGCCAGGAAAGGAAAAGAGTGTTATAAATCAGTAGAAATTCAGACCCTCACCTGGATGGCCTAGACTATCCCGATCTTGTCAGATCTCGGACGTTAAGCAGGGTCAGCCCTAGTTAATATTTGGATGACAGACCACCAAGGAAATCCAGGGTCACCATGCAGAGTAAGCTTACCAACCTCCAGGTTGGGGCTGGAGATCTCCTGGAATTACATCTGATCTCCAGAGTACATACATTATTATTTTATTTAAAAATTTATTCCACTTCTGCTAAAGAAAATGGCTGTTTTGGAAGGTGGACTGCATGGCATTGTACCCTACCAAGGTCCCTCCCCTCCCTAAACCCCACTTTCCCAGGCTCCACCCTCAAATCTCCAGGTATTTCTGAACCCAGAGTGGCAACCATGGTAGAAGTATATGAACAAACCAGTGAGATCCTGCAACTTTAGAACCCCAGATCAATTTTTCTGTTCCACTCATTCAGGTTAAAACCCAGGAAATCAGAGACAATACTATTTCCTTTCCCCAAAAAAGCCTCAGCATGGCACCTTGAATGCTAAATATGAACAGAATAACTTATCTATGGAATGAAAGCAACAAGTTCCTTGTTGGAATTTCATCTTGTGTGATGCAACCCATGTATTTTTAATAAGGAGAAGGCAACTGTAGCATTAGCTCCCATTTGCCTTGGCAGGCACATTCTAAAAGCCAGTGTGGTGTAGCGGTTAGGAACGGCGGGTTCTAATCTGAAGAACCAGGTTTGATTCCCCACTCCTCCACATGAGTGGCGGACTCTAATCTGGTGAACCAGGTTGGTTTCCCCACTCCTACACATGAAGCCAGCTGGGTGAACTTGGGCTAGTTACAGCTCTCTAAGAGCTCTCTCAGTCCAACCTACCTCACAGGGTGTCTGTTGTGGGGAGAGGTAGGGAAGGAGACTGCAGACCGGTTTGATTTTCCTTAAAAGGTAGAGAAAATCGACATACAAAAACCAACTCCTCCTCCTCCTCCGTTTTCTGCCTACACTCACCAGTATCCAAACAGGCCACTCTGCAACCCAAAGCAACATTTTAAAATTAAAAGCCCTCAGTCTTTCTTTTCCTGCCTTTGTACAAAGGGGATATTGTCATGATACTAGCCAGCACTGCAGCATCTGCAAGAAGACAATGCAGGTTCTAAGCAATTACTTCTGATTTTTGCAAGTCCAGAAGTTGTTAAAATTTGCTTTCCCTCCCCTTCATATGGAACCCTTAGAATTAAAGATAAAAGTTATCAAAGGGATTGTTAATTTTTAAAATGTTGACATTTAGACCCAAGCATCTAAACCTTTCTTTATTAAGCCATCTAATAAAGGATATCAAAGAACTCTGCCTCTTTAATGAGGCATTAAAATACAGTAATACAAAAAAGGGCAAAACTGTTAAGCCTCTTAAACCCCTGGACTTACATTATCAGCTTTTATGTGCCTGTCAACACTCAGGAGTAAGAAGCAATGGTTTTATTCTCTGTCTCAAATTTAAAAGCCAACTAAACTTCCTTCCACCTTCCTGCTGAGATCTTTAATTCGCAGCAAAGAACAGCTACAAGGCAGTACAAAGGCCACGGCAGTCTCTGTCAACAGCTGGCCAGTGCACGATACCGTTCCATGTCTTCCCATTTTATACAGCCCAGTTGTGGCTTCTGAACTTCTGTTAGTTTAACAAAGTGCACGCTATTCTGAGGGGTGGGGGGGTTGGAGAGGGGGAAAGAGTCCTTGGTGTTCTGAGTCACTGACTTGATCCCAAGCAGTGGTTTTGGTATATTTAAGTATCCAAAACGCTACAACACAAAGTTTTCTTAGAACAAGAAGAAAAACGAAAGGGTGTTCTGCACAGATTCATGCTCACTAGGATTTGCCAGAACAGGAGGGGCAAGGAATTGGTTTCCCTATCCACACAGCTTTCTGATATGTACAGTTTGGTCATAAACAAACTATAACACTCACATATTTTAACACAATTCAAAGCAATCAGAAAGGCTTCCTCTGAGTGTAGCTGGACACCAACTCAGTAGTTTTGTGGTGGAGGAATATCAGTGGCAGTCAACAACAGTAATACTCTCCTAAAACAAAACTAATTCTCATGAGGATTGTTAAACACGTAGAATGTAAATTTTGTGATATTACAAATTGCAGGCAACACTCCAAGTGACACAGGGCACAATCCTCAGTTATAAAACTTCAGAAAAACTGGACATCTTAAAATAACGCTCTCCTATACCTTAATAAAACAACAACAACCCTAAGTTATTACTCAGGAGCCATCTGCAAAATACCCTTCCTGCACAATATTCCCATTAAAATATAAGGCAGATGTTGGAGTGCATCCCTAGCTGTGATATCTTCAAATGCTTGGCTTTTGCAGGGGGTAAAAGAATAGCTGTTTAAAAAAACAAAGATGAGCACAAACCTGGAAATATTTGAACAAAAACTGGAGACAGGTCAGCCCTCAAGCTGAAAATCAAAGTTTTGTTCTGTTCCCTCTTTGGGTTTAGAAGCTTCTTGACATGAGATGTGTATTTTGGAAATAAAAGTTCTGCAATACCTCCTCCGTGAACCTAACACATGCCACTTAAAACGGAGGGCCTTGGCACAGCTTATTCTTAGAAACCCATTTAGACAAGTGTCTGACATCTGTAGGACTAATTGCCACCTGCCTAGTCACATGTTTCCATTCTGTCTGGAAGAACAATGCACAAATTACCAGCTGTGAATAACTTCTGAAAGTAGGTTGAATTTCATTAAGTTGTTCTTTTAAATATTCACTCATCTCCACTCCAAAGTGTGACAGTATATTGTGCTTTCTACTTCTGGACAAGTTATGGCCAAGAGATATCCAGTACCAACAATATCTTTAAAAATGTGCCTCACCGCCCCACTAAAGGCAATGGTGATTAACAGTGGATTACTATCCCTGAATGGTGCCCACAGAGTATTCAGATTTTTAACAGGGGGGTTACATGCCTAAGTGTCTCAACTTTATTTGAAAAGTTGAAGGTCTGCCTAAAATAGATTAGTTAAAACAAATTTTAAGCTTCTCCATGAAGACAACAACAGCAGCTGATAAATTAAAGAAACAAACATTAACAGACCAGTAACATAGCTGTCATGGACTAAAAGATACTAGGAAGAGAGAACATTAAGTGCTGCCGATTATTGTATACACCACATCCAAGGGGAAAAGAGCAACCTTACCAAAAGTTACTTCTCCTTTGCCAGTTTTGTCGAAAAGCTGAAATGCCACCATGAACAGTGCATCTGGAGCACAAAGGACAGATTCAAAGGCTACAAATTCTTGAAAGGATATCAACCTACAAAAAACAAGATTTTTTTTTAAAGTCATAATGCTATGTAAGCACTTGTTCCCGATGCACCCCCACAAGCAACACTCGCAGACAGGTAATCCAAAGAAGAGTTGACTTTAATGGAGATCATACAGGTCTTCAGAGCTTGCAACAATAAAGAAAGGAATGGGGCATCCCTGAACGCAGAGAGCAGGCCTGACATGCTATTTGTTCATGAAACGTCAGACAAGTTTAGACCGTTGGAGCAGACAGATATATTTGGCTGTTCAGTTTTTTACTAAAACAAACACATTCATTGTTCTTTCACTGTGCAGCGTTACAACAAACTGGCCACACAGTCAAACAAAAAGAATCCAACCATCCAACTCTTTAGTATGAAGGAACAAAACTGAACAAAATGTGTGTAGCTATTAATCAGAGCAGGCACATCATCCACTGAGACTGATCATCCTACATCTGGAGGGCGCACATTGCATAGACAGCCAGATACAGAAGAGGGCGGTCAGAGATCTTCGATGCACTCAGCTTTTCTAACCAGTCTCGTATTGACCAGCAGATTCTTTTTTCACATCACACGGTGGTCTTAAGCCCAACTTTAGCTTATTAGGACAAAAACAGCTTGCCGTGTGGCAAGGAAGAATGCTCCCTCCCAGTGTCCACTCTGACAATTAATATCCTCTTTTCACGTCTAGAGCTTTGTCCCTGTAGCTGCAGAGGTAATACGGAAGGCAACCAGATATAGTTTTTTCCCCCCAGTGGTGGCACCTCATCATTGGAATGCCCACCCTCTGGAAATTCAGCTGGCACCTATTTTACAGCCCTTTAGGCATCCAGCCAAAACATTTCTTTGTGTAGCTATTGGTACCATCTTTTTGTAGTTATGTCATGGCCCGTTTTTGGCCAAGGAGTTGGTTTAAGGGCATTGTTTTCATCTGCTTAATGTTGCCTTTTGAGAGCCAGTGTGGTGTAGTGCCTAAGGTGTTGGACTAGGATCTGGGAAACCCAGGCTTGAATCCTCACTCTGCCATGGAAGCTTGCTTGGTGACCCTGGGCCAGTCACACACTTTCAGCCCTGACTTTGGCTAGTATTTGGATGGGAGACCTCCAAGGAATACCAGGGTCACGAATACAGAGGCAGGGAATGGCAAACTACCTCTGAATGTCTCTTGCCTTGAAAATCCTACAGCAGAGGTTCCCAAAGTGGGCAGTACCACCCCCTGGGGGGCGGTAGGATTACCTAGGGGGGCACTAAGAGGCAAGGGGGAAGCAGAGGGGCGCTAGAGGTGGGCCCCTTCAACTGTTGTTCACTAATTTACAATAGATCAAGCTATGGCACCATGCTGGCAAATTTGGTGGAAACTATCAGAATTTTTTCCCAAACTTTGAAGAGCTGGTACCACTGGATCACGTTCATCAGTTCTGTAGAATAAATTTCAACTAAAAAGTTTTAATTTGATTTTGAATAGATGTGCAATTAATTGTTACTGTTTTGAAATTTTATTATTATCTTCTTTGGTGTGTCATGCAAACTCCTATTTTGAATAATGCTTTTTATAGGATAGGGTAGGGGGCGATGGGGTTGAGTTTGTGGAACCAAGGGGTGGTGGCCCAAAAGGTTTGGGAACCACTGTCCTACAGTCATAAGTGAGCTGTGACTTGATGGGACTTTACACTCACAATGTTGTCTTTATGGATTGATTCTATAGTGGTTATATTTATGATTACATTTATGTGTTTTGCTTTGTGAGCTCTTTCAAGCAGGTGTCTGGAGGGGAAGAATATCATTTTTCTAAAATGCTATAAGTAAATGATGTTCCTTCCATCCTAACCCCTCACTTGGGCACGCAGAATAAGTTTTACAATATTTAGGATCGTGACCACAACAGCACAGTTCATGTGCTATTGACAACAACTAATGCCATCCATGACTGCATCAACACCGGGGGGAGTGGGAGAAAATCTTGCATAAAGCAGCATGTACAAAGCTTGGCTTATTTATTGTCCAGAATAGATTAGGCAAAGATAGAGTAATGTATGGATGGGTAGCAGGGACAAAAGCCAGATATTCTGCATCCAAACTCAATACTTTTCAACTGCCCCAGGTTGGTTTATGTTATATACTGGATATCCAATACAATACTTTCACTGGCCTGGGGGGAGGGGGGCGCAGAACAATGAAAATCATGCATGTCCAAGTGCATTTTTAAAGCTAGAAACCAGCTTGAGAATTTACATAGTGGCAGATATATTTTTTAAGACTGGGAACTATATCCTTTCATCTTGAACATAGTTTAGTCTTCTACAAGGGGTACTTCACAGCTTGGGGGGGGTGTTCTGTTTTAAACCACCTTTCCACTTCCTAAAATTTTAAATGTAACAAACTGCAAGTCTGAATTTTTTTTAAAAAAATCAGGGACTAAGTTTTTAAGATTAACTCTTAACCATGTGAACCTGCCAACGTCCTCTGAGAAATGGATCAAAGACAGCAGGGATAGGATGATAATTTATATTATTAGCCATATTGCAATGTATGTCTTTTGCATGTGTCTTTCTGAATGTGAGGAGGTGGGCCCAAAGGCAATTTCAGTCTGGAGTGGGGAGCGAGGGGGGTCCTCGGTGGACCTCAAGAACACACAATATAGAAAGCTTGTTTAAGCTAAGTAAACATCATTCTGGTCATTTCTTGGATGGGAAACCTCCTGAAACCACTATCTAGGCCACCATAAGAGAAAAGAAAGATGGTATAAATATACAATAGTAAAAGCTAAATGCCAATATCATATCTATTCTGACATGCTTGAAATTCATTTAAAGTACAGGTCCTGGAGACACTGAGCAAACAAATACACCCATATAAATAATTTGGGATATCTATTGCGTCTTTCAAATCATATTATTTTAACATAAGCTTCAAGATGTCACTTTGTCAGTTAGATGAAGCAAATTCATAATGTGGATTTTAACCTACACAGCTCATGTCACAATAAAATGTGTTCATCTTCAAAGCACCACACAATTCGCAGTGCTACAACAAACGAACATGGCTGCTCTTCTGGATCAAACAATATGAACACTTTAAAGTCAGAAATCTATTTCAGCAGTTCATATCAGTTTAAAAGAAAGCAATTAGCCTCTCTTTTTAAAAACAACAGAAAGACAGAAACTGTACAAAGCATAAGGCTCAAATCAGGGCTACTGTCGAAGAAACCTGAATATCTGCTGTGCCAGCTGAATTCAAATTAACCCAATTTTTACAAGTTAATTAAACCAGCTATTTTCTTCTTATTGTATTTTTGCTCCTTAAATAGACTGGCCTGCAAGTGATTCCCAACAGATCTGCTCCAACAACAATGACGTACTCATTTACTTCTATTATGACCACACAATACAGTAACTGAGCAGTAATTTTTCACAGTCAATTACAGACGTGGTTCCTAATGGTTAAAGATGCTGAAATAATGCACGCTACATAGCCATATGCTCCAAGCTCTATACTGCATAAGGGCAGTTGCCTAGGTAACAAGTTTCTCTTTGGCTTAGCACAACCCTTCACTGAATATCATTAGGTTTCATTAAACAGCACATTATTAACATGAACCTCAATATACTACTTAAGAATAATTTTGCCTACATAAGCAAGGGCTCGTCTAGTTTAAAAGCCCAACTGAGAAAACCCTAACAGCCCTCTTGCATAAAAAATTTTTTATTTTAATGATGCAAAAATAGGATGGGATTGATGAGCTGGAGATCAAGCAGGAAGTCAGAGTTGTCTTCTTCTCTGGCACTTCGATTTTTAAAAATGGAAAAATTATCACTTGTTCAAAATAGTGTTGTATATGAATCTGCCTTATACTGAAACACACCCTTGGTCCATCAAAGTCAGTACTGTCTACTCAGATCGGCAGCAGCTCTCCAGGGTCTCAGGCAGGGGTCTTTCACATCACCTACTGCAAGATCTTTTAACTGGAAATGCCGGGGAATGAGCCTGGGACCTTCTGAATGCCAAGCAGAAGCTCTACCACCATGAAAAGCAAAAATGAGGGGTGATAGAGGGGAAGCTGCTTTACTAATGAACTGATGGACAACGTAACCAACCAATCAAACAGTGGCTCAGGCAGTTAGCCTGCTCCTCTTTGCATGCTTACCCCCTTACTTGCTGCTGCCACCACCTCCTCCACCAGTTCAAGAATAGTAACAAAAACATGTCCCTCCGCCAGACGGAAATCTCCCAGCCTCTCACATCTTAACCTGCTGGACAACTCACTGGAGTTTTCATCGCCACAAGAAGAGACAGTGGCAGCAATGAGCAAGAGGGCAAAGCCAAACCAAAGTTCCACCCGCCGTATCTATAGGGTTGCCAAGTGCCCGGTGATGGCGGGTAAAATCCCCCCCCCCGATCCACCGGGCTGCCCGCCAGCCAGCTGATAACTGGCGGGCACTCCGTGCACACGCACGTACACGCTCTGGCAATCTTGGATAAAACTCTATGGAAACTCTATGGAAACCATAGAATTTTAGCCAAGATTGCGAGAGCGTCCGCGTTGCTTCTGGGTAAACCTGGAAGTGACATAGGCGCATTGCACAGTGTGGATGCGTGCATTGCGCCAGGCGCGCACATGCATCCCGCACCGCAGCCACGGCCCCAGAAAGCTCCCGCCAGTGTAGCTACAGGTCCTGGCAAGCCTACATGTCTGATACTGCTGAGGTAGAAGCATGCTTGGCACACTGACAGCCCTGTTTTTTTGTATTACCTTTGTCTTCAGGCTAGGAAGTAGATTATATAAACAGGTTTCTAACACCATTAGGGAGGACAGAGAAGGGAAGCGCAGAAGAAGAGGGCAGATCTGGAAAGATTGCGGCAGTTTCCTACATAGAAGAGGTAACTCCTCCACAGAGTAAAGCAGTAGGATATCTAACTGATTCAGACTAGACAGATGGTGCTTTCTGTTTTGCAGGGGGATGGGAAAATAGGCCTAAATCTCCAAAAAGTGATTTGGCAAACAGCATTAGAAACAACTGAAAGGTACATGCTTTGAAGAAAGGATTTCCTCACATCCAAGTCTTCTCCTAAGAATTTACTTGGGATGCTCAGAAAGAGAGCAGATTTAAACCAAGAAGTCTGAAGTGCCTACAGTTGGGATTATAAAGCCTTTGAAAACAACCAAATGCGGTAATGACCACCTCAATCAAAAATATCCCCACAATTTCCCCGTTAGAGATCTTGCACACCTTTGAGGAACAGTTAACACTCACGAGATACCAGATGCTAAGAATGAGTATAATAGCCTTTCCTATCTCCCCTCTCCCTTCCCTGAGCATGTGATTTTCTTTATAGTAAACTGAATTACTGAATGGTTATCCATACACAATTCACCCGCATCATAAACAGAATGCTAAAAGCAAAAAAAGGTAGGGCAGGAGACAGGGAGAACCAAGACCTTTGCTTGCAAAAGACCTACTACGTAGCCATGAACAATGAAGCTTACACAAGAGAACTGTTATAACAGGGAAAGGATACACTGAGGAGCTTTAAAATGTATTCAAATTAGGGGGGAAATGGAAATAACTTATCAGTAAAAGAAATGCAGTGCTTATACAAGATGTGAAGACTGAAGCAGAGAAATTAAATGGTTTCCTCTTTTTTTGGCACCTTATTTATTTCCTGCACAGGAAATGTGTCAACAAAAGCTGTAGCCCTGAATATTTCCTCCCCCCTCCCCATGTTGTAGAGCAGCTAAGATTCAGCTGGATGCTGCCCAGAGCCCACTCCACACTGCCCTGGCCATACAGCTGACAAGCAGCAGGCTTGTGCAAATTCCTTTGATCTGTTGATGTCACAAGGTGTGGGCTAAGTTTTCCTGCCTCGTTTTTTAAAAATCTTAAAACTTAAGAAAAGAAACCAGAGATACATGTTTTTACTTATTTATTTTCAAACAAATAACCCTATCTCTGGTGTGAGCTGCCACCAGCAAGCGGCCCAACACCAGTTGGGATGAGTCCACCCTGGCTCATCTTTGTGATCAGAACCATATACTGTGATGAAATTGACTAAATGCCTTACCAGCCCTTCCATATACTTTTTTTTAATCAAAGGAGGAAAGAAATTGTACAAAAACAGGCACATCGAGCCAAATTTAATCGCTGTTAAGTCCCACAGATTTCAAAGAGCATTTGCTCAACAAGGTACCATTGAAATCAATAAAAGAAAAGCGTGGATAGATTGGACCCATTATGCGCTAACAATACATTTACAGAGTAACTTTCCCATTTCTGGTTCAGTGCTTTAGAATGAAACTCAGAAGGCTAGGGAACAGCTGCAAGCAACCCCCAAATGCAATGGAGCGCCTGATGTCAGAAACGCTCCTTTCCCCATAGGAGTTGCAATGTCCACATTGTCTGTCACTTCATACCTGCTCTATGAACAGGCTGGCCAACAAACTGTTGCCAAGTGGCTTGTGGACAGACACTCTGCTAGTCCTTTTAACATAGGGCCTATTTAAGAACTCTCACATCAGCATGCTTTATTAATGAGGTCATGGATGAGTGTCTGGGGCCAGACAGTTCTGAGAGAACTGTGACTAGCTCAAGGTCACCCAGCAGGCTTCATGTGGAGAAGTGGGGGATCAAACCCAGCTCTCCAGATCAGAGTCCGCCACTCTTAACCACGACGCCACACCGGCTCTCATATGATTGAGAGCCATCACGTTATTGGCATACACATACTTAAAGCAGTTTCCAGCAAGCTGAAATTGTATAGGGTTGGATCGTACGCTTCATTCTGCTCACACCACATTTTTCCCAATTGCCCCCCTCCCATTGCAGACCACCTGCAAGCCTGCCACACTGTTCCGGAGGGTCACCGCTAACAAAAACCAGAACTCCGGGTAGTGCAGCCCACTGCAGTTATTGTGTCTCCTAATTAAACAGCAATTGAGCATGTTACAGCATGCTATCATATATAATGATATGTCCTGAGACAATCCCAACAGAGGGGCTCCCAGTGCCAGTTTTCTTATATGTAAAATCAGTAAACGCAGGTCTTTATGTCAACCGAGTCAGCAGGCAGGCAGATGCATTTGTGCCTGATTACACACAACTCAGCCATCTGCAACTGCCCAGTATTCATTGACTTTATAGATCATGAGACCTGCCCCTTTCTTTATCCCTCCTCCAGCCTTTCTGCTGCAAACCAGGGCAATTCTGCAAAACCAAAGGTGCCTTTTAATTGCCTAACCACTGTTAACTTCCAGTTTGTGATAAGTAACCCAAAGCGCTTGCGTCTGAAAATCTATTTGAAAATCTGTCTCCTATCTATTCTTCTGCATGTTTAGCAATACTAATCATTATCCTCATCATAGCATAATAAATTCAAAAGCCACAATGGTTTACTAAAATCAGCAATTTAACCATAATAGCATAATGGGGCTCGGAGTAAGCTGTTCCTATTATTTCATACTTCCAATCTAGATAAACAACCAGGGTTTTTTTGGGGTGGGGGGTGGGGGGGAGGGAATAGCAGATTAGAGATAAATTTATATGTCAATAATAATGGAGGAAACTGCCATTTCAAAGCATTATTTTGAATTGTTTACAAGTTTCTAAAAATAAAACCCATGTAGCATTTTGAGTTACTAACAAGAATCCTAGCTATGATTGGCAGAAATTGCATATTTTATTGGACTGGATTTAATTGCAGCAAAGCCAGGTATGGATTGTCAGAAACAACCACCGGTCGTAGTAACAGTGTATTTTGCGGGCGGGAGGTCTTTAGAGTTCATCTGTGGGAGGTTAAACAGGCACCCCAGAGGTTAACCCAAATGGCTTTCCTGAAGTTCCACAACAGGCCTCAGAACACCTTTCTGCAAAGCCTCATAACAAATTTGCCAATGTGGAAATAATCAGACTCCCACATAATGGGAATTGCAGTTAGTGATCAGTTTCTCAAACATCTTTATTTATTGGCTGTAGTACCAATGCAGCAAAACTAGATCGCACAAAAGGCAAATGAAAAACTTAAGAATGCCTACTTCTATCTGATTGGCGCCCTGATCTGGATGGCCCAAGCTAGCCTGATCTTGTCAGATCTCAGATGCTAGAACTTGGATGGGAGACCATCAAGGAATATCAGGGTCATTATGCAGAGGAAGGCAATGGCAAACCATCTCTGTTAGACTCTTGCCTTGAAAACCCTACTGGGTTGCCATAAGTTGGCTGCAACTTGACCGCATTTTACACACATATCTGACTGGCATCTCCTAAAGCAGCAACTGGACAACATGATCCACTGGCATGCAAGGGCAAATCGGCATGCATAATTTCAGATTTCAGTACAAGAGACAAAATTCACAGCAATGGTCAAAGCCATTTTCTTGGAAAGACATACCCTGGGAGGTGGGGGTGTAGAAGGAGAAAAAAAGCACTCGGAAATAAACAGATTTCCTATAGAGAGGTGGACCCAAAACCCTACTTGTTCAGTTGTTCAGCATAAGCCTGAGGGTCCAATGGCTGTCATTCTTGCTAGTGTTCATTTATCTTACATGCTTCCGATTGATGCTATGTTATCTGCACAGCATTCTGTTCAACCAGCAATAGCTATGTTGCACAGTCAAATGTTTTATTTATTTATAGTCTTTATTACAAATGTTTCATTAGGATTTAATATCATGACAAGTCATGATAAATCAAGAATAAGCCTTTTCCAATATCCTCATGCTAGCAAACCATTTTGTCTTGTATCCATTGGATACTGGACATCCTTTTTATCAGTACTGGTTAAAAGTGTATTGCTTAAAAAGCACAGCCTGTTCAATTAAAATACGTCATAAAATTCAGTTGAAGGGTATACACAGAATTTGGCACAGTGTCTTGTGAATCTGGCACAGTGTTTTCTACAGACTGTGCTCTATCAAATCCTCTCTGCTATTTAGAGATGGACCAATTTTCACTGATGACAAAAACATGATGAGAGTACAGCACCTTTCAAGTACATTATAAGCAAAGAACAAGGAGCATTCAGTGTATTCTTTTCCCATCTCCTAAAGCTACTAGTAAAGAAGTAATTCAAATAAATGTCACAGTACATACCCATCTTTAGTCTGATCCACCACGCCTCCAAGCAGCTGGACTGTGGAAGGATTGGGTACACCATCCCCTATTATCTTCAGGTAACGTGTAACAAAGTCATTAGGAGACATGTAAAATTCACCATTTTTTTCAACGCTCGCATACTGTTTCAAAAAGAAAAAAGAGGAGAATTAGATCTTTATATTTCAACAGTGTTGTGATTTAATGCTCACCTGATTATCTGCAGAAAGTAAAAATTGTATGTAGCTGATCAGGAACAAATCCAGTGCCACAGGGGCAGAAGGGCACACACAGCCAGCATAGTGCAGCATGATGGCAGCTGTAAGTACAGCTCTGTCATCTTCTCATTCTTGTCACATTATGATACAAGAGCCAAAGAATGCGAAACAGCAGTACACAATTAGGGTCTCTGTCCTGTGTAAGTCAGATACCTCACAGGAGGAGGAGGAGGAGAAGGAGAGTAGGTTTTTATACCCCGCTTTTCTCTACCTTAAGGAGTCTCAAAGGAGCTTACAACCACAATCCCTTCCTCTCCCCACAACAGGCACCTTGTGAGGTAGGTGGGGCTGAGAGAGTTCTGGGAGAACTGTGACTGGCCAAGTTCACCAGCAGGCTTCATGTGGAAGAGTGGAGAAACCAACCTGGTTCACCAGATTAAAGTCCACTGCTCTTTACCACTACACCACGCTGACTCTCTGTGCCAGGATAAGGAGGATAAAAAAAACACAAACAAATTCACAGGCAGTTGCAGTCTAAACTAGTCTTTTATCTTCCCAATTAAGCCCATTTTTAATTAGAACACTGCATGCAGATACTGTACACTTGACATATACAATGCAGTTCTACACTGATATAATGTGTGCTCCTCTGTAGAAATATTTCAACAACTCTCAAGATCAGGCAGTTGCTCTTCATTATGAAATTCAGTTTGGCTCCATACAGTACTAAATGAATAGAAATACCATATAAAATCAACAACTCTAGGTGAAAAATATCCAATATAATGCATTCATCCTGTGAAGTAGTCCAGAAATGGAAAATACCATGAGGTTTACCACAAAAAAATGTAGATGACCAGAAAACAAAATATGACATGGTTGGTAACACAGGAGCTGCCTGTGCTGTTTTTAAGTGGGGCCTTTTGCAATTATAAACCCTCCAAAATTAGGGAGCAAATAACATAAAAATCAACTGTTCTTATTTTTCTTTTTTTTATTAACCTGGCACAGTTCTTTTAGGATTGTGATTTTGTAATACTGAATATTTGAGCAGTGTTCTTTAATACACTTTATTTGGCAAAGGTTGTAAATAAACATTGTCTTACATGTTAAAAAAGTTCCATCATTAACAGTGACACCTGAAGGGAGATTCAAATGTAATGTACCCCACAGTGGCCCTAAGCAAACCATGAAACACATGGTCATGTGAATACACACACACAAAAAATATCGAGCGAAAGCCTGGAATTAATACGGCTCATCAGACAAACAAAGGTTTGAAGGATCAAAATTAAACGACTCACACATTCCCTCCACATGGATGGCTTCTTTATCCATATCATGTTTAAAGGTAAGGTAAAGGTCCCCTGTGCAAGCACCGGGTCATTCCTGACCCATGGGGTGACGTTACATCCCGACGTTTACTAGGCAGACTTTCTTTTTTACAGGGTGGTTTGCCAGTGCCTTCCCCAGTCACCTTCCCTTTACCCCCAGCAAGCTGGGTCCTCGTTTTACCGACTTCGGAAGGATGGAAGGCTGAGTCAACCTTGAGCCAGCTACCTGAAACTAACTTCCGTTGGGATCGAACTCAGGTCATGAGCAGAGCTTGGTCTGCAGTACTGCAGCTTACCACTCTGTGCCACGGGGATCATGTTTAGACTCTTCATAATGTGCTGTGATCTCCATATTAGCAAAAAAAAAATGTTGATTAATGCTTGCCATACCAGGTTCAGAAGCTAATTAAAACCATGTTTTTTTTCCAGTTCTGGTTTAGAAGCCGAACGCAAGCATAATTGTTTTGCCACCACAGCCAACTGAGGTTAACACTAATTAGGAAACCAACGAATGTATGAGTCTACATCTCTTTTCTGACTCTGCAAACTATGGTTGGAAGATTGTCTGAATCAAGGCTGCATCTTGGAGTCTTTGGTCCTCATGCAATATTTTACTTAATGTCACCAAATAATGCCAGTGGAACAACTTGTGGAATATGGAAGACAACCCTTCTTGTGTATGAATTTAATAAATGCAGAATTGTGCCCTCTCATACTTAGCAGACATGTGCAAAACATTAGCGTTTCATGACTCTTGCAACATTTTTCAGATTTTCTCTTCTTTTTTTTACTCCCAAATAACTACCTCTTGGGAGTATAAGTAGAAAAGAAACAGAAGTGAAAGCATAAGTAAAACAAATTTTTATTTGGAAGACTAAAATTACTCCAGAAAGGGAAGAAAGCAATATGAAGAGCAGTAATAAAAATGCCCTCAATATGCCTTATTGGCCCTAACCCAAGAAACGGTATAGTATTACAAAGGAATGAGGGGAGGAGACACATACAATACATTAGGCATTTCTATTTTTCCCAGAACAATGGGCTAAGTCTATGGACTGTAACAGAAAGAAGGGAAAGTATTTGGAGGCAGAGAGATCATGAACACCTTCCAGTGTTTTCAAAACCTGTGTTATTACAGGAATTGGTAAGATTTGGCTTTGGAATTTGCATTATGGACCTTCATGTCACAAGTAACATGATTCAACATTTAGCAACCCCATTCCTAAAACCTGCTGCCCCAGAATATAAACACTTTAAGATCAGGCAGTATGCTAATAGCTACTAACTCATGCATTAAGAACACACTTCTAGGCAGTTAACTTGTTGAGCTACTGTCAGTATTTTAATATTTTAAAGAAAATAATGAATAATCTTTTTTTGGTTGTTCAAATGCATATAACAATGCCACTGACAATTGATTCTGCAAGTTGAGGGGGGGCATGGTTCAGTGGTAGAGCATCTGCTTGGTATGCAGAAGGTCCCAGGTTCAATCCCTGGAATCTCCAGTTAAGGATCAGGTAGTAGATGTGAAGGACTTCAGCCTGAGACCTCAGAAAGCTGCTGCCAGTCTGAGCAGACAATACTAACTTTGATTCTGCATGAGGCAGCTTCATGTGCTCAAGTTTGACAGACTCTGTTACTAGCCTTAAGACAGTCTTTGGTAGAAGAAGAGCCATACTAAAACAAACTGAGTCAAAGTGTCATGTGACTAGTTCTACTCACTAAAGAGATTATGAGACTTTTCCAGCAGTTACTCCCTCCCTTTTCCTGTCATGTTGAAAGCCGCTTTTGAAACTGGAGGGAAAGCCAAAGGAGCGTGCTGTAATATGCTGTTCAAGGGAGGGAAAAAAGGAAAATGTCTCATGGTAGTTTTCTAGAACTTGGTTACTGTTTTTATCCAAGTAGATTCTTACCACCACCATATTCTTTTAGAAGCCACCATTCTGTACACATGTTGTATCAGTAAGAAGCTGACAGAGGAAAGTCAAATGCCTACTTGGAAAACGCACACAAAAATTATGTATTTTTTTAATGTTTGAGGAAAGAGACATTAATGGAACTTACCTGGGGAAATGTCCACAGTTTTTTTACATTTTTGGTAGACTGCACAGAGAAATGGGTCCATAACTTTGTCCTTTTAGGACACTATTACCCACATATTACTAAACAATCCCCAAAGTAACAGCAAGTATAGTTTTCTTAAACCCCAGATTACTAAACAATCCCTGATGTTTAGCCAGCTTTCTATAAACAGAAAAAAATGTGATGCAGACAATAATCCCACAGCTCATTAATTTTACATTTTCACTGCATTTCCAATATTAAAGTGCAGTTGTAAATGCCTTTCAAAAATATATCTATGTCTCTACAAACTGACTCCAAGAGAAAGTTTAGTATCTTGGCAAACAATGTGAGCAGAACAGGAGAATAAAATTTCTAATTGCTGTGACTTGTTTCTGTTTTGAGGTGGCCCAATAAACGTTTTCTATGATTCTCTACAGAACATTATCTACATCAAATAGCAAATAAGTTATGCTTTGCATCATGTGGCAATATCTGTTACAGAATGAAGTCTGCCACCAGTTCTCATTCCATAAAGCCACACTAGAATATGATAAATAGCCTTATATATGGTAAGGAAAGCTCCCATGGACACTGTCTTCCATAAAAGGCGCAAAGCAGAATTATCCCAATACACCTTTGCCAAAAAATATTAATGAACATATCTGATTGGTCGCCCATGGTGATACTGGTTGTAGGAGTTGCAGCTTTAATTTGACATACCTGATGCAGTTTTAACTTGATTTATACATTTCAGCTATGTTTTTAACTGTACAGGTTGAGTATCCCTTAACCAGACAGCCCAAAACTGGAATGACGCGAAAACCTGAAGTTTTGAATAGACATGCAGGCATTTCTCACTGGCCTTCAGCAATACCATTGATGGTTCAATGTACACAAAATCCGTAAAAATATTGTTTAAAATTATATTCAGGCTATGTGTATAAAGTGTATATAAAACATAAATGAATGTTATGTTTAGACTTGGGTCCCATGACCAAGTTATCTCATTATGTATATGCAAATATTCCAAAATATGGAAAGATCCAAAGTATGGAACACTTCTGGTCCCAATCATTCCAGATAAGGGATACTCAACCTGTATGTATTTATATTTTGTAAGTCGTCTTGGGCATTGTAGAATGGTGAGATATAAATATTTTAAATAAATATGTACCGGTATCTTTGGTCAGTACATATGAATTGGTTTCTCTCTGAGAGTGCATATGGGATTTCCTTCCAGCTGCCTATAGCTTTAAAGCATATACAGGCAAAGTAATTTCCTCCAGGCAAGTGAGTGTTTTATTAAAGAAAAAAACACTACCCTGAATCTTTAGCAATATCATATTTATATTGTTTAGAGTTTTAATTATCATTTGGTTGCAATGTAATGTTGCTGTTTTAAAAGGATGTTTAACATTTCAATCTATTTTTCCTATTTATATCCCTCCCTCATGCCCGATAACCTTTCAACAACTAACAAAACCATGACAGTGAAATACAGAGAATTAAGAAACTACCACAAATACAGCATTAAAGCCAATTTCACAAAGAGCACACAAGCAACAGCAGTAGTGACGAGACAGGCCTGATTAGTAGATTTTACACCAAGCAGAATTTCTAACCACACACTTTTATAGCCAAACTGACCAATCGATTTCAAAGTCATCGTTTTTGAGAGAGAATCTTTCTCTTAGGCTGGAAAACTTTTTTTAACACAACAGTTATTGAGAAACAAATCAAATAAGTCAGCCATTCAACACTTCTATGTTTCATTTTTTTTCCAGGATAGCCCCCCTGCTAAGACATTCAATAACAGAAAGCAGCACAAGGTTTCAGTGTCCCCCTGTTTCTACCCACTGTGATTTATTCTTGTGTATTTGAAATCTAATCACGTACCCCCCACACTACATATAGAAAATGACCTTGAAAATGTCAGCTTGCTCATTTTGACTGAAGTCTAATCTCTTAGGTTATGGTAGGAGAGTTACAAGAAGTAGAGTTACTCAGGGAAATTATCATGACAAAAGGGGGAAAAACATAAATTCTATTAGTTTGGGAATAAAGACTTTCAAAAAGGTGGTTCTATGCAGTCATGTATTTTTCCCCCACTTTGGTAATTATACCCACAGAGAATTTTATATTACACAATAATGCCTAATGGCTTTTTGGTAAGTTCCTTCAAAATTCACACTGGATAATCATATATTTTAAATACTCAAGCATTAACTAGTTGAAACCCATTTAAGTCTATAAAAATACAATACTGGATTTTTTTTGAAGTACTGGGTAAAGTATCTCTAGTGCAAATAATACATAACCAAGGGATTTCACGTTGATTGCAACGTGTTTAAATTAAATGGGAAATGATGTGATAATATGCTACATTAGTTGCATTGTAATTTGCCTTTCCTTCTTTTTTTCCAGAAATTTAATTGCCTATTTCAGCCTAATGTCTGTTTCGACTGTCCCAAGTGAACTTGGTGGGAGGATGTACTAGAAATAAAATAATTCTTGATGTTTTAGGTATTTGTTACACAGTATGTTTTTTTTGTAAATGCTGTAAAAAAAATTCAGAAATAAAAGATTTTATTTCAGCTTTGTTCAAAAATATGTGTCAGCCAGATTTATATCTTTGTCTTACCCTTCTTCCCAACTGCTCTGAGCAGCAAGAATTTCCTAGCCAAATGGAAGAAAATGCCAGAGTCTAATCTACTTAGCCTCAGAGATGGAAGTACAACCAACCACATTAAGACATGTTAAGGTCATACATTAGCACAAAATGTGGAGCAAACAGATTTGGAGTGAGCTTTGTACCTGCCAGTTCCGAGACACTAGTTATGTGCATGTCCAGAGATCAACAGATGACCTCTTATTGAAACAGATCTGCAACTGTCTCTAATTTTGATCTCTTGTTCCATGTGAGCTGGCTACTGACAATTTCACTCTTAATCTAGCTCTTGGAGATGCTGCTTCATTGTATGTGAGCAGTGCATTCTGAGAGGTCCAAACCCCATAAAATGTGCTTATGCAACTTCCTGGCTTCAGACAGCTCCAATTTACCATGGAACTGAAGTCTGTTTACTCTTCAAAAACGGGGATTCTATGTACCACACAACCTTGGTTTAACCCCGATACACAAGTCCAATTTGCTTGTATTCAGATACCATGATGAATTGTATCTTTAAATAAAGCTGAGAATTTCTCTGCACACAAAGGATGGTAGGAGGGCTAAGGAGCAAGGGCAAGCACAGCAACAAACTGTTTTTGTGCCAGATAAAGAAATTTAATCGGAGTTCAGTTGGAGCTGTTGCAAAGTCTGAACGCAGGCACAGATTGAATTCCAAACAAATCTTGTATCAGCCTCCCAAATGGGGAATGTGTTAAAGCAGAATACCAGCTTCTGAAACTCCTCAACCAAAATGAGTAAATTTTTACACTCCCTCTGTGTGTGTGTGTGTGTGTGTGTGCGTGTGTGTAAAGTGCCGTCAAGTCGCAGCCGACTTATGGAGACCTCTTAGGGGGTTTTCAAGGCAACAGACTAGCAGAGATGGTTTGCAAGTGCCTTCCTCTGCAACCCTGGTATTCCTTGGTGGTCTCCCATCCAAATACTAACCAGGGCTGACTTTGCTTAGCTTCCGAGATCTGACGAGATGGGGCTATACCATGCTGCCTTCCCCCCTTTATGCTCCACAGCTTTCTTTATTTTTGTTGCATTTGCTTTTTCACATCATCCCAAAAGACAAAGTAGCAGTAACATAAACCTCAGATGGAATTCATCTTCATAAACCTGCTTTGCTTTACCAACACTTCTAGGATGAGCATATTTCTGGGGACAAAAGCACTGACGACAGCTTACTCAAAAGAAGTGGCAAAACCAGTGCCATGTCCAAAGACTAGTGAAGACACCAAGCTTCTCACACACAGCTTTAGAGACAAAAAATGAGTTAGTGGGATGCTATTTCCTTACCCAAACTTGCTCTCACATCCTCACTGCTTCCTTGAAACATGGTTTGGTCACAATAGCCATAGTTAAGACACACTAAACATGGTTAAACTGCAATGTGGAAACCAATCTAATCAGCCCCCGGTTTAGAAGCATCCTTAATCATGGTTAAGAGTTAAATAGAGCACCAGGTTATGGATAAAGGACACGGTGGGTACAGAAGCCCAATGTTTGCGAGAGGGAACATGCTATTCCAAAACCTGCTTCTGATCACTGATCAGTTGTCAACATTTGACTACATTTACATCTGCACCATCTCTACAATAGTTGTCCTGATGCAGGCAGATAGCGAGGGCCAGAGGCACAAAGCGTAGTCCAGAGAGCAGTCCAAGAAGTCAGGATGCCAGGATTCTGAAGTATAACCGGGAGGCCGATATACATGGAAGTGGTAACAAATTGCTTCCACAACGGCCAAGCCTAATCGATGGTTTAAACAAGCCCTTCTCTTGCTGCTATAGGAGCCCCATGGCGCAGAGTGGTAAGCTGCAGTACTGCAGTCCAAGCTCTGCTCACGACCTGAGTTCGATCCCAATGGAAGTTAGTTTCAGGTAGCCGGCTCAAGGATGACTCAGCCTTCCATCCTTCCGAGGTCGGTAAAACGAGTACCCAGCTTGCTGGGGGTAAAGGGAAGATGACAGGGGAAGGCACTGGCAAACCACCCCGTAAACAAAGTCTGCCTAGTAAACATCAGGATGTGACGTCACCCCATGGGTCAGGAATGACCCGGTGCTTGAACAGGGGACCTTTACCTTTTACCTTGCTGCTATAGCAGAACCAGCTGATGGCAAGTAGGCTGCTCTCACATTCTCAAGCAGGTGATGTGCTTTAGCCCTGCTCTGCTTCATCACTATCAGGAAGGGCTCTATGTTTGGCGTGCAACCTCACACTCCAGCATTGTTGTTGCAGTTCCAGTCAGACCTGTCTCCTCCTCTGATCCAGTGGCTTTGGCAAGGCCTCTGGGGACGTTGCTTGTTGCGAGGTGTCAGGCTCAGCTGGAATCCTTGAGCTGGAAGGCTGCAGACATGGTGAGCCATCTTCTGGCTGCAGCTGTCCCTCTGTTCTGCCTGTGGCTGTTCCTCTGTTCTTGAACTGCCTCCTTCTATTTCCTCTTTGTCTGAGGAGGTCTCAGCAGGCTGACTCATGACAATAGTATTTGCAGAGCTAACACTCACACTATTGTCCCCCCACCGCCTCCATGAATAAGAATATCTGCATTACCTTAATTCATGAATCATATGATGCAAGAAATAAGTAATTAAAATGGTTATAGATTCTAATTCTAATGCCTACATTTTTAAGGGAATCCTTTTTTCCTTCTTTAAACTTTTGTTCTATGGGGGGGGGGGCAATACATCTTAATTTCAAGATAGTTATATTTCCCTGAGTCTATACAATAATCACTCAAGAATGTATTTGACTTCTTGGAGTGCATTGTTCAATTTTTGATAGTGGTATTTAAATCTAACATGGTAATAATACAGTGAATGATTAATGGTTAGAAGACTATCAAGAGATGAATAATGCAGTAAGAGCTACAGATATGAAAAAAATCAGGCTTTAAAAAGGATAAAATATTTACTTTTAACATACCTTCAAAAATATTGTTTTCAATTCAGCTGGATCAGCTCTCTTGGTTAGAGCCACCTACAAGTAAATACAATTATATTAATATGCATAGTCTATACAAAAGATGTCAAAATGTCATTTGAAAGAGTAATTCAAACAAAAGAATGAGTGAGGGATTTTTTTTAAGTGTTCACCTCAGATAAACCAGATAGCAACTGATGTCAGAAATAAATAAATACTTAACATTTATGCTCAATTATTCAATGTTTTTGCTGGCATTGCTACTGAACAGTTTTAAATAAGTGGAAGGTTTCATCATCATGGCAGTGGCTAACTGAGTTACTTAATTTCCATTTCAATAGCCCACACTTCTAAGTAAACAAGCATATGACTGGGTGACATGTGACTTTCCCCACCCTCAGCATAGAAGAGATCAGCTCATACCAGAATGTGTTCACCATCACGTGTCATTTCATTTAGATAGTTACAATTGAGAGTTATGCTGCAGGGTACAGTGTCTGGATACACGCATATGCTCATACATATGTATAGAGGGAGATTGCCTTTCTTTCACGGAAAGCAAAAAAATAGGTGGAACACATGATGCTGCCTTACACGCACATAATAGGTCCATCTAGTTTAATATGGTACACTCTTACAAGCAGCAGCAAGGTTTTTTCCCTTGTTACTCAAGACATTAAGGAATGAAGGGCAAAAGTGGCTGTGGCTAAGGAAGCAGAAAATCCCAGGTTCAATCCCCAGTATCTCCATTTAAAAGGATCAGATACTAGGGGATATTAATGACATCTACTTGAGACTGAAAAAAGAGCCCCATGGTACAGAGTTGTAAGCTGCAGGACTGCAGCCCAAGCTCTGCTCACGACCCGAGTTTGATCCCGATGGAAGTCGGTTTCAGGTAGCCGGCTCAAGGTTGACTCAGCCTTCCATCCTTCCGAGGTCGATAAAAGGAGTACCCAGCTTGCTGGGGGTAAAGTGTGGATGACTGGAGAAGACAGTGACAAACCACTCTGTAAACATAGTCTACCTAGTAAACATTGTGATGTGACAGACCCAGTGCTTGTACAGGGGACTATCTTTACCTTTACTTGAGACTGGAAAGCCACTACCAGGCCAAGTAGTCAATACTGACCTTGATAGACCAATGATCTGACTCAGTATAAGGCAGCTTCATGCGTTCATGTGAATTTGGGACCTTTTACATGCAAAGCATGGGCTAAAACTGTCCAGAAATTTCAATTGGTCCAAACTGCAGCAGTCAGGAGATTGCTGGGGGCTGGATAAAGGCTGGGGTACTTGAAGGCCTGCTTCCTCCCCTACTTTCCGGCCTTGCATTAAGATCCTCTTCCCAAGCCCGGTACTCTGTGCTATTGTTTTTCTAATTTTATTGCATTGCTTCTGCTTTGTGCACCACCTAAAGCAAGTCTCTGCAGCAATGACATACATATTTTCTAAATACAGGAGTCTCTTTCCTCCCTGTAAATGTTCAAATGTCCTAAAAATAACTTATATTATGTATTATTGTATCAAACTGGACTGATCACTTTTCTAAAATGAATAACTTAAAAGCAGCTTACAAAAAAATCCACCAATGATGCCTTTGTTTTGTCTAAAGTATCCTGTTTACATGTACTCACAGAGAGAAAATGATTGAATATAGGCCCAGTTTAAAAGTAATGTTGTATCAGTTGTTGAAGCAACAGATCAATGTAATTCAAGGATGTGACTGATGAACCAGCAGTTTGAGGATCCTGGACAATTTTCACAGTTATCTCATGGTGATTGAATATACATTGGAGAAGGGCAGAACTGTACCCGCTAGCTCCTCTCCTGCCCCATGCATAACAGTTCGAACAGCATATTTATGTACATCATAGATATTAATATGTTATGCCTCAACAGCAGAACCTTGAAAAGGCATCATCTTCATTGTACGTACAGAGTCTATATGTTCCCATTTGTACGTAAACATTCTGCCAAACGCATATAGGAACACGAGTACTAGGAGGAATTGTTTGTAAACTAAATGCATATGCAGTCCTGGAAAGCAGATGCACTAGGTCCCCAAGCTGAACTGCAATTTTACTATAAAATGTAGTTTTGAATCGCTCACCTTTTGTATTAAACCAAGCCATCATTTACACCAAACCCATTCTTTCTTTCTAAAACGTTTCAAATGTGCCCAATGTTCCTTTTAAAAATTTGGGATCTATGGATCTTGCCAATAAAGCCAAACAGTATTATGCCTGTAAACACCAAGGAGTTTAAAAAGAAGCAGAAGCATTCCCTTGGCTTCTGCAGTGTGAAATCAGGAAAGATACTATAGTTCAGCTTCTAATAGTTTAATTCTCAAGACAATGGACTTACATAGACTTAACAGCTGTTTCACCATAAAATTGTTTGAGTTTTAAACTCTGGACCTCTACAGCCAACATATTTGCATGCTAGTACATCTTCAGAGGGCTAAGAGTCCAATCTGAAGCTGCTTTCAGAAGTAAATATTTAACAACAGTTTGTTGTGGCTCATGCAGACTTTTAAAAAATGGAAGTAGATAGCATGTGATATAGAAGTAGACATTTTATATTTAGAAAATTTGTACGTTGTCTTTCCAGAGACCTGCTCAAGGCAGCTTGCAACAAAGACAAGTACTTCTGGAACATGCCTACTTACTTTGAATGATCTGGCCCTCTGCGAGAACATCACCCTATGCCCATGAACATACACCATCAAAGTTTCACATTCTCTGTTGTTCATCACTGTTTTTAGCTTAAAGAAACAGCCATACTGTCCCTCTGGGAATTTGGCCTCTTCTACCCCAATAATGAACAGGCATACTTCCAAGAGTCAGACACATTAACGTTGGAGCATGCATAACTTTATCTTGTAGGAAATTCAAAGAATGACTGAAATATCCCTTGTGGGAAAGCACTCTATACCAACAAGTGTCCTCTCACTTTAGCCACATGCTGCTCATTAGAAACACAAACTGCACAGCAAGAGACAACAGTGAACAGGAAAGTACACACTTTCAGTCTTCTTACTGGATGCTAGTTGTTTGGGGGTTAATGATGTTTGATAGTTTTTCCCTTCTAAAACTCACTAAAATGGCACGGACAATTGTGGGGTAGCTGGCTTGAAAATGTATGTTATCCAAGTGTACATGCTGTCCTAAATGTCATAATCTTGCGCTAAAACAGTTATTTGCTCAAGAGTCCATTCACAAGGCTCTCTGCTCTCCATGGCAGACTGGACCAAAATTCTATGAAATCTGTAACAACTAAAGAAATTACACACACATACACACATCCAAAAGAGCTTGCCTCTCTACCAACACCCACTCAACTTCTTATAGAAGAACCCAACTATATATTGGAGTCGAGTCCTACCTCAAATGTTAAACTTGGTATTTTTTTTAATACCAAATTCCCAAACCATGGAAACAATCAGAATGGAAGAGTAGGTGGAATACCCATAACTAAATAGCACCAGCAATCAACTGCAAGGCATGATTAAGCTACACCAATTTCAATTCCCCAGAAGAGTTCTTTTAGATGGAAATCGAAAGGGCATAACTACGCAAAGTTGGACTCAATGGTTTATTTGCTCCATGGTTTTAGTCCTATCACTTCCAACTCAATACATACTCAGACTGCAGCATTCCCTCAAAATCAAAGTCACAACAAAGCAGCTTGATGTGGCAAAGCAGTGAGCCTCCATGGAACACAGCACTGCCTAGAAGAGACAGATTGGTGCCATGTGCCCAACATAAAGGTAGCAGTTTCCACACTGTAGCTGGCTAGGCTGGGTGAGGCATATCAGGACCTGGGACAGCTCCAAGATTCCATGGAACACAGAAAGCCAATTCAACAACAGAACCCATTCTGAACTCAACGGAACCCGTTTTAGTATCAGCAACACATGCATACTGAAGAAGAGTTGGTTTTTATACCCCACTTTTCTCTACCTTTAAGTAGTCTCAAAGCAGCTTACAATCACTTTTCCTTCCTCTCTCCACAACAGACACCTTGTGAGGTAGGTGGGGCTGAGAGAGTTCAGAGAGAACTGTGACTAGCCCACGGTCACCCTGCAGGCTTCATGTGTAGGAGTGGGGGGAACAAACCTGGTTCACCAGATTAGAGTCTGCCGCTAATGTGGAGGAGTGGGGAATCATACCCAGTTCTCCAGATTAGAGTCCGCCGCCCTTAACCACTACACCATGCTGGCATAGTGGAAACAGTGCATCATAACTGGTTCATAAACTGCTTTTTACACAGCAGTTTAGGATATATAAAGCCACTATCTTCTTTAGTATAAGTAACTTTCCTGAATCTATGTTGCAAGTACTGTACAAGCTTTGTTGCACTTGGCTAGCTTCCAGCTCATCCTTTTTGGGAGGAGAAAATAAATTGTGGACAGACATCCAGGGGTGGTCTGTGTTTTTGTTTTTTTTTCTTAACCTATCTACTACATTTTTATTCTGTCTTTCCTTCAAGGAGCCTGGGCTGGCATACATGCTCTTATCCTGCTCCAGGGTTATTTTTTTGAACAGGTGCACAAAACTCAACAGTGTATACCTGCTTCCCCATCTTCTGTTTAGCTCCAAACGCAACCAGTTGCCAGCACTTGTGTTGCCTTTTTTTATAGCTCCGACAGAGTCCAAGTTAAGAACCTTGATTGTGGTATATAGAGTGATGAACTGATGCAGCCAGAATTGTGTCACAAAAATGCAATCAGCAGGTTTACAAGCAAAACGCAGACAAGTGTACTATATTCCGAATTGTCTGATCAGACAAATAGAGCAAAGGAAAGATAAAGCAGCGGAGGATTTGAGGTTCAGAATAGCAGCATCCATCTCATAAAAAGGATCACCTACTCTTCTTAATGGCTAACTAGGCAACTTCCTTAGTCTAGTACTATAATCAAATTCCAGTCCCTCAAGTTCAGTGAAGTGCTCAGTGCCGGAGACAATAAATGATAAGAACTACTGAAATGATTGGAATTCAAGGAAAGAAGAGGCATCAGCAGGCCATGCGATGGGGCAATACAAAGCCAATGCTAGCAAGTCCTTTGTTCTTCATGCCAGATAAAGTTTATTAACGAACTACTAGGGTCATTCAGGGGAGTTGGTGGCGTGAGAAGCAAGGCCGGCAACGTAATCCTAAACAGAGTTAGGATTATACCCTTTTAAGCCCATTGGTTTAACTCTTCTTAGGATGGCACTGCTACGCTTTTAACTGGGCTTCCGGTAAGACAGTCACTAAGAATACATTTCCGTGGAAATGGAACATTTATGAAAGAGATGCATTTATGGCACAACAAGAGTACAAAACTTTGGGGCTTTATAGATCAAAGCCAATAACTTGAACCACTCCTGGAGGATGAGTAGAAACTTGTGCAGATGTAGGAACACAGGAATAAAGTCCTCCCAGGATCCCATTCACGTCAGGACACTGGCCAGCACATTCTGCACCTGCTAAATCTTCCCGACAGCCATCAAGGGCAGCTTAGTGTAGTGCGTATTCAGCAGTAATGTAATTATACACTACTATGCTTATTAACTGTAAGGTTCCAGAGCTAATGCAGCTGCCAACCCTTAAGGTATAATTTTGTCTAAGAAAAGAAACAGAAAGAGATGCCCAATAGGTTATGCTGCTGTGATGTCATGGAATATTCACAGACATTTTTAACTCGGGGGGGGGGAGGGAGAGCCTCAGAATTCAGACTACTGGTGCAGCTGCCGCGAGGGAAGAAAAGGGTTGGCCGGAACAGAAATAAAAACTTGACACAAGCCCCGAGGACAAAAGGGATTATGCTACTGGCAGCAAATGGGAAGGGCAGTAATAGTCAGCAGCGAGTGCCAAACGCCACATAGCAGTTTGAAATATCCAGCTTAAATTGAGTAGTGAATTAGAAAGCTGCTAGAATATATTCTGATGTAAGCATACAATTCTATGGCTGAACGCATAGATAAAATGCACAAGGGAAATCCAGATGTTTTAAATACCTGCACTGAAAATTTATGCAGGACACTCCCCTCGCCTTACGTAACATTCCTGGTCAATAAACAGGCTCATGGGCTATACTCGCACAGTCAAACTTGACACATACAATCACAATCTACTGGGAGGAGGGGTTAAGATTAAAACAGCTGCAGGGGTGCCAGAAATGGGCACAGGGAGTGGCAAAGAGTACTTAATCCTCTATCTCCAGCAGTTTTCTCCAATTAAAATCATTATGTGCCCCCATAAGTCCTGGCATTGCCGATATGACCTGGGAGAAAATATACAGGTCCCATACAAAGGGTGAATGTGTCCAACCCCCCCCCCAATGCGGAAGATCTGGTTTAAATTGGGAACATGTCATGCAAGAAAGCATTAAACATCCCAGCACTGCTTCCCCAGTCCAATTTCGGCCTGTGGTGGTTTTAGAAGACCTTTGTTATGGCTCTCCCACATCATAGCTAGCTTAACTGCGGCACTTACATGTGGCAAAGAAGGATCTGGGCTAAATTCTCTCATTCTGCAGTGATGGAGGGGGAGTTCAAGGTAGTGCTGAGAGCCATAAGGAGTGAGTGAAAAGACCATTCCAACTATCTGCCCATGGCTACTAGGCAACTGCTGAGCTACCAATCCTTTATGTTTATTCGGAAAGCCAAAATGAACATGAACATAAAAACCTACTCAGATCCAGTAGGGGTTTTTTTCAATGTAAAATTCTGCTAGTTTTCAAAATGGAGGTGAGGAGAAATTGATATTTTGTGCAGGCACGGTTGGCTTTAGGGAAGGGGACAGAAAGACTGGGAGAAATGGAAATATGCACAGTACTCTCTAATCAAACTTAAATTTCCATTACTACTGTAAGAATGTAAAATTATGTATAAGTGTATACATAAGAGTGAGCAATTCTATTCATAAATAAATATCAGAATTTAATAAAACAATAATTACAGAGATAAGCAGAATTAAGAGATGGAGCTGCAAGCAGCTGCACCCTAAAACTGCAGTCCTCCATGGATTTGACTTTTGTGTAAATAAACAGATTACCAGAGTTTGGGTGTGTTTTTTCTACCATATTTTCCCATATTAAAGTTTGCTGCTCTCTAACATTCAGGTATATTTGTCATTTTGCTGATAAAAATCTAATGCATTTATACTTTGAGATTTTATAAATATGCTAAGTTGTGAATGGTGCTTAGGACTGATAATAAAGTACTGCATATTTCGCAATTTTCCTCAAAAAAATTAGTCTCTGCCCTCTCCCCCCAGGAGGGGGGGAAGCTATCTACCCCATGAGTTTAAAGGTTCCAGACATCTGCCATCTATACATTGGGCAGGCTTCCAAAGTACTACTATGCTTCCCTGTTTAAGGCGGCTTCTGACAGAAGATGAAGTTTCTGCCTGCTGTTTTACTTCTTATTGGATTTAGTGATTATAATGTTCTAAATATTTTTAGTATTGCCCATTTGGTACTTGCTGCTTGTAATCCACTTTGAACCATCATAGATACTTTAAGTACATAAATAAACTCTTCAACAGTATATCATATCCATAAATTGGCAATCCTATTCCTATGCCCAAACAAGTGAATGGCATGGATTTGTTGTTGTTTTTAATCTCTCTCATACATTGTTATTTTGTCTTTCCCACAAGGAGTTCAGGATAGTATACATGGTTCTCATTTCCTCATTTTATCCTTACAACAGCCCTATGTGTTAGCTTAGACTGACTAGCCTAAGATCACCCAACTAGTTTGGAATAGTAGGGACAAAGGGTTATACCCATTTTAACAATTGTATAGATAATCTGCTACATCCCACCACATAGCAAACTCTTCACCTTAAATTATTCTAGCTAGCATGTTCATTTCTCTGATCAGAATCAGTGTCTGAAAACTTCTGAACTTGGAGCCTCATGGCCTTCAGAAAACGAAAAGTTGAAACAAGCTTCTCAACTTTTTCCATGTGTTAACTTGTTCCATGGTTGTGTACTTTACCAGTTTATTTTGGTGTACCTGGAAGATGGAAGAATCAGAGGATGTATTGTACAAAGGCCTCCACATTGCAGGAGCAATAAATCTGGAAAGCTCCCAGATTTCACTCCTACACCGAATGCCCGAAAAGGTTGTGTATTCTGAAAATATTTGAAAGTATCACTAGACTAAGAACATCTGACTGGATTATTCTTGGGGCTTTATAGTATGTAGTACTTTTCCGACACAAGACTGAAGAGTTTTGATTCTTTGGTACTCCAGTCAAATACAGTAATAACGCTTTCACCACTAAATCTTCAATGTTGGGAATTTGCAAGTATCTAGATGTTCTCAGTATATGATCAAACGTGTTCACGAATACATAGCTACAACAATGTCAGGACAGGAAATGAGAATAATTCACTTAACAGTCTTTCAGGCTTTTCAGCTCAAACACAAAAAAACAGAAACAAAGAAATCACCGGTAACTATTGGGGGAGTGAGAACCAAAGTTTTTTAAGATAGTGCTAAGTAGGCAATAGGACAATTCTCCTAGTTTAAAGAAAACTTTTAAGGTAAATTGACACTATGTAAAATATTTGACAATGTATGACCATGGTCCAGTAATAGGTGGTCAACTAACAACAGCTGAATGCCATTATGTAGGAGGCAGCTTCACATGAACACATGAAGCTACCTTATACTGAATCAGACCCTCGGTCCATCAAAGTCAGTATTGTCTACCCAGACCGGCAGCGGCTCTCCGGGGTCTCAGGCAGAGAAAGGTCTTTCACATCACCTACTTACCTAGTCCCTTTAACTGGAGATGCCGGTTATTGAACCTAGGACCTTCTGCATGCCAAGCAGATGCTCTGCCACTGAGCCACAGCCCCTCCCTAAAGGCCAGCGTGGTGCAATGGTTAGACAGTGTGGGAGACATAGGTTCAAATCCTTCCTCTACCAGGGCAGCATGCTGGGTGGCTGAAGTTAGCGACATACACACACACTCTCAGCCTATTCTAACTCACAAAGTTGTGGTGAGGTTACAATGGAAGAAAGAAGAGGCTGTAAAGCCGTTTCAGGTCTCTATTGGGTATAGCGGTTCGAATGTCAGACTAGGATCTGGGAGAGCCAGGTTTGAATCCAAACTCGGCCACGAAAGCTCACTGGGTGATATTGGACTTCCCTTTTAAAAATGTCATCAGTATGGTGTCATTCATTGGCAAGGGCAGGAATGAACGCCAGTTGCCCCCTACCCTGGTGCTAATCAGGGGCAAACGTGGCAGCGAGGCAAGAAGCTTCTTCCTCCTGGCCACCTGCTATAAGTGGAAGAATCTTACAAGTCGAAGGAAAGAGCACAGTCACCTGCCTGGCAGCTTTTAGTCAAAACTTTAAGCCTTCCATTCCATCAATCTTTTTGAGATTCATCTTCTCCCTCCCACATACCTTCCTGTATGACTGCAGCATAACATGGGCATCCATCATTTTTTTTTACATCTTTTACTTCTTGTATTGAAGAAAATGGAAGTTTAACCTTCAAACGCTGAACCGATAAAACACATTAGGTTAAGTCCACCACCCACTCCGCTCCTCTCTCCTGGAAGCACACCAACGAACATTAAGAGACAGAATCTGCTTCTCCCTCGCTACATGCTGGTGATCCCTCAATCTGTCTTTCTAATGTTTCAGCCAAAATGGTGCCTATGCTGGGGGTAGTTTAACCCCCCCACCAAGATACTCCAGATTATAAAGAACTGTGAACGCCTCACAATGATCAGCATTGCTTTTGCTTCTGTCCCCTGCACCCCACAGCATTCAAAGTTATCTTGAGGATCTGAACTACTTGTACGGCTTGCATTGGCCTCCCTACCCAGCAATACAGACTGGCATACACAAGGTACATTTAATAAACCCTTGGACTGGTCTCAAAACAGCAGCTCAAGGGGGGGGGGGGAAGCAGGCGCAAAAACATAATCTGCCTAGGGAAGATGTAACCAGCATTCATTTGCCAAATTACAACCAGGGTCAGATGGACATGGACTACTGCCGTTTTCTTAAAGGCACCTGATAAGCTATTTTGACAACTAGCCTTCACTTGGGCTTTCCAATATATGGCTTCATGCAAATGTTAGTATTTCTGACTGAGGATTTCTTCCATGCCATGTGGTGTCCTACACAACAACATCAATACCTATTTTATTGAAGTAACGTTATTAACTATATTCTTTAAATTTGCCCAAACTTTTGGGAGTGCTCTACTGTTTGCAGTTTGCTATATTTAGATTGAATAGTTGTCTTTACAGCTTTTAATTTGGATTGTGGGTTTTTTGCTTCTTTTATTTTATGTTTAAAATTTGGTTGAAAACCACGTCAGAGGCCTTAAGAAGTGATGGAAAAGTGGAACGGAAAAGCTTTAAGAGGATTTCTGCATCACACATTAACTTGTTCTTGGCAATTGCTAGGACTGCAGCTACAAACCTGTTCTGTGTTTATTTGCTTGAAGTCTAGAAAACAGGCAGTGCCATCCTCAACAATTACCCTTCTAACTCCATGGGCTTAGAAGGTGGTGTAACTTGGCTTAGGATGGCACTGCAAATCAATATGCAGAAACTACTAAAACAAAGTCTGACTGAGGAATAACATAGGTAAGAATCGTAATCAAGAATTACTAGCAAAATGGAGTTCTATTAAGCAGACACAATAGCAAGCATCTTTTAAGGGGGAGGGATTTGGGGCTTGTTATTTTATCTTTGGTTTTAGCTGGGGATGTGTTTTAACTATTATTGCAACCCACCTTGAACCAACAGGAAAGGCAGGATATAAATGTTTTAGTAAATAAAAATAGATACATCATTTGTAAAGCATACAACAGTATGGCTACAACACAAATGCATCCTTCGAAAGCACACTTACACGACTATATCCCACAACAAACCTTTCTCTAGAAAAATCATGAGAACATAACCCCAGAGTTGCAGGATTTATTTAGAAAATCCAGCCAAGCTGGATCCAACCGGCTTTTCCATTCAGTCTCAACAATTCCTCTCCATACTACAACATGTTGTTATTTCTTTAGGGCACTTTCACACAGCCCAAATAATGCAATTTGAACCCACTTTAAATGCACTTTGCAAGTGGATTTTACTGTATGAACTGGCAAAATCCACTTGCAAACGATCGTTAAAGTGCACTGAAAGTAGATTGAAAGTGTATTATTTGGTCTGTGTGAAAGCGCCCATATGTAAGTCCGATGATTCTTAGCATAGCCTTTTTGGATAGTCAAAGATGATGCCTCCTTCCTTTTTCACCAGCAGAAAAGCTGGTTGGATCCAACTCACAAAATAAAATCATTAAAAATTAACAAACGGTTAAAAGCCCACCCAGAGCATAACAGCAGCGCAAAATACTTAGCCGCTGATTCTCATAAAGCAATTCTCAGGCTGTAAAAACAATGTTAAAAGATCGACCCCTTAATTCCAATCCTTGATAAAAAGAATTATTTAGCCTGATGTCTAGATGAGAGCAGAGAAGGAGTCAGGCAAGGCTCAAAGGGGAGGGCATTTCACAGGCAATACCTTTTGAATAAAGAAAAGAGATCTATACTAATCACTGAGGAGTGGTCTTCTCAAAGAGTTCACTAGAAAGCTAAAAACATATGCAGTAACTGGCAGAGTGACCTGAAACCACTGCCTGATCTACGATGTAATCTTAATAAATAGAGAACAAGCAACGGACAGAATTATGGAACTCAAGGAAAAGCTACTAAAGTTGATTCATAAGAGAATTCTGGGGTGGGGGGGGGGGAGATGGACAACAACAAAATATGTCCAACGAAGCACTCTTAGGTTACAATAATACAAGTCATATATACAGATCACTACTATTATGCAGTTCAATAAAATATGAGGGAGATGAAGTTATTTCTAAAAAAAATTGCAATAATTTGACAATGTAATTCTCTATTTGTGGAACAGCCATGAATAAGCAGAAGGAGGAACTGGGCTGAAGAAAAGAAATTCCTATACATGAAGCGTCCCAACTAATAATTGTGTGACAGGAATTATGTAGGAATAACTGACAGGTAAATGCATTTTGTTTCAGTGTTATGTTTTCTTTTTTGATTGAGCACAGAAGTTAACTTTTAAAAATCGTATTTATAATCAAATCTGTCTGTTCATGTCTATTCAAAATGCTACACCTCAGTAGCTTGGAGTGTGAGTGGGTACAAATCCATGTGTATGCATGAATCCATTTCTCTGATCTTTTTTTTAAAAAAGTGAAAAGAACAAAAGACATCTGCATAATGGAAGCAGACAACATCATATTCAAGTAACAGTGCTATTGTGCACCATAAATTGTAGGACAAAAGAAGTCTCAAAGTCAAGAACCTTTCTTTGGAAGTAAAAGCAAAATGAACAACATCAGCATGGTGTTCCATTAAGAGGAACGCACAAGCAATAGGAAAAGCAAGCCATAAAATAAAGTACTTGGGAAATCCATCCTCAGGTTTTAAATACGCCTCTGCCAAATTACATATGAAATTGGCAATGAGCTGGCTCCAAAGTGAAAGACACTTTTTGCTCATGCATGGAGGAGTCGACAAACTCTGCTGACTCCCCGGTCCACTGCTGCTCCCCATGTCACATCCCAAGCTGTTCCTAAGGATTTTCCAACGCTCAGGAGCACCTTTTCAAGGGCTCGTGGGAGGTGCAGATGGCGGAGGCAAATGGAAAGCCGTTCATGGTTCTTAAGATTCAATCCAATATAGGTACGTAGTTGTGGTAACTAAACAAAACGGTCTCCTGTAACCATACTGGAAATGGGAAATCAAGAGCAGATTTCTGTACCAAGGACTCAAGTCTGGAAAGGGCAGGAGGGAGCCAAGGCTTCTCAGGACACATACCAAAACCCTGGGGAGGAGCCCAACCTGCAAGCCTAGTACCATATGGTCCATTTATGACATTTTAGAAATAAGATGTACTTCTTTAGTAACTCATTATACTGTTCCTATTCATGTGATGAAATGGGGGGAGCACATTCCATGGGGGGGGGGATGTGGCTCAGTGACAGAGCATCTGCTTGATATGCAGAAAATCCCAGGTTTATCTACAGTTAAAAGGCTCAGGTAGTAGGCGATGTGAAAGACCTCTGCCTAAGACTCCAGAGATCTACTGCCAATGTGGGTAGACAATACTGATCATGATGGACCAATGATCTGATTCAGTATAAGGCAGCTTCATGTGTTCATGCATACCTATCTACTGTGTGTGTGTAAAGTGCCGTCAAGTTGCAGCCGACTTATGGCGACCCCTTTTTTGGGGTTTTCAAGGCAAGAGACTAACAGAGATGGTTTCCCAGTGCCTTCCTCTGCACAGCAACCCTGGTATTCCTTGGTGGTCTCCCATCCAAATACTAACCAGGGCTGACCCTGCTTAGCTTCTGAGATCTGACGAGATCAGGCTAGCCTGGGCCATCCAGGTCAAAAATTATGCTTGAACGCTGATTGCATTCTAGTGCAGAAATAAGGAAACCATATTGTTATCTACCAATTTTGGAAAGTAAATAATATTTAAATTTGCCTTTTCTAAATGAAGTGACTAGCATTGAGCATTTACAAGATGTCTGTGTACTCAGTAACCAGCATATTTTTATTTATTTATTTTTCCAATGTAGAACTCTCCTTCTGAAATATAATACAGGAGCAGACAGAAATATTTTTCAATATAGAAGAAAAAGCACACCTCTGGCAGGAGTGTAGATTTTTCTGTGGGAATACAGAGTGATATGAGTTTCCACATTGTACAACATTAAAATTCTTAATGTTTATTGGGGTCTGATTAGATGGCAGCATACTTGTGCTGAATGGTTGAAAAGTCAGCAGAAATAGCTGTTAAGAATAGTTAATTATATCTTTCACCAATAATTTTTGACATTCCGGCTAACGGTAATTAAAATCCACTCATGCACTGAAAGCTTTGAAATGCAAACTGTTTTGAAACAATCGGTTTTGCAGATTTGTTTCTCCTTTTGCAAACAAGAGATTTTTTTTATTACTAAGAGTACTTGTAGGCACATCAGATGCTTTGTAAGAGGAGGGTGTTAGCGTTAATTTACTTCTGCTTCTGGGCCTGCATCCAGCTTCAGATGGTTTTATGAGATCAGCTGATTGCTATGGAAACAGCTACTATGTCATGTTCAGCATTCAATCCAATTTAAAACCAAACACAGAATATGGCCCGGACAAGCCTTGAAAACCTCATCTCCACAACATTATCCTTATAGTAAAGCCTTAAGAATGGAATTATATTTGTTAGCCACCGTTGTTTCAAAAAGAAGAATCACTTTATTCTCACGAACAACATATAGCCTGAAATCCCAGGGGAATTGAAGAGTTGGCCATTAAAACATCTCAGTATGAAGCTAAACATATTGTTTGCATAATGCTGTACACAGCAGAAGAGCTTCAACCACCCATTTAGCAGGCTTGTTGAAATCAACAGGCATTTTTGGATGTCCTGACTCCCACAGTTCTCAAGTCTCCAAAGGTCCTCTGCTTGTTCCCATCCTTCCTTGTAACCATATACAGCTTTTATTTGCCTAGGTCCTGTGTGAATGTTCTGTCCCTTCAGGTCTCTTCCTCCTCCACTGTTTGCCCAGAACTACTCACCCATCTTTCCCAGTTTGCTTGTCAGCAACCTATCCTTTCTTTGGCCATGTGTGGTGTTCTGCACAGTCCTGGCTGATTGCCATCACTTTTCTTCAGTTCTATGCCTACTCCACTCCTTTCCTCCTTAAACTTTTCTCTTTTATTCTTCACTTACTTTTAGGCTATTTCCAGTCCACTTTGAAATCTGCTCTCCTCACAGTCCTTTCCTTTCTACAGTCAACCTAATTCCAGTATGCCTGTTGCTTAGTCTTCCTACATCAGTAGCCCTGTTCCTTATTCCACATAGCTCTCTTCTTCCTCGTCTGTAAAAAAATATACTGGCCTTACACAGTAATTACTTAATTTTCCAACAGTTTGAGCTGTTCCTCAGTGGAACAGGCTTCCTCGGGAGGTGGTAAGCTCTCCTTCCCTGGAGGTTTTTAAGAAGAGGTTAGATGGCCATCTGTCAGCAATGCTTATTCTATGACCTTAAGCAGATGATGAGAGGAAAGGCATCTTGGCCATCTTCTGGACACGGAGTAGGGATCACTGACTGGGGTGTGCGAGGGGGAGGTAGTTGTGAATTTCCTGCATTGTGTAGGGGGTTGGACTAGATGACCCTGGTGGTCCCTTCCAACTCTATGATTCTACTCTATGATTCCAGGTCTCATCTGTTAAAAAAAAATGCTGGTCTTACACAGAAGCTGCCTGCCACCATTCCAGTACCAAATGTACTCTTCAATAGTGTTGTGAATCATGTTAAAGCAACCAAAACTAAGGACTAGTGGAAATATTTCAACAGGCTTCATCAGCTGGACAGTCTGAACACTTCCAGAAGATCCAAAGAGGGGGAAATGTAGGAACTAATGTCACTGAATCAGATAAATTATATATAATAACATCCCCAAGAATCACTCATTGTAGTGCCAAACATTTTAAATAGTAATGTTGGTTCTTCTCGAAAAGTTGTATATACACAAGCAAACACACAAACTTTAAAAATACATAAATAATGGTGCATGCAATAGCTGATGATGGCCACATGTTGACTGTTACGTTTGTTTCACTTTTTCAAATGACAAAATTTAAATAGTATCAACATGGGACTAATTTGCCAGGACTACAAAATGACTTCTATTTAAACTGACACTTCATTGCAGACAGAATTATACAACGAAGTGCAGGAGTGCTGAATTGATGCCAGTGACAAACAAGAAAAACTATTTTAATGGAAATGTGAAACGATTCAAAATCCAGTACATTTCAGTTGTGAAAAATCTAATCAGATTTAGATTAGTCACAACACATTGCACAAGACAGGCTATTCCTACATATGGGGATTGCTTTAAATGGGTGTTCGACATCCTGCCACTTTTGAAAGCTTGAATCAAAGGATGTTTGAGAAGGGAAGATGAATTTTACTACTGCAGATTTTTCATTAAAGCCTGAAATAATAAAAGACCCACAAGGTCCCTGTAGATCAGGGGTGGGGAACGTCAGGCCCGGGGGCCGTTTAAGGCCCGCGAAATCATTTGGTCTGGCCCTTCGTGGGTCCTGGCAGATCTCTAGCTCAGAAGGATCTAAGACTGGTGATCTGCTTCCTCCTGCGGACAGGAATAGCCTCTATTCAAGGCGGATGTAAGTTTGTTTTGCCGAGAAAAGGAACCTTTTTCCCCCTTGAAGAAGAATCGTTAGCTATGGAGCTGCTAGGACCGCCCAAGAATATAGCAGGCTAATTTTTAAGTTGATAATTTTGTATGGCCCACAAATGATGTGATAAATATCCAAATGGCCCTTGGCAGAAAAAAGGTTCCCCACCCCTGCTGTAGATGAATCAACAACATCAGAATAGTAAGCATGAAAAAGAGGGCAATAATGGAGAGAATGAATGACGTTCTGGCAACAATGAGAGACATATACTACCTAAGCTAAGGGTCTCTAACTTCTTTGAGCCTCCGGGCACCTTTGGTATTCTGACACAGATTGGTGGGTACAACCACAAAATGGCTGCTGGAGGTGGAGCCAACCATGAAATGGCAGGGAGTGAGGTTACGCATAACTCTAATAGTAAATCAACATTTCAGGCAGAAGCTCTGTTTAATAGGGTGCCTTTTAAAATGGGCATATTGTTTCAAAGCTTCTCTCTCTCTCTCTCTTTTTTTTTGCTGCATGTGCAAAGCTTACCTTTAGTCACACAGTGAAGATCCTCGTGTTGTGGTGGCGGCAGCTGCCAAAGCAACATGTTTAAAAATCTGCACAGCCAATCACATTTCCAACGGCCAATCAGAAGCCCTGCTGTGCAAAAGCTCCATCAGCCCTGTCCCACTTTCTAAAAATACTCGGTGGGCACCAGGGAAGTTGCTGGCAGACACCATGGCACCCATGGGCACCCCTAATCTAAGCCTAAACTCTCAACAATGTCCTGTGCTGACTTTGTTACCTGGATGGCAGCTTAGCCCCATAGTTGGTTCAAAACATAGTGAACCAGCACAGTGAAAAGGGAGCTGGGGGAGACAAAGAGGCATCAACTACGGTGCGAATCACTTTGCAGAACAAACGTGCTTTGCAGTTGTGCTACCCCTGCTATCTGCCATTTAGGCTAAAAGTGATGCATGGAGGAACAGTCCCAACATCTGGGTAGCTTGCATGATTCAGGCGCACTACAATCAGCACAGGGATGTGGAATGGTATAGTATAGCCTGATCTCATCAGATCTCGGAAGCTAAACAGAGTCAGTACTTGGATGGGAGACCACCAAGGAAGACTGTGCAGAGGACAGCAATGGCAAACTGCCTCTGCTTAATCACTTGACTTGAAAACCCTATGGGGTCTCCATAAGTCGGCTGTGACTTGACAATACTTTCACCCCTGCACAAACACACCATCAGCACACTCCTGCCACTGAAAGCATGAGAATGGGGGGAGGTCTAAGAAATATTGTTATAAGCTATTCTCTAAAACACTGGAGAGCCAGTGTGGTGTAGTGGTTAAGAGCAGCCGACTCTAATCTGGAGAACCGGGTTCGATTCCCCACTCCTCCACATGAAGCCTGCTGGGTGACCTTGGGCCAGGCACAGTTCATTCAGAACTCTCTCAGACCACGTGGAGGCAGGCAATGGCAAACCACCTCCGAACGTCTCCTGCCTTGAAAACTCTATGGCATCAAGTCAGCTGTAACCTGTCGGCACTTTCCACCACCAAAACACTGGTAACCCTTCCTAAATCACCAGCAGGCAACATGTGATACTCCTAACTTGAGGATCGTGCAACAACTTGCCCAAAGCCTTGCCAAACCCCACAACACCCCCAATGAGGCATACAGTGCATTCCTAAGGAGAGTTACTCCAGTCTAAGCCCATTGAAATGAATGAGTTTAGACTGGAGTAACTCTCCTTAGGAATGCACTGATACAGAGCAATATACCTTTCATACAGTCCCTCCACGCAGTACAAAACACAAAATCATGGGACAGTTGAGGACTGAAAGTCTTCTCAGCCCACTGCTCCATCTTGCAACACCAAAAGCTGGTGGCTTTTCATATGATGCTTACAAAGATTTCATCTTTATCAAATGTCTGAAATTTATAACATACACAAGGATTTTTCCCCATAGCACCTTCCCAAATCTCTACTTTTCTCCCTAGCACAAATTAAGAACGCAGCATTGCATTCTCAACTTTGTAGAGCTCTTTGGACTTGAAAGGAGTAACTGACAAAGTCAGTAAACTTAGTTGACAATGATCAAGAATGAACAAGATGTCTCACCTTTATTTCTCAATGTGTCAAGTTGCCATGACTGACATTTTTTTAAATTACCTTATGTTACTCTGTGACACCAGGAGACATATCTTAATCGTCATAGGAAAAAAAGAGTTAAGAACATATCACTGTTCAGCACTGAACCAGAATGATGCTCCCCGTGTCTCATGACAGACACACAGTAGTTCGTTACTTCAAGAATTCAAATCTTTGTACAAAGTATGCAACTGTGTTTTTTAAAAAGCCATGGGCACAATCCAGCCCATACTAAGTACTTTTAAGTGCCACTACCTTCACATGCATAAACCACTCCTACTGAAATCAGTGGGGATGAAAAAGGTTTACCTTTGGCTACATTGTGCACCTTATGTGTACTAGAACAGACACATTGATTCATTTAGAAACAATGAAGGATGGTCAAGTGAGCAGTAACTGAGGCCATTTATGCAGGGTCAATTTTGATGCTCGCTCAATGCTCTTTTTTAAAATGCCTATTCACAGTCCCAATGCAAAAGGAAAAATTTCACACACCGCACTCGCCTGCTCCTACTTTCCTTCCACTCCTTTCTTCCAAATAAAGCATAAAGTCAACTGGTACGTAGAAAGTCACCTTTGTTCCAGTTTAAAAAAGGAACAAGGTTTTCTAACCTGAGCCGAGGTTTATTATCCACCTAATCTGACAATCAAATGTTCCTCCAGGATTCATAATTTGCTTACCATTCAGAACTTAAAGGGACATAGCTTAGACTCATAGAATCTATTTTCCCTTCTCTTATCTTTTCAAAATTTAACATTTTTATACGTCCACCCCCACTTCCAAGTGCTATTTTTTTTCGGGGGGGGGGGGGTTAAGAGAGAAAAGATAAATGCCAGTCAGCCTACATCTTATGAGCAATTTTATCTTATTTCGCCACCGCGTATGCAGGCCAAAGTAACATTTTTTGATAAAGTATATGACTCAGCTGTGGGCTTCTAAGGTACTGTAAAGAGCATGAAATTATTTTAAAATGTTATGAAAAATGTACTGGCACCTTTCTTTTTAGTGTTTTAACAAAAGCTACAGTTTCAATTTCTTTTATTCCAAAATAAACTACTTCTACAAGGGCAACTTCATACCTCAGGAAATGACGGCGAGGAACGGATGGAGACTTTTCAAACACAGCAGAGATTTAGACCGCATCTTTATTTCTTGAAAATATCATTCTAATGCCTCATTCCTAAACACATTCACATGGAGCTGTCATAGTGCTTTTAAGAGCCCAAGCAAAAACAGTAGTTTACTAATCGGAGTGGGGGGGGGGGAGGGTTAGAGATCCACAAATAAGTTTTTTTTTTTTTTAAGTAACCTGGGAGGAGGGTTGCAATAAGCATGCCACCAGCTGTCAAGGGGAAAAACCAAACCCTTATTTTCACCCAGCAGTAAAGGAATAGAACAGCCCAAAAACATAAGGGGAAAACATAAGATTATTAAGGAAATGGGCTGCATCTAGACCAGGGGTGGGGAACCTTTTTTCTGCCAAGGGCCATTTGGGCATTTATAACATTATTCATGGGCCATACAAAATTATCAACTTAAAAATTAGCCTGCTATATTTGGTGAAACATTTAGCCAAGAGGCACCACCGGAGACGGCTCCGAGTGTCTGCCACATAGAGCGACTCGCTTTTGAGCTCTGCTGTCCCCAGCTGGGCCCGAGAGATTCAGGCAGGGCAGCAAACACAAGACGGAGTGAGCGACCCCTGATCTAGACTATCAGTTTCTACTAGTTCCCCCTTCCTGCTGCAGACCCTCCTTCCATGGCATTCCTCTGCACCCCCTATCTCCAAGCAGTAGTGTTTCCTGGATATCAGTGGGCTTGTGTTAGATCCAGACTAAATTTTCCAGTTACCACTGGAAAATTTAGTCTGGGTCCAACCCAGTATCATTTTGCCATTTTCACCCCATATACGAATATCAGTTTACCATTCAGTGTCAATTAGGGATAAAATGACCCAACAACATCACCATCGGAGCATAAACAAAAAAATTACTGGATGGGCAGGAGACAACCAAGGATAACTGGCTTCACTAAGGTTGATGAATATGCTGTGTATGGAGTTGCAGAAGATTAAAAGCAAAGCCTTTCCAGTTTTTTCCCCAGCCTACTCTACCTGACATGGATGGCCAAGGCTTGCCCGATCCTTTCAGATCTCAGAAGCTAAGCAGGGTTGGCTTTGGTTAGTCCTTGGATAGGAGACCACCAAGGAAGTCCATGGTTGCTATGCAGAGACAGGCAACAACAAACCACCCCTGTTTGTCCCATGGGATCACCATAAGTCGGCTGCAACTTGACAACACTTTCCACCAACACTCTACTTTTCAGACACTGATTTTATGGAACTTCCTTCCAACCAATTGTGCTAAACTCCAATTCCACTTCCTAATTCAGCAATCAGAGAGCCATGGCCCAAAGGTGCCCTCCTTAGTGGCATTGCCTGCTCTTCCCAATACCAATCTAAAGGCCAAAAGTATTGTAAAGATATCTGTGGAAACAGAAACTGCTGGCAACCCACTCTGGGAATCAGTCGCAGTCGAAGAACTGGCTCACCTTCCCTCCACCATGCAAACTGGCTCTGCAGGAAACTAGCTGCTGACTAGAGACATTTGCCTTTGAAGCTGGGGTAGAGAGTGGGCTTTGCATGCAGAACATACAAAGCTGAATCACTAATGTCTTCACAAAAACATCTCAGACTGTCTCCACCAGAATTTCCACCAGTCTATGAAGACACTACTGATCTAGATGGCCCAGTGTTCTGACTTAGCAGAAAGCAGCTTTCCCATTAAATGTCAATCGACTGAATGGCAAGGGATTCATCACACTATCAGCGCATTCCTGAGATTCGGCGTGCATGGACGGCGGGGAGGAGGCGCTGCCATGCAGCCTCCTAAAGCCGTTCCCTGCACATATAAACACACAAAAAAGCCTTTTCACCCCATAGAGAAAAGCAGGCACAGCCTCGCTCTTCTCCGGACCGGCACTCATGGGGCGAAAGGGGACAGGAAGCTGCCTAACGGTAGCTCCTCCCCCACCCCGGGAACGCCTTCCGGGACACCAGGATGCCACCTGGGACGCTGGCACAGGCCTTTATGCTGGTGGGAAGCCGGCAGAAGACCTCGTCAGCGTCCCAGGGCGGTGCTGCCGCGATGGCGACTGGCGTCCAGGCCTTCCCACCAGCACTGGGGCCACTAACGCCGGCGCAAGTTGCCCAGATGCCGTCGCAGGGGGCCCGAACACCAGCCCAGTGCCTTCCCGGCCTCCTAAAGGCTTTCGCCCCTCAGGCTCAGGAATGAGCTGTTAATCATACACTTAGAGGCAAGTGTTTACTACCTCTTAAGTAATGTAACAGTGCAATACTCTTTAAAAAGGTAAAGGTCCCCTGTGCAAGCACCAGGTCATTCCTGACCCATGGGGTAACGTCACATCCCGACGTTTCCTAGGCAGACTTTGTTTGCGGGGTGGTTTGCCAGTGCCTTCCCCAGTCATCTTCCCTTTACCCCAGCAAGCTGGGTCCTCATTTTACCGACCTCGGAAGGATGGAAGGCTGAGTCAACCTTGAGCCGACTACCTAAAACCGACTTCCGTCAGGATCGAACTCAGGTCGTGAGCAGAGCTTTTGACTGCAGCACTGCAGCTTACCACTCTGCGCCACAGGGCTCCTCCAATACTCTTTAGTCACTCTTAAAACGCATTTGGCTGTGTTTTGTGTAACCGCCTTTTTAAAGAGTGGCAAAACTCTTTAGTCACTCTTTAAAAAGGCAGTTACACAAAACGCAGCCAAATGCATGAGATCTTGCCATGAATCTCATCAAACAGGTCTCTTGGGGTACTCTAAATGAGTAAAAGACAACGATGCCCTACCTACTTGAAGGAGACATTCCTCTTTGTCTATATAAAGATGTTCTTTCTCATCCTTCATTTAAGGATTTGTGGTGCATTAAACGGATTTCCTCTTTCAAAGAGGGAGAGCTAAACAGAAAGAGGAAATCACTACGCAACTACGAGACGTCTCAGGACATCATCTGATCCCTTCCAAAATGTTTTGCATCCATGTATATGATGCGCTTGGCCACCCTGTACTTAACTTGATTTTTGAAGGCTTATTTGGGGGGGGGGGGAGGATGCTACTTTTACAATCATAATACATATGATGCAGTGCAGAATCTTAAAAACCGGTCACTCGCTTCACGTTATAGCTGCCATGTTTTTCTTTTTTTCAGAGTTATTCATATTCAGCTGTTAATGCCAAAGAAAGGCAAAACTGGTTAGAGAATACCCCACCAACCCTTTACGAGGCACCCAACCCTAAGCATCCAGTGCGTTGTTAAAAACACCCTTGGTAAATGCAAAGACTGCTTTTACGCTCATGTTTAAAAAGTGCATTTTGAATGTGTGGAACTATGAAGCTGATACAAGATAATGCAGAAAACTGGTACATTCCAGTCAATGTAGATTTTAGTCTTGGTGTGGACCGATTTGTGGAAAGAAAAAATGGAAAAAAAATTGAACACAAACTGCCCTTTCCATTGTTTTTCGGCCACAATCCTTGCGCCTTTAGCTGCTCCACCAGAGTAAATGAAGCTATTCTAGTCTCCCCTGAGGATGGCAGTGGTAAATGCTTAACCTCTAATGCTTAATCTGCCATGAGCTCTGCACCTGAACAGGATTAGCCATTATGCTCCTGAAAGAGCTAAAGATCCTGGATCCGACCCAGTTAGGGTTCTTCCTGCAATGAAATAATCAAAGACAGCCTCTGTAATAGAGAGCGGGGGTGAGCAGCACAGACCTCAGGAAATGCTGACTACTGCCCAATGACTGAGAGCCAGTGTGGTGTAGTGGTTAAGAGTGGTGGACTCTAATTTGGAGAACTGGGTTTGATTTCACACTCCTACACATGAGTGGTGGACGCTAATCTGGAGAACTGGGTTGGTTTCCCCACTCCTACACATGAAGCTAGTCGCAGCTCTCTCGGCCCCACTTACCTCACAGGGTGTCTGTTTGTTGTGGGAGGGGAAGGGGAGGTGATTGTAAGCCAGTTTGATTCTCCTTTAAGTGGTAGAGAAAGTCGGCATATAAAAACCAACTCTTCTTCTACTACCGCCCACGCCACTGGAAAGAAGGCTGTTTCAAAGCGTGGTATTCTCTGGCATGAGAAACTCAAGGACTGCCTACCATGGGTGCGACATCAGAGGGACAGAAAGGTTCTCAGGTACAGAGAAGCCTTCAAATGGGGGGGGGGGGAAACACACAAGATATACTGTTCGGTAAGAAACAAGGAATTATGTTCTTTCTCACAAACGGGATAGCATACATGGTTCTCCCTCCCACACTCAAGCCTCACAACAATCCTGTAAAGTAGGTTGTTGGAGCAACTCACCTAATATCACCCTGTGAGCTGCTTCACGGCAAGCAAGGCTTTGAAACCTGGTTTCCCAAGCCCTAGTTAGATGCTAGCCACTGTGTTATACTATACTGTCCAGTCTTGCCAGGAAAAAAAAGAGGCAAAATGATAATAATAAAATTAAAAAGTCTTCCAGCTCAATAGTATTTCATATCTGATCATTCTGAACTGTGTTGCACTTTAGTGTCCACCAACTGTAATTCTGCATCCACTGTTTTTGTGACAGTGACATACAAGCTTCTCTTTACATGCAGCAGTGCTGACTTTGTCTACCCTGATCCAGGATGGAGCTATAGCTCAGTGGTAGAGCAGCTGCTCGACATGTAGAAGATCCCAGATTCAATCCCTAGAATCTCCAGTAAAAAAAAAGAATCTCTGCCTGAGACTCTGAAAAGCCACTCCAAGCCAGAGTAGGCAATACTTATCTTGAGAGACCAACAGTCTGACTCAGCATAAAGCAGCTTCATATATGCATTTCACCCACAGAATAGATACCGTTTTAAACTACACATGTAAAGGCTGAACAGATCTTACATGCTGTCTGTAGATAATAGTTGCATGAAGTAGTATGGACCAATAATGCATTCAGTTCACAAAGATATGAAATCAGCAAGAACAGAAATCAAATGAAAGGATGTTCAAACCAGGTAAGCCAGAGTATTCAAGGGGTTTATATCAAATATAATAAAAGCAATATGTTGTGCTGGATCTAGAGCAAATTCCTGGAGAGTATAAGTAATATGCAGTGCATTACTCAGAACACTGTCCTGGGAATAAGTCCCGTTGAATACACCTGAGTTGAAGTCTGAGTAGATCTGCTAAGGACGTCACTGATAGTGTACTATGTACTTGAAGATACACACATTTTATTAGATAGTACCAAAGTAAGTTAATTTAAGCAGCCCTAACAGTCCAGCCCAGTTTGATGTCATCAGAGCTTGGAAGCTAATTCTTGGATGGAAGATCACCAAGGAGGACTGGGGCTGCAATGTAGAGGAAGGCAATGGCAAACCACATCCGCTTATCTCTTGCCTCGAAAACCCCATGAGGTGGAACTTCATGGGATCCCCATGAGTCAGTTGCGACTCGATGGAACACTTAACCTTTTAAATTAAGTTTACAAGAGACAACAGGAGCATAATGACTAATCATGATGGCCAACCAAAATATCAAAGGGGAGTGTGTGAAATCCTTTGTTGAAATGAAGCTAATCTAGAAGTCTGGTAACCTGATCAAAAAGCATAGTAAGATTCGTCTTCCAGGGATTTATTATTGACAAATCCCATGCTGGATTCTATTTATCACTGCATTGTTTTCAAGATTTTGTAGACTGATTATAGTCAATTCTTCCCTAATCCTGAAGTCAGAGTGACCAGCCTGTAGTTTCACTGATTCTTTCCCGCCCATCCTTATTTGAAAACTAGAACAATCTAGTCCATCTCCAGTCAGGTGCCAGTCTTGTAGTCCATCCGTCTAGTCCATCTCCAGTTTTCAAAGATTTCTCAAAGATGAGACAGATGTTCTAGTGGTGTGTCAGCCATTTTTTTTAGCACTTTAGGTTATAATTCATTCAGCCTAGAAGACCTGAAGTCATTTAATTAAGCTAGGTATTCTTTGACCAACTCCTCTTCAAGGTTGAGCTGCAATCCTGTCCACTCACATCTGAGGCTGCTTTTGCTAGGCTGTACCCCCCTTGGGGAGGGCCCAGGGTTAGAAACTGGACCATGTGCTTTAAAGATCTTTAGCAGCTTTATCTGTTCCACTCATCTGCTAAACACATCATCATAATAACACAGTACCCTGACAGATGGAATCTGCACAAAGATTTTTTTAAAAAACAGAACAATTTATCGCAACACACATGGAGTGAAATTCATGCTACACAATACTGAATATTAAAATGGGCAGGCTAAATAACCTTATGACTTCATGTGCTCCTCTGGATGGTTTGGAGTATGTGACTGTCAAAAATCCAAGGACTTTTGACACTATTCAGGCATGCAAAATGGTAACAGAGAAAGTAAAGGTCTAGGAAACCTGTTCTGTAGAAGTAGGACCAGGTGTTGGTGTTCTTGCACAGAACAGGATCCTTACACTGTAAGTAATTCATGCTGTAATCTCAAAATGATTTCCTTTTAATTATGTCTCTTTCCAAATAATGAAATGCAGTTTGACTGCAGTGGACTCAAAAGGGAGTAACTCTGTTTAGGACTGCACTGTAATGGGTGCAGTTCCAGGAGTGGAAATATATTTGGCACGGTTGTGTAGGCCTACAGACATCTTAAATATGCTGTAGATATCAAGTCCATACAAATTCAGGGCAGAGTCTTAAAAATTTAATACTGATACCAAGCAGGATTTTGGAACTCCAATACATCCATATTTGGGTGTGTGTGTGTTAAAAAAAAGAGAAGTCTGAAATACAAATAGTCCAAAGAAATCCTGCTTTTCTGTGTACATAATACACAGCATTTGAATTACAATATAGTCAGATTCACTCACATGAGGTAGAGGATTCAAAAAATGAATAAATTAAAAAGCAGGCATGCAGAATGGTGACAGAAGAGTTCTCAGATAAAATGAGGGGGGAATCACAAACTCACCGATCCATTGTTTGGCTGAGGTGGAAAAAGCAAACACTGTTAGGCTGTATCAAAAGAGAATTTCCGCACAAACCAAATCTGAACCTTCAAAGAGTCACACTGAACTCCAGTCTAAATGGGCTCCCAGTGGAAGACCATTTGTTCTTATGATCCTGTAACACAATTTGTTTTTGCCTGCTTCAATATACTTTCACAATTACAAGCCATTTGCAGATTGTAACTATTCTGCTTCTCATTTCTGCTGCAGCCCACCCCAATTTTGTTTCCGAGTGTCAGTACACACACCCTCAGGAACAGAACAGGGGTTAAGTGGGGTTCTCTAGCGAGAGGGGGGAAAGCAGTGGAAATCACCACTTCTTCTTCTGTATAAGGAATGCTGTTGCGTTGGAGGACCTTTCGCCCCGGGAACACGCCGTTTTGCAAGTGTCGAGTGACGCTTGCAAAATAGGTGGCGTGGCCCTGTGGAACTCAATGGGGGAGTCTCACAGGGATTTTTTAAAAGTGGGGTTTTTAATTTCATTTACGGCCAGGGAAGCTTCTCAGGAGGCAGCGCGGCTACTGTCCCCAGCCGTCAAACAACTACCCCCCCTTAGGATTGGGCTGCCCTGCATTTTTATTGACTGTAATAAATGTAGTATTGCCCGAGACAAATGGATTAGAGTTTACTTTCAAAAATGGACTTCCACTTCAAGCTGGAGATTGTAGCTAAATTGCAAGCTAGTGTCGACCCTCATGTGACTCTTGCAGTGATAAAAAAATTTGTCTATGGAATTTAATAATGATATCCTATAAAGTAAATACTGTATTTATAATTGTGTATCTTTCTCTATTTGCTTATGACCAATTGGTCTGTGAGCATTAATAAACTGAATGGAATAGGGAAAATGTCATTATTTTCGTGGGCGGTTCATAATCTGGATCATCTGGGAATATAGGAAGGAGGACTCTTACTAGCGCTATTAGACAGCTAGAAAGAAGAGATTTCTCATTTCTCCCAAATGAGCTACCATTCTAACATCTGTAAGAGTCACCATGGCTGAAACTTCATAGGTAACTAGAGGGAATAATAGGAGAACTTAGTCATGACGCATTTGCAAAATTACATTATATACTACCACTAGTAGCATTTCAGCACCTGCTGTATTCATTTAGAATCTTATTCAAGTTACTTACTGGACATAAATGAAATGTGCGTGCATTTTTTAATATATTTGGGATTAATCTTCAACACATATAGGAAAGCTTGCAAATATGAGGACGGGGCTATGGCTCAGTGGTAGAGTTTCTGCTTGGCATGCAGAAGGTCCCAGGTTCAATCCCCGGCATCTCCAGTTAAAGGGACTAGGCAAGTAGGTGATGTGAAAGACTTCTGCCTGAGACCCTAGAGCAGTGATGGCGAACCTTTTAGTGACCAAGTGCCCAAACTGCAACCCAAAACCCACTTATTTATCGCAAAGTGCCAACACGGCAATTTGCCCCCGCTGCCCAGCTGGGCGGCGCAGAGTCGGGGGAAGGGGGGGGCTTTGAACTGCTCCACGCAGAGATCTCCTACTATTATTACCTGGAGGTTGGCAACCCTAAGCATATAACAGCCGTGCAATACCCAACAATGTGGGGCTGCTGCTCCGCTGTATCCAAGTATAGCACACCCTCAAGTTAGTGTGTGCCCTAGAATTGCACTTAAAACGCCATGGTAGGGTTACCAACCTCCAGGTGGCAAGTCTAGGAAATAAATGGAAAAGAACACCTATGCTGCAAAAATGTGTGTCACAACCCAAGATACAGCACAAGGCTCTACTGCTTACAGCAACTGTGAACACAAGTATAAATACCAAAAAAGCGTGCACTTGTTTCAAATAGTATTGTTTAGTAACAATATACACTTTTCAGTACATGAATTACAATGGCAATAAATATTCCTATGTCAATATAATATTATTACAATACAAAGCCACAATACATGAACAACTTAGAATTAAATAGAACAGCTATAGTAAATGTGTCTTCATCCCATGCAAGTGTATTAAAGTCTCCCAACAGAATTAATCCAGCAATAGCAGCCTAAGATGGTAACAGGCATACACAAAAAGCAATAAGCACAATTAAATAAGCAATATCAGCCAAGATAGTTGAATAACAAGCATGCACAAGAAGCAGTAAGCACAAAGTTAGAAGGAGGGGGGGGAAGGGAAACAGGAGCTCCCTTTCTGTGCTTGCAAGTAATGAGCCAAACGGTTCTGTAGATGTTAAATCCTCTCTGTGACGAACACACTGAAGCCTGTGTCAGTCTAGGGGCGGTGGGAAGGCAGCAAGGTCTCAATGGAAATTAATAATGAGGGAACACTTACTAGTCCTTCTGAATTAAAAAAATAAATGTGAGTGCTCTGTGCATGCTGTAGACGCGAGCTCCGTTTCGCCTGCTGTGGAGCAGGGAGAAGGAAGTATGTGATGACGTCAGCTACAGGACGAAGAGATCTCCCGCAAAGTAATTTGCAATGAGACAATAGCTAGCAAAGCTGCGGCTGGCAATAAAGATTGTAAAGTTAATGATGGCAATTAAGCTGAAAAGGGGAGAAGGCACCTTCAAAGGAAGGTAGAAACGCCTGGAGGAAGCAGCTACTCATCCGAAGGCAGCCTGCCAGTAAAGATGAATAACAATCCCGGTGTGGCCGGGAGCCCCAGGAGTCCGGGGAAGGGGAGGCTTTGAACTGCTCGGGGCAGCACGGAGCAGTTCAAAGCCCCGCCGAGCTGGGCGGTCCGGAGTCGGGGGAAGGGGGGGGGCTTCTTGACTTACCAGCGCGTGCCCACAGACAGGGCTCCGCGTGCCAAGTCCGGCACGCGTGCCATAGGTTCGCCAACACGGCCCTAGAGAGTCATTGCCGGTCTGAGTAGACAATACTGACTTTGGTGGACCAAGGGTCTGATTTGTTTGGGATACTTTTTAGTTTATTCAGTTTGAGGATGCAAACAGGATCCTAGGACGTTCGATGCCTACCACCTGCTTTTATAACCCTTGCCCTTCCTGGCTGTTTAAATCTGCTGAGGGGGGATGCTGGCTGATTGGGTCTGAGAAGTAGTTAAGGCCGCCTCGAGAGAGGGGTGGTTGCTTCAGCCCTGAAACAAAGTGCAGTGCATGTATTCCTAAAGAAACTTACCGCGGACCCAGAAGTGTTGAATAATTATTGACTAGTCTGGAATGTACCATCCTTAAGAATGTGACTGACACATGGTGGCTGAACAACTCCAGGGCTTTCTGGATGAAGTGTACTCTTTGGATTCTTTCCAGTCTGGCTTCAGGCCTAGATATGGGCCTAAAACAGCCTTGGTCACCCAGGTGGATGACCTGTGCTAGGAGACGGATAATGGGAGTGTGACCCTACTCCTGCACCTCTCAAGGGCTTTCAATACCATCATTCATAGTATCCTTCTGGATCACCTTTTGGAGTTGGGACTGGGAGGTACCATTTTGTGGTGGTTTAGATCCTATATGGAAAGTAGGTTTCAGAAGGTGGTGCTGGAGGGCTGCTACTCAACTCCTTGACCTTTAACCTATGGAATCTTAAGAACACAAGAACATAAGAAGAGCCATGCTGGATCAGACCAAGGTCCATCAAGTCCAGCAGTCTGTTCACACAGAGGCCAATCAGGTGCCTCTAGGAAGCAGGTTCCATGACTTCCTCCATGCTCTTTAACAATATACATGAAATCACTGGGTGAGATCATCTGGAGATTTGGGCTGGGCTGTCATCAATATGCAGATGACATTCAGATTTATGTTGGGCTCCCAGTTGATCCCACAGAGGTTGTAGAACTGGTGCCTGGAGGCAGTTTTGAGGTGGATACACTGAAGCTTAATCCTGACAAGAGAGAAATGCCACTGTGAGTGGAAGGACTGATCTGGGAAGGTGTCTCCTGTACTGGTCAGGCTTGCACTATCCCTGACACAGCAGATTGGCAACTTGGGGGGGGGGGTGCTGTGGCAGCCTGTCTTACTGGTGGATAAGCAGGTGGCAGCTATAACCAGGAGTGCTTTTTACCAGCGTCAAAAAGATCTGGCCACTACAGTGCATACGTGGAAGAAAAAAGGAGGGAAATAAAACCCAACCTAAAAACAAAAGCTGGGTACCCAAGGTTGGGTGAAAGGAAAATATATATAAGCCTATGTATAAATACTGAAAGTATAATTTATTAGAAGCGCTATATAAAAGTAAAAATTATTTAAAAGCATTAAAATAGCACAATGGCATTTCCTGAGGTTGATAACTATAACCACATACCAAACACGTGTCGGCCTATGGGGCCTTCATCAGTGGTTAATTAAAACCCTTTGTAAACCTGCACACATTTACAGAAATACATTAATGAATACAAATACAAACAATTCAAACCCAACCAGGCATGTGTATATGTTGTAAATTCTATTCTCAATTACTCAAACGTCTGGTATAATAGGTTCTTGTTGTAATACTGGTTAGTATAAATCTCTCAAATACTATGTGTGCAGGTATCAGCCTAGTAAAGCACAGGGAAACTGATAACTAGGAGGCAGCTAAAAGTATGTTGATTGGAGAGTAGGAAGAAGAGAAGGAAGCAGGAAAGGGGGGATCTTCTGGTGGCTACCAAGGGGAGGGAGACAAAGTGTGATGCCCTCTGCAAGTTCTTGCAGGTGCCCCATTTGTTCATACAGAAATGTTGTCATATGGGAAGCATTGCTATGAATAACCAGAGAATATCAGAAAGGTTGCCCAAAGCAGCTATTAAATGCTTTATGGATAATTTCTAAGAGAATATATGAACACCTCAGAGGTCCATATCTACAGGTGCTTTAAAGCAAGTTGAAAAGAAGCTCTTCTACACAGAATAAGTTGCTAATCATTAATTTTGAAACGTCTCATGCCAAACATTTGCTACTTCTGTTAACACACTAATAACTCACTCCTAATCATGTTCAGTTGGAAGTAAATATCTTTGATTTCTGTGGGATGTTGTCCTATGCTTAAGATTTCAGCCTTGGTCCTTAGTGCCACAATGATCAAAACCCACAATGTTATCACAAATTATGGCCATTTTATTCCAACACTGCAGTTATGTTTTAAACAAGTGTTTCAAAAGGTAATATTATAACATGGTTCTACTAGGGAGCAGCCTGCCACCATTTTCCCAACACACAAATTTGCAAATCAATGGTAAATTATAATATTTACCTTATTAAAATATATACCTACACACTGTTAAAGTGCACAGCTAAAAAGATTTTGGGAAACAAACAGAGTCAAAATCTTCATCAAGAACATTTAAACGAAAATAGAACATGGCTCGTCCAAGTAAATACATCACTTGGTTTCTCTATACTCACTTAACCCATAGCTGACAATTGGCAACTGGCTGTACAATTCTAAGCACAGTTCAGGTTGAAGCCAATAGGCTAACAAGGGTATAACTGTTTAGGATTGCACTGTGAAGGTATGAACTCACTCCACTGAACAGCATTGTATTCCACGCAAGGAGCCATAAAAACTCTATTTATGGCATGTTATCTGAGATAACCCATTCACAGATACAAACCAACAAGTTCAAGAACATACAAACCAGTTCTGAAATCATTTAGTTTGATGTGTTTAAGTCAGCAATGTGAAATTTCCTATTCAAATTTAAATATTTTCAATATTTAAATAATGTTAGCAAAATCAGGCAAATATTCCATGTACAAGCTTGGGGCATGCACAAGCGCTGAGGTCTGTTCATGCTTTGTACATTTAGCCCATCTAACATAATTGATTTACAGCACATCAGCTCGACAATTATAGAGACTATTAGCCCATTCCTAAAGGGGGGGGAGGACAAATGCCCATAGGAGCCGGCGTCACCCCGTGCCGGCATAAGTGCCTACTTAACCTATCATAAAGGGCACTTATGCCATCATGGGTGGCATCCATGCCAGAGCAAGGCGCAGTGGCGTGGGGTTCAGGTGCAGCGCTGCTTTCTGGCAGCGTTCCAATGGTGCACATCCTCGTGCTGGCATCCTGGAGGCATTCCCGGAGGCGGAGCTGCCCTTAGGCAGCTTCCTAACCCCTTTCGCCCCAGGACTGCCCCTTCGCGCTGTGGCGTTGCTATGCCCTCTTTTTTGGTGGTGCAGCCTCGCTGCAGTCAATGGGGCATTTTCTTTTTATTTATTTTAAAAACATTTTAAAAAAATTTCTGCAGCCAGGAAACCTCTGAGGGGTGGCAAAGCTGTGCCACTCCTGGCCGCCGCGGATCAACCCCCCTCCTCAGGATCGTGCTGTATATTAACATATGTAGGGTGGGAAATTTACAGCACTGAAAAATACAGCACTGGAAAATTCTGTTGACAATTTTCCACCCACATTCCAATTTTAGTCAGGATCAAGATGAGCATGACTTGCAGTGTAGTCCAAGCCCACTGAAATCAGTCGTCCACTTAGACTGGAATAATTTTGTGTAAGACTGCACTGCCAAACTAGGATGCATTCTTCATACACTCTAATCAAATGTGTACCACACAAAACAACATTAAGTTTTATTGCTGTTGTCCAGTTGTTCTTAGCATGAATGATGATAGCTCTCAGATGAGTTGCCTGAACTGAAGTCTTAAAGGGCTTACGATGGAAGCTCTACAAACTCAACCTGATAAATAAAGGGAGGTGTTTATTTTAATCTGTATTTTCATTGTGTTTAACTGGTTGTAATTACATCCCTGCCTTGCAAATTAAGATCGAACAATGACACTGGTATGCACAATCAAGCTGTTATTCTAAATTCCAAAATTTAAAAAAGGATTGACCCAGTGATCTACTCAAAGAGAATGTGTGGAGATGAACAGTATATCCACTGTCAGCATTCATATTGTTCCACTAGCAGGAGAAGCTGTGCATGTCAACTATTTGATTCTGGCCTTTTGAAGCTGATGCCTTACTACAATTGGGGGGTGGGGGAAATCAGCCCCTATAATGGAAAAACGTGGGGGAGAAGGGTTGCTTTTAGTACAACATTTTTAAGACTCTGCTCCTTCAGGCAACAACCAATCTTTAGGCCCTAAGTGTATGAACTTGGGAAACAGTCAACGAATCAGGAGATTATCACAGGTCCAACCAAAGTCCTTGCATAAGCCTGACCTTTGTGTCAACGCTCCGAACTGTACAGACACTGTACTGGGGGCAATGATAGCGGCGGACGGTTTTCAAGCTAGTTACCGTTCCAATCAAGAAATGTTCAATGATAAGGCTATGTTGTATAGCTGTCATAAATGTATGTGGTGTGGATCTGTACCTTGGGAAACACATACAGTTCCTCAGCAGAGTCCTTAACAATTCATGGAGAATACACAGGTGGAAATGGGCCTTCTAAGTCACTTCATAACACTGAGGCGTTACCCCAAGACTGCAAGTTTAGGCACAGTTTCTTAGGAGCATGACTCTTAGGAGCATTGCTTGAGAGGAAGATCTTAAGTAGCGACCCTGTCTATACGAAGGAGGCAGTTTCAGGAAGGCTCTTTTAAGCAGAGGCTAGATGGCCATCTGTCAGCAATGCTGATTCTATGACCTTAGGCAGTTCTTGAGCGGAAGGGCATCTTGGCCATTTTCTGGGCATGGAGTAGGGGTCACTGGGGGTGGGAGGTAGTGGCGAATTTCCTGCATTGTGCAGGGGGTTGGACCAAATGACCCCGGCGGGGCCTTCCAACTCTATGGCCATTTATTCATGGAAGGTTTTGCTTGGATTTGCCACTCTTTAGATGCACTCCCCCCACCCAGCCATATTCTCAAAACTCAACAATAAGCCGCCCTGCAGAGTTTTGAGAATTCAGATGGGGGAAATGTGCATCTAGAGAGTGGCAAATCCAAGGCACAACCTTCCATGAATAAATGGCCTATGATTCTGAGTATCCGGGCAGCTCTCGGCAATGCAGCCCAACACAAACCAAGCCCCAGAGCCTAATTCCAATCCTGGGCACACGCGAGCCGACAATGCACTGGGGGAGGGGACTTTGGACCCGTTTCCAGAGCCCAACCGCTCCCAACGTCTCTGGGCAACGGGACTTCCGGGTCCGAGGGCGTGATGCCTAACGCGCAGGCCGGGCGGGGGGAGGGGACACGGACACCGTCCGCCCATTCAAAAGCTTTGCACGTTGACAGGTTCTCCACGACCCCGCGGCAAGCAGGCGAGGCGGCCCCCAAGGCCGTGTCCCAGGCCGGCCCCACTCCGCTCTCCCACTTACCTTGGCAGCCATGCTTTACCTCACGCAGCCAGCCCCTTTTTCCCCGGCCAGGCCAGCGGCGGCGAGCGGCGTCCTCCTCGCGCGCGCTCCAACCAATCAGCCGAGAGGGAGGGCCTGAGCCGGCCGCTCATTGGCCGAGCGCGAACCCGGGGCCCAGCTGGAGCGCGCGTGCTCCGCCCGCCGGCCTCTGGCCAGCCCGGGTGGGGGGGGGGAGCTCGTGCCGTCCCTCCGTCCCGGGGCAAAGCCGCGCGAGGCGGTGTTTTTCCAGCACGCTTTGACCTGCTGGTGGCTTGGGAAATTGGCGCGGCGTTTTATGCAGTTGGCTGGCGGGGGGTTATGGAAGGCAACGTCTTTTTTGCACGCTGACCCGATGCATGGCGCGCCGTTCCCAAGGGCGTAATCAGGGAGATGCAAATCCTGTTTGGCTCCCAGGAAACTGGCTATCGGAGATTGATTGCAAGGCCGGTTGCTGCTGATTAGCTCCTAGGACGTTACATGTTGCGCGGCAGAGTGCTGCTGTGTGAACATGTGCTGCGTGTGCAGCCCTGGGGCAAAGCCCGGCTGCTTAGATGAAGTAGTCCATATACAGTAGTAGAAAAGGGCAAGAGTCCAGTGGCACCTTAAAGACTAACAAAAATATTTTCTGGTAGGGTATGAGCTTTCGTGAGCCACAGCTCACTTCTTCGGGTATCTGAAGAAAATATTTTCTGGTAGGGTATCTGAAGAAGTGAGCTCACGAAAGAAGAAGTGAGCTTTAAGGTATCTTTAAAGGTATCTTTAAGATATCTGAAGAAGTGAGCTCACGACAGCTCATACCCTACCAGAAAATATTTTTGTTAGTCTTTAAGGTATCTGAAGAAGTGAGCTGTGGCTCCCGAAAGCTCGTACCCTACCAGAAAATATTTTTGTTAGTCTTTAAGGTGCTACTGCACTCTTGCCCTTTTCTACTACTGCAGACAGACTAACGCAGCTACCCACTGTGGTTTAGTCCATATACAGTTTACGGACTTGCCTATATACATCTCAGTGTGACATTGTTCTGGGCCGAATTGGCAATGTGAACAATATCATTAAAGTAAAGGACTTGCCTAAATAAACGGGGTCCGGCATCTCTTGGTTTGCAAATTAAGCAAGGCATATCCTTCCCCCAAAATGCTGATGGTCCAGTTCAAAGGCAAGTAAGGTTGCTAGGTCCCTCTTCACCACCAGCGGGAGGTTTGGGGGGCAGAGCTTGAGGAAGGTGGGGTTGGGGAGGGACTTTAATGCCATGGAGTCCAATTGCCAAAGCGGCCATTTTCTCCAGGTGAACTGTTCTCTATTGGCTGGAGATCAGTTGTAATAGCAGGAGACCTCCAGCTGGTACCTGGAGGTTAGCAACCCTAGGCAAGAGATGTTCAGAGGTGCTTTGCCATTGCCTGCCTCTGCATCTTGCCCCTGCTATTCCTTGGAGGTTTCCCATCCAAATACTAGCCAGGGTCCGGGCTGAGGGAGAGTGTCCTAAGGTCACCCAGAAAGCTTCCACGGTGCAAGTGGGGATTTGAACCTGGGTTTCTCAGATCCTAGTCCCACACTTTAACCTCTACACCATGCTGGTTCTCACCTTATTTATAGGGAACAAAATTTATCCCACCTTTTCTCCCCAATGATGTCCCAGATTGGCTTACAACATTGCTTTCTCATTTTAATTTTATTTACTTTATTTCTCACTTGGACTCACTGTGGGTTACAAAGTACAATACAATCAACAGAGAGACGTTCAATAAACAGTACAATAGGATTAGGGTTGTAGAACCAACCAGAAGTCTAAAAACCAAACTGAAGCAAAGCATAAGTTTTAACATGACACATTAAATGATGCAAAAACCCCATAGTAGGATCCTAGTTTCAACAAGCTATATCCTAGTGTCTGACTAAGATCTGAGGGACCCATATTCAAATCCTCCCCTCTACCATGGAAGCTTGATGGGTGACCTCGAGCCAGTCCACACTCTCGGCCTAACCTACCCCACAGGGTGGTTGTGAAGATAAAATGGATGAGCACAGAATGATGTATACTGCTTTAATATCCCATCGGGGAGAAAGGTGTCATACAAATGAAATAAATAAAACTGTATGATTAGACACTGTCAATATTACAAGGCTGTCAGATTAGTTTGACAGGTGCAGGTTCGATCAGATGGATCTAGTAATGATGCAATCAGCCTGGAAAGTCCCTGGAGAGCTAGAGGGAGCTGGCCTAATCCGGTTATGGCCAGGTGGCTGTTGCAATACAGAAGCCATGTCACAATGACTAGGCATCTACTGTGATTGGTGGCTGCGACCACCAGGTGTATATAATGGAGTGGAACTGAAGCTCTGTGTGGGATGCTATGAGCAGAGAGTAAAAAGTATCTGTATGATATCTTTGCACAGTGAAATAAACTACACTTTTCTAAGTAGAAGAGACTTTCTGATGGTGTTATCCCGGACAGACTGCCAATCCGCTGGCTTCTGCGTCAGACACGCCATATTCTGTTGTTAAATCAGTGTGCCTCGCATTTCATAGAACTGTAGCTTCAGCTGGAGCACAGGATGATGAGGGCAAACATCACATGGTACCAGATCCTTAGCTGGCACGGGTCAGCATGTTAGCTGGCACAGTCAGGAGCATGTTGGTGCCACCTTGTCCTTTCCTTTTTGAGCAGCACTTCCAAAACTGGCACTTGATCAGGAATCATTCTTGTCCAACAGGTTTGTAGTCAGGCTGTCAAAGGCCTTTGAAATGAGGTGGGGAGGAGAAACCTCTTTCCAGTCATCTCCACACAGAAGGGGAAAATGAACGTGATTCGGCTTTACAGTCGTATTGCAGTCTGTCCAATACATATTTAGTAAGTAATAGCTCCTCAACGGGCACAACTTTTGTAGGCACTGTTATAATGTATACCAGTTGGAGATTTGCTTATAGTGCATAGCAATTCGAAGTGAAAAGAAAATATCTCTTCTCCCATGAGCGACGAACAGTAACTTTGCAAGTCAGGATGCTTTTGGCATGAATGTTTATAAAAATTCTCCCCAGATAAACGAAACATAAGCATTTTTCATGTGCAGTGCATTTGTTTACTCTGTAAAGATTCGTTGCAGTTGATTAATTATCAGTATCTGCAAAGAGTTGTGGTAACAAGGCAGCTCTGATGAGCGAATTATTGGTGTACATGCTCAGAATATAGAGCGCTTTGCCTATGTCATGTATGCATGGAATATTTATCAGACTGTAATGGACTACTAATATTATTTTTTGTCCACAATTAGTCAATGACCGTCAATAACTCTCCAGAGATAGAGACTGGGGTCCCCCCACCCCCGGTAGGATTCTAGCAATCAAGAGAAAGGAAATATTATTCAATCATTTGTTCATGATTAATCACATGCAACCATTAAGCAATTTCTTCTTTCTGCGTTAAATCATTGTTATTCTAGGCTGGTAAAGGATTTGCATAAATGCAAGATGCCAGTGACAAACCCCCATCAAAATCATTTCAGGGAAGCATGGTGCGCCAGGAAAGCTGCATATCTGAGGTCCATTATTTCCATTTGAAAGTGAACAAGGTGCAGATAGGTACTTTTTATTGTTAAAAATGATTTTAAAAAATAATTTTAAAAACGTGATTTGGTTTTGTTCAAAAAATATTCCATTTGTTTCTGTTGGTTTCAATGGGAACATATTTCTGGCTGCAAATCTCCCCCATCCCAATTGGAATGAAATTCTTTGGGTCTGTACCCCTAATCCAGATGTTGCAACAGACCATCCTGTGCCACCAGGTGGGCGAGTATGCCACCAGTTGGATGCCTGCCTGCTTGCATGCGCGGGGGGTGCGGGTTGTCATCTGGGGCAGCTGTCTGCTTGGGGCTTGGTCGGCTAATTTTTAAGTTGATCATGTTGTATGGCCCGCAAATGATGTTATAAATATCCAAATGGCCCTTGGCGGAAAAAAGGTTCCCCACCCCTGCCCTAACCCAAGGGATTCTGCCTTGCCAAAGTTAAGACTAATAGGGAAAAGTGGCTCAGTCAAAATTCTCATTTGCAGAGGATGTACAGGGAAGTATTTGGCAACCAAGGAAAGCAGATAAAAGACACAGATAATAAATAAATAAGAAAATGCAACTGGGTACCACACACAGCAGAAATACAGTGCTGCTGACCTGCCCCCTCTCTATGGTATTGTTGTGTGTGTTCCTGTCTCTGGGGATTCTGTTTTTTTTTGGGGGGGGGGGATAGAAGGTGCAGATGAGGAGAATTAAACCTTGCCTTTCTGATGCCTTCCCTTAGAGCCCTCTAGCACTTTCAACATTTTTTTTTTTTGCCCAGCTCCAATACCAGAAGTGAGCCTGGCTGGTGGAAAAATGCTAAGAGAACTGGTAACTTGTGGGAGCAGCAGCTTCTTGCTTGTTTAAAAATAGACATTCATACCCCTCTCACCTTAAATACTAAAATGGATGGGATAAAACTTCAATCAGAAGCCTGGGTAAACAACAGAATAATTTAATTTGCCACCTAAAAGGCAACAAAGTAGGTGTCAGGCGAGTCAGGGGGAAGGAAATTCCAGAGATAGGGTTCAGCCACCGAGAAAGCCCTGAGTTGCCTGCCCTGTCATTTTTGCAGGTAGGGGCACAGGGAGCATAGCTTGAGATGAAGATCTTAAGTAGTGACCCTGTCTATATGAAGGAGGCCGTTTCAGGAAGACTCTCGCCATTTTTGCATGGTCAGTTTTGATGCTCGCTCAAAGCTCTTTTTTAAAATGCAACTTTAAAAATGCCTTTTCACGGTCCCCATGCAAAAGGAGAAGTTCCACTCCCCCCACTCGCCTGCTCCTTTGTTCCTGTTTGCATAGCCATTAGCATGTGTGTGTGTTAAGAGCCGTCAAGTCGCTTCCGACTCATGGCGACCCTATGAATGAAAGTCCTCCAAAATGTCCTATCTTTGACAGCCTTGCAAATTGAAGGCTGTGGCTTCCTTTATTGAGTCAATCCATCTCTTGTTGGGTCTTCCTCTTTTCCTGCTGCCCTCAACTTTTCCTAGCATGACTGTCTTTTCCAGTGACTCTTGTCGTCTCATGACAACAGCTAATGCGCCTCTGTTGTTTTGCATTGATCCTTGAGGGGTATTCTTCGAGGCAAACACCAAAGGTCGCGTTAAATGGGCTCTTTTGTAATGCGAAGCAGGGATGTGCCCGCTTCACAGTCACTTTTGGAATAACAGTTCAGCGTGCAAAATTAAAAAAAATATACCTGGCAATTCAGCCTGAAATGTGCTGCTAATTACCATGCAAAAATGGCCTCTCTCTTTTAAGCACAGGCTAGGTGGCCATCTGTCAGCAATGCTGATTCTACGACCTTAGGCAGATCGTGAGAGAGTATCTTGACCATCTTCTGGGCATGGAGTAGGGGTCACTGGGGGTGTGGGGGGGAGGTAGTTGTGAATTTCTCTGCATTGTGCAGGGGGTTGGACTAGATGACCCTGGTGGCCCCTTCCAACTCTATGATTCTATGGCATCATTTGATCAGCAAGTCATACAACCACAAGACAGAGGAGAACAATATGAATGCAATATTGAATGGAATGAAAGTATTTTTTGCAAAACAGGGAGGGGGAGAATGAGGAAATTATACAATCTTTGGCATGCTGGTATACAAGACTACTGGGCCATATCTGCCACATGTTGTACAGGTTTCATCTACAATCCAGGGAAAGAACTCAGGCCATTTGTTTCCCATCATCATTAAGTTCTAATATCTACACAAAGGCAATCCAATTACAGAAAATCACAGTGAATTACTAAGTACAAATACAATAATTCAATCTCCCTGCAAGTTAGAACTCAAAACAGATAACACCGTTGTGTACCAACAGTCATAAACTACTTTAATGAAAATGGAGGTTAAGGTGGAGAGACCCATTAAGTTTAACTTTTTTTAAAAATCACTTAAAAAAAGATAATGGATGCAATCAACCTCTTGTTGAAGCCAACTGTTGATTTTAATGTAACTGGATTACACCCATTGTGTCTATAGCCCTGCCTCTAGGACAGGTGGTTTAAATTAAGAATGGTGGGCTTTGGGGTTTTTCTCCCCTGTTTTGTTTGGCTATCCAGAGAGACAGGAAGAAGTAAATTATGAAATCAGCTGATTGTGGTTCTGTGGTTTCATGCTTCAGAAGCAGGCATGATGTCTCAAGAGCAAATCAGCTATGAAAAGCAACTGTAAAAATGGCATAATGTGCAATTGTGTTTATTGTCTTACAATGATTTCCAGATCTTTCTCCAGCCTACAACAGGGGAATACACTGTCTTCAGAGACTCAAGCCTTTTCTCACTGTCCTGCTTAGCAAGCCACGAGGTCTCCACTGCCATATTAGGAGCCAAGGTAGGTGGTCAAAATCACAGCTCAAAGAACCTTCAGAAAAGTGCACACTTCCCAAAACACCCTGGGCAGGGAAAAGCTGTAGAACAAAGGATTCATTGCACCTATGCTTAGTCAAAACATTTCCTATGTTGGACTACAAGATTTTTGTTGACATGCAGGTGGTTTCCAAATGGAAGTCACAGTGAACGGGGTGGAGGTAGGCAGGATGGGGTCCACATGCTCCATCCCCCTGCCACTCACTGCTGTTCCTGCCCCCCAGCCACCTCCACCTCTCTGCTTTTAGTACACAAACACTGAGTCAAAGGGATGGACTGGGGCTCAATGGTAGAGCATCAGCTTGGCATACAGAAGGTCCCAGGTTCAATCCCCGCATCTCCATAGGGTTGCCAGCTCCCTCTTTGCCACCAGCAGGAGTTTTTTGGGATGGAGCCTGAGGAGGGCAGGGTTTGGAGAGGGGGGGTCTTCAATGCCATAGAGTCCAATTGCCAAAGCGGCCATTTTCTCCAGGTGAACTGATCTCTATTGGCTGTAGATCAGTTGTAATAGCAGGAGATCTCCAGGTAGAACCTAGCGTTTGGCAACCCTACATCTCCAGTTAAAGGGACTAGGCAAGTAAGTGACGTGAAAGACCTCTGCCTGAGACCCTGGAGAGCCGCTGCCGATCTGAGTAGACAATACTGACTTTGATGGGCTGAGGGTCTGATTCAGTAGAAGGCAGCTTCATGTGTTCAATCCCTCGTTCAACCCCTGGCATCTCCAGTTAAAGGGACTAGGCAAGTAGGTGACGTGAAAGACCTCTGCCTGAGACCCTGGAGAGCCGCTGCCAATCTGAGTAGACAATACTGACTTTGATGGGCCGAGGGTCTGATTCAGTATAAGGCAGCTTCATGAGTTCAAATTGTGTCTCTCGTGGTCTGGCAGGCCCCCCCCCTTCCTTCACGGCTGAGCCATGAACTTTAAAAAGGCCCGTGAAAGGCCTGGAAGAAGGACTGGACGTAAAAGTCTGAACAAAAGAATCGTTATCAAATCTTCATCCATTTGAGAACCTGCCTCTAGAGTCTGTATCCATGCTGAGCAAAAGCGATCAGGAGGTAGGCTGAGAGTTTCTTAAACATGAACGTTAACACCTCCTGGTCATATCTAATTAACCAGGAGGCAATTGATCTGCTGTGTGAGTATGGGGGAACTGAAAAAGAGAGGCTCCAGTCCTGGAGTATGAATGTATTTTTTTTTCCAGCATGGTGTAGTGGTTAAGAGCAGTGGTTTGGAGCGATGGAGTCTGATATGGAGAACCGGGTTTGATTCCCCACTCCTACACACAAAGCCAGCTGGGTGACCTTGGGCAAGTCATTCTCTCTCAGCCCCACCTACCTCACAGGGTGTCTGTTGTGGGGAGGGGAAGGGAAGGTGCTTGTAAGCGGGCTTGATTCCCCACTCCTCCATATGAGCAACTGGATTTGTTTCCCTACTCCTACATATGAAGCCAGCTGGGTGACCTTGGGCAAGTCACAGGTCTCTTAGAGCTTTCTCAGCCCCACCTACCTCACAGGGTGTCTGTTGTGGGGAGGGGAAGGGAAGGGGATTGTAAGCTGGTTTGAGTCTCCCTTAACTGGTAGAGAAAGTTGTCATATAAAAACCAACTCTTCTTCTTTCTAAAGAATTTCACAGGGATGCATTGGCACCAAAGCAGAAAATGGCTGCGTAAATTATTAACATAAAACACTCACTCCCAACTCAGCAGTTTAGTCTACAATTAATATTTAGAATCAGTTAATCATTACCAGTCAGGAGTTTGCTGTATAATACAGAAAGGCAGAATCATGTTGATATGACTTCAGTTGTTGTACTGGCTCCCTCTTTTAAGAGTGACACCGGCATCATATATGTAGCTAAAACACATGTAAACTTACTGATGTGCTTTTTGCTTTGCTTTAAACATCTCCACGCAAACTCCAGTTAAAATCCTGTTCGCATTACCTTGCATTGCTTTATCTTCAGTCTTTATTTCCAAAGGCAGGAGCTTTATGGTGAAAAAAACAGAAAGCAAAAGCCTGGCTTTGAGGCCAAACTAAATGTAGTGCAGGGGAAGGGTATATCAACATGTATTTATTTATTTGCATGCGCTTCCATTCACATATAAAAGAAGGAGTGAGACTGTTTTTTGTTTTTTTTAAGAATTTATTTATTTAAAATATTATATACTGCTTTTTTAACCAGCGCCCAGAGTGGCTTCCAGGTATACAGATAAAACCCCTAAAAATCAAATCAACATATATGGGAGAGGTAGCAGGGAGGCAGAAGAGAGATAGCTCTGGCTGGCTTGCCAGCAGCAAGCAAGCAGCAACTGACTAGCATGTAGGTTAAGTTTGTTCTCCTCTTTTTGCATGTATAGAGCTGCCGAGTCTCACGCTGTGAACCTACTAGAGCAGTGGGGAGGGGAGTGGGGGGAAATGCTGGTATTCCGACATCATCACTTCCAGCGTGACCCCAGAAGAGATCAGTATGGTGCCCTAGGACTCCTGCAAAACTCTAGGGTAAAACCTATATCCTACAGCGTCATGCCAGAAGTGACATTGTGGTGTCAGGACATCACTTATTTACATGTCCCTCACCCCACACCACCTTCTGCTAGCTGCCTGCACTCAGCTGACAACCCTATGCAGGTATTAATAGGGATGCCAACCCCCAGGTGGTGGCTGGAGACCTCCCACTATTACGACTAATCTCCAGGCAACAGATCAGTTCCCCTGGAGAAAATGGCTGCTTTGGCAATTGAAGTCCCTCCCCAAACTCCGTCCTCCTCAGGCTCCACCCCCAAAATCTCCTGGTATTTCCCAACCTGGAGCTGGCAACCCTAGTTATTAAACACCTGAGCAGGGCCAGAGGTGTGAGTCGTTGGGCACAAACCAAAGGGCCCTTGGCCTGGGACTCATGGGCATGTGTTAGCCAGAGTGGTGTAGTGGTTAAGAGCAGTGGTTTGGAGCGGTGGAGTCTGATCTGGAGAACTGGGTTTGATTCCCCACTCCTACACATGAGCGGCAGAGGCTAATCTGGTGAACTGGATTTGTTTCCCCGCTCCTACACACGAAGCCAGCTGGGTGGCCTTGGGCCAGTCACAGCTCTCTTAGAGCTCTCTCAGCCCCACCTACCTCACAGGGTATCTGTTGTGGGGAGGGGAAGGGAAGGGGATTGTAAGCCGGTTTGAGTCTCCCTTAAGTGGTAGAGAAAGTCGGCATATAAAAACCAATTCTTCTTCTTCTTTTCAGTAGTATGACCCCCCTCCACAAGAGAGAACACTATTTGAGAGTGGCATAAGGTTAGAAACAATATCCTCTAAAATCAAAGCCACAGAAGAAACTCTCAACATTTTTATAGTATATGGATGCCCTTGAATATTGCCAGCTTGGAAACAAGCAGTGGATGAGGAGCCATGACATATTCAAGACCAGGAACTTTATGATTCATGGGCTAGGATGATCCATTGGAAACTTGCTGTCTCTTTCCTTGGGTGCTAATTTTCACACACAGAAATAAGCTAGTGAGTGCAAAGTGGGGATACCAGTAAGATAAGAAGATGACAGAGGAGTGGATTGCCTTGTTCTGGCATCTTGAACTATTTGTTCAAATTATACAGGGGGGAAATCTTTTTGGATATATCCTCATGTTTATTCTGCTTACTGGGATGGATTGGTTGAAATCCCCAATCTGGGAACAGGACATATTCTCCTTCCCCACCAAGCTTTCCAAGCTATATTTTCTCTCTGTCTTGCAATCACGTAGGTTCCCTTCTGGGCATGGTTTGGAGGTCTGGCAATTTGTAACAGCCTCATACACTCCATACTCCTCTTTCAAATGTGAATAACCTCTTATATTTTCAGGTTTCAATCATATCCATAAGTTGCACAATGCTCTGACATCTGAACTGGGTAACTATCAATTCTATTCTAAGCAGAGTTACACCCTTCTAATCCCATTAACTTCAATAGGCTTAGAACAGTGTAACTCAGCTTAGGATGGCACTGTAAATTCCTTGATCATCTCTAAACTTGTTTACCTCTTTAAGACTTCAGATTATGAACACCATGGCTATCAAAAGTCATTAGGAGGATTGTTTATACATGTGCAAGTTGGGGGAAAGAGAAGATTTAGCTCAATATCTGTTGTTTTCTAAGTTATATGAAACACAGAAGAAATTTTTATTTAAACAACTCAAAGTTGTCTCAGCATATACTCTTTGGCCTCTTAGTTTTATATTAAAGATGAACAAAAATCTGTTGATAGAACTGTTACTAAGTTTGCCTTGTTAAGTTGTCTAATCAATATGTCATTGATTGGACATATGATCAATATGTTTTTTAAAGAACTTGATCATTTTTGCTTGGATCCAACAAAGGATTTCCATGGACAGAAGAGGAGCAGTTTTTGGCCTTTTATGCATGGTTTGTTTCTGCTGGATCTGCTGCTCTCTAACTGCACAGTATTTGCAGTCAAATTCTCAAAACACTATTCACAGGGGCTTTTTCCTCCGACAAAATTCCAGGAATAACATGTGATCAATTAAACATCCCAAGCGAAAATGAGGAGCCTCTGCACCTCGCTGAGTCCCTTCCCCCTGAAAACATTGCTTTGTAATTGGCTGTTGTGTATTTTTTTAAAAAATACTTCACCAGCTCCACAGCGGGATTCTTTCATTTGATCTGAACCGAGTGGCCATTTTACAGCCAAAGGAGAGAAGGCTCTGGACAACCCCCCTCCCCCCACCCAACCAATTTATTTCTGGCTATCTCATTGCAGAGGTCATAAACATAAACACACACGGTTATTTGTGACCGTTTCATCGTTCCATCGGTAGTCTTGCATTCACAAACAACATACATAAAAAAGGCTTCCCTGCCTATAAGAGGACGCACATAAGGGGAAGGTGGAAAATAACCCTGGCTTTGTTCCATCCTGCTGAGAACTGAAACTGACCCACACTTGCTGTGAAACTGACCAAAAAAGCAGCCACATAGGTAGTTTCTGATTATTTCAGTGTTCTTTCAACAGTTCGATCTGAAATTGATCCATGCTCTCTGTGAAACTGACCAAATAAGCAGCTTCATGGCATTCCAGCATTATTCACTCGCTAGTGCACCCGCAAATGGCTTTGAGAGGAGGGATTGGATGAGGGGGACAGACATGTGAAAGGGAGAAGCGAGAATGGGCATGGGGAGAAAACCCCAACGAGGACCAGCACAGGACCAGCTTTCAACTTGGGATCGAGGCAGACTTTAAACTCAGGGTTAAACAGCGTCCTGAAAATGTGGGAGAACAAAAGGGGAGAGCGAGGCACCTTCTGAAGGTCAGAAAATACAGGATAATTAAAACAAAGCCTCGAAGTAGTCGGGGTATGACTGTGATGGGAACAACCCATGCATAAAATGACTTTGTTAATTCCCTCTCCCACTGCAGACCTTGCTGCTCCTGTGGGTCTGGACTGCCATTGGAGTAGCATTTCAAGGGACCTTCCAAAATATAGTGGGAGCAGGCAGGTGAGAAAGTTGCGCTCTGTTGACACTAATCCCTTTTGTCAGTGGAAATTATTGCTCGATCCAAAACTTTTATGAGTAATTGATGTGCAGAATCTCCCCACCCATGTTATGTTAAATTTTGGAAATAGGGATGCCCCTGGCGGCTAGTCAATAGTTTTTTCCCCTCTTTCTCTTCAAAATCCATTTTCAGACCAAGCCTTTGGTTACATTTTCACTTCTTTCAGTTTTGGTATAACATTTCTAAAACCAACCCAGTAAATTTCATAATCCGGTTGACATCTACTATTTTCTGCCTCTGATTTCTAGCATGGGACCCTGCAAGGGTTGTAACTGAATCATATGCCACTAAAATGTTCAGATTAGATGGTCCCCCTCCAACTCCCTGTGATTTGCAGGTTTATTTTGGTGCTGGGCATCTTGATTGGTAATATCACCTTGCTTCTTCCAATAACTCTTCTTGCTGAAATTTCCAACCAGCTCTCAATGGCCATGAAAGAAATGGTGAAGCAACCACACCTCGCTCAGAAACCCCAGACTTGCAATCAAACGAATGCGATACAGGCAAGTCGTTCCAGCTGCAAGGCTAACTTGCCAAAACACACTTCAGCGGCTCCAGAGTCAGAACGTAAGCCTGACTTGCCTTGACATATTATCACCCCATATAAATCAAATAAAATTCCCTTACCTCCTTTTTTCTTCCAGCTCTTTCATGTGAAGGTCCAAATGTTCATTTCAAGTATTAGGAGCCTTTTCAAATGTGACATTTCAAATAAGAAAAGTGATACATGAAAACACATTTAAGTTCAAAGTATAATTATGTGCTCCTATGAGATTTTTTTCCCCCCATCATGTTTTGTAAAAATAAAAACTTACCACAATCTCCTGGCACATGGCACCAGGGCACTGCCTCTCTTCACTTGATCTTGTCCAGCCTGTTGAAAGTCACTATTTAAGGCAAATAAATAAAAGTCATCCTCTTCATGCACAATGAGGGTTCAGCATCCAGAACATTAGTTGTTTTCTGCTTTTAAAAAATTGACACTGTTGGTTTAATTTTTCACATATGGTAATTTTAAAAAATCATATATATTTAAGCAGGACAACATCATGCTAGGAAAGTTAAGCAAGTTAACCCAAGCAGGGCAAATTTACAGTCTGATGGTCAGGGTACATTTAGCTGTTGAGTCTCAAGTTATTTTGCTACCCCAGTTTTAAAGCAGCAATCTGTGCTAGGCACTTGGAGCAAAGACATTGCCCATGCGTGGAATCTGTTCTGCAATGCACTGGGCCAATTAGCTTCAGTTAATACGGTGGGACTCTCTTTTGGGTAGATATACATGGCGTCAGACTGCACATGTGTGTCAGATCAAGGCGTCAATTTCTTGGGTTTCTTTTCTCCCTCCTTTGGAGCATGTGTGTTTTTCCCACTATGCAACTCCAGCATACAGTCACAGTAAACCTTTCCATGAAAAGAAAACAATTGTCCCAACACACCATCCTCAAATAAAGACACAGGACAACCATGCTTCGGTTTAATTAGTCTATTAAAATTGGCTGATCAATGTCATAAATTATAATCCTATTTTTAAGAGTGGCCGCTATCATTTGGGCAACTCTATCCTGGCTTCAAACTTGACCAGCAATTTATTGTTTATTGTCCTTAAATATGACTGTACAGAGAGGTGCCCAGTAGGACTGCCAACTCCAGGTTGGGAAATTTCTGTGGATTTATGGGTGGAGTCTGGGAAGGGTGCAAAGTTTGGGCAGGGAAGGGACCTCATCAGGGTAGAATGCCATTGAGTCCACCCTCCAAACCAGCCATTTTCTCTGGGGGAACTGTAATCTGGAGATCAGCTGTAATTTCCATAGAGCTCGAGGCCCCACTTGAAGGTTGGTAACCCTTGTGCCTGTCATGCTGGACAGACAACTAAAGGCTTGGTGGATTCTGCTCAGCACCCAGGTTGTTCCTTCTCACCTTGGGATGCCAGGCAGGGTGGAAGGGAACCCCCTGGCTGCTTAGCAGCATGGTTTTACCATACATTTTTTACATATCCTAGAGAGTCCCATGGTGTGACTTCTGGTGTGTGCCAGCAATGATGTCAGTGTGCCACCACGATGCCAGAGCATCAGTCCCCACGTCCAAAATGCTCCCAGGGTTTGCCAGCTGCGGCATGGCATCCCTGAGGTCTGGATATCTCAAGCTGGCAGCCATCTGTCCCTAATTCCCCCTCATGCTTACAGCTTAAAAAGTACTTTGCAGATAAAACCAGGACAGTGTCCATTATTGTCTAGTTTCATATATATGAAATTCAGTTTTTTTAAAGTAAGACTGTAAGTGAAGCATCAAAGATGGTTGTTTGACATCCGTGGAAGATATATCATTCTTCTAATACATTTCGAAGGGGAAGGTCTTTAAAGTATGCATTGTGATTGTACCTACTGAAAATGGTTTAATTTCTGCAAGCATATAGAGTCTGCATGAATCCTTAACAGTGCCATCCTAAGCAGAATCACACCTTTCCAAGCCTACTGAAGTCCACTGATAACAGTCACCAACATGACACCACTGCCTTCAAACACTAGAGCAGGCAAAAGACAGCAAGTTTAGCTTTTTATAATTAAACCCCTTCCAGGACCAAGGCTTTGTCTTCCACCCTCCATCCCTTAACTTTGATTCGTGCATGAAATTACTGCCCATTGCACACTACCAATGCAAAGGTTCTTTATTGAATGCTTCACCTGGCAGATTATTTGAAAGTTCAAAGCTTCTTACTAAATACTTCAAAGCCGGGAAAGGTTTTTTTTTTAATTATTATATAAGTACAAACAAAGGTGTGTGACCAAGCTATTGTGTTTCATCCTAAGTGTTAATAAATTGCATTATAACAGTGCAGTCCTAAACAGAGTTACATCCATCTAAGCCCATTGACCTCAGTGGACTTAGAAAGGGTATAATTCTACTTAGGATGGCACTTTGCGTTGTGCGGCTACACAATGCACTTGGTGGAAGGCCAATTAAGGAAAATCCTGTGAGCAATCCTAGCAGGTCTACTCTGATGTAAGTCCATATTATTCGGTGGAGCTTTCTCCCAGGAAAGTAGATCACGATGGATAGCCGTCATGCTAGTCTGTCAAAAGCAGTAGAAAAGAGCAAGGTATCTGAAGAAGTGAGCTGTGGGTCAGGAAAGCTCATGCCCTGCTAGAAATTGTGTTAGTCTTTAAGGCTACTGGACTCTTTTCTCCTCCCAGGAAAAGTGTTCTTAGGGTAGGGTTGCCAGGTAACTCTTTACCACCGGCAGGAGGTTTGTGGGGCGAGCCTGAGGAGCCTGTGCTGTTTCTTTTTTAGTACCTGGAGGTTGGCAACCCTGTATTAGGGTCCCAGCCCCAGTGTAGTACCATTCAATGATCTCTTGCTCTCATGCAGAGAACGGCAGGCGGAGGCATCATGTGCATGATTTACTAACCTTTTATCCCCAACCTGGCTTCGCTTTGATCCAGGTCTGTAGTTCACACAGGAGGCACTCTGCAGTTGGCTGTCCTGTTAGTACATGTTTTGAAATGCAGAAGCCAGGAATGAACAGCATGCAGGTACGAAGAACCCCCCCCCCCCCGTTGCATTGCCTGAGGTTGCGCTCGGGCACTTTGTTATCCAGCCTGACAGTACATGGCATCTCCTGGCTCTGGCATGATTTAGGAAACTTCCTCAAGGAGATGATGGGAGGAAGCACTTGAGTCATCCCTCCTCCCTTCCATTGAGGCACTACAAGGGCTACCGCTGGGAAATGGGGAAGATTAATGGAAGGCAAAAGTCATATGGGATGTTGCCAGTAAAATAAAGAGAAAAAGAGAGATACCCTGTAAAAATATTAGAACTGGGACTGTTGCCTTCCCTCCAGTTACCGACTTCTGTTTTTTAAGGTGTCTTTTTTAAAAAAAGTAGTATTCACACTATGAAATCATGAATTGGCTCATTCATCTTAACGCCAATATTTGGCATTTACATAACACTTGCGAGCATTCCAAGCTCTTCGTATAGAACCCCGTCCTCCTCAGGCTCCACCCCCAAAACCTCCCGGCAGTGGCAAAGAGGGACCTGGCAACCCTATCTAAACAGCAGTAACTACTGGTGGCCTGTTGCCCAATCAAGGAACTAATGAAAACTGTCAGGACATCCACATTGGTTATAGGTGTTTGTGTTTTCTCTCCTGTCTTTGTTCCTCACTATAATCCCTTCAAAATGGACAGATATATCATCTATTTTCCAATTATCCTGTTTCTAGATATGTGGGTACCTCCTTAAATGGGTTTCAAAACTCTGAATGTGATTTCATTCACTAGGGTTGCCAACCTAAAGCCTGGAGTTCTCCAAGAATTACAACTGATCTCGAGACTATAGAGATCAATTTAGCTGGAGAAAGCGGCAGCTTCAGAGGGCAAACTCTATGGTATACCAGGAGGGTGGCCAGGTCCCTCTTGGCCACTAGTGGGAGGTTTTTGGGGCAGAGCCTGAGGAGGGCAGGGTTTGAGGAGGGGAGGGACTTCAATGCCATAGAGTCCAATTGCCAAAGCGGACATTTTCTCCAGGTGAACTGATCTCTATCGGCTGGAGATCAGTTGTAATAGCAGGAGATCTCCAGCTACTTTCTGGAGGTTGGCACCCCTATATACCAGAGATTGTAGGTGTAAAGTAAAGCACTCTACTGGGAGCTGATGTGGTAGCTAGGGTTGCCAAGTCCCCCTTTGCCACCGGGTGGGAGTTTTTGGGGACGAAGCCTGAGGGGGGTGGGGTTTGGGGAGGGGAGGGGCTTCAATGCCATAGAGTCCAATTGCCAAAGCGGCCATTTTCTCCAGGTGAACTGATCTCTATCAGCTGGAGATCAGTTGTAATAGCAGGAGATCTCTAGTTAGTACCTGGAGGTTGGCAACCCTAGTGGTAGCTAAAGCAAATTCTTGTGGCTTGATCCTTGGTGTTCTGCTTCTTTAAGAAACTAACCCAGAAAGCCTCAGTGCAAGGAGGAGAGAAACAGCTCTTACATTGCTTGCTGGTAACCTGCAAGAGTGCTTGGGTGTACACAACTGTTGAAAACCTGGACAGGACAATCCTGGGCTACATGGACCAGAAGCACAAAAGCTTTTAGTTAACCTTCAGCTGTTGAGCATAAATACAGCAACCTATTGCTCAGGAAGGAGGAGATATTTTCTTGTGCTTGTTGCCCTGAAGGTCTAAATAAGACCATTTCGTATTATGAGTTCAAGTTGCCTTGAAGACCTAAATGGTGGGCAGGTGAGACAGAAATAAGTACATCACTGAATTTTGTTGTGCCTCCAGCACCAACTGGTGGCAGTGAGCCTGTGTACTACAGAAACTGTAGCAGTAATTGTAAGCAGTATTATTAGTACAGCAAGGCTACAATTCCTCAGGAACACGACACAAGCAATGCTTTCCTTTGCTAAGTAAAAGAATCCTTCCTTTATGTAATCAAAGTTTAGATATGTGAGAAAGCTGGGCCTTTAAAAAAACACCTAAGAAATAGAAATATAGAAATTTCTTTGAAAACAGTGACAACGAAAGCTTCTTTTTCATATTGCAAAATATTCTTCAGTAATACCGTCAGGCTCCAGCCGTTCAGGAGTATTAACAATGCAGATTTATGGGAGTACGTAGGAATACAAATGAGCCCCTGCTATAGCTTTCTGCCATACACAAATACTCTGGAGGAATTTGATTACTGGGATTCCTAACCTCACAGAAGCTCAGTTTTCAGGGCTTTGCTGCCAAAAGTGCCCACAGTGCTCCCTGATGCCCTCATTACTCCCATTTTCCAAACACTATGACCTAATCCAGATCGAGCTGCTGCTGTTGACTTGCAAATTTAGTCTGTCTACCTCAATGCTGGGTTGAGCACATGTTTTCCTCTGGAACAGTGGTCTTTATGGTCTAGATCCAATGAGAGACTCCGAGACTAGTTTCATGTACCCAAGGCAACTTTGGATGAGTTCTTCCAACGGCAACCCCTGCACACGTGGACATACCACTCAGCAGATCTTTATTGAAATTGTTTTAACAGCATCGTATGGTATTGGGGCCTGTTTTTTTTTTAAAAAAACCTGATAAACCCAACCAATAGGGTTGTCAGGTCTCTCTTTGCCACCGGCGGGAGGTTTTTGGGATGGAGCCTGAGGAGGGCAGGGTTTGGAGAGGGGCTTCAATGCCAAAGAGGCCATTTTCTCCAGGTGAACTGATCTCTATCGGCTGGAGCCCGGTTGTAATAGCAGGAGATCTCCAGCTAGTACCTGGAGATTGGCAACCCAACCAAACAAGCACAGTTGGTTCCAGGTTTCTTGGGGCAGGGACTGCAGATAAAATGCCCCATCCATGATCTGTAGTGACCAGCCATGCTCACAGTTGCACACACAAACCCTTCCAGGAGAGGAAGCAGAGCACAAGACTTTCATGTCCATTGTCATTGCTGAGGCTTTAAAAAGTGTGGAGGAATTGCTCCCTGCTTCCTCCAGGTGTCTCTCTCAGCACGAATTAGGAGATTGCCCCAAGGCCCCTGCCATAATAAGGGATCTCCCCATTGCTGGAAGAAGCAGATAGGCTAGGAGCCAGGGCTGATGGTAGAGTCTCTAGAAGGCCCTGGGCCTCAGTAGAGTGCCCACCCTTAATGCTTGTGAGTCACAAGCCTTTAAGTTTTGCTAAAGCATTTCTTTGGATTCCAGCTGCTTGGGGGGGGGGGGTCAGTTATCATCGAGAAGCTCTAGCAGCGAATCAGTTAATCATTGTTTTAATTTTTTTTTTAATGACCTCTATACTTACCGTAAGTGCAGGACGATATTAAGGTGCTTCAGCCCATCACTTTGATTTTACCGATCTAACTAAGGAAGGGGTATTATTATTTTTGTCCAAGGGGATGATCTATGGAATTACACATAGGCAGCCTGTCACTCACAGTGACAACAGAGACAAGGGACTGTCTTTGATCTCTGGAAAGTTAAAAGTTGCGGACAGGACAGGAGCCCATGGGGAAGATAAAGTTAATACGGCAGGCTCTGAACCTCTTGTGGCAAAGGGGGGGGGGAGAGATTAAGTGTCATACTCCGTTTATCGTCTTGACCTGCTATTGATCATCTCACTAATAGCTATTATGATAAGATGATGATAAGAATCTGGTAAGGATTAGAAGCCAATTACCATCTGCACTGCTATAATTACATCACAGTTTAACTTGATTTTTGCAGACTTTATGGAAATAAATTAGGTAGTTTGCCATTTAGATTACATTAGATTCTCCAGAGTTGTAAAAACAGCTTGTTCTGCTAAGAGAGAGAGTGAGAGAGATTTTCACATTAAGCAAAATTCCAGTTCCTGTCAGAGAGACTAAGGCAGCTTCAGTTCTCTGAGGGTCAAACTTGACATGGCAAGGGGAATTCTATTCTCATGTCCATTCATTCATGCGGTAGGGTGAAGAGTTTGGAAAGAACTGGGGTGTGTGTGCAGGAATAGGAACCTGTGGATGAGGGGAACTAGAGCCCTGCTCCTTCCCTCTCCTCACCTCACTGCACTGTTTTGTGAAAGAAGAAGAGTTGGTTTTTATATGCCAACTTTCTCTGCCACTTAAGGGAGACTCAAACCGGCTTACAATCACCTTCGCTCCCCGTCCCCACAACAGACACCCTGTGAGGTAGATGAGGCTGAGCGAGTGTGACCAGCCCAAGGTCACCCAGCTGGCTTTGTGTGTAGGAGTGGGGAAACAAATCCAGCTCACCGATTAGTCTCCGCTGCTCATGTGGAGGAGTGCGGAATCAAACCCGGTTCTCCAGATCAGATTCCACCGCCCCAAACCACTGCACTTAACCACTACACCATGCTGGCTCTCTTTTTTTCCTCCTCAGCCTAGCTGTAGTAGCAGAAGTGAACTGAGTTGGAACAAAAAAAATATTTAAAATGATGGAGAAGAGTGAGACAAGAAGGCAAGAAAGATAAGGATTTAGCTCCCCTCATCTGCATGTCCTCTTTTCTGGAAAGCAAAATGGACCCCTGTTTAACACAAGACTTGGCAAACACACAAATACCTGGGGATTCCTGTACCCCATCCATTTTGGTAGTGAGATACTGTTGGATAATGTCAAACATATATAATATGTTAAAGGGACACAGACATTTAGACAGGAGTAATTTTTGTTTCGTTTTAGGGGGAGTTTGGCTATGCTGCCTCCCCCTGCCTTCATCTCGCTCCAGTTTCTGTGAGAAATTTTAAATTGCAAGTATCTTTTGGGCCCAGACTTGTTTTTTTGCTTATGTCTGTTTGAACTGTGCTATGTATACTGGATGCATTGTATTATTCTCTAACAAAATGGAAGCCATTTAATAGAGTTGGAAGGGACCACCAGGGTCATCTAGTCCAACCCCCTGCACAATGCAGGAAATTCACAACTACCTCCCCACACACACACCCAGTGACCCCTACTCCATGTCCAGAAGATGGCCAAGATGCCCTCCCTCTCATCATTTGCTTAAGGTAATAGAATCAGCATTGCTGACAGATGGCCATCTAGCCTCTGCTTAAAAACCTCCAGGGAAGGAGAGCTTACCACCTCCCAAGGAAGCCTGTTCCACTGAGGAACTGCTCTGTTAGAAAATTCTTTCTAATGTCTAGATGGAAACTCTTTTGATTTAATTTCAGCCTGTTGAATTTTATTCTGGCCTGCTTTAAGGGTCCTCTTTCCTTCTAAGCCCTGCTGCACAGTCCAGGAGGCAGGTGCTACTGGTGAAGGGCGGTCCCTCACCGATGTCCCTTTTGTGCAACCAGAGTGGGGGCTTCATTCCATACCTGCCTGGTGGTTTTGTAGCTGTGAGCTGCTATTGCCTTGGTAACACTGATGAGGAAAGCTCAGCCCTGGTGTTCAGTCCCAAATCTTTTATTTCTCCTCCCATGTAATGAGAATCGGCGCATAAGATCAGCCTGGCTCCACAAACGAAAGTAGACTGTACGGCATCTTTTTCAGTTCAGAGTTTGCCTGATTTACACCATCATAAGACATGGCTTTATGGCCGTTCACTATTTCCACTTCTGTTCATAACAAGAAAAAATTATTTCAAGCAGCTTATCCTGGATTCATTGGCCTTGGTCTTTAATGCCTGGGTAGGGCCAAAGGAAAAGTCGAGGGCAGCAGGAAAAGAGGAAGACCCAACAAGAGATGGATTTAATAAAGAAAGCCACAGCCTTCAATTTGCAAGATCTGAGCAAGGCTGTCAAAGATAGGACATTTTGGAGGACTTTCATTCATAGGGTCGCCATGAGTCGGAAGCGACTTGACGGCACTTAACACACACACACACACACACACACACACACAGGGCCAAAGGCATTTTTGGCAGAGGGATGAAGTGTGGAAGATCCTGCTGGCCTGCTGGCAGCAGATGAGCTCCATCTGGTACGGTTTTGCTTCTTCTCTTCCTACAAGTATGTAGCTTGAACAGGGCCAGAGGTGACGGGTAAGAGCCAAACAGATCTTGGACTACAGCCTGGGCCCATGGTAGTCACCTTGCGGACCAGGACCTGTTCAGGTTTGTTTTCTCTTTGGCTGTCTATCGTTTAAATGATTTTGTAAGTTGGAGGTTTTGTCTTCTTCTTTTGTGTGTGTATGCCACTTTGGGCGTGCCTTCTCTTCAATAACACAAAATGTTTTCTGCAGGATCATCTAGCAAGGCTAGTATCCAGTTTCCTACACTGGCCTCTGAGAAGTCCTCAGCATAGAAGTGCGGCATGAAAGCAACAGCCCTCCACTGCTTTTGCCCCCATCCTAGCAACCGGCATTCTACTGATGCCTCCTGCCTCTGAAAACCCCCACCTTCTTCTATCGTACCTAGACAGCTATCCAGACGTTCCTTCCTCTACTCTTCCCTCTCTTTCACTTTCTCATGAGGATACACCTTTAGAGAAGAGGACCAGAAAGCAGCCGTTTGGTCCATTTTTTAAAAGTGGAAACTTTCCAGGGAAATCTTAAACAGGTCTACTCAGAACCCTACTGAAGTCTGCTCAGTGGGGCTTACTTCCAGAAAAATATCTTTAGGATTGCACTACTGGATTCCTAAATATAAACAAATAAATTCAAATAGAAGCAGTGTAAGATACACAATCCTTCCTAGCTATGAAATGATACTTTGAATACAAATAGATAGAATGTGGTTTAGAAAAGAAAAGAAAATCCATTTTAAAAGTAAAATATTTTCATTAAAATTGAATGGCTGATTTTTGGAATAGAGGTTCCTGGGATTTCTTAAGAAATTCTAGCCAAATACTTTGGTATTGAATGCTTTAATTTAAATGTCCAAGCACATACACTGTAGTACACATATACAAGTAGGAACCTGCAAAAACTTGTGGGAGGCATCTTATTTCCATTCACCAGATTTAAGTAACCTTAGATTTGGCCAACTTTGCTATTAGTTTATATAGATATATGTTGATATGTGGGAACAGACCCTTGGCAAAGATAAAGTAAGACAATGGTTCTAATTCAGCAGCTATACCGTTCAACAAATGGATGTAGCTGGGCAACAATTGTCCCACCAACCAAAGTATCAAATTGTGGCCGAAGTGACCAGTCCCTTGGATTTGATGACCAATAACAGAACAAAAAGAAATCCCCAAGAAAAACGCTTTCAATTGCATGTATTGAACATGCATACACAGACAAAGAATCAAGATGTATGTTGTAAGTGGATATGAATAGGGTATTTCTAGATTAGCAGGAAGAGCATATTATTTCACAACCTAGCCAATTTGTGAAGGACAGATCTGTTTTGCTTTGGTCCATTAGAGAATTCCTTTGGCCAGTTATCATTGAAAGAATCAGCGGGTCTTCCCAATTAGCATTCCATTTCCTTCCCATTGTCTACATTTCAGACCAAAAGACTTCAAGAATCCTGGACATTCAATACACTGATGGGGCAAAAGGAAGCCGATGAGAACCAGAGATGAAAGCGCTAAGAAAGCTTTGCTGTATCAGTTACTTTTCTATTTTAATAGGCAAGCATTTCTTGATATAGAAATATGGACCATGTTTGAGTTTTGATGGACTGAAGCTGGAGGCTTCCAGAGGTATATGGAGATCACTTTGATCTTCCTCTGCCATACAGAGATATTTTGTGGAATACTGCATCTAGTGAATTGATCCACTTTTCTCTTTTGCCCCATATGCCATGACATCTCTGCAGCAAATATTCTAGATACTATTGCCAATCTCCAGGTGGGGCCTGGAGATCTCCTAGAATTACAACTGATCCTCAGACGACAGAGATGTTCCTCTAGAGAAAACAAGAGCTTTGGAGGGTTGGCTCTATATCATTATATCTCTCTGATGTTCTCTACCCCAAATCTGCCCTGCTAAGGCTCCGCCCCTAAAACTCCAGGGATTTCCCAAACTAGAATTGCCAACCCTAATTCTAGGACAAGCCTGTAATTCCTCTAATGCAATTAACATTGTGCAAATTTTAGCTTCTTCATCCAATGTAACGAAAAACACTGAATGTGATGCCACAGAATTTGCCCTCTGAAGCTGCCATTTCCTCCACAGGAACCAATCTCTGTAGTAGGGTTGCCAGGTCCCTCTTCACTACCAGTGGGAGGTTTTGGGGGCGAAGCCTAAGGAGGGCAGGGTTTGGGGAGGGGAGGGACTTCAATGCCATAGAGTCCAATTGCCAAAGCGGCCATTTTCTCCAGGTGAACGGATCTCTATCGGCTGGAGATCAGTTGTAATAGCAAGAGATCTCCAGCTAGTACCTGGAGGTTGGCAACCCTACTCTGTTGTCTGGAGGCCAATTATAATTCCAGGAGAACTCTAGTCTCCAACCTGGATGTTAGCAACACTAACAGCATTCTCTGCAAAGGGTAATTTTTAAGTGTGTGTGTGTGTGTGTTGCATTCAGAGGCCTCTCATAATCTGAGGCTCTCAACTGCAGCATACTTGGTTTGCTCTACTCACTCTAATCCAGCTCTACTCACCACTCAGGGCATTCTGATGATATTTGCAACATTTGAAGGCTGCTTTCCCCACAACTCAAACAAATGGAATGAAAAAGAATTAAAAGAAAATATAAAACACCCCCCTCCCCAAGACAAATAACATTGTTAAAATATAAAAATTCAGACAGATGCCTGCTGGAAAAGAAAAGTTTTACATTTTAAAATATTGTTATGAACATAAGAACATGAGAAAGGCCCTGCTGGATGAGACCAAGGCCCATCAAGTCCAGCAGTCTGTTCACACAGTGGTCAACCAGTTGCCTTTAGGAAGCCACAAACAAGACGACTGCAGCAGCACCATCCTGCCTGTGCTCCACCGCACCCAAAATAATAGGCATGCTCCTCTGATACTAGAGAGAACAGGTATGCAGCATGACCAGCATCCATTCAAACTAATAGCCATTAATACTCCTCTCCTCCATGAATATGTCCACTCCTCTCTTAAAGCCCTCCAAGCTGGCAGCCATCACCACATCCTGGGGCAGGGAGTTCCACAATTTAACTATGCATTGTGTGAAAAAATACTTCCTTTTATCTGTTTTGAATCTCTCGCTCTCCTTTAACCCATCTTAAGGTCAAAGCCATTAAAGAAGCTTTACACATACACACATATAATATATGTTTACAATTACAAAACACAAACAAAACACAAACAGCATTTCCTAAGCCCTAATGTATATCATATAAATATATAATTATAAAGACATGCTCGAATAAATTTTATTCGTCTTTAAGAAGCCACTGGATTTCTGTTCAGTTTTTCTAGTAAAGGTATGGATTTCCCAATCTCCTGAGACAGTCTCCTTGGGGGATAACCACCATCTAACCTACTCATCTTCCCAATGCCAGCCAGCTTTCTGCCTGTGTGCCTCCCACTTGGGCACCTGTCTGCCACCATTGCCTATGAATCAAAGGAGAGGTGTTTAAAAACAGCACTGCAAGCTGTACGTACCTGTTCTCAAACTCTTGGGAGATTCCTACTTCGCACAAGAACTTGGCCATCATTTTTAATTGCCTGATGCTAGGGCAACCCAAATGGCGGCTAAATTCTTGAGTGGTGAAGGAATCTTGTATATGAAGCCCTATAGAGCATGCTTGGCTTGCTGCACTGTTTTTAAATAAGGTTGGGGGAGCAAGAGGTGAGGAAAATAACCTCTGGTACCCTGGTGGGCTGGGGTTAGAGGCAAGATGGTGGCTGCTGCTACTTCTCCCTCAGGCAGCAAAATATCTTGAGCCACCACTACTGGAGGATACAGATAGCTATTTACTACATGGTTACTTACCCCATTGCAAAATTCCACATGGATAACTGGTTGCCCATAGTGTCCCACCATATCATGAGGAAGATTTTATTATGTCATAATTGTGAGATGAAAATGAGAAAGAGGGTGTGTGTGGAAGAATTCTCTTCACCATATTGTCACATGTAATGGATAAGGCAACCAGGTTTCCAGGCACAGTAGTGCATAAAATGTGTGTGTGAGAGTGTGTCTGTGTTTTTTTTTAAATAGCCAACCTATAAGAAATAAGGAAGGGTCATTTAGATTACAAGGAAAAATAATCAAGAAAAGAAAATGTCATGGGAGATGGAGCGTCTGAAAGCACAAACCAGAATGAGTTTGGAATTTGGATCAAGGAAAGGTCATCAGGAACTTTTGCATGTGCATTTTGGGTGGAGCATAAATGCAAAAGTCAAAATCTCTGAGAAGACGAAAGTAACATTTGTCAGGCTTATGTTCCTTACCCCAGCTTCCTACTAATACCAGTGCCTCCTGGCTTACTCTAGCATTCCTAAACCCTTCTCTGTGCCAAAATGCTACAAGAATAACCCTATTGAGGCAGTTGGCAATGCCACTTTATGGATGACCTGGCATCTGACATGTAGAAAACCCCATAGCCAATACCAAAAAATGGACACTGTGCGCCTTAAGTTTCACAGAATGTCTCTGTGTGTTCTGCCTGGCCTCAGCTGGGGAAGCCTCAAGCCAAGGCCTCCCACTTGGATTGCCACATTTGGCCTTGAAAAAGCCCAGGAAGTAGCAGGGAGCAAGGCCTTTGATTGTCTGGCCCTTGTCAACAGGCTTGGGCTACATTCATCAAAGAACATTGACCCCGATGGAGACTGCGGTTGTTGTTCTTTTTGGCTATCCATGAAATGCTGTAAAGGGGATATTTTGTAAGTTAAAACCACTAAGATGTGATAATGTTCTGTTAGTAGCTTCTCCATCAAACTTGTCTCAGAAGAATACAAAAAACTCATTTAGTATCTAATTGAAGAAACCTTTAGTTTGGTACAAGCTGAGATGCAATAGACTACTTGCTTACTTGTCTGCTTTCAGACCTTATTCCTGTCTAGTTAAGATAAACTTCACAGCACTGTGATTGCCAATATGACACTAATGAGGTACTAGAGACCTATAGCCAAAGTCATGTGTGAACCAAGGGCCCATTAGAGGTGAGCTACAAGTTGCTCCCTTGGGCTTCTTGGCTCCCAAGGCTGCAACTGTAGGTGTACTTCTATGGGAGTGAGCTCCATTAAATTCAGAGGGACTGACTGCCTAGCAAAATATATACCATTGGGTATTATGTGGAAGGAGAAACATGTAATACTACTCTGGGCTAAGGAAACTGGTTGGTGGGAGCTGCAGCTTCTGGAATATGCCTATTCTCTTGCTCATACTTGACTCCCTTGGAGCTTCTACAAGCCTAAAATGAGAATGGGAGTGTTGAATCAATCTAACAGAATGGTCCATGCACCATTCCTTCAGTTTAATCTGACAGTTTGTGAGCCGTCAATACTTCTGTTCCAGCTGGGCATTAGGCAAAGACCTCTGCCTCTTCTCCATCTGGTGTACAGGATCAGCACCATCAGAGCAGGGGAGGGTTATCAACCCCCAAGTACTAACTGGAGATCTCCTGCTATTACAACTGATCTCCAGCCAATAGAGATCAGTTCCCCTGGAGGAAATGGCTGCTTTGGCAATTGGAAGTCCCTCCCCTCTTCAAACCCCACCCTCCTCAGGCTCCACCCCAAAAATCTCCAGGTAGTGCCCAACCCGGAGCTGGCAACCCTAGGGGAGGGCTGTGTAGGTAGTGGGAGGACTTGTAAGCAGGGGAAGAATGCACAGGTGGGGGGAAGGGTACATGGGTAGAAAGTGGGTGCTGCAGCAGGCATGGAAGGGGAGGAGGCACAGGCACTCTATGCCCAGGACCCCCCAAAACCTGCAGCTGCCTCTGACCAGCATCTTCAAATAACCCACCAGTTTCTTTATACCAAGCTGGTTAGTAATTTTTGGTTAGTGATCCACAGACTGTCAGATCCACATCATCTAACCTCCATCAGTTATTTCATGTGGAAGTGCTTCTAAACATCCATGTGTGAATATGTACCCATGGGTACACAGGATTTTTAGCAACATCCTCGCAATAACCCTGTGAGTTGTTAGGCTGAGAATGTGCAGCTGGCCCAAGATCAGCCAGTAAGCTTCCATAGCTAAGTGGAAATTCAAACCTGGATCTTGCAGATGCTAGTCTGAACCTCTAACCACTACTCCACACTGGCTTTTGTGGAGTGGCTGCTGTTGAACTGTAGCAAGCAGCTGGGCCTGGTTGAGTAGTAAGTCACCCAGTGGTTGCTGCTGGCCTGGCCCAGATAGGCCTCCCTGAAAGGCCAAAACAGTCCTGGAAAGGACCTTGTCCCCGCCCTCTACCTTTTACTAACAGAAACCAAGGCTTGAAGGCTGGCAACACTGTTGTGGTTGCCCAGCAACAGCCACTGAAGACATTTCTTATTTATTTTATAAAGTTTATATCCTGACTTTTTGGCTTCACAGGGGCCATCTTAAAATTTCTTAAACCTACAGGTGCTGCTTCTATTATTTTGGGAGGTAAGCCCCCAATTTTCTCTGTCTTTTAGATTTCAGGTTTTTCCACAAAGGTGGGGCTTTTTTGAAGAAAGATACATGATCTGTTCATGGCTCTGTCTCTGGATTTAAGTATCTGCAGAACTGGCCATGTAGATAATTAGATATATTGATGATGACACATCAAAAGTAGACAAGAGTAATGCATACTACATATTCAGCTTCCATGATTATTAGTTTTACCAACTGGCCAGGAGAAATATGACCTGTCCCTTTAACAGAGATTTAATGTGTAGAAATAAGCAGTTGAAGCTTTGTGGAGGTAAATAATATCACCTAGTATGTGGTAGATGTAGGGACTAGTTTAAAACCTGGCAACCCTAATGATTATATTGCTGAGATTAAACACACTCTTCAGAGCTGCTCCCAATTTCAAGGTTAAATGTCTCAAGATAAAGTCATTTTTAAATTCCTCTTTTGCTTTGTAGGCATGTCCAAAACAAAGGCCGAGGGACAAATTCTATAAACTTTGATAGATAAAAAGGTCCCATGTGAAATTGGGTAACAAATTTGCTTCACACAGTTTTTGTTAACTTCTACTAAAAAACAACAACAACTAGAGTTGGGAGGTCGGGAACAGAAGCTCAATTGTTTGCAGGAGAAAAATAAACCCACCCACTTTTTTATTTTTAGATCATCTATTTTTAACTTTCTAAAATTAGTGTAAAGACAACAAAGTAGTTAACCAAGGTCCTAGACTACTTCATTACCTTAGTTATTAGCTTGACAGACTAAGTGACTCCCCATTAAACATCAATGACAGAAGAGTTGGAGGGTTTAAAAGGTCAATAACTACTTTGATAGGCTCCCCCTTATGTAGCTTTCCACCAGAGACTTCTGGAGCTTAAACATTGACAAGCTAATTGCTCTTTTTCCCTAATTAAGCAAACCCCTCTCTATTAGCCTGTTTATCATGATTGCACATTTTTAAGACCTTTCAAGATCTAGCCTAATATAAATTAATTAGCAAATTGCAGAAATGAAACCACCCCAAATAGTTGAACAACTGTGGAAAAGCAGAAGGCACATAAAAACACAAGAACAAAAAATCCGGATGGCTTAACCCAGAGCAGATCGTATAAAGCTGCTTTGGTGCACAGGATCCGACCACTTGCCATCTAGCCCAGAATTTTCTGATCCGGCTCGGCCCAGAGTGCAGGCAGATGTCTTTCTCAATATCTGCAACCTGAAATGCTTTAACTAGGGATGCTCGGTATTGAACCCGTGAGAGCCCATATACAAAGCCTGTGCTCTATTTTTGAACTATGGCAGGATAGCCAAAGCTCTGGTGCTCTCCTGGTTGAGTTCTTCTGAAAGCCAACCATGAGAAAAGGAAAAGATTTTTAGTTTCATATCATGAAGACTTCTGGGAAGTTTGCAGTTTGCTTTAGGAAAGGAATGAGTAAGCTTGGCTTCTGAGAGTTTGAACAGTGAACACACATGAACGCATGAAGCTGCCTTATACTGGTCCATCAAAGTCAATATCGTCTACTCAGACCGGCAGTGGCTCTCCAGGGTCTCGGGTAGAGCTCTTTCACATTACCTACGTGCCTGGTCCCTCTAACTGGAAATGCCAGGGATTGAACCTGGGACTTTCGGCATGCCCAGCAGAGGCTCTGCCACTGAGCCACGGCCCCTCTCTTCTATTTAGTAGACTTTGAGGAAGTAACTTCAAGAACCTGGTATTAATTTTGGAACCGTCGCAGGGTTGTTGTGATGATAAAATGAAGAAGAGGAGAACAATAGTAGCCACTTTGGTTCGCCACTTGGAAGAATGATGGGGTATCAATGAAGCAAAATTAAATAAAATAAAGAAGTTATTTAGCAGTTCCAAAGATGGAACAGGCATTTAACTTACATCATCATCATCATCATTTATTGAAGTCATAACCAGTAAATATAATATTGCATTGCTATGCCAAAATCTCAAACCTTACATTTAAAAAACTGGTAACAAGACAAATAAAAACAGATAAAATACTATTAACAGTATAAAACTTGGAGCAGAGCTGCTACACTTATTAAATTTCCTTATCTTTCCCATCGGCCCTTTTCTTGCTCAGGGCTTTTATTACACCAGCACAAAAATTGGCCACGTGTTGAGATTGCAGGGTTTTCGTCAATAAATAATTTATCCAGCCTTACCTGCTCTGGACTTTCTGCGAATTTAACTATTATAGGATGGACAATCTTGACCCTCGGACCACTATAATATGGGCATCGAAAAAAGACATGCTTCATTGTCTCCACCTCTCCCATGGAACATGGGCAGAGTCTCTCTAGATATGGGTGTTGGGTTTTTTTGTATTTACCATCCAGTAATGCCGAGGTCATAGCCTCACATCTTGCCAGAGCTTCACATCTTGCCTGATTTAACTTACATATACGGCACTGTTCTGTAGTCCTCTCAGTCTAGTCACTTTTCTTCCAGCCAAACTTCTGTTTGGTTTGTCAAATGGGAAAAAGAAGCTAGGAGGTTACAAAGTGGTATGTGGGGGAAGGCCTTTAAAAAATGCAGTGTTTTTTTTCAGATAGAAGACATGGTGGGGTGACAGGTTCTAGTACCACTTCCATCTCTTGCTTTGCCATACACCCCCCCCCTCTTTCTCCATCAACTAAGAACTTGAACTCTTTTCAGTTGCTACTTCTGAGATGGAATGCAGAATGCCATATTTACTGTCGAAGGCTTTCACGGTCAGAGTTCATTGGTTCTTGTAGGTTATCCGGGCTGTGTAACCGTGGTCTTGGAATTTTCTTTCCTGACGTTTCGCCAGCAAGTGTGGCAGGCATCTTCAGAGGATTAACACTGAAGGACAGTGTCTCTCAGTGTCAAGTGTGTAGGAAGAGTAATATATAGTCAGAAAGGGGTTGGGTTTGAGCTGAGTACTGTCCTGCAAAAGTAATGTGCTAATCATTGTCCTGTAAGTATCAAGATAATGTGCTAATGAGGGTATGGTATGTTAATATGGAACCATTGTATCCTGAAGTGATCTGTTAATGTGTGTAATCTGCATGGCTATGTTGACTGTTGCTTTTGTTAGTCTGGAGGTTTTCAGAACAGGATACAATGGTTAATCCTCTGAAGATGCCTGCCACAGTTGCTGGCGAAACGTCAGGAAAGAAAATTCCAAGACCACGGTTACACAGCCCGGATAACCTACAAGAGCCATATTTACTGTTTCTGTATTATTGTAATTTCTCCAATGGTTCCAGGGTCTCTCAGTTGCCTACCACATAGCCTGGCGAAACATTATTACTGCCACTAATGATAAGGTAGTGTGTTGTGTTTAGAGCTGCCAAGTGGCCAGGAGAACAGTGTCCTATCCCTTTCACAGATGAGCAGTAGAAGATTTTCATGGCATAGAGGTAAAACAACATCTGGTGGTTGCTGCACATCCAGCTGTTATTAAAGGGACAGCTAGAGAGAGCAGTTTAAAAACCGGCAACCCTGATTGTGAAGTGCAAAAACTGGTTATTATACAGATGATGCTACATTGGAAAACACTAACCTCTGCTTTAAACTGAATATGTGTTGGTGGCCACACTAAGCTCAAGAGCCTAGATGAGCACTTGGGCACCTGGCTGCTAAAATCCAATTCACTTTAAATGCATTAAGCTAATTGTCTTTTCTATTTAGGATCTTTGCTATTTTAAGCTGATTTATGATACCCCCTTCTCCCTTGTCCTGAGATGCCTTTACGCTAACATTTCTGGGTAAGAATCTGCTGTTCCTATTTTCAAATACATCCTGGTTAATGCAATTTCTAATTTAAAATTGATCAGACATACGCACATTTATTAATGTAACCTATGAAAGCAGCTTATTTTTTTTATTTTTTTTTAAACAAACTCCAAACTCACTCGTTCTATTTCCCACAAGCTTGACTCTTTTTATAATAGCATCGCTATGTAACCACTGCCTTAAGATTTTGGCCATTTATGATATTTGCTTTAAACTTTTTATAGTCTGTTTTAGAATTTTATAGCTTCCCAAAAAGAAAGCTTCTTTTAGTAGAGGTATTAGGTGTGGTTTGTTCATACACAAAGATTAGTCACTTCCTGTCCTTAAAATTTAATGGCATTTCAAAATAAGGAAAGATTCAGAGTACTGGAAAGGGGGACCGGGTACATGGCTGGCATCTTTAAATTAATTTCAAAGGCTGGTATATTTCACCATTTGGTAAGTAACATGGAAGTTGTGGCAATAAATGCAAAATACATAGATAACTGCAAAATACATAGATAACTATGTGTATGATGAAAGAGGGGTAAGAGCCAAATTAGATCTGTATTTTTGTTTTTTAAACAATTTTCTTTATTTTTTTTTATTTATTTTTTTGCTATTATGTACATGTTCAGATTCTTTATTTACCTTTTCTGGCTCTGCCTTTTCCAAATTTCAGTCAAAGAGGAGAAAGGTATTTTAAAAACACGACATATCGGCAACTCTAGGTTTTCTTTCTCCCAACCAAGTGGTTTAAATTCTTAGAGACTGCAGCCCCTACCCGAAGGAACCTCCATGCCGAATATCAGGTAGACAGGGGAAAGTATATGGGTACTTTCACACAGCCCAAATAATGTACTTTCAATCTACTTTCAGGTCACCTTAATGATAGTTTACAAGTGGATTTTGCCAGTTCACACAGTAGAATCCACCTTCAAAGTGCATTGAAAGTGGATTGAAAGTGCATTATTTGGGCTGTGTGAAAGTGCCCTATGTTTCTACCCCCTATGCATATTCATACACCAATGACAATTGTGTTCCTTTTCTAAAAAGTTCCACTGAGCACAGCACATACAATTTCTCATGAAACAGTTGGAGTAACTTTGCACCCCAAAACTCTACATGGGCTGGGGTACAAAGTCCTCCCAACGGAAAATCCGTTCTCTTCCCGCCCCCCATGGTAAAGAAAGTGATACCGTTAATTAACTTTACTTTGGGGATATAAAGCTGTCACTGTCACTGTCACTGTGAGTGCAAAGTCACTGACTTGAGATTTTGTGAACATTATGCCTGGGGTAAGTACTGTAGTGTCCCTGATATACAGGCCAAGTTAATAATTCTGAGCAAGGGTTTGCTTCTTGCCTTCGTTCTGTCTCCCAACAAGGAAGACATTTTCCCTGTTCTGCTGTCTCTGTGACCAAGCAGCCAGAGGGAACTGTAGTTAGTGAGTTTAGATGGCAAAAATTGTCACTGACAGCTAAGGTTGCCAACCTCCAGGTGGTGGCTGGAGGTCTCCTGAGATTACAACTAATCTCCATACAACAGAGATCAGTCCACCTGGACAAAATGGCCACTTTGGGAAGCGGACTCCATGGCATTGTACACCACTGAAGTCCCTTGAATCTCCAGGTATTTTCCAACCCAGAGTTGGCAACCTTACTGACAACCCAGCTACAAAACCCAGTATGAAATCTTGCCTTGACACCAACCAACAAGCCCCGGTTTGTTGTACCATTGACTGGCCAGTATCAAACCACAGTTTACAAACTATGTCTGACTGCAATCTAGTGTTTTTGCTAGTGTTGCACCTGCTTTACCCTATTCATGACAATTTCATTATTCCTTTTGCTATTTCCAAATCAGTCAATCAGTTCTGCATGGTGTGAATCATGTCAAGATATTTAGCAACATTTGAATGTAAGATTATATTCTGTAGCAATGCAAGCACAAACATATCTTTTGTTTTCTAATTTTTGTTTACTCAGAAGAATAATGCTAACATATTTGGGAAAGGGGGAGGTGACAAAATGGATAAATATACCATCTTCTTAACAGAACCATAGTTCGCATTCTACCATTTCTGACATATTGAAACACAGCAGCTTTAAAATATATACAGTGGTCCATGTAACACTTTCAAAATTTCTCCTTCTCCAAGCTACCTTTGTTTGCATGAGCTTACCGGTAACTTACTAACCCACAGAGCATTGCACCTGCATATTTTTAGAAATGTGAATTTAGCTTTTATTTCATTTCACAAGATCCAAGAACTTTGTTGGCTTTTCTTTACTGTTTTTTTTTAAACCAACAAGCTAGATCTCCCTTTTCACACAGATCAGAATATTTTATTCCTTTATACGACCCCCACATCCCATCCTCTTCACAATGTGTGGGGATTTACTGTAACTGTGCAAGTCCCTTAAGTGCATCTCTACAAAGTCTATATACCAGGAGCAATTATTCTATCCAAAGTTGCTCCCCTTGCCACCTACTTGCATATTTAATCACATGCCGAACTGGCTGCAACTCTTCTTCTTCTTATCTGCCATCTACAACATCTGCCCTGTTTTTACCTAGCCTACTAGCCGAAGTTGTGCTATGGTGCATAAATGGGGAAACTAATCAACAGAAAATGTAGGTCATGTTTTATTCAGATGTGTCTTTTATGAGGAAATGTGCCAGAAATTGATTTTCCCACTTATTAATACAACAGATTTTAGCTCCGAGGTGGAGAAACTGAAATACCTCTTCTGGGAAGGAGATCGTAATAAATTGTTACAGGTAGCTAAATTCTGTTCGGTGGCAATTAAAATTCATTCAGAAAAGGTGGGTAGAGTCAATAATTTTAAATCTTAAGTTATTTAAAATTTTGGCCTTTTTTTAAAGGAGATAATATTTTATCTGGGTTTTTAGTAATTGCTTATTTTCTACTTATAGTGTTTTTAATGTATGTTTTTTCCCTTTTGCTGGCAATTGCTGTATTAATAAACTGTCTACCCTTCTGTCTCTAGCAGAGAACAACCCAGCCAGACATCGCCTCGCCTCCAGAGGTTGCCAACTCTAGCTTGGAAAATTCCTGGAGATTTGGGGTCTGTGCCTAGAAAAAGTGTTTGGAAGGGAAAAGAGCTCAGCATGGGTGTGATACTGTTTAGTCCACCCTTCAAACCTGTCACTTCCTCCAGGGGAACTGATCCATGTACTCTGGAGATCAGTTGCAACGTCAGGAGTACTCCAGGCCCCACGTGGAGGTTGGCAATCTTAGCTCTGCCTCCAATCTCATCACGCCTCCCCCTTTCCCTGCCACCTAGTGAAGCAAAGACAGCATGTATGGGCAGAGGGTAGGCAGCAAGCCCAGGAAAAGAGTTGAGAAAAGCTACCACTATATGAGTGCAACATCATGTCTACAGGCAAACCTCGTTTTATTGTGCTTCATTGTATTGCACTCTGCAGATATTGTGTTTTCGAGCAAGTCTATCGGCACCATTTTTCCAACGTCATGTGCTCACTTCGTGTCTCTGTGTCACATTTTGGTAATTCTCACAATATTTAAAAAATTTCCATTATTATTACAGTACATTTTTTAGACATAATGCTATTGCGCCCTTAATAGACTACAGTATAGTGTAAACAGAACGCTTATATGCACTGGGAAACCAAACAAATTTGTGTGACTTGCTTTATTGCAATATCTGGTTTATTGCAGTGGTCTGGAACCGAATCTACAATATCTCTGAGGTATGCTTGTACTGGTTTTGGTTCAGGCCAAAGTTACCCCCAGTTGCTGTTTGCCAGCACCATACAATGAAGCCACCCTGGCTAAGCTTTCAGCATGCCATGCAAGTACGACAAAATATTGTTACCATACCCTCTGGGTAAGCTTCTTAAAGAGGCAGTACACCACACTCACTCACTCACTCACTCCCAGAGAACCATCCTCCAAAGGAAATGAGACAACATTCTCCTGCTGTTACAAAAAGCCTGTTCATAATTAATTACTATCTGCATTTTGTACAGAGGGAGGATTAGTTTCTAGTCATCGTCTGATCATCAGGTCTTATTGCTATGCAAATGGAAGGACAAGGGTGTGTACGGTCTTACCAGCACCAGGTTTTCATTGAGCAGAGACAGGCAAAGGTCCTCTTTAGTCAGGTACTGAGTCACGGTCAAGGCTGGAAGGTCAAGAGCTTGGAGATCACGCCAAGACTTGTAACAAAGCAATGGGATGGGGGCAAAGGCTGTGACAAAAAATGGAGCACTGTGTCAAAATAAGGCTGACAGATCAAGGAGGAAGGAGAGAAAGTAAAGGGCCAAGCCAAGTAGGACCTGGGCTGGATCTGGCAGCAGAGGAGGAAGAGGAGAAGAAGAAGAGTTGGTTTCTATATGACGTCTTTCTCTACCTTTTTAAAGGAGACTCAAACCAGCTTACAATCTTCTTCCCTTCCTTGCCCCACAACAGACACCTTTGTGAGGTAGGTGAGGCTGAGAGAACTCTAAGAGAGCTGTAACTTGCCCAAGGTCACCCAGCTGGCTTCATGTGTAGGAGTGGGGAAACAAATCCAGTTCACCAGATTAGAGTCCACAGCTTGTGTGGAGGAGTGGGGAAACAAACCCAGTTCTCCAGATTAGAGTCCACCGCTCTTAACCATTACACATGCTGGCTCTCATCAGGCCCATCCATTCACAGATAATCTTTGTACTCCATGTAGGGTTTCCAACAGTCTGGAGAAAAAATGTCTTGTCCCTTTAATAGCAACATAATGGGATGTTATCAGGTGATGTTATTTCCCTCCATGTTATGAAAAGCTTCAGCTGCCCATTTCCACACATTGGGAACAGGGCATTTTCTCCAGGCCTATTGCCACCTCTATATTCCATCCTTCCTCCGAGGAACTCAGCATAGCATCTTTCCCATTTTTCCTCCTTCAGGATAGTTAGTAGCCTGAGACTACTCCCATCAACATTATAACAGAGCCAGCATTTGAATCCAGGTCTCCCCAGTATGTCCCAGGTCTCACACAAACATGCTTTTTTAGGCCAAGGGAAAAGGGAAAAAAAGTTCTTATGCCTTCAGCATCAGCTTTATATGTGGGAATTAGGTGGTTACGTTTTTTTTTTAACTGCATGGCAATAAACATGTCTTCTGAAAATTGCTACAAATCAAACAGCTGTTAAGGGCACAACTATGTATGCATCTGCCATTTAGTTACAACTGACTTATAGCAACCCCAGCAAGGGGTGTCCAAGACAAGTGAGAAGCAGAGGTGGTTTGCCCTTACCTCCTTCTTCAGAGTCTTCCTCACTGGTCTCCCATCCCAGTACTGACCCTGCTTAACTTCTGAGATCTTACATGATTGGGCTATACCATGCCACCTTCCCTCCCAAGGACCCCACTAGGAAGATACAATTCTAAAGTGGTCAACCCCACACTCTTTTCCCTACTTCAGATGAACCTTCAAAGCTGGAAAGCTTGCAGACCGGCACATCTAGTGAGGTGAGGATGGAGCAGAAAAGATAAAAAACCATGAAGAGAAATGAAGAGCGAGAGAACCACAAAGATAGAAGAAGAAGAGATGGTTTTTATACCCTGTTTTTCTCTACCTTTAAGGAGCCTCAAAATGGCTTACAATCGGCTTCCCTTCTCCTCCCCGCAACAGACACCTTGTGAGGTAGGTGGGGCTGAGAGAGTTCTGAGAGAACTGTGACTAGCCCACACCCAGCAGGCTTCATGTGGACAAGTAGGGAATCAAACCAGGTTCTCCAGAATAGTGTCCGTTACACCACACTGGCTGTCATAGCACCATCAGGCCAGAGTACTACAAAGTACTAAGTTGTGATGCCACCTGCTCAACACGGCCGAGAGCCAGCATGGTGTGGTGGTTAAGACCAGTGGTTTGGAGCGGTGGAGTCTGATCTGGAGAACCGGGTTCGATCCCCCACTTCTCCACATGAGCGGCAGAGGCTAATTTGGTGAACTGGATTTGTTTCCCCGCTCCTACACACAAAGCCAGCTGGGTGACCTTGGGCAAGTTAGAGCTCTCTCAGCCTCACCTACCTCATAGGGTGTCTGTTGTGGGGAGGGGAAGGGATTCTACCTTAACTGGTAGAGAAAGGCAGCATATAAAAACCAACTTTCTTCTTCTTCCTCCTCCTTAGTCTCTGTTGCCACTATTTTCTTAGAAAAGCACCTGTAACCTGAACATGTACTTGATAGGCAAGAATCCAAGATGTGCTGCTGCCCACAACATACTGTTTAGCAATGGGGAGGCTATCCTTATGGGATTTTTAATCACACAGTTCTTAAAAGGTATAGAAGGCATGCTGGGAAAAGTCAAGAAGTTTAGAAATCAAGGTGCTCTTCACGGTGGAAGGAGGGCAGGGATACACTCAAAGTGCATGCTAGTGCAACCGAGAGTCAGGGCTGTATGTTCCATAAGCCATCCTACACGCCTTCTATACTTAATGGAGTTTGTTCCCCATAAGGCTATAGAAAGAAACTGAGTATCTCTCTCCGAGGCAAAACAACAGCAACAAAAAATACCCCATGAAAATGAAATTTCTAGGGAGCAATAAGCTCAAGCTCCAACTGGCATGCTAATTAAGATTGGGGCCACTCTTGATCGCTTGAGCATGTCAGGCTTGAAGACTTAATGAGTGCATGGAAAGTAATAACATGGAAGAGCAGAGATCAAACATGGCTGATGGAAATAGTTTCAAAATGCTTAAAGCTGACATGGAAAAAGTAAATTTCCCAAATTCAGATTTGTAGAAAGATGGCCAAAGACCAAAATTGACTTTTTTAAAAAATGGTCATCTCCAGCACTTTTAACAAAGGTTTGAAGTACAGAAGTTAAACAGCTGAAGCCTTCCCATTATTCTACCTTTGTGACAGGAAAAGCTTCACCTGCTGTTTCTGCACATCAGAGCGCTACTAAAGTTGTAGGGCAAAATGCTGGCAAACCTACACCAGTTGGGGGAAAACAGAGGAAAGAGAATTATTTTAAGTCAAGAGGTTTTGGAGGTCATTGTTCCTAAGAGTTCAGTCCTATCTCCCTTTCCCACACAGCTTGATCCAGCTCCCGTGTGCAATTTACCTTTTTCAGACTGGTGAAGATCTGGAGCTTTGCTGGCATCTGTTTGCGCCAACTGAGTGGTCTGTATCCCTTCTCTGGGCGGCAGTTGAACAACCTGTGTGAAGGGAAGCAACCTGAGCGCATCATTCCCTCTGCTCACACACACTTCTCCCCTTTCTTCCCCCCTCCCCCACTGAATGTTGAGAGAAGTTTTGAATCATTTTTCTCACTGAAGAGTAAATGGGCTACTGAAGCCATTTGTTTCCCATTTAACACAGTCTTAAAACAAGCTCGAGAACCTTTGTAAACATGCAGCTGTACCAATACTGACAATCATTTCATTCCACCACCAGATGAGTAATACATGAGTTAAAGGATTATGCTTGTCCATCAAAACGCACTGCACTGTAAAGCAGAACTGAATGCTTTTAGCTGTGTGTTTTTTTTTTTAAACAAACGTAATCATATCTACATGCCAACTTCTTTAATGTGAAAAACCTCTAAGCAAATTCCGGTTACAATCTATCAAGAGGCGAGTCTGTTTAAGGAGGAAGCAATAGTCAGATAACCTCATTTTCAATTATGTTCCATTGAGGGCATGTTCTTATCATCCCTTATTATTAAATGTAAGGGTTCTTGACAAGAGATTCCTTCAGGAACTGATACGCAGCACACATACAAAGCAAGCAGAGGAGGAAACGGACACCGTAGGGAAGGTAAAAAAAATCTTGCTTTTTTAAAAATTAAAAAAAGTTCATTCTTAAAGGACAAACACCAAAAAGATAATAATTGCCAGCTTTTTCTTTGTTTTTAACACACACAAATTGCTCAGTCCATCACTTATTTACATACCAGGAAGAGCTTCATATGCTTAATTTCTCTGTGTCAGGCTGCTGATTAAAGGTACATGAGGAGTATCACCCTTCTGGTCTAGCCCTCCCCGCCCAAAACCATGTGGCAGAAGAAGTCAAGTGTCAACGCAGACCAGCAGGCAGAAATTGTTTGGTGGAAGGGAACAGTTTCCATACTTCATCTCCTGCACATTTCATTCATTTATTTATTTTTATTCTTATATCCCACTCTCATCAGCAGATGATCCTAGTCCTGACAGATGCAACTGGAGCATTTATTTATTTTTATATAGATACCCTGCTTTTCTCCCCAACTTCCTCCCCCCTCCATTTTATCCTCACAACCATAAGCCAGTAATAGGGTTACCAACCTCCAGGTCGTAGCTGGAGATCTCCTGCTATTACAAGTGATCTCCAGCCGATAGAGATCAGTTCACCTGGAGAAAATGGCCGCTTTGGCAATTGGACTCTATGGCATTGAAGTCCCTTCCCTCCCCGAACCCCGCCCTCCCTTGGCTCTGCCCCCAAAAAAACCTCCCGCCAGTGGCAAAGAGGGACCTGGCAACCCTAGCCAGTAAGGTAGGGTAGGCTGAGGGCCGAACTGGATGAGATGATTTGCCCCAGTTTGCCCTAGGGATGCACTGCTATTTTGTAGAGTCAGTTCCCACTGGGGAACTCCTCTTAACAATGCTACAGGGACCCAGTTCTGTGTGTGTGTGGGGGGGGAGGTGTTTCTGCCCCCCCCCCCACTGTTTTTCTGACGCAAAACAGCACCGGAGGAGAGTGTTATTTGCAGGTCAGGGATGAACTTCCTCCTTAGGCAGACTAGGGTATGCCAATCTCCTCTAGTTTGGCCCTAACTTTCACAAAGCCCCTCACTGAACTTCCATGGCAGAACTAGAATTTGAACCTGGTCTCCTAGATCTTAGCACCAAACTACATGTTACAGCTTCTAAAGGGTTGAGTTGAGGTTCCCTGCACCCAATTCATGTTTCCCACAGCCTCACAGCAGCTGTGGGGAATGGCTTAAAAAAAGGAGCACCCAAATGGGCTTGGAATGGCACCATGGGGGGAGGAAAGGCTCCTGTCTTCCCCTAAGCCATTTTCCCATGTGAAAACTGCATGGGGCAGAGTAATGTCCCCAAGGTTGCTGTTCCATGCGCACAGATACTCCACGTGGAGCAGCAAAATCAGGTTAATAACTTTCCCCAGCACAGTTTTCATGCAGGAAATGGCTTTGGGGGGAGGCAAGAGTCTTTCCTTCCCCCACGGTGTGGTTCTAAGTACATTTGGGCTCTCCTTTTTTTAAAAAAATAAAATAAAATAAAAGCCATTCCCCACAGCTGCTGGATTCCTTGGACCCAACTCTTTCAAAACAGTAACATGTAGTTTGGACCATAGTCTGCCACTGACACCATAGTAGCCCTCCATGATGGAGTAGGCCTTGCCTAATCTGAGAGCTGGAACAGCAATAGCTTCTGCAGAAGGTGACTGAGCAGGTTTACTGAAATTCTAATCCCTGTTGTAGGGCCTTGAGATACCCTCCGAAAGCTGGGGGGAAAGATAGTAGAAAATATTTTAGGGGACACATACTAATTCTGGCTACCCTTCCCTGCGATGAACTCACTTCTCCCTGATGTTAACTTTGCATAGTCCTACAAGTCACATGGGGCTAGAGCTATGGCTACCTGGTTTCCCTGTCCACCTGCACTACAAAAAGAGCTTCTAAAAGGGGAGAAGAGGGTTGCACATCCCGGTTTTGGAAAGACCAGATCTGCTGGATTTCACTGTTTAAAAGAGAGAATTCCTATGCAGATGCATCCTTACAACATTCTATTCAGATTCTGTTTATTTACATATTTAACAGCTGAGGAGGAATGAATGGGAAGCCATCATCGGTTACTGCCACACGGATTACCCCAGGGTGCCACAGATTCCCTTGTTTTCCTGTTGTATGGCCCTTCTCAGTACTGCCAACGGCTTTTCATCCAGTCCTTGCATACATCTACTCAGCATATGGATCTGGCTTGACCTTGAAAATAAAAATGCCTCTTCTTTGGTGGCCTCTGGATGGATACGAAGCTTCTTTCAAGCTTGAAAAATGAGCCCTTGCCATGTTAACAACCTTTAGTGATGATTTATGGACATCTCAGTTTACTTCCTCCCCTCACTCATTACAACATATTTTCCCCCAGTGAATTATTGCATAGGCTGATTTATCTGCTTGGATGGAATTCAAGGTTCTTTATAATATCCAGCTTTGGTATGCAATGAATGCCTTCCAAAATATCACTATGCTGTTTAGTTATGATCCCTATCGTTCCTACAGGGTGTTAAAAAAACCTCTCCTGCTTATGTTGCATACAGTTACACATTCAGATATCTAGCTGTTGGAATGGCAGGCTTCACATTTGAAGGCTTAACACTGCTAATTAGATTTTGAAGCGATTACACATGTTGACGTAGTGTAGTGGTTAGAGTGTTGAACCAAGCAGATCTGAGTTCAGATCCCTGCTTGCATAAAGCTTGCTGGGTGATCTTGGGCTGCTCACATTCACGGTAACCTTCCTCACAATGCAGTCGAGGGTTAAATAAGCTCAGTGAGGATATAAATATGAGAAAATAAAACCAGGGCGCAACTCCCAGCTCCTTTTACTGGCTGAATTCCAGAGAACAACATGTAATCCAAATAAAAAGGGGTGGTATTGTTTCTATGCATATGCATTTAAAAAACATTGCTTTACATGTCCTGTTTTACACACATGAGAATGAACATTGCAGATGTTGCTAATTCTTGTTATTAGTTCATATTCTTCAATTCTGAGAAGGGTTGTAGATTGATTTTCTTTTTTTGAACAGAAGAAACTTATTGGGTCAGTGTTTCTCAGAATTTTTGCTATCGGGAACTCTTCTTCTAAATTTGCTTTAGGTACATTTGGATAATACACCAGCCCTACACATGGTGTACCAGTTACATATTTGGCAGGTAGGCATATTGAGATTCTTAAAGTTGAGAGAATCTTGCTGATACACATGAGAATCAGCAATTTGGAATGAATTGGGTTGGCAGATTATTTTAATAAGGCTTGATCTACTCCAAATATTTCCCTGAGGGCTTTCCATTGCCCAAGCCTTCTCTGTAGCCATTCCCTCTGAAATGATTAAGATTTAGAGAGAGATAGGGAACTACTTCTTGGGACTTATTGAAAGGAAGTTACAAGTGCAAAGATCTCCAGACTGAGTTGTAGTTTGTCATGGATCTTTGTGCTGGGAACTTGCTGGCAGGAAGAGCAGAAGAGAACCCCAGTGACTGACCAGTTATACTGGTAGCCCACTGCATTTACAAAATGACTTCCATTAAGAAAATATTTGTAAAGGTTGTCTTTGTTGGTTGGAGCCTATGTTGTCACAGAAAAGTTACTTCTTTGTAAGTGAGAACAAACAGGCCTTTCCTGAATAGGGTGTAGCTCTAAAATTTGTCAGAATTTTTTTTCTTGTTAGACTAGATCAGTTGGTTAATACATCCTGGCAATGCAAAAACTTCCTTCTAGAAACATCCTTCCTTTGAAAATGTAGCGCTTTTATAAAAGGGACTCACCTGAAAGAAGGTGATACTTTCTGACTTTCCTTCTCTGCTGGGCCAGCATACAATAATGAATCAGACATTGATGCTGGGTGAGTGGTCTGCTAAAGGAAAATTCATGAGCACTGTTCAAAATAAGAACATCCTACATGGCATGTTCATAAAAATTATGGTGTTCCTGGGACTGTGTGTCTGAATGCTCATCTGGATGGGGGCAGGGAAAATGTCTTCCAGGGAAAGCTAGCATCTCTGTGTTATTGTCTGCTTAACTCATCTTACCTCTAGTTTAGTTAATCTTCATATCAAAGTATTTCATTCTAAGTAATTGCCAAGGACCAACCTAATCTTTCCCTAAACCAGCTGGCATGGAGTAGCTGGCTCAAGCCCTCTGCGTGAACACTAACCATTCTTTCTAAAGCAGTGGTTCCCAACCTTTTTTTGACCAGGGACCACTTGGACTTTTTTGTTCGGTGCAGGGACCCCAAGGTTCAAAATAAAAATTCCGAGAATTTGAAAATAAACTTTAATCATAACTGTTAGTTAAACATTACTTAGAATAATATTTGAATATATATATTTATAATAGAGAACTTTTAATTGAAAATATTAATTTATTATGGGTTTATAACTTTGTTTTGCGGACCTTAATTTAGTTCTCGCGGACCCCTGGGGGTCCACGGACCCCCGGTTGGGAACCAGTGTTCTAAAGGGATATATGTTTTCTCAGCACCTCTGCTACCAAACAAATTGCTCAAGGCTGTTGAACATAAACAGGAAAACTAGTACTAAGTATGATACCATATCCACCCATTAACATTGCTCAGTTAGCCTTCAGGGAGGTCTTTTGATCTACATAGACCATGTGGGTCACATTCAGGCATAGAACAAAACTCTACTTGTGATGCTTGTTTGCCACAGTCACACCTCCTCTCTCCTCCTTGTGTGCATGGAGTACAACTGAAAGCTTCCTGATTATGGGTTCCTTGAACCAAACTCTATTTTGCTGTGGCGTCTGAAATAAAGTACTTGGACAAATTGGTTTCAAATTCTGGATTATGAGGTAGGGAGGAAAAAAATTAACCTTTGTTCAAGCATCTAGATTCTGCTGTCATGACAAATAGATGTTTTGTTGAAAGGTTCCAAAACTAAGACAGTTTCAGTCATACTTTTCACATGAAGGAAGGAGGAAAGGTGAGGGAGGGTATGAGTATGACCAACCAGTAGGGTTGCCAACTTCCTGGAGAGAAAAAATATGCCCTGTCTTTTAAATACATAATTGGGTGTTATTTACTTCTATGCCAGAAAAAAACAACAGCTGTCCATTTCTACACATTAAACCTCTATTAAAGGAACAGGACATTTTTCTCTCTCCAGACCTGTTGGTAACAGTACAAGCCATGTTTATGCCTCTCATTAATAAACAGAAGTTTGTTCAATCAATTGTCATCTTTATTAGGCATCTGTCGTACCACAGTTATAAAAACATTTTTTAAGAAGAGAGAAAAAGAAAAGTAGATAAAATCCACTAAAATAAGATTACACAGAAAGCCAAGCAATGTGGAAAAGCATTTAAAAAAAACAGTATCAATAACATTATCAAAAAGCACACACAAGCAGTTTGCAGATCCTTATTGTGGCTAACAGATATCTGGCCACTTGGTGGGTAATAAAAGAATTTCTATCTGACAGAAGATATACCACCAGCTGCTGATCTGAAAAAACTCTGAGCATTACACAATAAAGGTCTGATAAATACATTCCTTGGCTTCAGGTAAAACTTACAATACCATAACACATGAGTTAAAATGTTCATGCACCCCAGCCTTACATGGGCAGCACCTATTGCAGAGAGAGATTCGCTTGTATTTACCATGTAAAATGGCTGAGGGAAGATTACTGAATGGAGCAAGCGTAAATGCGCTATGAACATGAGGTAATTCTAGGAGAGCTAGGTCAGCAGCTACAACAACCTAAGACATGGGAGAGGAGGGTCTATTTGCTAAACAAGATAAGAGTTTGCCATTCTCTATCTATCAGGCACTGGAACAACAATCTGAAGGCCTGCTCCTTTCCAAGCCTCTGAAGAAAGTCTAAAGAAATACCAGTTATTTTCATCTTAATTAGCTTCGGCCACCTACTTGAATAGGAGTCTGAGAGCAAGGCAGTGGTAGAACTAAGATATTCATTTTAAAAGTGCAAATGCAGCCAGAATTTTATGCAGTGAATCCAAGCCCTGGTTTTCAGAAACCCTTACCCAGTTTCAAGGCACAGAGCCAGCATGATGTAGTGGTTAAGAGCGGTGGTTTGGAGCGGTGGACTTTAATCTGGAGGACCGGGTTTGATTCCCCACTCCTCCACATGAGTGGTGGAAGCTAATCTGGTAAATCGGGTTGGTTTCCCCACTCCTACACATGAAGCCAGATGGATGGCCTTGGGCTAGTCACAGCTCTCTTAGAGCTCTCTCAGCCCCACCTACATCCCAGGGTGTCCGTTGTGGGGAGGAGAAGAGAAGGTTATTGTAAGCTGGTTTGATTCTTCCTTAAGTGATAAAGTCAGCATATAAAAACCAACTCCTCTTCTTCTACTTCTACTTCTACCTGTCACAGCTAAGAACACCTGGGATGTGGTGCAAAAAAATATATATCGGACCCTCTCAATATCCTGGTTAAAGGCACTTATCCATATGACAATTCCATATAAAAGTTAGGCCATGGCTTTGGCTTTGAACACACAAAGGGCAGCCGGGACAATTTGGCCACCATGTACAAAAAAAAAAAAAAATTACACCTGCAGTATTAACATTTAGCTAGGGACAAAGTAGAATTTCTATGGGATGCCCAGCTATTATTATATTGGAAATTCAATTCCAGATATATAAATTGTTATACTTGTTCGATTTCATGTCTCTTAATTTTGCAACAGCAGCTCCTCCAAGTTTTAGAAAAGACCAGAGTCTTAGATTTTCCAAAATTTATGGATAGCAAATTAGAAGTTTGTTGTGGCTATAACTTCAGCTATGGTTAATGTTGAAGTCTGTTCTGTTGCTGGAACTATGCAGTTGCTCCTATCTAAACATATAGATTTCCATGGGTCTGATTCTATTTAGGATTCTATGGGTTGAGCCTATGCATACAAAGAACCATGCCCTGACCTACCTTCCCTCTCTGTGCTCTGTTGCTCAGAAAATTTTTCTCCCAGCCTGGCTCACTTCCAGTATTAGAGCTGGACTAGGGGAAAAGGTATTCATACAATACAATAAAGGAGAGAAAGCAGGAAAGGATTTACCCACCTATATGAGTTACCTTTGCACTTTACATGTGAACAGGATTCTACATGAAGCTGCCTTATACTGAATCAGACTATTGGTCCAACACTATCAGTACTGTCTACTCAGACTGGGAGCAGCTCTCCAGAGTCTCAGGCCTGGAGAGTAATATGTTTCATATTACTTACTACCTAGTCCTTTTAGCTGGAGATGCCAGGGACTGAACCTGGAACCTTCTGCATGCCAAGTAGAAGATTATGCTGTACTACTGAGTTACACCTCCTCCCCATTAATATATCGATGGATCTTGCTTCTCACACATTGTGTCTTGTTCGGCTCTTATTCCAGGATCCAAAGGGCTGTGTGCATCAGGGTCTTCTGCCTCCCCCACCACCTGGAATAGGAGGGTACAGTGGGCTGGAGGGGCATCAGTGGCCTCCTCTGTGTGCAAACAGAAGGGCTTTCTACTCAGTCATAGGGCTCTCTGAAGTATGACCATAGTCAGAATTTTAGATATTAAATTCTAATATTTAATAGAATATAAAATGGACTGTTACAAAACTGGACAAACTGGGTTCAACAGTCATACCTATTTGACAGCTCAACCTGTTCGATACCAATGCACTGCTTGCTAAATCTCTACCACTGCAGTTTTTGCTAAGGAGACAAGACACTGTTTGCTTGTGCTATGTTCTACAGGCTTTTGCTTTTCAATCAGCCATGCAACAAACATACATGACTATGGCACTAATGTGTTTTCCGAAAAGAGCATTTACTTACTTGGCTTTATCTGTGATTGATCCTCCTCTGTTGGGAGCCAATGAATAAATAATATTGCTGATTATGAACAGAAAACAATCTGGTAGACTTAGATGCCTCTGAGAGTCCCTTACGGTATTGCCGTTAACTTGGAAGATGGAGCTGTTTTGTGCTGTCTGAGCCCTGTTGTGCCCTGTCAAAGAAAGGAGCAACCCTTTCTGTATAACAGGAGTCCACTGTTTTCTTACGGGAATCTACTATGGAGGCTAGAGGAGAAGCCCCAGTTTCCGGGACCTGGCTAAATCAGTCTGCCGTTTTATATTAAAGAGGCTATTTGTGGCAAATAGACCATACAGAGTAATGATTTTCATTAACACGCCCAATCCTCTTAGGTTTTTCCATCTCTGCTCAAGGATTCAGTCAAGCTCTCTCTTTTCTTAAAGCTTTGAGTGAGGACTTGAGGTCACTTACAGTTGTCAACAGACCTGGAGGGAAACATCCTGTCCTTTGAATAGTTGCTTAATGTGTGGGAAAGGGCAGCTGAACCTTTTCATGGCAGGGAGGTAAACAGTATCACAAGGTAAATAACATCTCACTAATCCTCCATTCAAGGACAGAACATTTTTTTTCTCCAGGCCGTTGGCAACTCTACCACTGGATTAGAAAATACACTGTTCTAACCTTCTCTTGTGCCTTTAACAGTGCTTGAAACCAGCAAATGAAGCTTTTCACAGCATGGAGCAAGATGATGTTAAAGGTACAGTTAAAGGGGCCAGGGGCCAATTAAAATTAAAATCCAAAATCACATAGAGTAAAAATGGAAACTTATGAAAATTTGGCTCCACTCTGCACTGAATCAAATATCCTGGCTTCTTTGAACATTAACATAGTCTCAGGTAAAAACATTACGCCGCCCACTCTCCAAAATAAAGCACACAGCCTGTTCTGTTTTCCTGGGGGGTGGGGGAGAGACTGAATCACAAAAAATGTACCTAAAATTGGGGAGAAGAAGGGAGACTGTAAGAAAGTTAAAGGAACGAAGAGAAGATGTTTCTGAGATTTACTGTCTTGTTATGTATTACCACATTCATTTGATCAACATTTTAAAAAAATATTAAATTGCATTGCATTCCCACCCAAATCAATGTAAACTAAACTAAAACAGATGCAGAACCACCATTCTTGTCCTACCCGCCTCTAAAACTGGAAGTAGATTTCCCACATGTTATTCTTTTGGATGTGCTACTGGGTGATCTATGTCACGCTAGCCTTGGGAAAACGTGTGGTAACTTAGAAGATGGACAGCTCATCAGAAAATGCTCAGGATCGGCAATGATTTGGGGCTAATTTCATGGATGTTTTCCAGGGTCCCCCCGCCTTCCCCGATCTTCTGTTCTCCTCCGAACAAGGGAGCTTCTGAAATTTCCTATTTAACATCTTTCACATTGAATCAAGAATACACTAACCATACTCCCTGCAGCTGTTGTTGGTCAAATTGCTTCTCTGGAGGGACCAGCAGATGAGGCTGCCTTTTTGAGAAGGTCCAGGCAGAAGGTTTTAGCTCGCCGCCCTGCCCACACTCAAGCACGAAATATGAGATGTCGTAGTCCCTCCCCACCCCCACCTACCACTTTGCACACAAACACACACACAGAGGCCGAGCCTTTAAATGAACCCAGATGGCTGGCATAAAGGGAGTAGGCATCCAGGAAAAGTGCCTCGGGGAGCTCTGGTTGCTGTCATCTTACTCCGCAGGCCAAGAGCCTTCTAGATGTCTGTGTTGTTTCTTAATCTGAGATCACTCCTGTTTGGGCTTTTCCCAATTTCCTTTTGGAAATGTCACACAGCCGTCAGAAAGATCTCCCAAGATTGATTTGACTCAAATCAAACATTCCCCTTAAGTCCTGGGTTGAATATTATTATCCTTAATAAAGAACACATCTATCCAAATCAGATCTCAATTGGTTTACTGTACTGCCTCTCCCTCCCCTTCTATAGTTGGCTGGTTGAGTTGTTTGATTCTTGTGTGAAATAAATTAATCAACTGTGAGTAATAAAGGATATTGATTAAAAACGTTAATGTACTGCATGGTGATAACTAGTTCAAACGAGAGGATTAAAAAAAAAACCATAAAGACGTATGCTTTCCCTTTTCATTTTTCTGCAAAAATATGCAAACAATTACCTGGCTTTGGAGGATGTAATTACAAAGAGGTTCATCTCTAAAAGGTTATTATTGATTTAAAGAATTCTTTACTTTAATAGAAGACAGACAAGGGTATATTTTCAGCATATGTATGTGAGGGCCATAAGGACAAGTATGTAAGAGTTAACTATTTAAACATAGCTTTTGCGCCAAACCTTTGCGTTTTGTTTTGTATTTGAAAGGTTAAGATTCGCTTTCTATTTTTCAGCAAGAACAGAAAATCATCACCACGAATGTCATTTGAAGTTACACATATGTATGTGAGGGCCATAAGGACAAGTATGTAAGAGTTAACTATTTAAACATAGCTTTTGCGCCAAACCTTTGCGTTTTGTTTTGTATTTGGAAGGTTAAGATTCACTTTCTATTTTCAGCAAGAACAGAAAATTATCACCACGAATGTCATTTGAAGTTACACATTGCATAAAGTCATCTCACCTTTAACTAGTAAAATTGGGAAAATATTTTGGGTGCCACATGCAGACCGGCTTATCATCAATATATCTAATTCTAAACATTGTCAAATCTGTGGATACTTAAATCCTGGAGATTGGAACCATGGACAGACAAGACAGGTATTTCTACAAACCCGAGAAAAGTCCTAGGTTACAAAAAAAATCTGAAATCTTAAAAAAAAAAAAAGCCATGTTGGGATGTGTGTGTATGTAAAGTGCCATCAGGTCACAGATGACTTATGATGACCCTAGTAATGGGCTTTCAAGGCAAGTGAGAAGCAGAGATGGTTTACCATTGCCTTCCTCTGCAGAGTTGTCCTTGGTGGTCTCCCTTCCAAGTACCAATCCTGCTTAGCTTCTGAGATCTGACAAGATTGGGCTACACCATGCCACCTTCCCACCCGGGGCGGGGGAGTTAATCCACAAAATAATAGAAACAGCACCTGTCACTTTAAGAAACAAATGGGAAGAGCCTAAAGAGGTCAGGGTGGCTCCATAAACAGGTTTTTAAAGAGTTGAGAAATAAAAAAGACTCATTTAGGAAGTGGAAGGAGGACCTTATAACCAAAGAGGTATATAAGCAAATAACTAGTGATTGTAGGGAGAGTGTTAGGAAAGCTAAAGCTCAGTATGAACTTAGGCTAATGAGAGATGCTAAACGCAACAAAAAAGGGTTCTTTTCCTATGTACAGAGTAAGAGTAAGAACAAGGACAAGATAAGCCCATTGCGTGGACCGGAAAGTGAAATTGTAACAGGAGATGAAGAGAGGGCAGAACTCCTCAATTCCTACTTTTCCTCAGTTTTTTCTCATGAGGGAAGTGGTGCTCAACATGGCATAAACAGAATACGTGATGAGGGAAGGGATTTGCAGCCTAGAATTGGCATTGGGGTAGTGCACAAACACCTGGTTTCTTTAAATGAAACAAAATTCTCTGGGCCAGATGAATTGCACCCAAGGGTACTCAAAGAACTTGCAGATGTAATTTCGGAACCTCTGTCCATTATTTTTGAAAAGTCTTGGCAAACAGGTGAGGTGCCAGAAGATTGGAGGCGGGCAAATGTTGTCCCCATCTTCAAGAAGGGGAAAAAGGAGGATCCGGGTAACTACCGACCCATCAACTTGACTTCTATACCAGGAAAAGTGTTCGAACAAATCATCAAACAGTCCGTCCTTGAGCTAGAAAGGATGGATCTGATCACTAAGAAACCCAGCACGGGTTTCTCAAGAATAAGTCATGTCAGACTAATCTTATCTCCTTTTTTGAGAAAGTTACTACCTTGCTGGATCAGGGGAATGCTGTAGACATAGTTTATCTAGATTTCAGTAAGGCTTTTGATAAGGTTCCACATAGTATTCTAGTTGACAAATTGGGAAAATGTGGGTTAGATCCTATTATTGTTAGATGGATCTGCAACTGGTTGACAGATCGTACCCAAAAAGTGCTAGTTAATGGTTCCTCATCCATTTGGAGAGAAGTGACTAGTGGAATTCCTCAGGGATCTGTGCTGGGCCCTGTGTTGTTCAACAACTTTATAAATGATTTGGATGAAGGAATAGAGGGGATGCTTATTAAATTTGCAGATGATATTAAATTGGGAGGGGTAGCAAATATAGTAGAAGACAGAGCCAAGTTGCAGGCTGATCTTGACAGGCTGGAGAAATGGGCTAGAACTAATAAAATGCACTTCAACAAAGACAAATGTAAAGTTCTGCATTTAGGTAGGAAAAATCAAATGCATAATTATAGGATGGGGGAGACTTGTTTGAGCAGTAGTGTGTGTGAAAAGGATCTTGGGGTCTTAGTAGACCAAACACTGAACCTGAGTCAGCAGTGTGATGCTGTAACTAAAAAGGCACACGCAGTCTTGGGCTGCATCAACAGAAGTATAGTGTCCAGATCACGTGAAGTGATGGTATCACTTTACTCTGCTCTGGTTAGACCTCAACTAGAGTACTGTGTTCAGTTTTGGGCACCACAATTTAAGAAAGATGTAGACAAGCTGGAACGTGTCCAGAGGAGGGCAACAAAGATGGTGTGGGGTCTGGAGACCAAGTCCTATGAGGAAAGGTTGAAGGAGCTGGGTATGTTTAGCCTGAAGAGGAGAAGACTGAGAGGGGATATGATAACCATTTTCAAGTACTTGAAGGGATGTCATATAGAGGAGGGTGCCGAGTTGTTTCCTGTTACTCAAGAAGGTCGGACCAGAACCAATGGGTTGAAATTAAATCAAAAGAGTTTCCGTCTAGACATTAGGAAGAATTTTCTAACAGTTAGAGCGGTTCCTCAGTGGAACAGGCTTCCTCAGGAGGTGGTAAGCTCTCCTTCCCTGGAGGTTTTTAAGAAGAGGTTAGATGGCCATCTGTCAGCAATGCTGATTCTGTGACCTTAGGCAGATGATGAGAGGGAGGGCATCTTGGCCATCTTTTGGTCACTAGGGGTGTGGAGGGGGGAAGTAGTTGTGAATTTCCTGCATTGTGCAGGGGGTTGGACCTGATGGCCCTGGTGGTCCCTTCCAACTCTATGATTCTATGAAATGCCCTCTGTGGATGTTGCTAGGCAACTACAACAGAACTGCCAGCTGAAGGTGTGGTTTCAGTCAGGGGTAGGGGGCAAGGCCCTTTCCAGGGCTTTTTTGACATTTGAAGGAGAACCTATTGGGGCCAGGCCTGGCAGCAACCACAAGACATCTTGCTACCATGAGACTTCCATACTGATCCTTTTTACCTGGAGATGCTGGTGTTTGAACCTGGGACCTTCTGCATGCCAGGCAGATGCTCTACCGTTGAACCATGGCCCCTCCCTTAGTAGACAGAATATTGGAACTGGAAACCTTCAGCCATAGATATTGTTAATTATACCTGGACAAATCTCAGCATCTCTGCTGTATTTTCCACCGGTACAAGTGGAATACAAGTGATCGATTTAACAGGGCTGTTGTTATAACCATTATGAAGCACATTGCACACTTATGCCCCAGTGCACAGAACAACAAGTGCAGCAAAAGGCTGCTTAGTGCCCACCGCTGTGCTCATGGGTTTCTTCTCCTTCTTGCTGAACAGATAATCATCTGATCGTATGTCGGAGGAAAAAGAGCCCTGCTTTCAAACCCTCCCCAACCAGTACCCGAATGATTTGCTCAGCAGAGCATACATAGTATAAAAACAGCACATGCTGACTTTGGTGCTAAATGCAGACACATCTACCGTAGTAGTACTAATTTCTGCTTGTCGTAGGAAGAGATCTTTGTGCAGAAACTTGTTTCCAAACTTGGCTTCCCATTGCTGGAGTTTGTTGCTAGTAATAATGAACATGGACGACAATTCCATCCCAATCAATGGGACTTATTTGCATGTAGCGGTTACCACTGAGTGAGGCCACTAAGATTGCTTGCACATATTCCTTTGTTTCATGTTTAGACCAGCCACATTTCCTTTTCTCTTCCCGATTTGAACCCACAAACATTAGTTTGGTGTCTATGGTGAATGATTCTGATGGGGAAATGAAAAAGAATGCACATGTAAACTCCCCGGCGTATGCATTATATGAATTATGGACTCACTGGATGCAGCCACAGTGTTCAGAATAACAAGTCTCTCTACTACGTATCATGATTCTCCTTCTCAGAGTAGTCTGCTTCAGCATAGCCCCATTCTTACATGGTATATTATGGAACTGTTGGATGTAGATGCAGCTAATAAAATAATATCCTCCTGCCCCGCAGTCACTGTGTCCCTATCTATTGTAGTAAGGTGGTTGGTGATCACAGATAGGCTTTCTCTGTGGTGGCATCCCATGTGTAGAATGCCCTTCTCTCTGAAAGCTTGACTGGCACCTTATCTGTTCTGGGTAGCCCATTCCTAAGGGGAGGGAGTGTTACGCTGGCAGCCAGAGCAGCGCTGCCATGCTGCCTCTTCAGAGGCTTTCCGGCTGCCGGAAAGAAATTTAACTTCTTTTAAAAAGAAAAAAAAAAGGAAAATGCACCCATAGACTTCAACAGGGCTACAGCACCCAAAAAGATGTTGTAGCTACGCCTCTGCAAGAAGTGGCGTTCCCAGGGCGAAAGGGGCTAGGAAGCTGCCTAAAGGCAGCTCCACCCCCAGGATACTGGTGCGGGGACTTGCTCAACTGGATCGCAGTGTTCGCATGGATCGTTCTACAAGGCCATTGGATTGGAGATAATGGGGCATAGAGGTGCTGTGATGAAAGTCCCATTCTTCTGAAAACTGTTTGAGAGGGGAAAACTGAGGGGCATTGTCACTAAAGTGTTCACTTGGAATTTCATGCCTTGCAAACACCGTTTTCAAGCTGAAGTCTTTTACATCACCTACTTGCCTGGTTCCTTTAACTGAAGAAGCCAGGGATTGAACCTGGGACCTTCTGCACATCAAGCAGATGCTCTACCACTGAGCCAGAGCCTCTCTCCAATGGCTACTTTCACCTTTAAGTCTCATGTAATTAATGTCCATATCATTTATTGATATGGACATTAATTTATTGGCTTACAGTTTTCAAGTACCACATGCAGTACCATCTGCTTGTTTTACAGTGTGCATCATTGATTTCTTCAGATCTAAAAAACTAGTATCTTCACATACAGGCTCTGATCTCTTAAAAATGGACAAATACCATGTATCAGTTGCTCCCTACCCCCTTGTGTTCACTTAAAAAATAAAATAAAACCCGTCACATTTTCTAGTGTACAGCTTCAGCACTGAAGGCTAGAAATTGGTGAAGGGTGGTGAACGTGGACATTTTGGAATGCTAAAAGGAACTTGTGGAGTCAGACTAGGGTTGCCAGGTCCCTCTTCACCACTGGCGGGAGGTTTTTGGGGCGGAGCCTGAGGAGGGTGGGGTTTGGGAGGGGAGGAACTTCAATGCCATAGAGTCCAATGGCCAAAGCGGCCATTTTCTCCAGGTGAACTGATCTCTGTTGGCTGGAGATCCGTTGAAATAGCAGATCTCCTGCTACTACCTGGAGGTTGGCAACCCTAAGTCAGACATTCCCTGGCCATACATTGATTGACCTACTCTGTAATGAGAATGTGGTTTCCCTGTAATTCTGGGTCAGAGATTATATGTGCAGGGCACTGTTCAGTTTCCTAGGCCATGTTGCGAAGCAAGAATCCATTTACTGAAGTGCCACTTCTGATACGACCACCAGAGCGATCCATTTCCTGTCTGCATTCGGCCCAATAGAAAGAAAATGTGGCCAATGTCTAGACCTGGACTGGTGAAGGCTGTCACCGAATGGGCTAATACTGAAATTAAGAATGGCATGCAGTTTGTGAACAGGCCACATTTAGGGTCCCAAGCTGAATAATGAATCATTGCTTAGGCAATGATTTAAAAAAATGCAACGGGAATTTACCAAGCCGTTGCCAAATTACTGTTTGAAAAGGTGGGTCCCTTCCAGTCGCTTCAACAATTCTGTTTTTAGCAAATGGAAGAAAGACTACAGTGGGGGAGGGGGGAAAGGCTCAAGTAGTTAAGCCTTTCTCTAAATGAAACCGTTTCACATACTCCCCCCCCCCATTTACCCATTCAAGTGGCATATGAGAAAAATAGCTTGTGGGTCCTGACTGGAGCCATGAGGGATGAGAGGATGCACATGGCCTGCCGATCTTCACTAAGGGCTCCTTTGTTCCCCCAACTCCCGGGGGCGCATGTTCAGTGTGAGGCAATGACAGTTTTTGTTATCAGACAGACATATCGGTATCAGCGTCAATCGCTCCTTTTTCAAAAAAACATTATTTCTCATGATGGTCTCTTTCTCAGAAAATTCAGATTTAAAGCCGAGGGAGGAAGGGAGGTACGTGTGTGTGGGGTGGTGGGATAACATGTCCTGGCAATCCAGGAGTGACAATCTGTCAATCAGCTCAGAGGCAGTTTTAAACCTACATGTTTAAACTTTAAAGAAACACTTTGCTCTCTTTGCAAGTTCCTTTAGACAGCATAGAGTCGAGAAATATCTCAATACAGTCATTTTAAAAATGGACCATAGATAGGGTTGCCAACCTCCAGGTAGTAGCTGGCGATCTCTTGCTATTACAACTGATCTCCAGCCGATAGATATCAGTTCACCTGGAGAAAATGGCCGCTTTGGCAATTGGACTCTATGGCATTGAAGTCCCTCCCCTCCCCAAACCCTGCCCTCCTCAGGCTCCACCCCAAAAACCTCCCGCCAATGGCAAAGAGGGACCTGGCAAAACTAACCATAGACCATAAAATAAAGGAAAGAAGGGAGGAAAGCACTAACTAATTCGATTCTTCCTTCCTTCCTAACTCAGTGACACATGTGACTTTGTTGGAGCCAATAGGTTATGAGAATCTGATACAGCAGTTTCCAAGATATGCTCCTTAGCATAGACCACTGGGGTAAACCATGTCATTCCTGATTTCTCCAGCTTTGCTGATTTAATGCAGGCCCTGATCTTGAAATTCACACCAGCTCTTTGTCCTCTGGAGTCGCGCAGATAACAAGCTCACTGCATACTTCCTCTTGTACTCCCTCCTCCGCCTGGTTGACCTGCTTTTCCTCAGTTTTAAAATCATTTGCCAGGTCAAAATAAACTTTTCAGAACCTCAATGTGAAAAATGTACCTAACAATTCGATCCTTATAAGTTGGAATTTGGAAGAGAAAGAGCAGCGACACCTAATTAAATTATATCATAAGCAGCTTAACTTGTGGTTTCACCTCCGTTTCTGTTCCCCTTATTTTCCTGGGCCTTTCGATAGCTGGAAGTGAGTTATTAGGTATGCAAATTAATTAGACTTAAGCAGAGAGGAAAAAACAGAGGCTGTTGGGATTTTGACAAGCACAGTGTCATACAAGGTTCAGTTTTTGTAAGACCCAGTCCAGGGATGGTTTGGCTTCATGTCTCATTTTATTCAACCCCATCAAAGTTTTCAGGAACATTGGTCAATATTTCTGGGTTTGGCCTGTCACTGTGAAGGGGTAAAGAAAAAATGAAAGCATTTTCAGATCCTGCAAATCCTCATCTGTCAGATTGTAGTTTGCTAAATCAAAACAGGGGTTAGATTTGAGTGTGCTTTGAATAACTAAATCCAAACTTGGCCTTAAATCATTAAGACAGTATTTGCTACCTTTACTTTCACCTGCTTTTGAATAGCTGGAACTGAGTGATTAATGTGAAAATGGCTATATCCAAGGCAAGAGTTGATACTTTGCTGAATCAGCCATTTAAAAACCAGTGTTTGTCAACATATGATGGGAAGCGCAGGAAAAACAGAGGGGAAGAAGGGCAGAGGGGGAAATATGCTTAAATGACTAACAGAACTAATGTTTCTAGAAGAAATACCCATACAATTCCCAATTGATAAACAGACACTTTGTTAGATGTCTATTCTTCCTAAACACTCAGCCAATAGGCTTTTGAGACAGCTTGTGCAAATAAATAATTAAAACCATTAAAACAAAATAAATCAATAATCTTAATCAAATCAACCAGTTAAAATATCAAATATCAGCAGCAAAACACAAAACTATTAAAACATCATCAATCAGTAGAAAGCAACCAACAAATGCCAACAGAAAAGAGAGTAATAATTTCATAAAAGAATAACCTTCCACTCTCAACAGAATCATCCCTAGGGTTGCCAGGTCTGCCACTGGTGGGAAGTTTTTGGGTTGGAGCCTGAGGAAGGCGGGGTTTGGGGAGGTGAGGGACTTCAATGCCATAGAGTCCAATTGCCAAAGAGGCAGGAGATCTCCAGCCACTACCTGGAAGTTTATTTTAGTTTTGAAATTTATTTTAGTTTTGAATGTTGTTGTGAATATAATGATTTTGAAATAGTCTTGTGTGTGATGTAACATGGTCTTATTTCAGTTGTGAATATATTGAGCCACGTGCTGTTTCTCTATACAGTTACTACCTGGAAGTTGGCAACCTTAGTCATCCCATATCAGCTGAACACCTGAGTAAACAAAAGCATTTTCACTTTGCCAATCCTATAAGGAGAAATAGTGTTTCTGGAGTAAACTAGGTTGTTGTTTTTTTTTGGGGGGGGATGTTGCTTGGCTTTGCATTTTTATAAAGGAACAATGAGATTTCAGAAATACTTGGTTGGATCCTGTACAGCCTGTGCGGAGTGGCACTCAAACAATAGAACTTTCTTGCCCTTCCCTTCCTGAAACCTCCTGTACTTCCTGAGGTACAACTCCTGAGTGATGATAGACCCTCAGGTAGGGAGACCTTCCAACATCCTCCTACAGATGCTTGGCCAGGGGGTGGGAGGAAAATGCCCAGGAAAACCAGTGTCACACCAGTGGCTGTACCATATAGTTTTGGGTGAATCCTAGGATTGTGTCTGCATGGTGACGACACCTCCAGGATTTTGCTGGAAGTGCCATTGTGCCATTGGTGTGATACTGATTTTCCTGGCCATTTTTACCATAGAGTTTTGGGTGAATCCTAGAGCATGTTGCTGTGGTGATGCCATTTCTGGGTATTAGCCAGAAGTGACATCACACTATTCCCCCTGTCACTATTCCAGTGTCACTGGAAAAGACAATAATGCTAGGAAAAGTTGAAGGCAGCAGGAAAAGAGGAAGACCCAACATGAGATGGATTGACTCTATAAAGGAAGCCACGGCCCTCAGTTTGCAAGATGTGAGCAAGGCTGTTAACGATAGGACATTTTGGAGGATATTGATTCATAGAGTCGCCATGAGTTGGAAGCAACCTGACAGCACTTATACACACACTGTAAAGAAAAGTGACTGTATCTCCTTGGCATGCAAATGGTAATTTTAAATGGTTATATATATAATGCTGCATAACCTTGGCTAAACACAATACCAAAAAGCAAGCATAAAAGGAAGTGGCTGTCTAGATTTGTATATCCATTTAGTTTTCTCTGATCCCTTATGGGAGTTCTGTAAAGTATTTGCAGTTGCTAATGTGGCAGGTTCTCATGTGCCATGTCAAAGGGATTTGAGCTGGCATGCTGTATTTGTACCACACACAAAATTGTTATAGGATCACTGGCTTGAGAAGTATCTGTTGCCTTTACAGACACATTGATGATGTAGAATAAATTCCAGCTGGAAGAAAATGTCGACATTTAAGCACTTGAATGGTACAGTTGCATAGCAGAAAGAATTTTAACACTAGGAAAGGTACAAAAAGAAGTGTCACAGGGAAATTTGTGTAGTCGAGTGCTAGTCACTCAATAAGTCAGTCATTCTTCATTGGACAAGCCAAACTGCATGGCAATATTTAAAACATAAGAAGCATCTCTTGCAGCTAAGAGTCAAATTTTTTATATATGTGTATATGTATGAGTTGTAGCCAAAAGTGCCCTTCAACTCATGGAAGAATCTTCTGCTCCCAGAAGGCATGTTTTACTTCTGGAAGGACTCCTTCCATGAACAGAAGTTTCCTTCCTGAGTGGAAAGCACCTTTGGATCTAACTCATAAAACCCTGAATGAATATAAGCGATCCAACTTTTGCAGCTGCATAAGTAAAAGCAGTTATATCTAAATCTTCCCTCCAAAAGAAATGCAATCATTTCTGAAACAGAGCAATTTCAACAAATAATGATGGTCTTTGATTGCAAACATGTAGCGCCATAAGCGGAAGGAAAATAGCTGGTCATGCTGCTTGTACAAGAGGTTGCACAAATTCTGGTTCACTTCCTTCACAGGTAGAGAGGGGAACAGTTATGGATTTAATTTCCTTTTTTCTTGCATAACATTCTAGATGTACAACAAGGTGTAAAGCAGACTTTCTGTGAACACAACCTTCTGCATTCAAAAAGGCACCTTTGGATCCCACACGTAATCTCACGTCTAAACTAATACTTGAATATTGCATTTCCAGTGGTGTGTTTATTCTTAAAAACTGTATGTTGCCTCTCTAGAATCTGCTTGAGGCAACTCATAACTAAAATAACACATACTAACCCAATAAAAAGTCAAACCAATAAAACAATAAAAAACAAGTGACAGCAATAACACAATAAAAACAACAAATACAAGTAAAGGCAATTAAAAAAAATGCCAGGTTATAAAAGCAGTATAAAAAAGAGCAGTCTAAAATTATATTGACAAAACTGTCCTCAGGCTCACAGAAAACCAGAAAACAGCCCAAAAAGACAGAATCACTCCTCCTCCCAGCCCTCAACTCCTCCCCCCACCACCACACACCTGGCTGAAGGTTTTTGGGGCGGAGCCTGAGGAGGGCGGGGTTTGGGGAGGGACTTCAATGCCATAGAGTCCCATTGTCAAAGCAGCTATTTTCTCCAGGTGAACTGATCTCTACCGGCTGGAGATCAGTTGTAATAGCAGGAGATCTCCAGCTAGTACCTGGAGGTTGGCAGCCCTACTGGGGGCCTCGGGATTGAGCTCCAGGCCGACTGCAAGGTAAGCCGCAAGCAGGTGCAGGCAGAGGGAGGGCGTCACGTGCTCAGGCAGAGTGGCGCACACAGCCTCTGGGTGGTGGGGCAGCCTCAATCTCCGAGCGGGCAGCCTCAGTCTCTCACCAATGGCTGCTGCTGCACTGACCCCTGTGCTGCTGCCCCTTCTCTTCCTGTGCCTGAGGTAGCTGTCCCCCTCAGCTCCTAGATCCGGCCCTGGGGGTCAGCATACTACATGCAGTCCTCTTGATACTCCTCTTGACTGAAAAAGGTTGTGATAAACCAGAACGGAGATTTTCAGGCCAATTGATATATTACAAAAAATTGCTACTTTTGCATAATATATGATGATCCCACATGTAGTTGTTTTCCTCATGGCCTGAACATAAAGCTAGGAAGGGAAAATTGCTTCCGGCTTTCAATATGAATGCAATTTAAGGACACACAGTGTAAAAATCATATGATACCATCTACATATGTCTTAACACAGAAGTGCCTTCTGTGTTGGAATTTGTTAACATGTTGAAACAGCCCTTAGATTTATGACCAGCTTTAAGAACAGCCTCAGTTAAGCTTTAAAAAGAAAGAGAGAGAGAGAGAGAGAAAGAATTTCAGTCTGTTAAATCTTTGTCGCCCATGTACAAATGAATCACTCTACCCTTTGCCTCAGGGATTTGACCATGACAAGAAATGAATGAAGAAATCGGAAGAAGAAACATTCGCAGGCTGTAAAGGAAAGGGAAACATGCAGCTTCTTAGGAGGTACTGAATGAATTGTTTTGGATAATATCAGAAAATGAACTAGACTAAACAGAAATGGACCAGTTCATTCAATAAGTGGTCACTTGTTAGGCATAAAGATATAAGAATTTATTTATTTAATCAATCTTATAACCCGCCCTCCCCTGCAGAAGCCGGCCTCAGGGCGGCTCGTGTAACAATAAATATACAATAAAACTTTATAATTGCATAAAACAATAAATTAAACAGCCCTATCGAATAATATTTGGTCACATTATGAGAAGACAAGAGTCACTGGAAAAGACAATCATGCTAGGAAAAGTTGAAGGCAGCAGGAAAAGAGGAAGACCCAACATGAGATGGATTGACTCTATAAAGGAAGCCATGACCCTTGGTTTGCAAGACCTGAGCAAGGCTGTTAAAGATAGGATAGGACAGTGGCGGCAAACCTATGGCATGATGATGATGATGATGATGATGATAAATGTGTGTTGAACTTCTGCGGGGCCAGTTCTCCGATCACCAAGCCCTATTATTCAAAAGCAAAAGTTTTCTCTGCAAAATGTCATCATTGCGTCTCATGATTCCATTTTACTGTGGTTTTTATAATTGCTTGTAACTATCAGCCTATTTGCTATAAACACACTAGTCATAATGTTTCATCATTGTCATCTTAAAAAGCTTCAAATCGATTACATTTTTTATTTCAGCATTAGAATTCTTTTTTTTAAAAAAAAAACCTCAGGCAGTCTCATAACAGCAATTAAATTCTGAATGCATCGGACTGCTTGTTATAAGGGAGATATACAGTTTATATTTAGGGACCAACAGTGCAATCCTAAACAGAGTCACACCCCTTGAAATTCATTGAAACCGATGGTCTTTGAAGAAAGTAACTCTGCTTAGGACTGGCACTGTAGTTTCCAAGGAGCCCAGGGCAACATTCAAGAACACAAGGAATTGAGGAATTATCACAAAGTTTTTGGCCATGTTCCCCTTTTAAATCTTGTTTAAAGGCTAAAAATAGATCCCTTCCAGCTAGGCACTGACAGTAGAATGAAGAAGTAGAAATGCAGTTTATAGATTAATGGTGTGCACATTAATCTATAAACTGTTCACAGGATTTGTAGGGTCTTGTGATTTTATCAGGCCAGTGTGGTATAGTGGTTAGAGTGCTGGACAAAGCTCTTGGAGAACCAAGTTTGAATCCCCACTCTGCCAAGGAAGCCTCTGGGTGACCTTGGGCCAGTCATGCACTCTCGGTAGGGTTGCCAACCTCCAGGTAGTAGCTGGAAATCTCCCACTATGAGAACTGATCTCCAGCTGATAGAGTTCAGTTCACCTGGACAAAAGGGCTGCTTTGGCAATTGGACTCTATGGCATTGAAGTCCCCACCCTCCTCAGCCTTCGCCCCCAAAATCTCCAGGTATTTCCCTGGCAACCCTACCTGCCAGCCTAACCTATCCCATAGGGTTGTTGCTGTGAGGATACAATAGAGACGGGTTGCCAACCTCCAGGTGGTACCTGGAGATCTCCAGGAATTACAACTGAACTCTGAAGGCATCTAGTGCCCCTGGAGAAACAGGCTGATTTGAAGGGTGGACTCTATGGCATTATACTCTGCTGAGGTCCCCTCTCTCCAAACTCCATCTGCCCCAGGCTTCACCCCCAAACTTGCATTTCCGATGTGGAGTTGTCAACAATAGGATGGAAGAACGTTGTAAGTTGCTTTGGGCCCCTGCTGGGGAGAAAAAGAGGTATATATAAATATAAATAAATAAGGGACTGAATTGGCCTGTACACTATTACCTGTACACTATTTCATTAAGTATGCCTGTTATATTGGGTGCTGTGGAACACAGGCAGGATGGTGCTGCTGCAGTCGTCTTGTTTGTGGCTTCCTAGAGGCACCTGGTTGGCCACTGTGTGAACAGACTGCTGTTCATAGGATTCATAGGAGCGGAGGGGCTTTTTTGGAGTCCCAACTGGGAGAGTCTTTGGATACTTAAGTTGGGATAGGAGCCTGGTTCACATATGGAGGGGAATGAAATAGTTAATTAAAGAGATCAATCCCCGGCATCTCCAGTTAAAGGGACTAGGCAAGTAGGTGATGTGAAAGACCTCTGCCTGAGACCCCGGAGAGCCGCTGCCTGTCTGAGTGGACAGTACTGACTTTGATGGACCAAGGGTCTGATTCAGTATAAGGCAGCTTCATGTGACTTGATGGGCCTTGGTCTGATCCTGCAGGGCCTTTCTTATGTTCTTATGTACCAGCAGTAAGTGAACTCAGACTGCTGTCATTCACTCAATAAACATTTCAGATCCAATGTCTTGTGAAATGACCGTGAGTATCCAGCAATTAAACAATAATGTTGCCATAACGGAATGCTGACATTCTGTGAGTTTGACTTAGATTTGTAAGGGCATTTAAGATAGGGTTTGGACATGAAATATCTCACACAGCACTGATCTGTGAGTCAATTATTACTGCAAGCCTTTCCCCCAAGCTGCAGAATCTTTCCTGAAGCCAGACAGACTCTTCTGTCACAGTAATGGAGCCATTAAATGTCAATACACATGTGAATGAGAGGCAATTAGTATTTAAATCACATACAGTAACTCTCTTGTCCAATGTAAAAGAAATGCAGTTACAGTCTGAGACAATTTAAAATGTCACCTTAAAAGAACTGTTTAAAAGACTATTCACAGTGGGTAGCCATGTTAGTCTGTCTGCAGTAGTAGAAACGGGCAAGAGTCCAGTAGCACCTTAAAGACTAACAAAAATATTTTCTGGTAGGGTATGAGCTTTCGTGAGCCACAGCTCACTTCTTCAGATACCCTGCCAGAAAATATTTTTGTTAGTCTTTAAGGTGCTACTGGACTCTTGCCCTGTTTAAAAGACTGACATTTTATGGAGTCACTGCTGTTTTTTTCATTAAGTAGGCATAGGTATCAGTTAGAGTTCATGGTAGTCTTAGATGTCACATTTCCGGGCATGTAGTAGGGTTGCCCCGTGGCACAGAGTGGTAATGCTGCAGTACTGCAGTCCAAGCTCTGCTCACAACCTGAGTTCGATTCCAACAGAAGTCTGTTTCAGGTAGCTGGCTCAAGGTTGACTCAGCCTTCCAACCTTCTGAGATCGGTAAAATGAGTGCCCAGCTTGCTGGGGGTAAAGGAAGATGACTGGGGAAGGCACTGGCAAACCACCCCGCAAACAAAGTCTGCCTAGGAAACGTCAGGATGTGACGTCACCCCATGGGTCAGGAATGACCCGGTGCTTGCACAGGGGACCTTTACCTTTACCTTTTTAGGGGACAAGCCTTGACCTGGATGGACCAGGTTATCCCAATCTTGGCAGATCTCAGCTGCTAAGCAGGATCAGTCCTGGCTAGCACTTGGATGGGAGAGAGACCACCAAGGAAGTCCAGGGTCACTATGCAGAGAAAGGCAATCACAAAACCCCCTCTGTTTATCTCTTGCCTTGAAAACCCTACTGGGTCTCCCTAAGATGGCTGCGATTTGCAGCACTTTCCAAGCTGCCTTCTTAAACAAAGATTATTCTCAGTGGACACTAATGGGCTCTGTGGCAGCTTTTCTTTAAGAACTGCTTGAGATGCAAGTTCTTCACACACACCTGCCCCAGTGGGAGGATTGAGGGAGTTTTTCTTGCCAAGCGATGCACCTGCCAAACAGGAAAAGATCGATTTGGGCTGCAGAGTATCCAAGTGTGTCGGCAAGAAGAGCAGAGCAGCATTAGCTTGTGTGAATGGGGAATGAGAGAAAGAAACAGAGTTGATGTGATGGGGGGAGCGAACTGTGTGTGTGTGTGTGTTAAGTGCCATCAAGTCGCTTCTGACTCATTGCAACCCTATGAATCAAAGTCCTCCAAAATGTCCTATCTTTGACTTTGACAAAATGTCTTATCTTTGACATGTGATGGGGGGGGGGTGAACTAGTTTGTCTATAATCAGGGTTACTTGGGATTTGCTCCAGTGCCCTGGTAATTCTGTTTTGCGGCACACATTTGTCATCCGTGTATTATTAGAGACCCCGTCAGCCTTCAGCTTTCTGTCCTCCCAAGGAAAGTGACCTCACAAACTGCCATGCAATTCTTACAAAAGGAAGAAGGCAAAACATTATACATATAGCTAAGAAATTAACAGCCTGACTAGTGTGTCTCCCCAGTGTTTGAGGAAATAATAGGTTCCAGGACTTACCTGGAGCCTGGATTGCAGAGCCCGGGCCGGGAGGGGTCAAAAAGGCAACCCGAGGTTTCAGTTGCCTGGGTGGGGCAGGCACATGGCTTGGGGGGCTGCTGCTGCACGTGTTGGGACACCTGCTGGTCAGGCTGTTTCCAGCCAATCAGAGCAGCCCCTGGTGTTTGAAAAGGCCAATCAGGCGGCCCCTCCATCTTTGCCTGAGTGGGTCGGTGCTGGGGGCGGGACCAGGGAAGTTTTCAGTCTGGTCCGCTCCCTACACATAAAAAGGGAGGGGTTTGGGAGTCCCCCTTCAGTTCGCCGTTCTTCGCCGCTGGAAGAAGGTCGCCGGGACCTTGGGAGCAGGATCGCCTGGGCAAGAACGGCGCGCAGCCCCTCGAACAGCCCGAAGCAAGGAGCGGTGACTCCACCGGGCTGAAATAATAAAAAAAGAGCGAGCAAAAAAAAAAAAATCACTGAGCTGCATAATCACTCTCCCTTGCGTGGGAGCCTAATTTGGCGATATGTCGCCGAAAAAGACCCCAGGGCCAGGAAGGCTCAGGCACCGCTCCCTCGGATGAGGGGCGGGGCTGTCAGGAGATCCTGGGAGCACCTGGCTCCAGGGCGCAAGGGGGATCAGGCTGGAGCTGTAATGCCTGGTCCTTCTGGTGGGTCTGGCCAAAGGGCTACAGCTGTTTCCAGGCCAGCTTCCAGAAAGAGGCGTGGGCAAATACAGGAGGTTCTCACCCCTCAATCATCCCACTCTAATCGCAGGGTTACCCCTGCATCTACTAGTGCATCCTCATCAGGGCTACCATATGCAAGAGATCATATGGAGGAGCAGACTGATTACTCAACTGCTCAGCCGGTCTCAGGTGCAGTCGAAGCTGGCACAAGTGGGGTTACCCCTTCCAGAGGCACTAGACGGGGTCGGGCAGCGGCTAGAAAAAGGAGGGCATCTTCTTCTGTATCAACATCCAGCAGCCCACCTCCTAAGAGAGGGTCACATGGTCGCAGGACAAAGGGGCGCAAAACACATCATCAACCTCGTCGTTCATCCCGTCCGGCTCAAGATGACAGCTCTGATGGTGAGAATTCCTCCAGTTCTAATTCTGGGGTCCTGGACGGGGATTATTGGTTGGCGGCTGCTCATGTGCCAGGGTTGCCCACTTGGGCTATCCGTCGTCGCTCAGCTACAACCAATCCCCCCAGTAAATCTGGTCCAGGGAGGGTATGGGAAGAGGGGAGGAGCTTGTCACGCTCACCAGTGCCCCCTCCTTTCAATGATGATGAAGACCCCCCTGGCATTCACCTCCCTAGGGATCTGAGGGAAGATATTTTAGACGGGTTTTATATTGACCTTTTTGGCCTCATAAAACCTGAGGTTGAAGAAGGGCATAGATCACGAACCTCTTCTAAAGAAAAAAGGAAAGAAAAAGATAAAGGACATACAGTTGATAGAACCTTTGATAAATGGTTGGCCGGATATACCATTTTCATGGGCGTGGTTTCTTCTGCTTACCCAGCACGGGGTTGGCACTTGGCAAATCACTTATTCAATGTGCTTCGGGCTCGAAGCTTGGCCGGAGATGCAGCAGCAATAGACTACGATGAAGCTTTTAGAAAACGGGCATCCCAGAATGAACGGTCTAGATGGGACTTGCTCAATGATAAATTATGGCTAGTTACGGTTGGGCCTAATATCAGGGCAAAAGCTGAATGGGGGAAATGGAATAAGTGGGGAGGGCCTCGCAGAGAGTTCAGCAGACGAGTGGGTTGGGAATACAACTCTGGAAAGTGTTCAAGGGCCAAGTGCCGCTTTAACCATAACTGTGAACTCTGCTCAGGCCCTCACCCTAAACTTAGCTGCACTCGCAGTTCAAGCGGTGCATCTTCCTTTCGGGGTCAGCGACCAACTAGTTCAGCCATTCGAAAGGAGCCTGCCAGCGGGGGAAAATCACACCACAGGTTCAAAACAATAAGGATAGTTTATGCCAATTGGCTCAATCACCCATCAGGTTGAATATTTTGGCAAAACTGCTAAATCGTTATCCAGATAGAAAGGCAGCCAAGTTCATATGGGAAGGCTTTTCCAAAGGGTTCCGGATCCCATTTTTTCTCCCTCGACGTCCCATGGCAGCTGGAAATTTGAAATCTGTGTGCGATCTGCCTGGGGTGGTTGCTCACAAGATAGCTAAGGAATGCCAGCTAGGTCGGATGGCCGGGCCATTCCATAAGCCCCCCATGTTGAATTTAAGAGTCTCACCCCTAGGGGTCGTCCCTAAGAAGGCCCCTGGTGAGTTCAGACTCATCCACCACCTGTCTTACCCCAAAGGTAGTTCAGTTAACGATGCCATTCCTTCAGAACTTTGTTCTGTGCGGTACCAGACCTTTGACCATGCGGTTGGTATCGTCCATTCCTGTGGCCGAGGGGCATTACTCGCAAAATGTGACGTACAGTCAGCCTTTCGGTTGTTACCTGTACATCCTGATGATTCCTGCCTCCTGGGTTTGCAGTTCCAAGGAAAATGGTACGTTGGTAAGGCCATGCCGATGGGATGTGCTGTGGCTTGTGCTGCTTTTGAGTCATTCAGTACCTTTTTGGAATGGGCTCTAAGGGACAGAACGGGCAGCCGACTGGTCGCTCATTACATAGATGATTTTCTGCTGGTGGGTCCGAAGGGTTCGCCTACATGTTCCATGTTATTAGAGAATTTTACAGTGTTAGCTTCAGAGCTGGGTGTCCCCCTGGCACAGGAGAAAACAGAAGGCCCTTCTTCCTGTTTAAAATTCCTGGGCATAGAGATTGATACAGTGTCAGGTACCTCCAGGCTCCCAGAGGACAAACTGCTGGCATTACAGCACTTGCTTGCAGCCATGTTGACAAAGGAGAAGTGCACATTGAAGGAGCTACAGTCTTTAATTGGACACTTGAATTTCGCTTGCCGGGTCATATCACCAGGGCGAGCTTTTTGTGCTAGGTTTTCCAGGGCCACAGTGGGCATTAAGGCTCCTCATCATAGAATTCGATTAACTCGGGAAATCAAAGAAGACATTCACACTTGGCTCCAGTTCCTTGACAGCTTTAATGGTGTATCACTGTGGCAGGCCAGTTGGGTGCCAGGCCGGGACTTCCAAGTGAATTCTGATGCGGCTGGCAGCATCGGTTTTGGTTTATACTGCAGGGGACATTGGTGCGCACAGACTTGGCCTGAACACTGGCAGATCACGGGTCTGGCGAGAGACTTGACGTTTCTGGAGCTGTTTCCATTGGTAGTGGCTGTGGTGATTTGGAAGCAGTTATTTCAGAATACACACATCACTTTCTGGTGTGACAACTTGGCGGTTGTCCACATTGTAAACCATCAAACTTCCAAATCAAGCCGTGTGATGCGGTTGGTGCGCAAATTTGTATTAACCTGTCTTTCTGCTAACTTGTTATTCACTGCTCGCCATATCCCTGGCACTGATAATGGCATTGCAGACTCTTTATCTCGATTACAGCTCGACAGATTCCGGATGTTGGCGCCAGATGCGGATCCCTTTCCAGCAGAATTTCCAGAGGAGCTATGGGCACTTGGCATCGATCCATAATGCATGGGATTTACTTATCAGTTTCTTCATCAACATTTAAGGCATATTCGGCAGCGGCCCGACATTTTCTGGCCTTTTCTTCTAGGTTGGGGGGTCTGGTGTAGGGCTGTCAATTCGGTTCGGCCCGAACTGAAAATCAGCCGAATTTCCCTTGATTCGGCGGTTTTTAGTTCGGACGGATCCGATCTCAAAACTGGCGGGCAACCGGGGGGGCCGAATTCAGCGAGTTCGGGAGTTCGGCGAATAAATTCGGCCAATTCGGCCGTCAGTAAGCAGCATAACCGTCAGTAAGCAGCATTCTCCTCCCCCGGCCAATCGGTGGCCAAGCTGGGTCTTCTTCTGGCCAATCAGTCAGGATTGAGTGCTGGAGGAATCAGCTGATGTGCGGCCGGCCGGGGAAAGAGAGAGAGAGGGGGAAATCCTCATGTGTGTGTGAGGGGGTGCTTGTGCACATTCACTCCTTTCCGTGGCTGCAGGGGGCGCATTTTTGGGGGTACCGACCCCAAACTTTCAGGGGATATTCAGACAGGTTTTTTTAAGAGACCACCCAAGTTTTGTAAACATTGGGTCAGGGGGTCCCGAGATATGGGCTCCCCCCCCTTTTTCTTTCCATGGCTGCAGAGGGCGCATTTTTGGGTGTGCCGACCCCAAACTTTCAGCGGAGCATCAGACTAGGCTTCTTAAGATACCCCCCAAGTTTTGTAAACATTGGGTCAGGGCCCCCCGAGATATGGGCTCCACCCCTTTTTCCTCTCCCCCCTTTTCCATTTTCGTGGCTGCAGGGGGCGCTTTTTTGGGGGTTCAGCCCCCAAACTTTTGTCATAGCTTCAGAGGATCCCTCTTAAGAGACCACCCAAGTTTTGTAAAGATGGGTTCAGTGGGGGCTGAAATATTGGCTCCCCCCCTTTTCTCTTTCCATGGCTGCAGGGGGCGCATTTTTGGGTGTGCCGATCCCAGACTTTCGGCGGAGCTTCAGTCACGGCTTTTTAAGAGACCACCCAAGTTTTGTAAACATTGGGTCAGGGCCCCCCGAGATATGGGCTTTCCCCTTTCCCCTATTGGGATGAATGGATTACCCTCGAGAGATGCATACATATGGATCTTATATTGGATACAAATGGAATCATATTGGATTACCCAGCCTCCCAGCCCCTCCTGCTGGAACAGAAGACAGCCACAGTAAGACCCCTTTGGGGGCTTTAATCTATATTTTTTCTTTTCTGTGTGTGTGTGGGGGGGAAAGCAGAGTCTGTGTGTGTGTGTGGGGAGGGAGCAGTTTCTGTGGGTGGGTGGGGGGAAGCCAAAGGGGGCTTTTGCCGGTTCTGTCTGGGGTGTGTGTTCCCCCTCCAGTCTCTCTCTCCCTGGTTTGAGGGGAGGCTTCATTTTTATTCTTCAGGTTTTTCCTCATTCATAAGATCAGTTAGGTTATTGATGCTTGCTCAAAACTGGTTTTCAAATGGTGACTTAAAGAATGCATCTGCCTGGTCCCAAGTCCAATGCAAAAGGAGACATTCCACCCCCTCCTGCTCATTATGCATAGCTAGCTGCCTCTGTCCCTTTCCATGGTATGCAAACTCCCAGGTGTTAGGTGTTGCTATGCACTGTTGCAAAGGTGTTGCATTGCGTGCTTGTGTTGCTTTGCAGTTGTATTGTTTTGCAAAATTCTTCACACCTGCCCCGCCCTTTGCATATTTGCAAAGGGGTTGCTCTGCAGTTGTGTTGCTTTGCAAAGTTCTTAGCACCTGCCCCGCCCTTGCTCTCATCAGCTGTTTGTCGGGCCGGGAGCTTTGTGCGTGGGCGGCAAGCTCTGCGGAGAGATCCACCTTAAGGGTGGGGGGGACCCCTTTCAGGGCCCATATCTCAGCCCCCCCTGACCCAATATTTACAAAACTTGGGGAGTCTTTCAATATACGTCCTTTGAAGCTCTGCTGAAAGTTTGGGACCTCTAAGCCCAAAAATGCCCCCCCCAGAGCCGCGGAAAGGCGCGGTTGTGTTTTTAATGGCTTTATTCGGCCGAATTTTTTTCCCGAACTTTGAATTCCCGCCGAATTGAACGGATCCGAAGTGGGGGAGTTCGGACTTCGGCACGTACCGAAGCCACAAGGGCCAAATTCGGCCGAATCCGAACTGTACCGAATTTTTTTTTTTTGACAGCCCTAGTCTGGTGTGTTGGCCCGTCAATGAGCACTGGGTCCTGCATTACCTTGCTTATCTTAAGGACAGTGGGCTTGCGGCAAAAACTATGGGAGTACATTTGGCCGCTTTAACATTTTTTAACAGGGCCCACGGGTGTTTTGATCCCAGCTCAGACTACCGGGCCCGGCGTGCAATCATGGGCTGGAAGAGGGGCATGCCTAGTCAGGGTGACTCCCGTCAGCCAGTCACCGTCCACATTCTCAAAGGGTTGCTAGATTCACTTGGGCATCTTTGCTGGTCGGACTTTGAGGTGGTTTTGTTTACTGCAGCATTTACCCTCGCCTTCTATGGTGCTTTGCGCATCAGTGAGATAGTTCCGGGTTCTGGTCATGACACCTCTGACAGGGCCGTACAGGTGGGGGACGTGGGTACTTCTGGTCCCAAATTGGTGATCTCTATTCGTTGTTCAAAAACTGATCAACATGGGACTTCCGGTGGTGCTGCTGGGGAGAGCACTCCATTTCCCCAGGCTGTCCTGGGAGAAATCCAAGTTTGCGTTATTTCTGGGGTACATAGATACCCCAATCCGACCCTTGCAAGTGGGTTGGAAAGCAGGAACTCCCTGCAGCCCGCAAACGCGGTTTGACCTCCTAGGTACTCTGAGGGGGCTTTTTAAGCCCCTCGGAGTCCTGGACGCCGGTCCTGCGAGGGCACTAGGGAAGGACATTGCCAAAACGCAACTTAGGCATCAAGCTCCACCCTCCACCACCTTAATACCAACATAAGGACTACATAAAGAAAAGAACCTCACCTCTTGACACCCAAGTGAGTACAAAAGAACTCTTCGTCTACTTACTGGAAACTTGAACAGACGGGGGGCTGATAAGAATATTTCTGGGACCCCCATTCCTCCTTAATCCGAATTGAAAAAGTTTGATCTGAGTTAGCCATCGGGATTAGCGACAGGAGCCTTATCAATCCGATCAACCTAAACCATAATAAAGAGTCGGAAGGATACCTTTTGATTGACAAGAACTATCACCAATGGGTCCAAGGGAAGGGGAGGGTGATTTTTCTTCTTGATTTTCCGGCGAAGAATATCCTGCCACGTTTGCAGTAAGGGAGCGCCTGGAACGGAAGACCCTCTATAACAACCTATCTATCATCGGAACTAAAATAACAGGAAGTAGTCGTAGGACCGATTACGCGTCGCACTCGAGTTACTTGGAAATCATTCCTGAAGGAACAACCAACGAGAAGAGGCGGTAGAAGGTCCACGGCACTAGCAACTTCCTGTATACTTCCTGATCAGCCCGACCTAGAGCGACCGAAAAAAACTCACTGGTATTTCAAAACTTTAAAACGCAATTCTAGAGCCAATTTCGACTCTTTTCAACCCGAAAAAATTATAAGGCTGATGTTTGAATTATTATCTTTTAATTAGAACTTTAAAGGCCCTGTCTGTGGACATGTATTTTACCAGCTTCTTTTGGCTTAATACATAGCCCTGCCCCTATGAAATCAAAGGGAATTTTACAGAATTCAAACATGGAAAAAAAAATACAGGACATGCTTGCTAAACATTCTGAGGCGACAATTAAACAATTAAAACAGATTTCAACACAGATGGCTCAACTGATTTCAATGATGACGACTCTTGACCAATCATCACAGGTAGGCAATCAGAAGTTGGATCTGGTTATAGAAGACATAAAAGTCTTGAAAATTCAAACGATGACCACAAATACAGACATACAAGCAATGGACTCTTCTGCCCAAAAAGTCATGGAAGAATACAAGGATACAAAGAAGAAGACAGAAGTTCAAGAAAGCAACCAGCCGGCGATAAAGAGATCAGATATACAAGAAATAGACTTTTCATTTAAAAAAGTCATGGAACGACGTGTGGATATAAGGAAGAAGAGAGCAGGTCAAGGAATACAGATTGAAGCCACGATGGAGATGAAGCCCAGAAAGAGTTATTTTTGGATACGTATCCTGTCTGAGGAAATGAGAGAGAACAAAGAAATCCTGTTCCCATACCTGACTGGCATATTTCAGTTACAGAAGGAAGTATTAGACCATGGTTAAAGGATTGACTTAAACATGATTGCTGGATCCAAAGGCTTTGATAGTGTGGACGGGTGGCATGGCTATTAATGATGTAGTGGAATTAAGATTAAGATATCATTTTGGGAATAAAGGGCTAGAAATTCTTGAGAAAAAAGACTGGATTGTTAAAATGTTTGAAGTGGCAGAAATGGCAAAACTCACAGCTATTCTAAATGAAGAAAATGACGTTCGGTTTCTGGGGGAATGGGGGGCGTGGATGCATTATTGTGAATATGAGTTAAAATTGGGAAGAATGGAAGAATATTTTCTAATCTGATCCAGAGGATTATTTTTGGTTTTTTTTATAATGAATAAGCATAATTATATTTACTAACAGATTATGTTTTTTTTTTATACAGGATATTGATAGTTTATTAAGATTAGATTAACTACGACGAGATGAACTTTTTATTAAGAGGAAGATAGAGGTGAAGGGGAAGTCAAAATTTTCCATTTCTTTTTTTTCTTTTTTTTTCTTTATGTTGTTTAATGCAATGGAAAATTTTTAGTATAAAATCCAATAAAATCTATATATTAAAAAAAACTGATCAACATGGTCAGGGGGTTGCTATACAGTTACACGCATCCATGGGGGAGGCCCCGTGCCCTGTGGTTGCCATGCGGCATTATCTAAGGATCCGCCCATTACAGGCTGGGCCATTGTTTGTCCATTGGAACGGCAAATTTTTGACGAGGTATCAATTTATTCAGGTGTTTCGTCGTGGTCTGGGCTTCCTAGGCCTGCCTGTTGGGAATTTTGGGGCACATTCTTTCAGAATTGGGGCCGCCACTACAGCCGCACAGGCTGGACTGTCTGAGGGGGCGATATGGCGTTTGGGGCGTTGGAGATCCCATAGTAATTACTATGTTACTCCCCCCCCCTTTTTGAGTTACAGCACCTCACCGTAAGCAAGTTTGGGTGATCGGGCACAGTATTGTACGTCGAGCCAGAAAATACGTCGCCTTTTCAGGATGGGGAAAAAACCTCGGACTTGATGATGTAGTACAGATTTCTTGGTTTGGTGTAGGCGGGATGTGCTGGGCTGCCTTTATTCCCACAGTGCTTGAAGAAATTCGCCATCATGGTCCGCCCGACGCCCTTGTGGTACAGCTTGGGGAGAACGACCTGACACGCCGGAAAGGGAAGGATGTGTCTGAGGTCGCGTCATCTGACTTCCGGAGGTTGGCGGCGGACTTCCCCAACATGTTACTATGCTGGTCAGACATGTTGGAACGCTTGATCTGGCATGGGGCGCAGAAACCTCATAAAGTTGATTTAGCCCGCCGCAAGGTCACCAAGGCCATTGGCCGTACGGTCCAGGCACTGGGGGGCATGGTTTTTTCCCATTGGGACATCTCGTTCAAGAATGCAGCATTGTTCTTGTGGGACGGTGTCCATCTTTCAGACGGGCACTGATTTATGGTTACTAAGCATTCGGCAGGGGTTAATGGACTGGTTACAACTGTGAGGCATTAGCGGCAGCAGGGCCTGTGAGCCCCTGCTGGTTGGCGGAAAGCATTTGGACTGGATTCAGAAGGGTCTGGAGGCATGGGACCTCCTGGATATATGAGGCATGGGCCACCCCCCAAGGGTTGCTTTGGGGCACATCAGTGAAAATCACTGATGATGCCACCTTTTGGTGGATAGGGAACACCTAGCGGCATACGCCCTGGTGACTTAGGGCCCTGCCACCGGCCTGATGGGGGATAACCCAGCGGGATCGCTGGGTTTCGTATGTAGTACATCAAGCCACATGGGGTTGGCTGATGTGGTGGAATCCAGTCCTTCATGCTACGCCTATGTCATCACAGTTGTTATTGTGTTGGCCGTTTGCATTCCAAAATTCTGTTCTTATCCAAAATAATAAGATTGATAATACAAGTTAATTGTTAATAAAGTTTTGTTTAATCACGTTAGTGGTATTGCAGTTTTTGACCCTATACCTTTGACCTGGATCTGCAAATAATAGGTTCCAGGACTTACCTGGAGCCTGGATTGCAGAGCCCGGGCCGGGAGGGGTCAAAAAGGCAACCCGAGGTTTCAGTTGCCTGGGTGGGGCAGGCACATGGCTTGGGGGGCTGCTGCTGCACGTGTTGGGACACCTGCTGGTCAGGCTGTTTCCAGCCAATCAGAGCAGCCCCTGGTGTTTGAAAAGGCCAATCAGGCGGCCCCTCCATCTTTGCCTGAGTGGGTCGGTGCTGGGGGCGGGAAGTTTTCAGTCTGGTCCGCTCCCTACACATAAAAAGGGAGGGGTTTGGGAGTCCCCCTTCAGTTCGCCGTTCTTCGCCGCTCCCACCCTCCTCTCCCAGTTACATGCATGTTAGTGGTATTGCAGTTTTTGACCCTATACCTTTGACCTGGATCTGCAATTAATTGGTCCAACCAGAGCTTAACGTACTCTTTCTCCATCTCTTCAGAATAGATTGGCCTTGCTCCTATACTAGGGTTGCCAGGTCCTTCTTTGCCACCGGTGGGAGGTTTTTGGGGCGGAGTCTGAGGAGAGCAGGGTTTGGGGAGGGGAGGGACTTCTATACCATAGAGTCCAATTGCCAAAGCAGCCATTTTCTCCAGGGGAACTGACCTCTATCGGCTGGAGATCAGTTGTAATAGCAGGAGATCTGCTACTACTACCTGGTGGTTGGCAACCCTATCCTATATGTGTACACAAACAGCTCCTCTACGTACAGTGTTTCTCCATTCACTTCTGTGCAGAAGGCAGATGTGCGCTTGTATCGCTTTACAATGAAGTCAACAGAGAACTCATTGAATTCTCATTAGTGAGGGGATCGCCCTAGTGGCAAATGATAATCCCGATATGATGGACACAGGCTCACTTGAGGCAACCCCCTGTGCCCTCTCCAAACCTGCAAATTACAAGGGAATGTGTTGTGCATGCATCTCTTCACAGATGGTCCTGTGTACTCTGAAACATTCAGTACTGACCGCTGTAAGAAGCAGTAAAAGCAAGCAACATTTGGTTTTGTGCATGAAGCTGATTGCCAAGAGGAATAGAGCACAAATGATGCAGAGCTTGATGGCCTAAGATCAATGAACCCCCCAGAATTTCACCTTTACAAAATCTCCCCAGTTGTTTAAACCTGATTCCTGTTTCCTGCTCCTCTGCATAATTTAAAACCAAAGATGTGAAAATGTCACTTGGGCATCTTTTGTGTGAGCATGTCAAGAAAGCGATTAACAGTGTCGATGAAACTGTATTGTGATGTTTGTTCTGTCTCAGCTCCTCAGCTGTTTTATTTTTTTAAAGAGCACTTTTCAATGAGGAGTGTTTTAAATAAAACACATTCACTGTTGTCAACATGCAGAGAAGGCAAATTGGCAAATTTTTCATTCTATTAAAATCCTTGCACCTGCTCCAGTTTAATGTCTGTGGTGCATTTAAACATGTGCCTGGTGAGTGCATCTGCTTAACAAGGCTAGCCTGCTTTACAACTGACAGAATTTGTTTATAAGCCCACTGAAGAGCTGAAGGAGGCAAACTGCATTATGTTAGATGCTAACTGCATTTTGCTTTAGGAAAAACATTTATTAAAGATGCAGCCCAACAACCATACATTCCTAAATTTTATTTGCTTCAACTCCTGGGCTTCTCCCAAGTTTCTGGCATTTCTACATCTCATCCTTTATGTTAGTGACACTGAAGCGAAATCGAATTGGGCAAACATAACTGCAAGATCATTTTCCTAAAAGGCATTTAAAATGGTTGTCTCTGAGAATAATGACGCCATTTTAATGTTTGTCCTCTGCTGAAATTTCCCATGAACTGTGGAGGTGACCTTTCTGGCTGTTGCAGTTTTCCTTGTCTGGCTGTTGCTGAACATTTTGCCATCTTCAGGAACTGCACCGCACCCAAGGTTGGCACTAAACAAAATGGCCACCAGTGGAGGCTCATCTTGAGTAGTCCCTCTCTTTGTCAAACTTTTAAACACCTTATTTTTATACTACATTTATAATCTGTTTATACAACATTGATGCACTATTTGCCTGACTGTTTTATCGTTGACATACAAAATGGTAAATTTGTAAGCTAGAAGCTGTTTTTATTCATGTCATATATCAGCAAATATAATACATTTATTTCTTCTGAGCTTATGGCAGCATTTTAAATTTTAAAATAAACGAAACCCATTTGCCAGCTCCAGGTTCGGAAATACCTGGAGATTTTGGGGGTGGAGCCTGAGGAAGGCAGGGTTTGGGAAGGGATTTCAATGGGGTATAATGTCAATGGCCCTGACCTGGATGGTCCAGGCTAGCCTGATCTTGTCAGATCTCAGAAGCTAAGCAGAGTCAGCCCTGGTTAGTATTTGGATGGGAGACCACCAAGGAAGTCCAGGGTTGCTATACAGAGGAAGGCACTGGCAAACCACCTCTGTTAGTCTCTTGTCATGAAAACCCCAAAAGGGGTCGCCATAAGTCGTCTTTGACTTGACGGCACTTTGCACACACACACACATAATGCCAATGAGTTCACCTTCCAAAGCAGCCATTTTTTCAAGGTGAACTGATTTCTGTCACCTGAAGATCAGTTTTAATAGCGGGAGAGCTCCAGCCACACCCAGAGATTGGTAACTCTATTTCACATTCCTGCTGAGCTCCCTCTCCAAACTCTGCCCTCCCAGGCTCAATCCCCAAATCTCCAGGAATTCCCCAACCAGGGTTGGCAACCCTACATGATGGCCAAAAGCATAGATGGTTTTAAAAGGGGGCTAGATTTGTGGACAATGGTTACCATGGTGGCTAGTGGGAACTTCACAAGTAGAAGACTGTTCATGGTAGTTAGGAACAAAGCCAGTCTTTAATTTGGTTTATTAAGTGCCCAGCTTCTGTTTTCTTGGGAGCAGAGAATTTGATTGTCCTTCTAGTGGTCCCAGGGGCAGAAATATATTTTGCTATTTCAAATGCTCACATTCTATAGATATATCTTCCAAGTAGGCTTGCCAACCTCCAGATGGTGGCTGGACACTTCCTACTATTATAGCTGATTTCCAGGCGACACCGGGATAAAATGGCCTCTTTGGAATGTGGGCTCTATGTCATTATACCCCATTGAAGTCCCTCCACTCCCCAAACCCCACCTTCCTCAGTTTCTGCCCCCCAAAACCCTGAGGTATTTCCCAAGGTATTACATATAAAACCCAATGAAAAGTGGTATATGAAGTGCTGAACATCTCCATAATTTTTCAAACCAAATTTCTTTTTCCTTGCAAATGAAAATATAATATGACCAAAAGTTCAACCATCACTTGATTAAAGATTGGTATGAATATTATAGGTCAGAGATGTCCTATGAGCTGCTGGTGGGTCACTGACATTCTAAGGGATGTGGTGAACGTAAGGGGTCCAGGCTCCTTTCCTGGAAAAGGATGAAATGCCATTCGTTGTCATTATTTTTAAACCAAACACCCTTCTCGCAGAAAGTCCAAGCAAAATGTACTTCTGGTCTTTTGGAACAAAAAGAAGCACAAGAGTCCTAAACCAACACAGAAATGGTTTGGAGAGAGTGGACAGGGAGAAGTTTTTCTCCCTCTCCCATAATACTAGAACACGGGGTCATCTGCTAAAGCTGGAGGGTGAGAGATCCAAAACAGATAAAAGGAAGTATTTTTTCACACAACGCACAGTTAAATTGTGGAACTCCCTGCCCCAGGATGTGGTGATGGCTGCCAGCTTGGAGGGCTTTAAGAGGGGAGTGGACATATTCATGGAGGAGAGGGGTATTCATAGCTGTTAGTTAGAATGGATATTAGTCATGCTGCATACCTATTCTCTCTAGTATCAGAGGAGCATGCCTATTATTTTGGGTGCGGTGGAACACAAGCAGGATGGTGCTGCTGCACTCGTCTTGTTAGTGGCTTCCTAGAGGCACCTGGTTGGTCACTGTGTGAACAGACTGCTGGACTTGATGGGCTTTGGTCTGATCCAGCAGGGCCTTTCTTATGTTCTTATGTTCATCCCTGGTAACGCATGCACCACCTCCAAAAAATTAAAAGGCACATTTTAAAACCTTCATGTACTTGAAACTCACAAGGCTTTTCTGAATAGTGGCTCTTCCATTGAAGAAGAGCCTTTGTGTATAGCTAGTCGAGTTAACATGGCTTGTCCTTCCTCGGAGAGAGCCAGCATGGTGCAGTGGTTAAGAGCAGCAGGCTCTAATTTGGTGAACCAGGTTGGTTTCCCCACTCCTACACATGAAGCCAGCTGGATGACCTTGGGCTAGTCACAGTTCTCTCTACACTCTCTCTGTCCCACCTACCTCCCAAGGTGCCTGTTATGGGGAGGGGAAGGGAAGGTGATTGTAAGCTGCTTTGAGTAACGGTAGAGAAAAGCAGGGTATAAAAACCAACTCTTCTTCATATTCCTCTTTCTCAGCCTTTCTCTTCTGGGAGATTGTGCTGATGCTAAGAGATTTCCCTGCCCTGAGTTTTTGGGTCTTAGCAAGTGGAGAAAAGAAAGGGAGAGGGTGGGACATGTCTTTCTCTCTACTCAGACCGTCCCTGAGCACTCACAGTTTCGTAAGAGAGCTACACACCGTTCTCAACCACTTATTATTTTATCGCTCCTGCCTTATCCCTTCGATGGAGAGACAAGACCATGAAATCATGACCAAGGCAGTCATTTTTTTTTTTTTTTTTACCATTTCAGTTTTTCCAAGCAGGACCATGCTTTGCACGGTAGGGCTAAGAATTTCCAGACACTGGCAGTATATTCAGCATTCCTAGGTGTTATTTTATTTTAAAGAAATTTCAAGGCGTCAGTAATTTCAGCAGCCTCAGTGACACCCTCTCACTTTGCCACAGTAGAGACATCTGTTCTTGGTTTATTGACTTTATTTGAGAATGCTTTGCAGTCCAAAGGAGATGGCAAAATGTATGAAAGATAGAGTTTCTTGTTGAATTCGTGGCATTTTATAGCTGGAACTTTGTCTTTTAAGTCTGGGAAGCTGTTTCTGCTTCTGAATGGAGTAGAGTGCATTTATCTCATGAACACATGAAGCTGCCTTCTGCTGAATCAGACCCTTGGTCCATCAAAGTCAGTATTGTCTACTCAGACCGGCAGCGGCTCTCCAGGTTCTCAGGTATATAGGGTTGCCAGGTCCCTCTTTGCAACCAGTGGGAGGGTTTGGGGGCAGAGCCTGAGGAGGGCGGGGTTCGGGGAGGGATTTCAATGCCATAGAGTCCAATGGACAAAGCGGCCATTTTCTCCAGGTGAACTGATCTCTATCGGCTAGAGATCAGCTAGTACCTGGAGGCTGGCAACCCTACAGGTAGAGGTCTTTCACATCACCTACTTGCCTTCTCTCTTTAACTGGAGATGCTGGGGATTGAACCTGGGACCTTCTGCATGCCAATCAGATGCTCTACCACTGAACCACAGCCCCTCTCTGGGTCTAGTTGCTTGCTTGGCACCTTGAGAGGTCAAAGGGATCTGAGGGATCTGAATTACCCGACTCCTATATATATATATTTTTTTAAATCTGAATATCTAATGACCCCCATCCCAAAATGTCCTTCTGTGCACAGCTGGTAAATAGCAGGACCAAGGGTTTGAGCTGGGATTGGGTTGTGTCGCATGCAATCACAGAACTCATCGTTCGATGGGCAGCTCAGGTTTCTCATGAGCAGCTGAAGGCCATCTGCCAGGTTGCTTTCCCCAATGACATGTATAAAAAGAGGGATGGGTGGGATAAACCTGCAGCACCCAAACAAAGCCAAACCAGGAAACGCTGAAGAACAATATGGATAATAATCAAGTCCACTCTTTGAAGCCAATACAATCTAAATCAGTAGCAAGTGTAATGCCTGTAGCATGGGGGAGATATTCTCCCAACAGCTGGCCCAAACCATCAGTCTAGCCACAGCATTCTGCACTAGCTGCAGCTTCCAAACACTCTTCAAGGGTAGTGCCAAGTAGCAAGTATTGTGATAGTCATTGTGGCTAAAAACTGACTGCCCCAAGAATGGATGCAGTTTATGTACCTGCTGGAGTTGGAAAATGCACTCGGAGCCGCAGCAACCACTTGGTTTTCTAAGGGGACCGCTGTGTCAAAACAGCTCTGCCAAGCTGCGAACTTGGCTTCTCAAGGGGAGTAAAACCCCATCGAACTAGGCTGATATAATGAGTGCAGTACGCCGGCTTCAAAACCCAAGCCACTACATTGTGTACCAATGAAAGTTTCTGAACCAACTTCAAAATCAGTGCTATATATAGTTATAGAAGTTCAACCTGAATTTTGCCCATGGAACCCTTGGGCTATTTGTTTGTAGCCTAAAACCAATCACAAATGACCAAATAAATGACTATTTTCAAGCAATTATTTAAAGAAAAGTAAAAGAGTGGATTCTCTTCACCTTTTCGATCCATGCATATATTTATCTGTGTTTCTGTACAGTGAGGTAACCTAAATAGGCCTCTTAAGGAAAAGAATAATCTCTTGGAAACCCCTTGTTATAGTCATGACCAATTCACAAGTATTTTTGAGAGGGAAAATTTGATGCAAGGAGGCCATCTTCTCAAATTAAAGCTAAAACAATCACTACATGCTAATACTGCAAACTGCAAAGCATGGCTTTTCAAGGCACAGCAAGTTGCATTCACACCACATAGTATGTACACATGGTTATAAGCTTTAATAAACTCCACTTCGTCACGCAATAAGGAAGAAGAAAAGTTCCTGGGAAGTTACTTTCTACCTCCGATATAGTTACCCAAACAGCCGCTTACTGAGGAGCAGTTGGTGGAAGTTAAAACTGATAAGTACCTGGCCCCCTTTCTCCCCAAAACTGACAGGAAATCCCCGCTGGTGTTTGTCATTCCTGTGCCAAGGTAAAATGGTAGAAACACACAGAGAGGTGTTTTCATTCAACGAGCAAAGAATTCTGGGAAGGCGGCAGGGAAACCGAACCAACAGCCTCGGCAGGAACACGGCGAACAGTGTCAGCCAGGTGAAGCTTTGCCAGCATGCCTTGCTTTCCCCTCACGTGCAAACGGCCTGCAAAATTAATCTCCTAATCCAAATACTTTAGCGCTCGTTCTCTAATTTCCTTTGGAAGTGCATTCGTTTTCCTAAACGAGTGGTAATGTCACTTGCATTTTTGGGTTACGAGGGGATTAAATGAAGGAAATCTCTGCCTAGAATAATCACCGTTACTTAGCTTAAACGTTATTTGGCGCTCGTGAAACCTTGAGAAAGAGCAGCCCTTGGTCCCTTCAGTTACAGTGGTTAACTCAACAGCTTACTAAAATATTGCTCGATGAACAAAATTATTCAGCAATGAGAACTTGATGTGGCCCAGGCATAAAAGGTTGTTTGTTAGCACTGGCTGGCAGTGGACTCTAAGTATTTCCCCTACTCTGCCAACTTGAAGCTGATAACATGGCTTTCTGAATACCTTCCAAACCTTGGCAGAACTACTTACTTTCTTAATGTTTTACACTTAAACCCTTAACATTTTTTTCCCAGAGAAGAGGGGCTTTTAGATCCGTGCATATATAACAGCAGGGTGATTCTAACAGTTAACACATACAGGAAAGGTATTAATGTTTAACATGTGTCGATTAAAACAGAAAACAGTAAGACAAATGTTTCAGGTTTGCACTCAGCTGAACACCCCCAACTGCTTAACACCTGAGTTTGCAGAGAGAGGGTTTAGGCTCCAGAGGGAACAATATTTATTTTCACTTTGTTTGCTTCACCAAATAAATAAATAAAAACCCCTCAGAAATTTAGCAGTATTTAGAAAACTAGGGCATCTTTTGTTTTTGCATTCTTTCCTATGGCAGACCACAAAAAGTGAGTGAGAAGTATGAGGGACCCCTTGTGAGAAAGGGGTCCATGGGTCTTTGCTAGGGTTGCCAGCTCCTTCTTTGCCACTGGTGGAAGGGTTTTGGGGCAGAGCCTGAGGAGGGCGGAGTTTGGGAAGGGGAGGGACTTCAATGCCAAAGAGTCCAATTGCCAAAGCAGCCATTTTCTTCAGGGGAACTGATCTCTATCAGCTGGAGATCAGTTGCAATAGCAGGAGATCTCCAGCTACTACCTGGAGGTTAGTACAGGAGCGAAAAGATACTTGGAGTGCAAAATACGCACAGGCAAATACGCACAGGCAATCATACACAAATCTGAACAAAATTATCATACATCAACAGTACCATCTCAAGATGGTATGTACTGTTGATGTATGATAATTTTGTTCAGATTTGTGTATGATTGCCTGTGCGTATTTGTTTAGACACAGTAGCTTATAAATATATTTTGCACTCCAAGTATCTTTTCGCTCCTGTACTAATTTCCTTATCTGTTGATACTAGTACAGTGGTGTCTAATTTCTCCCTCACTACCTGGAGGTTGGCAACCCTAGTCTTTGCATAGCACTGATGCTTATCTTGAGTCGTGCTCAATTTTTAGAAGGCCCCACTGCCTACATAATATGACTGTGCAAAAGAAAAAGTCAGAAGTGGATTCAGATTGTCATTTTAAAAAACTTAAGTAAGTTCTTTCAACATTAGAAATAAAGCTAATCGTTTTAGGAAATCATCAAGAAATACATTTTTGGATACAAGTCCCTCCTATAAGAAGAAGAAGAGTTGGTTTTTATACCCCGTTTTTGTCTACTCTAAGGGGTCTCAAAGTGGCTTACAATCACCTTCCCTTCGCCTCCTTGTGAGGCAGGTGGGGGCTGAGAGAGTTCGGAGAGAACTGTGACTAGCCCAAGGTCACCCAGTAGGCTTCATGTAGAGGAGTGGGGAATCAAACCTGGCCCTCCAGATTAGAGTCCACCGCTCTTAACCACTACACCACACTGGCTCTAGCAATCAGAATGAAATTCTTGGGGATTTAATCCCTCACCCAAGGAATCCTCTCTCATACATTTGAGGTACCTGTGAGAAAGAATCCCTGTTGTGTGTGTGTGGTGTGCGTCATCAAGTTGCTTCCAATTTATGGTGACTTGATGAGTTAATGCCCTCCAAAACATCGTATCACTAACAGCCTTGCCCAGGTCTTGCAAACTGAAGGTGTTATAGAGGCAATTACAATCTCCTCTGGGCACAGGGAAGTACGAAATGATTCTTGATGACCTTTTCTCTACTTTCCTGGGACCTTCAAACAGTGGTTTGGCAGTCTGTTGGTTTGTTTTTCCCACACAAATGGAGTGTGCAGATGAGGGAAACTAAACTACTCCCTCTCAACTACTTACCTTGTTATACTCTATGTCAGCATTTGGCTCTCAGTCCAGCTGACTTCCCATACTGGAGTCTAGCCAGGGGGAAATATGCTTCAAAAAATAAAGCCCCGCGAGAGACAGTTAGGTCTCCTTACCTTCACACCCCAATTTTCGTTATAATTTAAACCTGAGGCTAAGAGCAGTTCCACAGTTTAAGGAAGTCATTAGACTTAAGTTGAACTTCTGTTTGTTAAAAATTCAAATGTGAGTTCAAAAAACCATGAAGAATTGTCCATGAAACAGTTAAGTAAATCAAATGAAAATTGCTAATTTGTCTTTGCTTTTCATGGATACTATTGCAAACATCTCAGTTGTAATAGCAGGAGATCTCCAGCTAGTACCTGGTGGTTGGCAACCCTAGGCTGTGATCATAAGAACATAAGAAAGACCCTGCTGGATCAGGCCAAGGCCCATCAAGTCCAGCAGTCTGTTCACACAGTGGCCAACCAGGTGCCTCTAGGAAGCCACAAACAAGACTAGTGCAGCAGTACCATCCTGCCTGTGTTCCACCGCACCCAAAATAATAGGCATGCTCCTCTGATTCTAGAGAGAATAGGTATGCAGCATGACTAGTATCCATTCTAACTAATAGCCATGAATACCCCTCTCCTCCATGAATATGTCCACTCCCTTCTTAAAGCCCTCCAAGCTGGCAGCCATCACCACATCCTGGGGCAGGGAGTTCCACAATTTAACTGTGCGTTGTGTGAAAAAATACTTCCTTTTATCTGTTTTGAATCTCTCACCCTCCAGCTTTAGCAGATGACCCCATGTTCTAGTATTATGGGAGAGGGAGAAAAACCTCTCCCTGTCCGCTCTCTCCAAACCATGCATAATTTTATAGACCTCTATCAGTTACTCCCAAGTCTTGGCTCCAAGTGAGCTATTGCTACACTAACCTCCTCACATGGGATTGGATATTTATTTGTTTGTTTATAAAATATGTATGCCACCTTCCCAGAAACATGCTCAAGGTGACTCACAAAGTTAAAATGACATACATAAGGATGATTAATAAGAAACGAAAGCAGGCATTTTCTGATAGAGAACAACTTCCTTTAACAGAAGTAGATTTTCTCTGTTGGAAGAAGCCCTTCTCTGTTAGAGTATGACTTGACAGAAGGGAGTCATAAGATCCAATCCTTAGGCAGGGTCCCTTTATATATTCTCTGTGAGCCTTCCCTTCAGCCCCTGTGGCTTTTATCAGGGCCAGTGGAAGGCTGGGAGAGGATTAAAAAGGGTATATGTTCGTTCACTGTTGAATGAACAGTGGAAAACACACGGAAAAGCAGAGATGTTTTTCTATACTAAGTAAACTGAAAATGAAACAAAAAAAAAAACCATTGCTTTGGCTCAGCTGTAATTTATATGGATCTATCAGATGTGGAAAGAAGGTCCTTCATCGCTTCCAGAGAAATACACCAGGAGGCCATTTTAGACAGGACCTTTCAACAGTGGCTCAGAGACTGTGGCTCTCCGTCCCCAGAGATACCTTCCTTGCACCTTCCCCGATGGCATTTTGGTATCAGGACAAAACAGTGGCAAATAGGAAAGAAAGTAAACCATCCCTCCATAGATATCAGCTGCTATTTGATTGATCTGATCTATCTTATTCCTAGCTTAATTTGGTAGGTTGTTTTTTGATCTGCTGCATTTTTTCATTGTGTTGGGTTTTTTATTTTATTTTTTAACTATTTGTTATTGGTTTTTAATGGTTAGATTGTTTTAAAATCTCTGTTAGCTGCCTTGGAGAGCTCATATAAGCCTAATAACAGGATAAACTATTTTCAGCAAATTAATTATATTACTACATTTGCACATCTTACTGTATGCCAATCTTTCCTCAGCACTGAATAACAAGCACCACTCACAAGAGCCTTTGGATGTCAAATCATGCAGGGAAATGGAGACATCTGGCTTTCAAAGTTGGCTCTAAAATTTGCTGATCTTCCTATGGATAAATGGATTTTACTTGTGGAGGGACCATATAAATGAATGAATTATGAGTTTAATCCACACACCTGGGGGAAATGATGATGTCACTGCTATTGATTTCAATGACTGAGAAACAATGGGCTGGATCCAACCAGTTTTTTTATGGGTGACAAAGTAAGGAGGAACCTCTTTGACCACCAAAAACTCATGGGCCCTGAATATTCAACAGCCAAATGGGAAGGGAGCTGTAGTACGGAAGGGAATTAAGTGAGAATGAATGAAAAAGCTGGTTGGATCCAACCCATTACATTGGAAGCAGCCTTCTCTGAGATATACAAATATGTGACAGAAAGGAACTAAGATAAGGCGAAGAACTTTTGAACACAAATCTTGAAAGATCAAAGTCTAGGGGGAAATAAACAATGAAAGAATATAGGGAAGGATCCCACCATTAAATATTCTGTTGGAGCAAATCTACACCTCAGAGAAAAAAAGCTATGATGTCAGTTACACTCGAGGAACCCAGTTTATAAAAAGTGGATGACTATAAGCAAGATGCATATCTTGGAAGTCATTCATTTATTTAGATATTTATGCTTGTCTCCCAGATAGGAACCCAAACTTGTTTACATCATTCTCCTTTCCTCCATTTTATCCTCTCAACAAAAACCCTGTGAAGTAGGTTTGGCTGAGAGAAAGTGACTGGCCCAAGGTCACCTCTAGTAAGCTTCCATGGCAGAGAGGGGACTAGAACTTGTCTTCCAGATCTTAGTTCAACTGTCTAACCACTACACCATGCTGGCTCTCCAGCACAATGCAGAAACTCAAATCATTTTGGAACTACCACACTTCAACTCTTACTTGGTATTGTTTTCTAAAACTGACACCTCCATTTTATTATTAGGCCTGGAAAGGGGGGGGGGGGTTGGACCAAAAGGATGCCTGTCTTGTTTTCCCCTTCAAGACTGTTAATAGTATGGGTGTGAGGAGTAGAGTTGGTGCTAGATGTGTGGCGGGAAAGCTGTCAAGTGATTCATGGCTGATGGGTCATTGAGCAAAGGTGTTGCACATCTGCCTGTTCAGAGATGAGGGCCACCAGAGGGTATACCAAGTTCACATTCCACCCCAGCAGAAGCCTCAGACTCAGAGGGGGTTGAATCTTTACCCTGGTCCACCTCCTCCTGTCTCCTGCTCTTCTTTTTGAGCTAGCTCCGTGGACAGAGAATAGCCCCAACTGTGTCCTCTTTGGTTCTCTGAGGGAGGAATTTAAATAGCTCCTCACAACCCCTGTAATCCCCTCCCAATTGCTCTGGTTCATGAGGAACCAGCCAGCCCTGGGTGTTGCCCTCCATCCCTGGAAAAGGCTTGTGCATGGTCTGCACCCCCTGGCCTGACCCCTTTAGGCTACCATTGGGCTAAGGAGGCATGACTTTGGCCACAGTGTTGCCAGCTCACCATGCACTTCTGCTGCCCTGAGGAAGCCTGGCCCCAAAGGCCACACCAGCCACTGGCCTCTGGACCCATAGGTTTCCTTTGTTTCCTTCTCATTACAACCAAGGGGCTGTAGCCCTGCCCTCCTTCCCCACTTTTGCAGTGGTCACAGGACTGGGATCAAAGCCCCTTCTAGCTCTGGACAATGGGGAAACCAGTCTTGATGGCCAAATCTGTGCAGGTAGAAGTGTTAAAGCGTCACACCCTCCTGCATGCCATGCCCATGAATCCAACTGAGGCCCTGTATGACTATTAGGGTTGCCAACCTCCAGGTACTAGCTGGAGATCTCTTGCTATTACAACTGATCTCTAGCCGATAGAGATCAGTTCACCTGGAGAAAATGGCCGCTTTGGCAGTTGAACTCTATGGCATTGAAGCCCCTTCACTCCCCAAACCCCCATCCTCCTCAGGCTCCACCCCAAAAATTTCCAGGTATTTCCCAACCCAGAGCTTGCTGCCCTATTCCTTTACTTTTAAAATGCTGGGAAGATCCAAACGCAAATCTCCCCCTGCCTTGTCTTGCTTGACCAAGATATAGCTTTTAAGATCTGCATTCATTGGAAGTGACCAGGATTATGCACAACATTAAAAAAATTGTATTCACTTTTGGTTCACTGTATTCATTGTTTAACTTTAAAAAATGTTATCATGCACTTGTTTCCTATATTCCTTTCATTACTCATTTCCATCCCTTTCAACTGGAAACATATTTCTGGCTGTAATCTTTCTTGGTTTCTACCCAATTGGGATAAAAATCTTCAGAGATTGTATCCCACACTCATGGTACCCTGCTTGTCCATTTTCAGGTCGATAAGCTATAGTGTCCATGGTTTACATGCAATTAAAGGCACAGTACATTTCTAGCTCCAGTTCTCTGCCCCCCACCAGCCCGCTGGGACGTAATTCATAGGGATTTTACCCCCTCAGTCAAGAGATTCTGTCTATCAAATTTCAGGCACATAAGAAAAAGGTCTCTCCTCGGTTTTGACATTCTAACTTGCAGAACAGGCACAAGGAGACCCTTGGCAGAGAGCACACAGAGAGAGGTGTTTGGAAACAGGGTTGCATCTGGCAACCCAAGAAAGCAAACAGTGCAAGAGTAGCCAGAACTGGCAGTTTGGGAGCGACAGAGCAGACACTCCCTCTCGGAGAACTCATTCCCACAGCCGTAGGTGTAATAGCAAAGCAATCTGCACAAGAACACATAAAAGCATTGTTTCTCAGAGAAGGTATCCCACAGGGGCAGAGAAGCAGCAACACTACTCCTGCTCACATAAAAGCCCTCCCCCACAGGGGCATCCCAGGGCCATTGAGACACTGCAGTGAATGGTGGAAAAGCTGTCCACAGAAACTTACCAGCACAAACATTTTTGGTGGTGAGACAGATATACTCTGCTGGTTGGACAACATCTCTGTCACTGCCCAGTCACTCCCTTTTCCCACTCCTCCCACTTTTCTCGTCAAACAAAAAAGGTAAGGCTTCACAAGCAAACCAAAGGTTAATGACATTTCCCCAATTATTACTAAATATCATTATTTTAAAGGCTCAGATTCATCATTAAAACAATATTAAAGAATGGAGGGTATTTAACTGGGTTTCAATTAGTGAATGTCCTACTGTATATCCCAATACCGTCCTTGTGTTCTTCTTGATTTGTTTAGTTGTCTTCGGTACCTACTTTGACACAGTTGAAAAGTACAGTGATCTAAGCAGGGTACAACAGTTTGAAGTAATTTAAATGGGCTCCCTGTGAAAACCAGACATCCCAACATTCTTTGGCACCACAGGTATTAGGATACTACAGAGCAATGGGAAGCTATTTGGATACTGCAGCATCTTGAAGGAGCCTTCTGTATGTACTTGCAGAAGATCTTTAGCCCCCACCCTCACATCCTGGCATATAAATGTTGCTTTGGGGGCTTTAGATTAAAGCACATTGTAAATTAAGCTACAATACATCTTTAAATTAAGAAGAAGAAGAAGAGTTGTTTTTTATATGCTGACTTTCTCTACCACTTAAGGGAGACTCAAACCAGCTTACAATCACCTTCCCTTCCCCTCCCCACAACAGGCACCCTGTGAGGTGGGTGGGGCTGAGAGAGCTGTGACTAGCCCAAGGTCACCCAGCTGGCTTTGTGTGTAGGAGTGGTGAAACAGATCCAGTTCACCAGATTAGCCTCTGCCCCTCATGTGGAGGAGTGGGGATCAAACCTGGTTCTCCAGATCAGAATCCACGGCTCCAAACCACCACTCTTAACCACTATACCACTAGTCAGAGCATCTGTAATGGTAAAAGCAGTAGCAATAATGAGACAGAGCAATGTCAGGATACTATCAGTGTCATGCTAAACTGAGTTCCACTGTCCTAAACCCATTGATGTCCATAGACTTAGAAGGGTGTAACACTGCATAGGATGGCAGTATATGTTGAATGGGAAGGCATGATTTCTCCTGAATCTAGTCTATAGCTAACATGGTGTGGATTCTGTTATGTAGATGAAATCTAATTAAGACTATAAATGCAAAGCTGTGGCCAGAATTAGGAATCCAATATACAAAGGTTAGTTTTAATCAAAATTTACAATTTGAATGGTAAAAGAAGGGGAAAATGGATGTTGGGCAGCAAGAAGAAATGAAGTTTCTTGTCTTCATCTGTTTTTTTACTGTGGGAGCTATTAGCTTAAATAAGGTCATCGGAGACATCCTAACTCACTACAGCTTGAATATTTAAACTGAGCTATAAATATGTGATTTTTAAAAAACAGTGATTATTGTGCACACCGTCTTCCTTTGCAATTCCCCAAGATTTAGTAGCAAGAGGAACTTTTCATCACTCTAATGTTCCGTTCTGCAGCAGCACTCAGTTATATTGCCAGGGAGGGGGGAACACCCCACTCTTATGGATTAAACCTTTCAGTTTCCCGCTCCATCAGTTTTGACCCCAGGTGGCTCCGAAGTAGTGCAGGTCAAACTTATTACATACTATTCACTATCCCAATAAACAAGAAGTGTGTTGTCACATTTGAAGTGCTGCATATTTTTCTAGTAATTATGCCTTATTATATATTTACCATTCAGAAAATGCAGGTGTGGGCTATTGAATCCTGGCCAATGCGAATTTGCCGAATTGGCAGCAATTCCTCGGTGAGTTATGTTCGGCTGTCTGTTGGTTTTTACAACTGTTTTCACTAGTAATTTAGCTCTGCAATGCAATATGCAATTAGCCCTTTTATCGAAGCAGCTGTATTCACTTTTACAATGGCACTTCTCCCCCCCCCCCCCTTGGCTTGTACCGCAGCCTGTTGTGGTTCTGATGATTTGATGACTGGGGCTGTTGAAGTCGTCTCTGAATGAGCTATGCCGGACAAGGAGCCTTGAACAAATACAATTCTTACTCACAAATGCTGTTTCTTGCAACCCTGTTACGAATATGGTCGGTGGGGAAGCTGTTCCAGCAAACAGTCTTATCGTGCTCAGAGTTGGTTCTGCAGTGCTATCGCATTGACTAACATTTACAACTCCAAAGTAAAAACTGCAACATCCAGCTGTGGCAATCAGGTAGTATACTTCAAAAATTCGTTTCAGAGATTTCTAGCTGGGCAGTAGCCAACTGTCTGAACTCCTCTCTGTTTCAAATATTTTCTTTGACTCAAAAGATGATTTGTCTAGTTTTTTTTAAACCTCCAAGTCACAGCAGCAGCAATAAGCTGGAACTCCCTTCAGGAGAGCATGGGCCCTCTCAAAACAGTCAGCACTTCAAAGATGCCAGGGCTAAGCCAGCCTTCTATGTCAACCTTTAAATGAAAAGCATCATGGATAATTTAAATTATTGCCAGCCATTTTTCTGTTTTACCAATAGTGGCATCATAGCAATATTTTGATTTGGAGATTTTTGGGGCAGGGCCTGAGGAGGGCGGGGTTTGGGGAGGGAAGGGACCTCAATACCATAGAGTCCAATTGCCAAAGCGGCCATTTTCTCCAGGTGAACTGATCTCTATCGGCTGGAGATCAGTTGTAATAGCAGGAGATCTCCAGCTAGCACCTGGAGGTTGGCAACCCTAGCTGAAGATCATATACTCATTTCTGGCATGAAATCTGAACAGATGAATTGCAATAATTGGTGCTGTGTTATCCTGAGCATTGGTCTTTGCAAGCGGCAATTCCACTGGTATATCCCAAGACACTACTGAGGACTCAGTGTGGCAAGAAACTTCCCATGCATTTAAGTATCACAGGCCTCTCTCCTTTTTTTATAAATTCCATAGTGGCTTCATATAAAATAAGATATATTTATTATTTCAGAACTAGTTCTATAATGTTCTACATAATAATTTTGTGATAACTCTTAATTAAATAAGTTGATCTGTTGATTTCCAAACAGTTACCTCTGTAAACCAAACTCTAGTATTGTAGCTTTCTATGAAAGAGAGTAAGATTTTTTTTTCTACTCTGGCAAGAGGGTTAATCTTTCACAAGTGCCAGGTCGACTCAAATTTGGTGGATTTCCCAGAGCTACTTCTTTAATATCCACAAAATGGTTTTATTTTAGGGTAAACAGCTGGAATATTTCCGAGTAGGAGTATAAAACAATAATTTGCTTTATAGTGTTATAAAGATTTGTTAAAATTATTTCCTGCTCTAAAACCTATTTCTTTAATGCCTCCAAATGGTAGAAGTTTATCACTTGACCACAATGAATTAAAAGCTACTAATGCTGCCCTTTCAAGCTGGTCCCATTTTGCATTAATAAAACCCAATTCAATTTTACAGTGGAGTATTTGTAAGTGTTATAACACATGGCTTTCTGAATGTATGTCAAGGGTGACATAATAGTCAGAAATCTACATGGAAGTTACACATTTCCTTGGAATTTAAAGACAACACAACTACTCTACAGTCTAAAAGGTATAACTCAGGCTAATGATTAAATTTCATTGGGTAAGTTGTTTTTAGTTATTGGTCAAACAGTACAATCCTAAAGAGAGAATTACACCCTTCTCTTTTTTTCAGTTTCAGCCACCTTTATTGGCATGATAATTACACCCTTCTACGTCTATGAAGTCAGTGGCATAGAAAGATGTAACTGTGTTTAGGATTACACCTGTAAGTGTGGTTTGGCAGGAAATGCACGCAGATGAATCCTAGGGTATGGTAAGAACATATAAGAAGAACCCTAGAAGAAGAGTTGGTTTTCATATGCCGACTCTCTCTACCACTTAAGGAAGAATCAAACTGGCTTACAATCACTTTCCCTTCCCCTCCCCACAACAGACACCCCATGAGGTAGGTTGGGCTGAGAGAATTCAGAGAGAACTGTGACTAGCCCAAGGTCACCCAGCTGGCTTCATGTGTAGGAGTGAGGAAACCTACCATTTCATCAGATTAGTGTCTGCCGCTCATGTGGAGGAGTAGGGAATCAAACCTAGTTCTCCAGATTAGAGTCCACTGCTCCCTACTAGACGAACCCAATGGTCCATCTAGTCCAACATTCTGGCTCACCCAGGGACCAACCAGTTGCTCTGAAGGGACAATAAACAGGGCATAGATGCCAAGGCTATCCCAGATGTTGTCTCCTGGCTCTGGTATTCAGAGATTTGCTGCCTCTAGATGTAGAGGTTCCCTTTGTTCACGATTGCTACTAGCCACTGATGGAGCTCTCCTTCATGACTCTATCTAATTACCCATTAAAGCCATCTGCGCTCATGGCCATCACTCAATCATTGTGTAAAGAAGTATTTCCTTTAACCCATCCTGACTCTAGTGCCCATCAATTTCATTGGGTACCCCTGAGTTCTAGTATTATGGGAGAGGTAGAAAAAGATCTACTGTACTTACATAACTGGATAAACCTTCATCTTGTCCCCCTTAGTTATCTTTTTTCTAAACTGAAAACTGAAAAGAAAATGTTGACAGGGCAGACCATACAGCAACCTTGCTGACGCTTAGCAGGTCTAGATCTTATCAGCGCTTGGATGGGAGATCTTCCAGGAAACCAAAGTAGGCCACATTTAATCCCATGATGGAAGAAAAGTACAATCTAAATATAATACATAAAAATGTGTTTTGGTGACAATTGTGGTAATATAAAGAAAATATCAAAGCTTAGAAATCACCTGAGTTTTTTTAAAGAGCAATATTCTGTGGCACTTTCTCAGCTTTCACAAACGCAATCATGCTTTATTCTTTCTGCGTAGGGGAAGGACCCCAACTGCACATCTTACAATAAGGAAGCAACCACTGGGGGTTGCCGTGGCAACACATTCTTGGGTGACTAAAAAGAAAACTGCCTCCCCTTCAGCCTTTTCTGCTGGAGGTTATTCCCAATTATCTCTAGTAACACAGAAAGCGCCAAGGTATACGCTTATTATATTTTCATCTTGGCCAAGGAGTTCAGACAGACTTTTTAGAACCACATCAACTTTCTGAACAGAGCCAGCCTGAGAAATAGTGACTAGCCCAAGGTCACAGGCCGTGCCCAATTCCTTTACACAATGAGTACTAGGACCTGGGTTTCCTGCATCTAGGCACTTTACCCCATAATGTTACACACGAGCCGCATTGACAAGTTACAGTAAACGCACGTACAATCTGTGTACAGTGTACACTTGATGTTTCTTTATGCATGCATTGAGTAATTCTCATGTTACAGTCAAGGGGTTACATGCATCATAACATGCACACAGAGATAGAAGCAATGTCCCAAATAGATGTACTGTACTACGTATATACATAATAGCCCTGTGGCACAGAGTGGTAAAGCTGCAGTACAGTCAAAGCTCTGCTCACAACCTGACTTTGATCCTGACGGAAGTGAGCTTCAGGTAGCCGGCTCAAGGTTGACTCAGCCTTCCATCCTTCCAAGGTTGGTAAAATGCTGGGGGTAAACTGTAGACAACTAGGGAAGGCAATGGCAAACCACCCCATAAAACATAGTCTGCCTAGTAAATGTGTTGTGATGTCATCCCATGGGTCAGTAATGACCCTGTGCTTACACAGGTGACTACCTTCACTACGCACATATTTCCCAGCTGAAACCCCCATATATTCTATTGAGGCCGCTTCCTCTTTCCACTCCTACTACTGCACAGGAGGGAGAAGAATCATCATCCAGACACCTTTCCCGCTCTCTTGGAGCACCCTCCCTCCAGTTTCCAACACCCACTGATGAGGTTACTAGAAGGAAGGGAAGAAAGTACCTTTTTACTGTGCCTGGACAGAGGGCTCCAACAGAGTCCTCCCCCTCCAGCTTTTATTGTTTTAAATAATTTAACCCTCTTTAATGTTCATGACTTGGACACGGCTTGTGTTGAAAAGCTTAACATAAATATAATGGCTAGGATACAGGTGAGCATTTCTGTGGACGGAAGGATTTCCACACATGGAGTGCCGCTGTCTCACGTCTCCTCTCCCACTACAACCCTAAATGCTCCCCCAAGGAGACCCTTAAGAACAGCGCTTGGGAAGCATTTTGAGCTGCAGCAGGAGTGGAGAGGCAAGAAAGATGAAGATGCTTGGCTGGATCCAAGCCACTAAATAAATACATCATCCTGCATGTAACTGTGAAACATGCTTGGGGAGGGGGAAGGAAGTGTCGCTCTTCCCCCAGGTTCCATTTCTTCATATCCCCTCAGTGGCTTGCCCCTCTCCCAGTGGGATTTCAAGTCCATGTTTGCCTTTTACTCCTCCAAGTAAAAAACAAAACAAACCCTGCTTGCTTTATGTAAAAAGGTATGTGAGACATGCCAGCATGTCATGTGCAGTTTTTCCCCAAGGCATTGTGAAAAAGTATGAAGTCAAACATACAGGTCCACTATTCAGCTTTAAGTGTTGTCTTGCACATGTGAAAAGGCCATCTGAGATCACATACCCCAGATGGAGCTCTCTCAATTCAGTTGACATTACCTATAATATTATTCATTAGGAATTATTCCTATATATTCAGCTGTGAAAACACAGGCGATAGAGTCAACCACATAAAGTAATTAGTGGATTTGGAAAATGGGTAAAATTTCCAGTGAAATTAGTATAAATAATATTTCTTGTAGCAGTTTGTATTTGGTGACCTGCATTGACTTTTGTCAAATTTATTACCCATGTAGGGTTGCCAGGTTTGGGTTGGAAAATACCTGAAGATTTTGGGAGTGGAGCCTGAGGAGGGTGTGGTTTGGGGAGGGGAAGGACCTCAGAGGGGTATAATGTCACACAGTCCACCTTCCAAAGCAGCCATTTTCTCCAGGTGAACTGATCTCTGTTGCCTGGAGATCGTGGGAGATCTCCTGCCACTACTTGGAGGTTTGCGACCCTTTATCCATGAAACCTGGGATCCCCCAACCAGGGTTCTGTTCCAACTAGGTGGCATAGACCAGCACAGCACAGAAGCAGTACAGTGGAAAGGAAAGGATGGGAATCCATAGCGATGCTGGTTGCTGGGGAAAGTGCAGGAGTTGTGTGAGTCCCTTGGCATTGGTCAGGCAGATGATTGCAACTCAGTTGCCTAGGTGACATGGATGTAATACTCAAACAACGGTGTCTTATAAGGGAATGGAAAGGTCCAGGGAGCACATGAAGCCTGACAAAAAGACCAGAGGTCAAGGAGAATTGGATCAGCAGAATGCTCAGGAGCTGAACTTTTGGGAGAAGGAGAAGGCAAACAGGTTGGTACAAACACTCCCATCCCTCCATAGCTGAAGTCATTGAGGAGGGGGTTAAATATGGTCATCAGCGGCCAGAGGCTAGACAGGTGGGGCATGCCCACTCTTTCCTGCAAGTGTCCTGTTCTTATAAGGCACTTGCTTTACTCCAGTAGCTCAAAATACATTTGCTTTTTAGAATGACATTCTGAAGCTTATAATTCCAGCTGATACACTAATGACATTGGCTTTTTATGGAGTGTGTGCAGAAAGTGGGGGAAATTGAACTTAAAAGTCAAAATTTGCGTCGTGCTGTAAAAGTTGCAAATCTTCATTTGAAGGTTGTGTGTGTGAGAGTGTGTAATCAAAATGGCCCTAGAGATGACATTATAAAATGTCAATAACCTGCGCACCACAATTTTGCGTAAGTGCAAAGTACAGGAAATGGTACCTTTGGTTCAGGTTGTGACATGACATTCCACAGTTGCATCCAATGCCCTTAGAGCCCAGCTACATGCCACGTGAGAGCAGCCCCCCCCCCAATCTGCCTGTTAAAAATTCTTCCAGAGGGGTAGCCATATTAGTCTGTTGTAGCAAAATTACACCGGTGGCTGCTAGCACCTTAAAGGCTAATAAAATTTATTTCAGCATGAACGTTTGTGAGTCAGAGTTCATGTTCTCAGATGCATAGAAGTGTACATCCATCAAGTTAGGTTAAATACTCCTGCATTAGATTCACCGTTCATTTTGCGCTGATGTTATTAGCTGGAACTATCTGACACCTAATGTAGGTGAACTGATCTCCCTTTTGATTGGATCTTGCTTTACACTAGCCTTTCTTTGTCATATCTCCCACCCCACTTCTCAGTATTTGCGACAGCCTGATGGCGGTACACTTCTTTGCATGTGATGACTTCAGCTCTGACTCATTAAAATTCGTGCTGGAAAAAATTGTGCTGGTATTTAAGGCATCCTGATCTAATAAGATCTCAGAAGCTAAGCAGGTTCAGCCCTGGTTAGCACTTCAGTGAAAACCATCAAGGAAGTCCAGGGTTGCTATGCAGAGACAGGCAACTGCAAGCTACCTCTGAACATTTCTTGTCTTGAACACCCTAAGGAGTCATCATAAGTTGGCTGCGACTTGAGAGCAACAACAACAGCAAAAGTTTTTAAGGTGCTACCAGAGTCCCGTGTAATTTGTTGAGAATTCTGCAATTCTCCATCAAGAGAGAGAGAGGATTCTCAAGAGGAAGAAACTACATACACACCGGAAAGCCTTTCTCCTGCTGTTTATCCCTCCTTATCTCTTTTTTTAATTGGCAATTGTCCTTCCTCTTTTCCTAGCAAATTTATCAACAAAAACAGAGATGAAGTGAGATAAACAATGGGCTGAGAAAGGTAGAGAGTGGCTTCTTGGTCACTGTATGGGTGGTTTTGGTCCTTCCCAGCTTTATTTTGTGTGTGTGTGTGTATGTCCATTGGTTGGGTGGCTGCCGAATTCTTAACAGATGGATTTCTCACACAGCAAACATAATGTATGATCAAAATTTAAGGACCAATACAAATCAAGATATTTCCCCTTGGCTTGTCACTCAGTGTACAATCATATTATTGGAATCATTTGCCTTTCAGAACCTGATGTCACCTGAGCCGTATTTTCTTCTATGAAGAACTGCGATTATTTTGCTTAAAATATATGCGGAGCAAGAAGAGAAAGAAGTGGCACCATTTTATAGTCCTCAATCTAATTATAATAAAGGTAGAAAAATATGCTTAATCTAAATCTGTTATACCCAGAGAACTATGTCACCTTAAATCAGCCTTGAAATTTGTCAGCCCAAGAAGAATGAAACACAATATGAAGAGTTCATTACAAGACTATAACAGTTCTGTGTGTGACCTGCAAGATATCATGCAAAAGCAATATACCAAAACTGATATTAAAAATAACATATTTCCTAACATTCTGGAATTAATCAACAGACTGTAACATATGCACACCATCATTTACTCTCTATAGCAAGCATTACCTATCCCTTCTCATTGAAAAACTCTGAAAATGCCCTCTAAGAAGGCATCAATAGCCATGACATGCAGGCATAGCTGTTAATTATTTACTTACAAGATTTGTGTCCTGTTCCTAAAGACCCTCAAGGTGGCCAACTACAAATCAAATACAAAAATTCAACTAAAATGTCATAGAACCCTCCCAAAGGGCATTGGCCACCCACAATATATACCATCAGCACCAAATGCCATTCAAAAAGCACCATTATAAGAAAAAAACTAAAAGAAATGAGAACCAGAATAAAAAACAAATGGATAAAAATGATATCAAACAAGAGAGAAATAAAACAAAAATAAGGGTATGGAGAGGTAGAGCGGATTTGAATACTTAAAATCCAAACATAAATTAAATAATTAACTACAAAATACAAATAGAACAAAACAATACATAATAAACAGCAAAACAGATTATCAGTAGTATGCTAAGCAGAGTTATACTCTTCTAAATTCATTGAAATCAGTGGTCTTAGAAGGGTGTATCTCTGCTTAGGATTTCACTGTAAAACACAGATCTGGTCTGACATAGCTATTTCCCCTAATGTCACTCACAAATCCAGTTGTGATGACATTCCATAGTTAGATGAACAGTTCCTTCAGGGGTTGTTAGATTTGAGTCCAGTATACCTTAGAGACTAACAAGATTTTTTTTTGGGGGGGGGTGAACTTTCAAGAGTCAAACCTCCCTACATCAGAAACTTCAGGGGTTGTTGATATCATATATTAGGTACAAACTTGGAACCTGTAAGACTTTGCAAACCTGCGTAGACAGAGTGGTAAGCTGCAGTACTGCAGTGAAAAGCTCTTCTCCCGACCCGAGTTCAATCCCTACGGGAGTCAGTTTCAGGTAGCCGGCTCAAGGTTGACTCAGCCTTCCATCTTTCCAAGGTCGGTAAAATGAGTACCCAGCTTGCAGGGGGTAAAATGTAGATGACTGGGGAAGGCACTGGCAAACCACCCCATAAACATAGTCCGCCTAGTAAACGTCGGGATGTGACATCACCCCATTGGTCAGGAATGACCCGGTGCTTGCACAGGGGACTACCTTTACCTACAGACCCTTCATATTTGCATTGGTCAGTGGAACTGTAGGCAATCAAATTAGTGTAGTGGTTAAAGTGTTGAACTAGGATCTGGGAAACCCAGGTTCAAATTTCCATTCTGCCATGGAAACTTGCTGGGTGATCTTGGGCCACTCACGCACTCTCAGCGTCGACCCTGGCAAGTATTTTGATGGGAGTATGACATGGAGGCAGACAATGGTAAACCACTTCTGAATCACTATTGCCTTGAAAACCCTATGAGGTCGTCATAAGTCAGTTGTGACTTGACAGCAATAATAATAATAATAATAATCCCATCCAAGACCAGCAAGATGTCAAGTCCCTGCTCTGCCTTTCCAGTAACCCAGAGAACCTCTGTCTTGCCAGGTTTAAGTTTACCATAGCATTTTGCCCAAATCCTATAGTGCCACATTGATGTCATGCTGGCGTTGTTTCTGGGATTTGCCAAAAATAATGTCGTATCGCTGTCACAGAACCATGCCTCCCTCCTCGCTCCCAATGGTTGCCAGCCATCAGCTGGGAATGCTGCTCACAATGCATGTAAGTATTGCAAACATTTCAATAAAAAGTATTTTAAAAATATTAAACACGCACACACACATATATAAAACTCTATTGGTATAGATTAGCAACAGGCCAGACCAGCAGGAACTCATTCCTCATTCATGTATGCTAATTATATGGTGCCAGATAGCAAGGGTTCTCTTCTTCAACTAAAGAGTCTATTTGTTTTTTTTATGATGGTTATGAGAAAGAAGAACAGAGAGGATCACCTAAAATTATGTTGTCACCTGAAAGAAGAGAACCCTGGTACTCCTCCGTTTATACCATTCCGATGGAAGCAATTAGAGCTTAATCCCAAAGTTTAATTATGATTCCCGTGATCTGTTTCTCATTATTTCAGGCCATGCCCTGATACATCTTGCAAAAGTGAGTTATTCTTAGCAGGATGAGAAGATGGCCCTTGTGCCTCCTTAAAACCTCAATCCTAATTTCAGTGGAATGAATATTGAAACACCCTTGTTAAGGAACAAACCTTAATAAAAAGATCTCCAAGTGGTCTCCAGCACAGCCTCCAGAACAGACCTTAAACACATTTGCTACAGTGAAACGGTCAAGTCTCTCGGAACGCAGAACAACTAGAACCAATACAGAACCAGCCCAAACCCTCAGATGTACAACAGCACCACACACTGGTAGGGATGGTTATAGGACCCTTATAATATCCAAATAAACATGCCTCAGATTGTTAAATAAGGCTGGGTGTGTTCATGGGACTTTTAGAGATCACGTGTTTTCTGCACCTACTTGGCTTCGTTCTTATTCATGTTGGGGGGTATCTTCAGCCCATTCTTATTCACTGCCTATCTGCACAACAACAAGGTACAGTAGCCATACAACCTAAATGCTTTATTGGTGCATCGCTCCAAGAAGGTCAGACCACAGCAGTTGGGTCATCTTGACTAACCCAGAGAGAGGCAAGAACCAAAGAGTGAGGAATGAAAACTGTAAAAGTATCTGACTGATTTAGCCCATACCCAATGGCAAGAAACCCCTCAAGACAGCACCACTTGATCTGAAACACCCTGAAATGGTGTCCCCTGGCCCAGGTTTCTCCCCATGGTGCACCCTCATTCTCAAGGGCCTCATGCTGTCTAACCCCCACTCACAGGAGGAAGAAACACAAACAGAGAGAAAGGCAGTGTCGTGTAAGGCTAATCCTTTAAGGTTTTTCCTTTCTTCAGGAACAAAAGGTCACTTATGCATGGTAGATAATTCACAGTGGGTAGCCGTGTTAGTCTGTCTGCAGTAGTAGAAAAGGGCAAGAGTCCAGTAGCACCTTAAAGACTAACAAAAATATTTTCTGGCAGGGGATGAGCTTTCGTGAGCCACAGCTCACTTCTTCAGATACCCTGCCAGAAAATATTTTTGTTAGTCTTTAAGGTGCTACTGGACTCTTGCTCTTTTCTACTTATGCATGGTAGGTTTAGCCTCCTTCATTCTCTGTTTCAGCCAGGATCAAGTTTTTTTGAAAATGCACGTTACCTCATTCCTTTTCGGCTCAACCCTGTTTCAACCATAAACAAACTCAGCTTTTCCCATTCCTCTTCTTGCCGGAGTCAAACGGTCTTTCCTAGCTGAAACCAGATCCAAAGAGCATACATATACTTGCCTCGCATTGAGCTTTCCCCACCCCTTTTCCAAACCCCTCTTCTGTTCTATTTGCTGATAGCAATACAGGGGAAACAGCAAAGATTGGCATCTCTCACAGCCAATCACGAAGATGCAGGGATTCAATTGCTTCCTGCTTCCTGGGAGCTCTTTCTGAGAGAAAGAAAGGCTTTTTTAAAATAAGGTTTGGATTTGCCCCCCCCCCCTCTTTCAAATGGCTCCATTTTTTGTTTTTTTGTTCTTAAAATGCTTTTTTATGCGGCAGTTGGGTCTGAGGGGAAGGAAACGTTTTCTCACGAGGTGAGCCAATCACAGACCAGCAATTAAAGGGGTGGGACTTGATTTGAACTTGGGAGACTGCTTTCCTGTATTCATGCCCCCGATCTGCACACAGTTTATTCCCTGATCATTCAAGCCAATGCATACAGTTTTCCCCAACCCAGGTTGCTTTGATCCTGGCTGAAACAAGGAATAAAAAAGGGTAAAGTGAGCATGCATAATCGGCCAAAGGGGCCCTGGACAGGTAGCGAGGCCAGGGAAGGCAGAAAGCCTCAATTGTCCTTGGGACATTGTCTGATGGCATCCATGTGATCTGTCCAGGGTACTGAAGTACCTGTCTCTAACCATTTAACTTTATCTACAGAGTGATGCAAGGCTGCATGCAACTGGCAATCTTACTGGGCCTGGTCCATTCCCATCGGCTCTCCCTCACTAGGACTAGTCTGTGACAACCGTATTTGAATACAGACTTGTGATATGGGTTCTGCAACCCAAACTCCCTGCTGCCTCCTTCCAGTTATGCTCATTTGGAACGTCACTAGTAATATGATAAAGTATTAATAGTACTGCTTGCTTGTAAACAAAGTAAATTATTTTGGGGTTGTAATCACATCCTGAGTATGAGACCTGCATGTCTATTTGGAGGATGTGGCAGAGCCTTAGCCTGGAGGTCACCAAATGAATTTCTCTTGAAATGTGCTTCAGCCCTTTGAAAATACAGGCTCTTTTATGTAAAATAAAGACTGCACAAAAACATTCCTCTAAGAGTGGAAAATAAATCTTACCTTAAGTTGGGAAAAAACCATAATACGATTCTTATTAAAGTTCCCAATTAACAAATTACAAAACAAAATCTGAAGTTGGTTCTTAGTAGTTCTCCATCTCTGGGCTTGGTATATTCACAGGTAAGAAGATGGCACCTTTAGTTTTGCCAGGGTGAGCAGAAGAACATAAGATCTGATACGGAATTTTTTGACAAGACTACATGCTTAATTAAACCTGTTCCCATATAATAAAGACAGTGCTCAATTCAGCATTCATATAGCAGATACTTTCTGTGGAGTTGGATATAGAAATGTTGCTTTGGAAGCCAAGGGCTCCAAGTGATCACAAATGCTTTGAATGAACCAAGCTTACACAGTAAAAGTATTCTCAAGATCACATTAAATTAAACTTGTTTCTGGCATTTAAGTCTTAAACTGCTTCTCTTTAATAAATCAATTATTTTCTAAAATCAGACTAGTAGTTCATAGGATTACAATATCAAGCAAGTCATTCAATGGCCATATTTCTAGGGGACTGCTGTTTGATCTTCTTGGACTATATTTACATTGATTTAATTTGTAGTGTTTCAAAATGCAAGAAAGAAAGAAAGAAAGAAAGAAAGAAAGAAAGAAAGAAAGAAAGAAAGAAAGAAAGAAAGAAAGAAAGAAAGAAAGAAAGAAAGAAAGAAAGAAAGAAAGAAAGATCAGTTGTGAAAGCTACCTGAAAATTCTTAGTGCTTCCCAACAATAAATTTTCAATCCTACTGGAAGAAATTACTTGTGAGTAAAGCTAATGTCACATACCACATAGGAAACAATAAACTTCAAAAGCATGTAACTTTTGTACTTGAGGAGCACTTTCTGATCTGTGATCATTTCAGTTTGTGGAATTTCTGCATCAGAAGCATTAGAATTCTCTCACCAGTGCTGAAATCCCAGCCATCCTCCAAACTGCCTTCAAAATCCCGATCTCAGAATCAGTTTAGACTGACATGAAAGGAGAGGAAAGGATGACTCAATCAATGTCAGAAGAGGTGGAAAAATGCAAGTTAATGGCATTTCCTGCTTTCTTTGCTTAACTTCACTACCAAAATGTATATTAAAGAAACTGAAGAACAATAGCATCAGATAACTCAAAGAAGTCAGCCAAAATGTATGCCAACAACAAAGACAAAGTAGCTCAGACCAATTGATTGGGGGAATATCTAAGAGGGGGGGAAATAACAAGATGCATATATATGGGAAGAGGTTTATAAAAGTAGCAGAGAAAAAACGTAATTTGGGAAAATCAACTGTTCTAAGTAAGAACATAAGAAGATCCCTGTTGGATCAGACCAGTGATCCATCTAGTCCAGCAGCCTGTCTCACACAGTGGCCAACCAACTACTCTGGAGGGGCAACTACAGGGCATAGAAGCCAAGGCCTTCCCCTGATATTGCCTGCTGGCACTGGGATTCAGAGGTTGACTGCCTTTGAATGTGGAAGCTCTCTTTAGTCACTATGCCTTGTAGCCACTGATAGACCTATCCTCCCTGAATCTGTCTAACCCCCCCTTAAAGCTATCTATGCCTGTGACCAGCACTACATTCTTGGACAGTGAATTCTACATTTTAATTATTTGTAGTGTAAAGAAGTATTCATTCGCTTCATTGGATGCTCTTGAATTCTAGTATTTTGGAAGAGGGAGGAAAAGTTATCTCTGCCCACTCTCTCTACCCCATCCATAATGTTACAAACCTCTATCATCTCACCTCTTAGTCATTTCTTTTCTTAACTGAAAAGTCCCAGACTTCAGCCCTTCCTCATAGGAAACGTTCTCCAGCCTCTTGATCATCTTGGTTGCCCTCTTCTGAACCATTTCCAGCTCTGCACCATTGATCTATACAGGGGCATTATAATATTAGCTGTAAACAAGGTGAGAATGGTACCAGCTCATATGTGATATTACACAGGAAAAACTCATTTACAAAAATGTTTATCAATTCAAAAATGTACATCCTTCATATTTATCCAAAATCATTTTTATTGTGAAAATCTATAAACCAAAACCAGCTAAAATCATGCTAAAAAATTTACTATAACACTGGGAGCAATTTCCGATTACATCTGCTGGGGACCTTTGAAAAATCACAAACGACTTTTTCTAAGTATTAAGGCTTCCATCCCTTCTCATATGTTTTCAACTTAAATCCTTTCCTCTGTAGAGGGAAACCTAAAGGGAAGCACTGAGGCCTGCTTATTTAATGAGGATTTATGTCATATCAAGGGTAAGTGGCATTTCCTCTGTTTCAAGGAAGCACCTGTATTAATTGTATTTCCTGCTCTTGTGTTGCTTTGTTCAGAAGAAAAGAATTCATCTCAGGTGAGTTAACCTTGCTTTTAGAGGGCACCTGCAGTTATCTTAGTGCTTATTGTAAATCAAAACATGTTGAGCCTTTAAAGCAGTGAAATAAAGAGGCGCTGACAAGAGGGTATGCCAATAGGATTAGGAGCCTTTCTCACCACTTGTATTATCAGGATGGAGGGATTGAGTCATGTTAAATTACAGGGGGAAGAGATATTCCCAGAAATTCCACAGATGGGAGATTGATTTGCTTCTTCAGTAAGCTTAGGAATAGGAGGAGCTTTCAATGTTTTGTGAGGTGGGGGGTTTCCCCCCCCCCCAAAGAAAGACAGGCACCTCCCTTTTAGCCTTAGGCAACTATAATTGACCAAGATTTTTCAACTTGCGATTTGATCTATCCAAACCCTGTTAGAACACTAGCCCCCTGACTGAGATCTCAGCTGAGGCGAATAAGAATTAGGCAACTCAGTTGCATGCGCTGTACATGCATCTATTAGGGTAAATGACATGTCGTTCAATTTAAGCACCGCCAACTGGAGACTGTCAGATTTCGGAAATGACAACTGTTATTTATTTATTGAGAATATTTATACAGGCTTTTCCTAGGCATCGAGAATGCATTTTTCCAGCCGCCACTGTGACACTGGCGCATCACAGGAGCCCAGCAGAGCCCAGGCAAGGCATTAAAACAAAGAGGACATTAAAGCGGACCGAAATAGCTCGTTTGACAGACTGAGCCATGCAAAGAGGTAACAAAGCCATTCGCTTTACAGAGACCCAGAACCTGTTTGGAAATCCCAACCTCCCCTTAAAAAGCCATCACTTTAGAAAGCAGCAGGTTCTGACCGTTCCACTGGATGTTTGTTAAGTGGAGCTGGGAATCTGAAACTCGTGAACTGCTGGGATAAGAAATGAAATGAAATGTAGGGCAATTAGACATATCACGGAGACAGTAGAATAAGATCTATAATCGGCCTCATTAATTGCTCAAAGGTTTTGTAAAATAATCTGCTCAATGAAGGGCTAGATTTATTTTATTTTATTATTTATTTAGGATATTTCCGTGCCGCCTCTTCAGAGAGCTGCTCAAGGCAGCTTACAATTAAAATCACCACAATATTAAATACATGCCGTTAAAAACAAGCCATTGGACATAAGCTGCATAAAAACCACCCATAAACCAGAAGCAGACCATTACAATGCTGATAAAATAAAGCCCGCTAATATGCTAATATGGTAAAATGAGTACCCAGCTTGCTGGGGGGTAAAGGGAAGATGACTGGGGAAGGCACTGGCAAACCACCCCATAAACAAAGTCTGCCTCGTAAACGTCGGGAAGTGACGTCACCCCTTAGATCAGGAATGACCCGGTGCTTGCACAGGGGACCTTTACCTTTTTAATATGCTAATAACCCCTGGGTAAAAAGATATATTTTAGCCTGGCACCTCAAAGAAAGTAAAGTAGGTGCCTGGTGAGCCTTAAGTGGGAGGGCGTTCCAGAGGCAAGGTGCTACCACAGAAAATGCCCTGTCTCTAGCCACCCTTTGTCTCACCTCTGAAGGTGGAAGCACAGAGAGCAGAGATAGAGAGGCATATCTTAACTGGTGGGCTGAAAGATGTGGGGACTTCTGTTGATTTATATTGTGGAACTCAGCATATTTTTGACTTTTATGATATTGGGCAGTATCCTACCTTAGGCTGGAGGAATTTTCTTCAGTCTAAGAAGCCTTACTCCAGTCTTCCACTGGAAGAAGTCTTCAAACTTTGCTTGGTGGAGTGGTAGGATATATGTGAAAGCTGGCCACTGCAAAGAGCCAGTTGTGACATTCCTACAACAGGTGGAGTCCAGGCAGCTTTTTCACCCAGTCTCAACTAATTCTGTCCCACATGGTTTTTGCCCATACAGGTCTCATAATCCCGTGGATAGAAGAAGAGTTGTTTTTTATATAATGACTTTCTCTACCACTTGAGGGAGACTCGCTTACAATCACATTCCCTTCCCCTCCCCACAACAGACTCCTGTGAGGTAGGTGAAGCGTGACTGGCCTAAGGTCACCCAGCTGGATTCATGTGTAGGAGTGGGGAAACAAATCCAGTTCACCAGATTAGCATCCACCACTCATGTGGAGGAGTGGGGAATCAAACCCGGTCCACCAAATCAGAGTCCACCACTCCAAACCACCGCTCTTAACCACTACACTATGGTGGCTCTCAGCATGGCTAAAGTGTACCCACTCTTCCTTTTTTCACCTGGTTGGATCCCACCCAATATATACTGGGTAGATCGTCTTACTCCCATAGAGCGAGTGCAATCCAAGTTCCTTAGAGCTGCCCTGCAATTGCCAAGATGTGTAACAAACACAATGACTCGTTTAGAAACTGGCATGATGAAGGTGGAGGCAAGGGTCGCCTTGTCCTCGCTCTATCTCTAGCTAAAAATTAATTTCAACCCCAAGGGTCTTCTCCCACTGATTTTGTGTGACACCTTTAGGTCAAAGTGGATTATAGCCATTGAAAACAAACTAAATAACTTGGGTTTTACCCCTCTAGAACTACTTCAGTTCGGGTGGAATCAAGCTAAATAAATCATAAGCCAAAGAGTTAAAGACATTGAGCGACAAGCAGATCTAGCAAGAGTGCCTCAATTTATGGCTCCCCCCCAATCTAAATTTATCCTCGCACCAGCAGCCTACCTTCATTATTTAGAGATAAACAGATATAGAAGGGCCTTTACCCTGGTTAGGTGCGCAGCCCTTCCCTCTGCCATGCTAGAGAGGAAATTGAAGAAGATACCAAGGGCAGAGAGATTCTGCCCCTGTAAATCCGGGGATTTAGAAACTATTGAGCATGTCCTTCTGTACTGTAATTTTTATACAATACTTCACTCTAAGTTTGTTGAGCCCCATATACTGAGAATGGGACCAGACAGGGAAAGAGAAAAGATCGAAAAGCTCCTACAAGGTGATAACCTCTTTATTACCTCTCAGGTCACAAAATTTTGTATGGCAGCAATGAAAATATGTCGTCATAGAGTATTCTCTTAGCCCAAATGGTACAGGTAATCTGGTTGATATTTTAAGTGAATTGAGACTTGGACTGTAAATTGTTGTCTGTAATTTTATCTGGCTAAGGGCCGTAAATAAACAATCTGAATCTACTGGGTAGATCCCATTCAATATATACAACATAAAATAAAACACTCCCTACAATAAAGCATTTATATCCTATTTTTTGAACAGCAAGGATCACCAAGACAGGTTACAACACTAGAATCGATTTTAAAAGACTGCCAAATAAACCTAGCCAACAAGCTACAAATATTAAAAAATAGGTTAAAACATTAAAAAGAGAGAAATGTACCAAGGTAAACTGATATAACTATGGGCAAATCATATCAGTAAATTTAGAAGGCTGGATATCCAGTCGACTGACCCAAATTCAAAACTCTTATTGACCAATCAATATGGCATGTGCATATACTATACCTTTGATGGTTTGAGGATTCTTCTTGAGCTCATTTAGCCCACTGGTAATGCTGCTCTCCACCTACCACCCTATTAAAATTTCACCAGTTATTGCTTATACATTTTCTTTTTTGCAGTCTTAAGGGCCAGTGGCTTCTGTGAGTTGCAGGAAGGTAAAGACAGAAGGCTGCACCCCATACTAATGTCTCCATTTATGCAGGTGCAATCAGAAGATGCATGCAGACCTGGTTAGAGATCACTTGGAAGATTCAGGTATGATCAGCAAAGATGTGAATGGATTTCAAATTCAAGACTTGTGAGGCTATCTTGATATTGGAGCACCCATATGGATTTGTGCAATTTTAGTTTGGAAACCATGCAATTTCAATGTGGGTTTAAGCACACCCGAGTCTCTATCAAAATACACATAATGTGGGAGATTCATGGTAGGACATTATGACCTTTTACATTTAACCACCCCCCCAGCTATGATGGCCTCCAATTTTGATTGGAACAGCAGCATAGGGGCAACTATTTTTCTATCTTTCTTCTATTATTGCAAATCAACCTCTCTAACTGCATTAGTCCCTTAGCATAAAAAATACAGGTACCTTGTTGGACTGTGGTTTAAGATTCTACATTCCAAGCCAATCTAAAGTTTGTACATTTGTTCTTCAAAATAATCTTGGTTGTTTTTCTTGTCGGCTTTACTACTGCATATGGAGACATGAGCTAGTTGATCTTGTAATGTGTTTTCACTGCAAATTCTACAGACCCATGAGTGATCTGAGTCCTCCACAGCATGCAGTAAAATAGTGTGACACTGGAAACCACACAAATCACAAACCATGGAACCATTTGCAAATAATTTTGTAATGTCCTCTGCTTGCTGGTCTTCAGAATCTGTCTCAGGATTGTTTTCCAATCATCATATAAATGATCCATTCTTTCTTCATTCTGTTAAGAGTCTTGCATTTGGACTTTGGAGAGACGCAAAAGAAATTAAACTATAGAGGCATTATGCATACGTTTCCTCTGGGCAGTTACTTATTTAAACAGCTGCTCGAGAGGTACAAATCAACTTCAGAGCTGAGCCAGGTCTGGAGAATATGCACTTTGAGTTTTATTTTCTTTCATGCGCATGACCAACCTGCTTTCTCTTACTGGTAATAATTTCTCTAAATTAAAGTTCACTGCAGTATTTCAAACCTGCCAAAGGTCTGTTGTTGTACAGGCCACTACTGCAAGAAATCAGGGTTTCAAATGTTAGTACTTAGTGCCAAATTATGCTTGATGTTCAATCTGAGAGTCATTTGTCAAATCTGCATGCTTTCTTTTGTTGTAGTGAATCCTGAGAAGGACAGGTTTTGCTTATGCTCCTTTGTTTGACATGGAGAAGACAAGGCGTTATTTTATTTGAAGGTTGACAAAATACGATAAAAATTATTTTTGCAGCACTGCTGAAGTAAAATTAAAGAATGTATCAAGCTTTTCACTGAGCATAATTTTGCTATTTTAAAAATATTTATTGATGTAAAAGTGTGCTTGCTGTAAAAGTTTCTCCCCAGTGGTCAAACTCTTCATGTCATTCAGTGCTTGCATGAGTTTTTTTCTACAACAATTTTTACTAGAATCCTAAGTATGTGTGTTAGTATATCCGTTCATGGTGGTAGAAAGAGCTGTCAAGTCACAACCAGCTTATGGAGACGAACAGAGGTGGCTTGTCATTGCCTGCCTCCACATAGCAACCTTGGACTTCCTTGGTGGTCTCCCATCCAAGTACTAACCAGGCCCAACCCTGCTTAGTTTTTGAGATCTGACAAGATCAGCCTAACTTGAGCTATCCAGATCAGGACATATTCTTTCATAGTACAGGCAATAAAGGAAGCCACAGCCTTCAATTTACAAGATCTGAGCAAGGCTGTCAAAGATAGGACATTTTGGAGGACTTTCATTCATAGGGTCGCCATAAGTCGGAAGTGACTTGACGGCACTTAACACACATGCACAGGCATTTTGTTTTCTGTTATGTCCACACACCATCACGTTTTATGACACAAGGCAATCCTACATAGAATTACTTCAGTCTAAGCCCACTGACTGTGCTGATGCTATCTTAAGTCATTGTAAGGAGTGGGGTTACAAAAGGGAACTGAGTTACATCATCTGGAGATCAGTTGTAATCCCAGGAGATCTCCAGGCCCCACCTGGAGGCTGGCAACCCTACTTAACAGAGAAGAAACAAAAAGTCAGCCTAGATCTTATTTAGCTGCTGCTAGCAAGATGTTTCCAACTGCCCATGAAGTAACACTGAAAAGGGAATAACATTGCATTTATCCATAGATATTTGGGACCCTTACGCAGCCCTTGCAAGAGTTTCAACAGAACTGATCAAATAAGTTTTTTTAAGCCCCACAAAATTTATGTACTATTTGCTACTTTGGTGACTTTTATCCCCCTCTATTTCTTTTACAAAATGCAATTATTTCTGTCACTTGACATGTGAATTTCATGTTTCCATCCTAAACTGGTGTAATTTTTTCAAGTGGTGCATTTAAAGAAGGTTGTTTAAGGCAATACCATTAATTTGGGATGTTACAGCATGTTGTATTATGGATATGTTACAGTTCTTAATGTACTTGTTAGGTACAAATAGGCCAAATGTAATTGTAGTATAGAGAATTGATCGTAATTTGTCATAACTATTTGTAATTTAGACCTACCATCTCCCTCTTTGGCTGCCATTTTACTCCCCCCTTGCTTTTTGAAATAATTTCAAAGTTTCTTCCTCGTTTTCTTTTTCTAAGTTTAATCTGTTATGTCAACCGTCTCATTAAAGTTAGATGAGTGATTCCTCAGGAGTTCAGCTTTCAGTTGAGGCACTTTGAAGCATGTGAAATTGGAGGTCTCTAAGGTGCTACTGGACCCAAATCAAGCTGAGGAAAGGCGCTGTTCCTGCCCTTCTGCAGAATGGCTGGCTGTTGAGAAGAGTCCGAAAGGGAGGGACCAAGCAGGTTTATGGGAGGAGACCTCACCGCTCTCTTCTTCTGCAGTGGGTGCTGGATCTTCATATCTTCTACCTTGATACCTATCCATTAGACAACTGAAACATTTTTTTTAAAATGGACCCTCTCAAGATTGTACTGGCTACATTCCATTGACCACATTACCCTCAGACCCCCGTACAGATTCCTGGATGCCTTCACAAAGCCTTGAACACACACAAAGCTTCAGACCCTCAGTCCATCAAAGTCAGTACTGTCTACTCAGACCGGCAGTGGCTCTCCAGGGTCTCAGGCAGGGGTCTTTCCCATCACCTACTTGCCTAGTCCCTTTAACTGGAAATGCAAGGGATTGAACCTGGGACCTTCTGCATGCCAAGCAGATGCTCTGCCACTGAGCCACAGCCCCTCCCCTTTCCAACATTTAGGAATACAGTCAGTACTAGGAACTCCTAATATCAGGACAGTATCACACACAAAAAAGAAGTGGGTTCACTTAGCACTATCTTAAAGAATGATGGGATGATAGGAGAGATGGAGCGAGAACAAACATTGTTCCATAATTCACCACTGTATAGCTCACCAAAGTGATGGCTTTTGTGTCAGTTAAATGTGCTACTGCCACTCTGCCACCAAGAGACAGCCGGGCAATTTCTTTTCCTTCAGAGGGCTGCATACAGTGGGAGGATAATGTGCAAAAAAAAAAAAAAAACAGGAAACTGCTCAGCTCCTGTTGTCAGACTAAATGATTTGAGAAAAGACAGAGCTACGTGGTCAGCATTATCCTCAGGGGATTTCCCAAAACTATTAAGTGCACTGCAGAATGGTAATGCAAAGAATATACACAAAGGACTCCCTGAGCTTAGCTCCAAAACCTACTTTAATGCCAGACTTCCAGTGTGATCTTAAGGAGAGTTACTCCAGTTTAAGCCCATTCATTTCAATGAATGTATAGGATTGCACTGTTAGTCCTGAAACCTGCAAGCTAGTGATAGCAGCTTTCCACATGTGCAACATGCCTTGCCTTCATCAACGTGTAACTGCAAGCACACCAGGTGTTGGAAATTAGACGACATGTCCCCATGTTAGGGGCTGTGGTTGCCAGACAAGCTTGATGTAGCCAGCGTGATGTAGTTGTTAGGAGCGGTGGACTCTAATCTGGTAAACCGCGTTGGTTTCCCTACTCTGACACATGAAGCCTGCTGGGTGACTTTGGGCTAGTCACAGTTCTCTCCAAGCTCTCTCAGCCCCACCTACCTCACAAGATGTCTGTTGTGGCCTGAGGAGAGGAAGGGAAGGAGATTGTAAACCAGTTTGATTCTCTTTAAAAAGTAGAGAAAGTCAGCGTATAAAAACCAACTCTTCTTCTTCTTGAGTCCCAGAGATAATGGTGGATCCAAGTTCGCTCAATATATTTAAGATTCTGTAAAATCAATTTGGTAATTCTTAATCTTTCATCCTGTACCACCTACCAAATGTGCAATGTTGTTATCGAATACTCTCCCGAGTTACAAGTTTTTGGTTTTTTTAAGGACAGCACTCCAGATAACTATGGGAGAACTCAGAAGGAGTCACATTGATAGCCTTTTTAGGGCAGCATATAAAGTTAATGTTAACTGTCATTGGTTAAAGTGTTATGTCATTAACTAATCACGGTGACCTACTTCAGTATACTTTGGACCACTGTGTGCATTATATGGACAAGAGGATTGCAGCATGACCACTGTGGAGAGACTCCCCAAGAAGGACACTATAATGTCTGAATGGACTGTTTGGAACCGTGCTGGCTTGATCTACTAAGGAGCCTCAGCCAACAACTTTGAGGTGGCTTTTCAGGGGATGTGGTGGGCTTTGTGGTAGGAAGAGGGCTGGACTCTGGCCAATGCCTTTAAACACTATTGTTGGGATCAAAAGAACTACATGAGGTTATGCGGGCACCCAGTGGGCAGGTTTGTTCTTTGAACAACAAAGTTCCATGCCACACTGTAAACAGCTTTGAAACTTGTCTTGCATTGCAATCCTAAGCAGAGTTTCACCTTTCTAAACCCATTGGTTTCAATGGAGTTAGAAGGGTGTAACACTGCTTAGGATCACACTGTTAATTTCTGAATCCGCTAAGCGTGGGAAGTTTGAAAAATGCTAACCTTAGGGAAGGCGTGGAGTGAGCTGACCACATCTTATTGTGTATTTTTCATTTCTCTTGTAGTTGCATATAATTTTGCCTTTCAGAGTGTGTAATATAATCAGGTCTGACAGCAATACCTTTTTAAAAGCCCATCGCTTCTTATCACTTTATGACTGGCAGTATTATTGATTGCTTTTAATAAACATCATAATAGTCCCCAGCCCTGCCATGGGCTAGGTGTATTTTTCATTTCATCCCTCGTAACTTTAACTGGGTTGTGGTCAACATCAGCTCTTTTAAAACAAAAAAGTCACATTAATACATGTTAGATATCTTAGAAACCTCGCCTGATTTGTGCAATCAAAAAGACGTCTATGTTGCTAGATGTGTGCTTTAAATGTTTCTGTGATTGAATAAAAGACCACTTTTGCCAGACGTAATTACTGTTATTTTATCCCAAACTATAAAATCACTACTCTTATTGGAAACTTACTTTAAATTGGCAATATGAATCTTTCACTAACATTTTAATATCCAGTGGTTGCTTTCTATAATAGTCAGCAACTTAAAAGGAGTTGTTAAGCGCCTACAGTCAATTAACATGCTGTACTACAATGTAACTGTGAGTGTTACTAACACGCATATGGAATGCATTTCTTTTTCCAAAATAAAGGGAAGGGGGACCCTTAAAACAGTTGAAATGACTGCCCTATTGGCAGGTATATGTATTTTTTTTATTTTTGCTCAGGTTAAATGTTTGAAAAATTGCATGAACAGAGCAATTTTTGGCACTTCTGGTACGAGCACAAAGTGTTAGCAAATTGTTTTGAAAGGCTCTTAAGTGTAACACTGGAATAATATTCTCTATGATCGGGGATGCATCCTCTTCTTAACCTATTTACATATTCACAGGAAAAGCCATCGCAGTTATTGTCTAAAGGGGCCCATTTAGCAAGAAATGACAGGCAGAGTTTTTGAAATCATTTGTCAGGGAGCATATTCCAGGCACAGTAATCAGAAGGAGCACATCGCTACCAGCCTAAGGAGCATTTGGAGGGAGTTTAGGCAAATGAAGAAGGGCAGACTGAAAAAAGAGAGAAAATATGCTGAGGCCTTGGAATGTCTAAGCCTCTCTGGTGGTGTGCCTAAAACAGTCTAACCTTCAGCTCATTTGCTTGGAAGTCAACACTTTTGATTTCACTGCAATTGTCTGCCATGTGTGCCAAGGATGGCAGCAAAGGTGATTCATCCCAAGACTCAATATGTGCACGAGGCTCCTGGTTTCATCTATGAAGGGAAATGTTCCACATGTACATGGCCTGGATACCACAATACGTGGCGGGGAGAGGCACTTCCCCCGTCGCTGATGGTGGCTGGAGATCTCCCGCTATTACAACTGATCTCCAGGCAATAAAATCAGTTCCCCTGGAGAAAATGGCTGTTTTGGCAATTAGACTCTATGGCATTGAAGTCCCTCCCCTCTCCAAACCCTGCCTTCATCAGGCTCTGCCCCCCAAATCCCCAGGTATTTCCCAACCCGGCAACCCTAACTATAAGACAGCTTCATTAGTTCATGTATACATTTATTTCATGTAGGAGTTGTTATAGAGTTATCTAGCTTTTATAACTGTTGGAGTTAATCATGAATCCTAAAATTCATTCTAAGCCGGTGGGGGAAAGTGCCATCAAGTCACAACTGGCTTATAGCAACCCCATAAGGTTTTCAAGGCAAGAGATGAACAGAGGCCATTGCCTATCTCTGCATAGCAACCCTGGATTTACTTGGCGGTCTCCAATCCAAGTACTAACCAGGGCCAACCCTCCTTAGCTTCTGTGATGAGATTGGGCTAGCCTGGGCCATCCAGGTCAGAGATCATCTAAGCTACCAGTGACTTGAAAGTAAAAGTATATCTTTTCCATTTGTTGAACCCCAGTAAGCCTGGTCTTCAAGAATCATTGTATCTGTATGAATAGGGTTGATCTCCTGCTATTACAACTGATCTCCAGCCAATAGAGATCAGATCACCTGGAGAAAATGGCTGCTTTGACATTTGGATTCTATGGCTTTGAAGTCCTGGCCCTTTCCAAATCCCGCCCTCCTCAAGCTCCACCCCAAAAACCTCCCGCCAGTGGCGAAGAGGGACCTGGCAACCCTATGTATGAAACCAGGTAGATAGAACATTATAAAACATTGTCCTGACTGTAGAAGCTTGGGCTATCTTTCACTGGTAGTAGCCAATAGACTTAAGCAAGGAGATGTTATTGTGTCATGATGAGTGAAAAGCAGACAGAGGTTGTTCTCCAGAAGCTTTAACTGATCATTTTTGCATCCCAAGAAAGCAAGGTGTTGTGCTGTTGCATCTCTTTGGCCTGTTTCCCTTGCAGGAGCTACACAATGAACTTTCCTGAGTGGCATTAGTATGTTGTTAATACTGAGTAAAGCAATTCAGGTTCTGCTTCCAGTGTAATTCCCTATGCAGGCAACTGAAGGGTCTCTCTCTGGAGGCAGATGAGCAATCTGCTGTGAGTAGGGTTGCCAGCTCCGGGTTGGGAATTACCTGGAGATTTGGGGGGAGTGAAGCCTGAGGAGGGTGGGGTTTGGAGAGGGGAGGGACTTCAATGCCATAGAGTCCAGTTGCCAAAGAGGCCATTTTCTCCAGGGGAACCGATCTCTGTCGCCTGGAGGTCAGTTGTAATGGCAGGAGGTCTCCAGCCACCACCTGGAGGCTATAATAAGCAAAATTACAGCACGGATTCTATTTTTTTACCACCTGGAGGCTGGCAACCCTAGCTGTGAGACCAAACCAGACAGCCATGGTTTCCTTTGCAGGAAAAGAAGGTAGATCAAAATTATCACCTTGCAGTTTTCAGAACTCTCTTGTTGTCAAATGCTTTCTATCCTACAAAAGTGGGGAAATCCATCCCTTCATTCACAGAAAGCATTAAAAATGTTAATTATTGTCACCTTTAATGTGATCTAGAGAGGGACTGAACTTGCCCTCTTGACATTTGATGAGGGTTTAGTCAAAAAGCAGTACCCTCCAGCCAAATCAGTGGTGTCAACTCTTCCATTATGCGTGCAATTCAATAGCCCTCACTGTAATGGAAATCTAATGGAAATCTCTGAGTTTGTGAGCTTTTCCCTTCAGCATGCAGGTCATTCATATAGCTGCAAGAGTGAAAGCTGGGTAGAAAAGCACATTTTCTGTTCCTGTGCATTACTGAGGCCTTAGATCACTTGAGATCACTGAAATGCTGCCAGCCTATTGCTTCATACCAAAACAGCTATTCCACAAAGTTTCATGAAATCCTGCTGACGCTGTGCAATCCCTCATTCCCTTGTGAAGAGTCTTCCGATTTAGAACTTAAAATACACACTGACCACCTTTTAAGTACATTTAAAGACATGACCACACGTCGACTCTGGGTTGGATTCTGTCCCCTGTCATTTGATGGCTTGGCTACCTCTCCTATTTAATACAGCCTCAGTTTCCATGTAAGGGCTTAGCCACTAGAGCCTATATTCAGTGCAGGCCTCTACTCCAAGACGTAACAACATACCATGAGATCCTCTGAGAATGTAAAGAATGTCTTTCCCTTTTCACTGACTTCCTCTATTCAACCTCTGCCCGTTTGGATTAGAGGCAGAACTTGTGAACCAAAACTAAGGTTGCCAGCTCTGGGTTGGGAAATACCTGGAGATTTTGGGGGCGGAGCTTGTGGAGGACGGGGTGTGGAGAGGGGAGGGACTTAAAGGCAGCCATTTTCTCCAGGGGAACTGATTTCTGCTGCCTGGAGATCGGTTTTAATAGCAGGAGATCTCTAGCAACCACCTGGAGGTTGGCAAACCCTAAGGCCAACTCCTGTACTACTGATATATGCAGATGGATAGGAATTAATCAAATCATGAAATTTAAAATCCCTAAATGAATAATATCCGGTTATTACTTCTTCAGAACTCTTCATTATTGTTAGGGTTGCCAGGTCCCTTTTCACCATCAGCAGGAGGTTTTTGGGGCGGAGCCTGAGGAGGGTGGGGTTTGGGGAGAGGAGGGACTTCAATGCCAAAGAGTCCAATTGCCAAAATGGCCATTTTCTCTAGGCAAACTGATCTCTATCGGCTGGAGATCAGTTGTAATAGTAGGAGATCTGCTATTACCTGGAGGTTAGGAAGAAAGTACAGAAAAAAGGCAATGTTGTAACAATGTATCAAAAGTGTAATGAATACACATTACATATAATATACAATGTACAAGTGCATGGATACATATACAGTAACATTCAATCCAAGGTGGAAGTCTTGAAAGAAGAAGGGGTGGAAAAAGGAATAAGATCGTTTCAAGTCATTTCATTAACCTTTATTGGCATACCAAAAGACAGAGATAAAAAAACAACAACAATATACCTCCAAAGGGCAATACATATAAGTTACAAGTCAGGTTAATAAAACTTTTCTTGTTCTTTAAGAACTCCTGTAAGAAATTCAGCCATGGTAGCCGTAATTTTAGGATCATGATCACTCAAAAGAAATTTACATTTCACTTCATTACTCCTGTAACTCTTGTACTGGAGCAAAGTAAATAGCAGTTTATCCCGCAATTTTTAAAAAAATATTTTTTCTGCCCTGCACGTGGCGGTATTCAAACGTTATTACCTGGAGGTTAGGAAGAAAGTACAGAAAAAAGGCAATGTTGTAACAATGTACCAAAAGTGTAATGAATACACATTCATATAATATACAATGTACAAGTGCATGGATACATATACAGTAACATTCAATCCAAGGTGGAAGTCTTGAAAGAAGAAGGGGTGGAAAAAGGGATACGATCGTTTCAAGTCTCAAGTCTTCCTCAGTCCCGTTCAGTTAAAATATTAATATGTACACTTGTTTCAGAAGAAGCTTCTAGAGCTGATATTTACAATTTCCCTTAGGGATCAGCAAGAGCAAACCATGTATTATTTTCATATTTATAATTTCCTCCAATTAGGATAATGATTTGCCAATACATGGTTGCACAGACAAATTCAGCAAGTTACAACGTTCCTGGACAGGATACAATCAGTAGCAGCTGATTATATCCTGTCCGGGAACGTTGTAACTTGCTGAATTTGTCTGTGCAACCATGTATTGGCAAATCATTATCCAAATTTGAGGAAATTATAAATATGAAAATAATACATGGTTTGCTCTTGCTGATATCGGCTCTAGAAGCTTCTTCTGAAACAAGTGTGCATATTAATATCTTAACTGAATGGGACTGAGGAAGACTTGAGACTTGAAATGATCATATCCCTTTTTCCACCCCTTCCTCTTTCAAGACTTCCACCTTGGATTGAATGTTACTGTATATGTATCCATGTACTTGTACATTGTATATTATATGTAATTTGTATTCATTACACTTTTGGTAAATTGTTACAAACTTGCCTTTTTCCTGTACTTTCTTCCTAATCTGTGATATTAGTACAGAGGTGTTTAGTTTTGTTTGATTACCTGGAGGTTGGCAACCCCAATTATTGTAGTACCTGGCTGTGTGGTTTAGCATTTCAGAGGCAGAGGGAGACAGGGGAGAAGAGGGGCAGAGACCCTCTCCTCCCATATCTTTCCCTCAGCAGCTTAGTCTCTCCTGTGTCTGAAGCACCAGGCCTGTGGCTACATAACACAGGGTGTGCTGAAACATCACGGTTCATCTGCATCAGAAAGAACATCCAAAGTGTTGAGGGAGGCAATGAGAGATTGCCTGCTGTTTGCCTGTCTGGTATGGCCTGAATGGTAGTCTAATTAAGATTGCCAGGTCCTGGTTGGGAAATACCTGGAGAGAACTGCTACCATTTGGCCACTTTAGAAAAAAGCAGAGCAGCTACCCAGAGACCACTCCTCAGCTATTAATCAGGCTGTACAAGGATATTCAATTCTGATACCCAACAGGTGGTTAAAATCAGCAATGCTTTTTTCTTCTTCTCTGCCAGCTAAAATAAAAGTCATGGTTTCTGAAAAAGTACCCCAAGATAAAAGGAACTAGATCAAAAGCCAATTCAAAACAGGTAACTGTCCTGACACTCCTAGAGTGACAATCCTATGATTATGGCATGTGGCAAAATGTAACAGGGTCTTTTCAGTGGTGGCACCAAAGTTGCAAAATACTACCCCAAAGAATGTCATCCCAAGCGAAGCTTGAACAGCTTCTTCTCTACTTCTATTTTGAAAGCTTTAAGACTTTCTGGCTTATTATGCCTTTGATTCCGGGACAATAGATCAGACTGGTTTCCATAACAAATTTTTGGTATTGCAGTAATTCATTGATGGGTTCGGCTGTTTATTTCCTTTGCAACTGAATGTTCTAATACTTTGTTCTACTGTATTTTCCGTATTGTTAGCTGCTGAGAAAAAGCCTGTGAAGCAGGCTTTAAAACATTTTTAATACGTAAAGAAAACAGCACAGACTAATAGCATCATTTTGGTTCCAGTGGTGAAATGCAAATATTGGCAAACCTATTGAGCAGAAAGGCTGGCATTCACCATTAACTACATATTTCAGTGTGGCCATAATCAACTTTCATTAGATCATGCAGGTGTGACTGAAGGCAGAGTTTGTTTTACAGTCTTTTAAATTGTCAGAACCTTCAGGAAACACACGGTAGTAATTCTCGAATCAATACTAAGAGACAGGTAGTTTTCACCTGCTGTGTGTATATTTCTTTTTCTTTTTTACAAAAAAAGAAGAAAAGAGGTACTAAAAAGGTTGGGGAGGGGAAAAAAAGTACCCAACAGTTGACAATCATATTTACTCTATCCCTGTTTCTGGATATATTGACAGATGGCAGAGAATAGCAGCTCCGAGAGCCAGGCAAACAAAAAGAGGTGTAATAAAATGCACAAAACATCTGGGTCTAAGTCCAGTGAGAGATAGTGTTTGTGTTTAGAGTGAAGCTTCTTTACAGATTCGATGACAGGTAACAGACAGCATTGCCAATCTCAAGCCAATTCATCTTTGGTGACAGTGTGAAAGAGAAAAGTAGCTTTTGTGAAAACTACAGATTCAGCTAAGCAGCTAAGACTAATGGCCTAAACTGTTTGGCTTGTTGCTCCAAGAACATAAAACCGGGCTTTGGTCAGCCTCCAGAACACAGGTTACCAGTACTGCAAAGTTAGCAGAAGGGGACTTGGCATTTTGCCTCTGCATTTTACCACCTTTATTTGTATTTCTTTCCTAACTTTCATCCATCATGGCTTACATAGGGTTCTCAGCCTCTAACCAGACCCATCCCACCTGAACCATATACCTTCAGAGCATACCCTAAGGTTTGTGTGCTAGCTATGCTTGCAAGCTCACCCAGATTAAAATAATATAGGACAGGGTTGTCGAACTCATTTGTAACAAGGGCCGAAGATGTCATAAATGTCACTTGGTCATGCCGGGCAACGACTTATCACCCCAGTTTGGGACTGGAGGGGGTGGCTGGCTTGCGGGCTGGATAAGAGGTCTTAAGGGGCTGGATCTGGCCAACATGCCTTAAGTTTGACACCCCTGATATATGAATGCTGGCCTCTCTAACTCCCGCTGCGGTTATATCTCTCCCTATATCAATCTGGGATTTATTCCATCTGCTTGCCGAGTTATAGTTTTATGTTTTACACTCTAGAGGTGCCTTAGGTAAACTAGGATATGGTTTTATATGATTTTTAAATGTTGTTTTCATGGTTTTATTGATTTAATGGGATATTTATATTTTTGTAAGCCTCTCTGAGCCTGGTCTTGGCCGGGGAGAGTGGGGTAGTAAGTTGAATAAATAAATAAATAAATAAATAAATAGAGCGATAGAGCAAAGTTAAAATAATTGATAGCTCGATTCAAGTCCAGTAGCACCTTAGAGACCAACAAGATTTTGGGGGTGTAAGTTTTGAGAGTCAAAGCTGATACCCTGAAAAACTTGTTGGTCTCTTAAGTGCTACTGGACTCGAATCTAGCTATATTTTAACTTTGCTCTATGACTTTCTTTTGCTAGGTACCACTGCAGACTTCTACATTTGTTACCAAAGATATTTTGTTATAAGGATAACAAAAAAATTCAGAGGTTATAGACAAATATGCCGGCACTGAACATTACATGAATACCTAGAAGAAACATTCTCTTGAAATCGAGGGAATTTTTATTTCAAAGGAAACGTGTTTTGGATTAAGGTGGTCATGGAAGTCATATACAGGGAGTGTTCCACTGGTTAGTCATACACGTTGCTACGGAGTTCAAGTACAGTTCATTTCCACAAATGTGTACAGTATATTTAATACGCTGCCCTTTCTTTGATTTTGAGAAAATTCAGGGCCATGGTGAACAAGGCATTTAGACACTACCATTAAGGCTGAATCAGTTATTGACTGCATAGCTGACTAGAATTTGTCCCAAAGGAAAATCGGGGTAGAATGTTATTCTTCCTTGTAACCTAGCTGGGAACCTGTACAACGCAGGCTAGTTGATTTATGATCATTTCTCTTGCTAACAGATCAGCCAGCTCATACTGAGGCTATGTATACTCACACTACTACTCTTTTCCAGGCCAAGAGGAGGAAAAGGAAGAACACTGGACAAAATCCCTTTCCCTTCCTCCTTGAGCCAAACTGGAATATGAACCAGCTCCATTCATCTCCTCTGTGTCCCATTAATTGAGATATTATGTCTAGGGTTGCCAACCACCAGGTAGTAGCTGGAGATCTACTGCTATTACAACTGATGTCCAGTTTATAGAGATCAGTTCACCTGGAGAAAATGTTCAAAAATGGAGAAATTGACAAAAGGTCAATATAAATTCAGAAAATGACTTTGTTTTTGTAGTAGGAGAACAAGCGTGGTGTAGTGGTTAAGAGCGGTGATTTGGAGTGGTGGACTCTGATCTGGAGACCCAGGTTTGATTCCCCACTTTTCCACATGAGCAGCAGAGGCTAATCTGGTGAACTGGATTTGTTTCCCCACTCCTACACATGAAGCCAGCTGGGTGACCTTGGGCTAGTTACACTCTCTCAGCCCCACCTACCTCACAGAGTGTCTGTTGTGGGGAGGGGGAGAGAAGGTGATTGTAAGCCGGTTTGATTCTTCCTTAAGTGATAGAGAAAGTCGATATAAAAACCAACTACTCCTCCTCCTCTTCTTCTTGTAGTAGTTCCATACTTGTGGAGTGGCCTGCTGGAAGAGGTCTACTGATATGACTCCAAGAGCATTTAGGCAATCTCAGAAAACCCACCATTTCAGGAGGGTGTTTGGGGAACTGAGGCTGAGTAGTACAGTTGATGGAAAGATTGTTAGTGGTGTTGCTGCTTTTAATACTGCTGTAAGTCATTGCAAGTGAAGGGCAAGGTGGGATATAAATCAATGAAAATTAAAAAGGGAATCTAGGGGTTAAAAAAAAGGGAAAGTGTGTGCTGCCCTGACTTGGGTGGCCCAGGCTAGCCTGATCTCATCTCATCTCATAAGCTAAGCAGGGTCGGCCATGGCTGGGAGACCACCGAGGAAGTCCAGGGTTGTGACACAGAGGTGGGCAATGGCAAACCTCTCTGAACGTCTCTTGCCTTGAAAACCCGACAGGGTCGCCACAAGTCGGCTGTGACTTGACAGCACTTTCCACCAAAGTGCAGTGCAATTCAGTATTGCAATGCCAAGTATGCCATCTGTTGAAAGATTTGTCTGGCATGGAGTGAATTCTCATCAGCTCCATTCAGAATTGGCTAAGCCTTTATGAACCAAGCTTTCTTTCTTTCAAGTAAGTTTCTCTCCCATTCCCTCATGGAGATATGCCTTTTTCCTTACTTAAAAAACAAAACAAAACAAAAACACCTGGGAATTCAAAGAATCTGCCGAAACTACCTATCTGCCTAAACTATCATTACAACACAACAATGATATATTGATATTTTAGGGGCTTTTTTTAAAGAAGGTGCTCTGATGCCACCAATAACACCACCAATGATGACAGCTAGGGTTGTGCATATCGATAAACCTGAACCGACAATAAACCCGAAATTAGCTGTTTCGGCGATATTCGGGTTTCAGTTTTACCAGATACCAAAACCTGGGAATAAAGCAGAAGCCGAATGGCTGATCACCAAATCAGCCGAATACGGTATTCAGCTTTTCTCGGCTTCAGCTTTCCCCAGGCTTTTCACTATGGGAATCTTTTTAATGAGCTCTGGGGAGGCATTTTTTGAGGTAGAGTTTCCAAATTTTCAGGATAGCTTCAAGGGACTCTCCTTGCATGAACGGCAAAGTTTGGTGAAAATTGGTCCATGCCCATTGCAATGATTCATGGGAGACAGAGTTTTCAAGCAGGTGGCCATTGCCGACTGTGAAATGGTAATTTTAAAATTCTCCCGGGAGGGGGCATTTTTCAAGGTGGAGTCACCCAATTCACAGTGTAGCTGCGAGGGACTTGAAACAGAATCTCTTTTCCAAACCAAAGGGCTGATCCCAGCCTTCCTCTCCCTCCTTGGAGCGGGAGGTGCTCTGGAGGAGCCCAAAAGGCATTCTGCTGCAGGTGACTCTTATCACAGGAAGCTTAGCTTGGAGCCTCCCTACATTTTGGCTCCATCCCCGTGGCAGACATTTTGTGCTGGTACCCACTACCCTTTCTCAAAGTTCCAAAACATCCCTTAGCTTCACCAATGATAGAGACCTCTGATATATGATCCTACGACATGCAAGATGCTAAACAGATACTGATTGCTCCCCATCTTCCACCCTGACATCCACCAAAAGCCAACACTAGGGGACAAGGGAAGTTTGTAGATAAAAGGCCATGAGACCCAGGAGGTTGCAGCAAAGAAACAGGACCCTCAGATCGTCTTTCTGCTGACAGGACAAGAATGGTGGAGTAAGCTGGCACAAGAAGGGGGGAAAGAAGTGGTTCCCCCTCCTCACCCCAGGCCCTATGTCTCATGGCACTGTATCCATTTTGTCCTGAATATCACCACTAGCTTTTCAGCGGGCTGAGGCAGGCTGGTGAGGAAAAGGGGGAACATGCACATTTGCCAATGTCTTGCACTCACACTTCATAAGATCTAAATGTGCAATCCTTAAGAAAATCTAAGCAACACTAAGTATTTTACGAAACATGACAGTGACTTTCTTGAGGGGAGAGAACCAATTTTATGTAAACTGCACACAAAACCATAAAAGATTTGGACTGAGACACATCAGCATGTTTTCACTCACACACGCCCAATGGTGTCATGGTTTAACAGCTCATACATAAACAAGGTTTATTGGGAACCATTACTGGAGAAGATGATCAGGGATGATTTCCAGCTGTCATGTGCTGAACTGAAACTGGTAAAATACAGGTTAACATATACCCTTGAGCTCACACTCTCGACTAGATTTCCTAATTATCTTCCCATGATCCTAGTCAGGGTGAATATTTGTGCCCAATGGGTGTAACTATTTAAAAAACTTTGTTTGTGGGCCGTGTTTCCCTTTGCAACATCCCCACCCGGGCCCACTTATTTCGATGCCCTGGCTGGGTTTGTTAACATCATTTATGGTGGTTTATGATTTTACTATATTTTGTAAGCCACATCAGGGCAGGCTCCCTGGAAAGGTGGCATAGACATTTCCTAAAGTAATTGGACTAAACGTTTCAAACTTCTACACCAGCTATCATCCTGACCTATCTGTACAATCAACATCTGAATAAATGAAACTTTCATCTTTCTTAGGGGATAACTTCTGTTGCTCAATTAAAAAGAAAAGCTTCTTTTGGAAAGTGTATTCCAAGTATTGAACAAGTCTCTGAAGAGGCAGCATGTAAAATTTTATAAATAAATATAATACACTACATAGGAGCCCCGTGGTGCAGAGTGGTAAGCTCCAGTACTGCAGTCCAAGCTCTGCTCACGACCTGAGTTCGATCCTGACAGAAGTTGGTTTCAGGTAGTCGGCTCAAGGTTGACTTAGCCTTCCATCCTTCCAAGATTGGTAAAATGAGTACCCACCTTACTGGGGGTAAAGTGTAATGACAGGGGAAGGCAGTGGCAAACCACCCCATAAAACATAGTCTCCCTAGTAAACGTTGGGGTGTGACATCACCCCATGGGTCAGGAAGGACCTGATGCTTGCACAGGGGATTGCCTTTACCTTTAATACATTATAAAGAATTCTTAGTGCAGACCCAGGCAATAAATTTCCAATCTAATATAAGTCATCAGGATAATGAGTTAGTCTCCTAGAGCTATGAGTAGTGATTTAGAGCCAAAGTTCAGTACTTATATCCAAGCTGCATCTTTCTTAATAATATTGTGAAGGTTCAAATGACTTTTCACTATTGTTCACAATCACTAACCAAAATTGTGTTCCCTTTTTGCAGTTCTCCATGCCAAAAAAGTGTGAAGACATTTTAAAGCATATGTATTTTTAAGTTCTATTGTTTTACCTTTCTCACTTGGACTCAAGGCGGATTACACAGAGTGAGTCGATACAATAATTATGGCAAATGTTGCCAAACAATTAAATGACTCATCTGGTTTGAGTAATAAATGTATGACTAATCTATTCATGATGAAAGGGAGCTTTGACTGCCAAAAGCTGATACTCTGAAAATCTTGTTGGTCTCTAAGGTGCTGCTGCACTCATATCTAGCTGCTCTACTGCAGACCAATATGGTTAACCTCTGAAACTAACCTATTCGTGTTGCCATTTGCTTTCTTATCCCGTTATGCAAAACTGGATAAAGATTTAAAGCTGAACTATCTAGTTTTGTGGAATAACCGCAGTGGACATTTCCTTTTCAGGCTCAGGGTGGAGGAGTCATGATGTTCTGTGCATAACCCTAGGCAGGGCTCATCACCAGTTGGTTGACTCAACAAAGCCAGCCAAGTCTCCCTAGAAGCTGGCAACAATCCATTACCTCATTTACCCTATTACGTCAAGGAACACAGCCAAGGTTATTTAGTTAAACAAGGTTAAAGAAAGTGTTTCTAGTACTAATATTAGGTCACTCCCATGTGTTTCCTTGCTGCGCTCTGAAGTCTTCCTGACGTGTAAAACAAAGCAAGATGTTTTTGCTATTCTTGACACTCGTGGAAAAACAAACACTGGGGAATATATTCATTCAACATTAACGTTGAGATCTGATACTTCGTTTCCAGGGTAGCTGGTACAAGAAATCAATAGAGGGGAATTTGGCAGCATGGCTTCCACTGTTGTGATGCTGACAAGTCTAGGACAGGCAAATCTCTGGCCAAGGAAAACACAGGGATAGCTGAGTTGAACCTCGGAAGCTGGACCACAAAGCTTCCGCTTCCAATCTCTCTTCTGTGGGTGGCTTCTAAAAGAAGTCTCTTTTTCCTGAAGTATTGAGCTCACTGTTGTAGTTCAATTTAAAACTTCTTAAGCCATGCCGAACAGTAAGCATTGCCAAGTTTTCCCCTAGTTTAGATACAAAGTGAGGAAACACAAAAGGTAGTTATGTTTAAGTTACAACCAGTAATATTAAGGACAGCAACATTAGAGTTTCACTTAGCATAGCTACAAAAATTAATTTGGGCCCCATCAGCAATTCAGAGGGGAATGTAAACGGCATCCAAACAATGCAATGCGTGGATTCAATTTTTTTTATTTATACAAAACAAAGTTTAGGTAACAATAGACAGTCCAGTGTCTGATCTTCCATCTTGCATTCCATACACCTCGGTGTTCAGTTTACAGTCCGACCTCAGATGACGTTCAGTGGACGCTATGAAGTTTCCATCTTGTAGCCGTGTTTTTCTAATTCAGCTCTGTAAAGGCAAGCCCCCAAAAAGGTATTATTAAACCACCATGCAAAATAATGGATGCCTGGCTTGATTTAACATTAAATACAGCATGTACATAATCTCTTAGAAGTGTACTATCCTCGTTCCTCAGTTTTAAAATCTTATTTTAAACAAAAGATTATAACCGCATAACACAAATTTCAATAGGATTTCGTACTATGCTTTATTGTGGCCTTTTCAACTCCCTCCTATTGACATAACAACTTTAGGTCTATATAACAACACTTGTTGCACCGACATACACACACTTTAGATGTGACATACTGCAGACTGCTCTCCTGAGCTTCTTTCTTCTCTACTTTTCCTTGCCCTCACTGGTGCTCCTTCCAGCACCCAATTTTTCCTTGGACTCTGTTTCCATGGCAGACAGCACCAATCTAAGAACTAAGTTCTACTTGAACTGTGTATGTGGCTCTCTGGCCTCTTCACTTTGAAGAGCTACTTATCTTTCAAGGCAAGGAGACGAAACATTTGCACACGGAAACACAGACAGTGGGTTGCTGTGTGACACAAAGCAACTGAAATACAGCTCAGTCCTTTCGTACTGCAGTCCAAGCTCTGCTCACGACCTGAGTTCGATCCCGACGGAAGTTGGTTTCAGGTAGCCGGCTCAAGGTTGACTCAGCCTTCCATCCTTCCGAGGTCGGGAAAATGAGTACCCAGCTTGCTGAGGGTAAAGGGAAGATGACTGGGGAAGGCACTGGCAAACCACCCTGTAAACAAAGTCTGCCTAGTAAACGTCGGGATGTGACGTCACCCCATGGGTCAGTAATGACCCGGTGCTTGCACAGGGGACCTTTACCTTTAACCTTTCGTACCATCTCCTCTTCCTCCTGACTTGCCTGCCATGCTTTCTGAAATTCTAGCTGTTGAGGTGAACCTGACCTGAAACGGCTTTTCAGATTTACACTAACCGACTGCAAGATATACTTCAAATTCAGCTAGCAGTGGTCGATTTAACCCATTAGGAAATGCTAGTCCCTCAAGTGTGCTCCACATTGGCTTGCATTACACCATATGCATGGTTAAACATCAGTGCGGGGACACAAACTGACACATTTACCGTGTATGTCTTTGGTAAGCAGACACCATTCCATGCTGAGCATGGGAGCCTTGGCAGATCTGGCTCTTAATTTAGGGATTCTAGCCTGCACGATTTTTGTTTTACTTGTTTGCAAGTACTGAATGTTTTCAACTGACCTTAACTGATTGGAGAAATCATCCTCAACATTGTCATCATCCCAGTTGTCCTCCCACACGTGTGCATCTTCATCTTCGTCTAAACCAGCCCAGTCTGAAAACAAGATGCAGAACAAGTTTATTTTATACACCACACTGTCAAAAATGGGTAAAACATTTGAGAAATAAAAGAGGCTTCATTCCTTTTAAATGTAAGAATCAACTTTGCAGCAGGGTGTAGTTTAATGCAAAGCTTCTTTAAGCAACCACAGCAGTGAATGATTGAGTTAAAAATCCAAAGAGACACATGTTTCGGGATTAAGATGTATTTGTTCATTTGCTCCTTCCATAGCATCCCTACACGTTTTAGGTGAAGGATAAAGTTTCTTCACTATCAACATAGCTATTTTAACAGTCAGGTCTGGACTGGAGCCAGGTGCCATGGTTTGTGAATGCATGGCTAGAGTCAAATGGTAAAAGCACTTCAGAGATTGAGCTCTTTGAAAAGGGTTGGCTGATAATTTGTGGCCACAGGTATTCCAGAAGTGCAAGGCTGAACAACTCTGTTCAAGGTGGAAAGGACAAGCAAGGTGAACGGACAAGCAAGGTGAACTGGTATCAACCACGGCAGACATCAAGATAGAGTGAGAAAATGAGGCAAAGAGATGAGAGAGCAGCAAAACTGATCCTGTATGCTCCAAAAGCTGATATTAGCACAGGAAGCTAAAAACCAGGTGGAATCCAAATACAGAAAGCAAATGGATTAGAGTTCTCCATGGTTAGTAAGGAGCTGAGAAAGGTCAGTCTCTATTCTGTCCTCCTAGCTCTGCAGATTCCACTGCAATAACAATCGATTTAAAAAATTACATGTAAAGTCATTAAAAGTCTAACATATTACTGCAAAACAGGAGGCTCAAACAATTAACTATGTGCCTATGACTAAATGTACACTGTCCTCTTAGAGGCTGAGGTTCAATATGCAAAAGGACCAGCAACAAGCCAACATTATACTGCTGGACATCTTTTCCAATTGTGTCTTACTGGTCACACATACGAAGCGGCCTTATACTGAATCCAGACCATCAGTCCACTGAGGTCAAGTACTGCCTACTCAGACTGGCAGCGGCTCTCCAGTCTCAGGCTGAGGTCTTCCACATCACCTACTCCCTGGTCCTTTTAACTGGAGATGCTGGGGATTGAACTTGGGGCCTTCTGCATGCAAAGCAGAGGCTCTACCACTAAGCCACAGTCCCTCCCCTAAAAGATACCAGATGTGTTCTGCAACAAAAAACTTCTTCTGACTGAGTCCAGTCTATAATTACAGAATATAAAACAAGCTTTTTTCAAACATTTGTGTCACCTTCTTTTGTTAAAAGAGACCAGAAAAGTGTCACATGATTCGAATACACTGTACTATGACAAAAACTATAGGTTGCCAAATGTGGTCTATTAGAAAAAAATCCCAATGTAGCCATAGTGTAATGCCTTTGATTAGGACCAACCAAACCAGTACAAAGTAGAGAATATATGTCTAAGTTCCTCAGAACTCTTCTTCGTGCTAGATATTAGGTAAGAACAAGCATACAAAAACAGGAGAAAGAAAAGGGGGAAAAGATGTTTAGGGGCATAAAGAGTTAAGTTCCCCAATGTGTGACACTTATAACTGAATTAAAATAGAATACAGAATGTGCTGCAGACTGAATTAGATGGTGCTGGGTGCAAAATAACATCTAATCTGTACCTCCTACACTCCATTTTAACACTTAGTTAAACTAGACTTTAAGGCATTTTTATCATGCCTTGAATTACTCCTCCTCACATTTGTACTGAACATCCAGCCTGAACAAGAGTTCTTGGTAACTCAAAAGCTTGCCCCACTTGGGCTTGTGATGGTTTTGTTGATCTCAATAAAAAGTATCACACTACCGTTGTTTTCTTGCTAGCCAAGGTACTGCAAGTTCCCACTTCCACTAATGTTTCTCAGAGGCACAACCTGGACATATTTCCGGGCTCATACATCTTTACCACAGAGTGCATAGAGGGTTAATATTTCTATCATAATTTTATCCTGCCCAACCTTCAGGGAATTTAGGTCAGCAACAGCCAACAACGCTGTAAGGTGAGACAGGCTGAGAGAATGTGGTGATTTGAATGCAAGTTTCCCCAGTGCTAGTCTGCAACACTTACAGGGTAAGTGCAAATATATTGGAGGCTCCCTTCTCACCATCCTTGGATGATCACAGTCCCTCTAAGTTACTCTCCTCCTCAGAGTAAGCTTTCACTCCCCACCCCCAGGTCTAACTATTGTTCATGACTTGTTTGTTAGCTGTTATGAAGGCTAACCAGGTAGCCTTTAAATGCGTTTGACATTCTGGTTGACGAGGAGAAACCCTGGTTTTAACCAAAAATGCAATGTCAACAGACCACTTAACCATGGGTAAATGGGGCAAATTTGCTCCAGGGATGGCGTACTTCCTGCATGGTTAGCAGGGAGCCAGTGTCACATCTGCAGAGGCCCTGTGAAATCATGGATTTTAAAAACCATGAACAGACCCACTCAATTCTTCTTTTACCCTAAAGTTTTAGTCCTTTAGGCTGTGGATTGGGGACTGGTACAATGACTTTCTGAAACATCCCTTGTTACAAATAAACTCATAGCGCCTCATGATGAATGCTGATCGTAGCTAATGTTGGAGAAAATCCCAGGCACCTGAGTGCTCAGAAATTTTATACTGGCACCTAGATAATCAATGGGACCTCCTGCATAGCCACTGAAAAGTAAACATCTTAAACTCCAAACTATGGCTTCACTGGGCTGTTTCTTGCAGCTGTTCTTACCATCATGTTAATGCACACAGAAAAGTCAGTAGTAACAGGATGAAATGAGCCCTACATGCAATGCATTAATCCATGTCAGATCACAATACTCTTATATTGTAATACAACTACTTTTGTTGCAACACTAAACACAGTAAAAACACCAAACACCCCATAACTGAAAATGAAACGTTTATCCTGAGTAGCACAAGTCACTCACTCTTCTTGTTCTCATAGCATTCCCTTCTGCAAGTTACTGAATCTATGTGGATGACTGGCATCTTTACTTGAAGCATACTTTCAAGAAAGCAATTCTCTTGATTACATTGGACTCCTTTGTAAATAAATATGTTCAAATTTGGTGCGAAAGACATACTCCCTTTCAATAAAATTCTAAATTAATTTTGAAATGTAAAGACCAAAATACATTTAGTTGTGTTGGGATTAATCAAAGAAGTTCAGGGGAACAGCAGGATAACTCTTGATAACCGGGGTGGGGGGGAGCCTTTCCCCATTTGGGGGGAAGTATGGGATAAATATATATTATAAATTAGTATTAGTTCAACTGGGTCTGTTTACTAACTGAACTTGTTTCATTATAACCAAAACAAAAACATCTCACAACAGTCATAAAGAAGTTATGCTATTCATATAGCCAATGTTCTTTGTACACTGAGATATATACATATATGTATACACACCACACACACATATATATACACACACATACACACACTGTAAAATTATTATTTAGCTAAATTAATTCATCATAACATGAAATATTCTATAACATTATTTGGGATTTGGAAATATCATATCAATATTTTCGTGAATAAAGTGCAACAACACAAAATGACAAGTATGATTGTAAATTTTTTTGGTAAGGCTAACACTTCAGAGCCAAGACATATTTTGTCCGTTGCTCTAAACCAGAAAAGTAACGTATTTCAAAATGACACAATAGAACACTTAAAACAAGAACAAATCGATTTGTTCTGAACAGCAATATAAATTCACTTGTGAAATGCACACTGCTTTAATAAAAATATTCTTTGTAGAATGTGTTTCTCCCCCATTGCCAGTATAATTTCACATAGACTTACCACTGGCAAGAAAGTAAAAAGGGAAATTGTCAGATACATCAAGGAAGTTTTACGTTTCTGCAATAGGGAAATGAGTAGCAAGTCAATATTCAATTGTTTTAAGATGGTATATAAAGAAACTACAGTAAAAGTTCATTAATCCCAGGAGTAATAAAACAAGACTTGATTTACAAGAATCCTGAAACAGATTGCAGGCATCAATTTATGAATGTTATGCTTAACACATTGGAGAATCCATACCAAGTGAACACAATTCTGATCCATTAAAACAAGTACAGGTATTAATGAAATCAGTCAAATGTGCCTTGGACCCAAGTTTTACTTATAGCACAAAGAAGCTAGAACATGAATTGCAAACATAAGGCCATGAAACAGTTTTAATACAGAATACTAATAAACAGTTTTTCAAACATCTATTATATTGCCAAGTAGATTTTGAATAAGACTATGTGATACAAAAATTGAAATTTGTTGGTGAAAGATAAAAACAGTCTTTCCAGGAGAAATTACACTTTTTCTTGTGTATGATTCTGTTTCACTTATGAAGGGAAAGATTATTACATATTTCATGAAAACAAATATTTCAGTTTTAAAAAAAGCCTCACAGTGTATAGTGTTCAGTATCTACAACATTTGTCCAAGGTCACTGCAACATTGAGGGCCTTCTGTTCATGAGATGTTTGTGCTGTAACCCTAGGCTCTCTTACTAAGCATTAAGTAGTACTGAACTCTGTGACTTGTGCTGCAATTTTTTGGGGAAACAACTATTATTAAAAACAACAGGGCCTCTTCTCATCTGAATATCTGCTCATCCAATATTATTCAAGAGCTACTGGGTGTTTTTATACATGTCCACTCATCATTCCTTACACTTCAGTTCTTTCAAATTGACATTAAAAGAGTCAGAAGACCTGGCCTTTCAAGTACAGGTCCTAAAATGTAAGCAGCAAACCACCATTATCTTTTTTCTACCCTATTCTGCCCAAATTATACCACTTGATCAAGCTACATTTATGCATTCCACCCAAAAGAGCCCAAACACTACCTGACATCCATTTAGCTCCAAGCTTGCATAGCATTTGCTCTCAGGGCTCTGATTTTGAAGAGCTTTGGGTTAACTGGCTGGCCTGAAATTGCATGGTGGACTGGATGGACCACTGGTCTGATCCAGCAAGGCACGTGTTTAAGTCTCCAAGGTTCCCTAGGCCTTTATCACCTTCTAAGCCATCGTATTCCCTATTACTATGTATGGATGTGAAAGCTGGACAGTGAAGAAAACTGATAGGAAGAAAATAGATTCCTTTGACATGGGGTGTTGGAGGAGAGCGTTACGGATTCCATGGACTGCCAAAAAAACAAATCAGTGGGTTATAGATCAAATCAAGCCTGAACTGACCCTAGAAGCTAAAATGACTAAACTGGGGCTAGATTAATTCATGCCATCGTATTCCCTATTACTATGTATGGGTGTGAAAGCTGGACAGTGAAGAAAACTGATAGGAAGAAAATAGATTCCGTTGAAATGTGGTGTTGGAGGAGAGCGTTACGGATTCCGTGGACTGCCAAAAAAACAAATCAGTGGGTTATAGATCAAATCAAGCCTGAACTGACCCTAGAAGCTAAAATGACTAAACTGGGGCTGTCGTATTTTGGTCACGTCATGAGACGACAAGAGTCACTGGAAAAGACAGTCATGCTAGGAAAAGTTGAGGGAAGCAGGAAAAAAGGAAGACCCAACAGGAGATGGATGGACTCTATAAAGGAAGCCACAGCCTTCAATTTGCAAGATCTGAACAAGGCTGTCAAAGACAGGACATTTTGGAGGACTTTCATTCATAGGGTCGCCATGAGTCGGAAGCGACTTGATGGCACTTACTACACACACAGGAAATTCTGAACTCACAAGTATAGACATCAACAATTCAGTTGGTAACCGGTGCTTGGAACATGGGAGGAGGGGAAATAGGTGCCGTTCCTGGTGCTTATTTATTTTATTTTACTTACTGAATAATATTTATTTTAAAAATAAACTTTAGCAACATGGGACTCAGGGTGGTTTACAGTCCATGCGGAACCCACTAGCCACAGTCCACGGCCTTTGCTAGTCCCACAAATACCCCTATTAAGTATCCCCACGACCGCCTTTCTGTGACTCGCGCCGGAGTTGTGCAGTGGCTACAAATGTGGATGACCCTGGGCCAGCAATCCACTCTCTCTTCCCTACTAACCTAGCTCACAGGGTCGTTGTGAGGATGGAATGGAGAACGGGGCCGACTCTCCCGAGCACCTTGCAGCAAGGGAGGCATGGCAACGTGACAGAGGAAGAGCGAGAGGAAACGAGCCACTTGGAGAGGACAGGGAAAGAGGCCCCAGAAGGGCCCAGTGGGTCAGCGCCTGTGAGCCGGGCCTGCTGCGGATGCTCTCAACCCACACCGCCCCCCATCCAGCACCACCACCACCCCCCCAAGCCAGCCTACCCACTTGACCCCCACACACCCCCGGGGGGGGTTCTGTGTTCCACGCAGCTACCTTCGGCAGGAAACTCCTCGAACTCGTCGTCCTCTTCCAGAAGCCCCAAATCGACCGGCTGCTTCTTTTCCGACATCATCGGCCTCGGCCTTGCTCCTGCCCGCCGCTCTAGAGCCTCCCCGGGAGCGCCGCTCTACTGCTCTCGCAAGGGATGCCGGGATGCGGCGGGATCGGCCGGCCTGTGGAAGAAAGGGCGCCTGCGCCTGAAAGCGCACCGGACGCTCTAGCCGCCGCAGCTGACGAACGAGCGTTGTCCCTTCCCCCCCCCCCCCGCCAGCGTCGCTCGCTGGTTGTTGGCGCGGAGCCCCGCCCCTCTCGCCTCGTGCGCGGGTTTCCCTTAAGGTGGGGGGGGGAGGGGAGTGTTGGAAGGGGCTCTCAGGCGACAGCTCTGGACGCACTGCGCGTGCGCGTTGGGAGAAAAGACGCTGCGGCTCGTAGGGAAACAAAAGCGCTTTCTTCACTGACTTCCCCCCCCCCCCCCAGCATCCTAAAAAGATGAATTCTCCGAGTTTTGGTGGTTGTCGTCATGGCAAAGTAAACAAGTTTTGCCAGAGTCGATGGGAGCGAAGGATGGTTGTCAGATGAAGATGTTCTCTCCACGCTTTGCTCACCAAGCAAGAGGGACAGGCGTCTGCTATCTATCTATCTATCTATCTATCTATCTATCTATCTATCTATCTATCTATCTATCTATCTATCTATCTATCTATCTATCTATCATTATAAATCACATAAACAAATAACTAAAAAGAAAAAAAATACAAAAATTACAAAAAGAGCACTTGAACTACAGTTTTTCATCTTCTATTATATTGTAATATTGTACAATCAACACTGCCCGTATACCCACCACCCACCTTACATGTGTATCCCGCCACCACTGGACTTCCAAAGAACTGTTCTGACAGTATTTAGAATTACCTTATACTATTTTTATATAAGCTACATTACACTTTATCTATAATTCAGGACAGGCGTCTTCTGAAGAGGATGGAGAGAGGGGGGTGGGGGTTTGGGGATTTTTGGAGTAATTAGGTCAAATGCGATGTGGTAAAATGGTTCGTAGAGGAGAAGGAGGCCCAAGACCGTTGTTTGCAAGAAAACCGTTATTTATTCGGAGCAGCTGCTACCCAGAGCACTCTACTGAGCAAAAATCTCTGAGCCCCGATTGCACTGAGGAAGGGATATTTATCCAAATTCAAGATATGACAACCCATCAACATTCAGGGTAAAGCTGATAGCACTCCAGACATGGAGGCGGCAGTACAGTCACAGTTTCACCCAGTTCTTGTTATGGTTTTCTCTAACCCTCCATGACTCTTGCCCCAATTCCTTAGCACACAGACACACAGAGATACCCTGCCCAGCAACAAGCTATTCCCTGGCTGTCCTAATACATTTCAATACATTTTACAGAAAGGAAAAGAGATTATTGCAAATTGCTAAATCAGTGGATCTTCCATAGTCAGGGGAAGTCTACCCTGCTGTCTCAAATGTATGACGGGTTTACAGCTTGTCGTGCATTCAGCCTCTTGAGATGGCTTCGTCCTTATCACCTCGACTCTCTCAGCACTTGTTTGCAGAACGTATCTTTTCAAAGAGAGCAGAATGATGGTGCTTAGAACCTGTGTCTGAAGCCTGTGTCTTTTGTGTTTGTTGTCACCAGTGTAGTGATGGATGGCAATTCCGCTTCCTTTTTTCCCCTTTAGGATATTCTCTTCTGCCTATTACCAAACATTCCTTATTGTTAAAAATGTTTCTGGCTTCAAAAGCGTGCGGAATGGTTTCATAGGAACATTTATGGTGCAGTGGTGGCTTAAAACCTATAATTGGTTGACAAGTGGGGACTGGTAGACTGACACCACAATCCTGCAAAGAGTTACTCCTGTCTAAACCAATTGACATCAATAGCTTTAGATTGGAGTAACTCTGCATAGGATTGCACTGTAAGTCCCTGGAATGGAGAGGTGATCCTTACTATCTCTCAAAGGACTGGAAATCCAGGGCAAGAAGTAGGTTCAATTTGTCTCCCTGTGTAGCCAGAGATAGACTAAGCTCTGCTGACAGCTACAGTGACCAGCCAATATATTCCCCACACCCCAGATTTTTGAATGGGACCACCAACAATCCTATATATAATAATGATTGTCTCTTGAAAATGCTACAGATCCAAAGTATAGACATTACATTAGGAGCATCCTTCATTTTTGAAAGCATTGTCTGGCAGTCCTGCTTCTGCTCATCAAAATCCTCAAAGAAAGCATAGCTTTAAAAAAGATGGACTATACATATTTATTGTTTTAAAAAAATCAAAGTGAAAATTACATTGACTTTAAAATTCCATAAACAGGGCAGAACATGCAAATTACATTAGCAGGCAAAATAAGTAAAAAGCAATGACATACATTACAATCCCATTAGTAAAAAAACGGCCCAACAGATCTATAATCTCATGAAGTAAAACCCAGCTTTATAATGGTATAAGGTAACAGTTTGAACAAGGCACCAAGGGTAATAATATCTGGACACATTTGCCCTGCCCCAGCAAGAGTGATCATTGCATCTTGTACTGCAGATATTGCAGGTGCAAATTTCTTATCATTGGCATGTTCTTCCAAGCTCTTACTATCTGATGTGACTAGAAGTACACATCTGCATGAAGAACCACCACTTGTACAACTAGTTTCACACCAATACAGTTAGATTAGGGTCATCATGGTCTCTTTTGCATAGTTTTATTATATACATATAATAAATACATATTTAGGAAACAATATTCACATATTTAATATATACACAGACATATACAGTATTTTTCTGTGTTTAAGATGCCCTCATGTATAAGACGACCCCTATATTTTTAAACCCAAAATTAAGAAATCAGGGGTTGTCCTATACATGGGGGCGTACGGAAAAATACAGGTGTGGAAGAGAGTGGGGACCCTGGGAAGGCTGGTCGCCAGCTGACCAGGGTGACCGGGCTCTTTTCAGCGGGCTCTCTTCCCCACCCATCAGCTGACAAGTGGGGAAGAGAGCGACGTTCCACGTTTAAGGAACCCCCAATTTTTTTTCTAAATATTTTTACAAAAAAGGATCATCTTATACACAGAAAAATATGTCAAAAAGGGCAAGAGTCCAGTAGCAGAGACTAACAAAAATATTTTCTGGTAGGGTATGAGCTTTCGTGAGCCACAGCTCACTTCTTCAGATACAGAAAGCTCATACCCTACCAGAAAATATTTTTGTTAGTCTCTAAGGTGCTACTGGACTCTTGCCCTTTTTGACTACTGCAAACAGACTAACACGGCTACCCACTGTGAACAGAAAAATATGGTACATATATTGTATGTTTTTGTGCAAGTGGGGGATATGTGAGGACTCATGAGGGAGGGGAAATGGGGTTTCTCCACCCCTGCTTCTCCCACCTTTGCCTCTGCTTCTTCATCTCGCTTGCTTCAGCTCCCACTCTTTCCCACCTTGCTGGCCTCTTTCCCCCCTCCCTGTCACAGCCTCCACTGAATCCTTACAAGAGGCCAGAGAGAGAAAGAGGTCATCAAATGTCATGTATATCTGTAACCATATCCCTTTTGCTTTCCATAAATGCATTCTACGGTCACAAAACCAGAAGGTGACTGATTGGAATTGGTGAGCTACCTACTTGTGGTGCCTGCAGGGAGCGTGATTTATCACTTTAAAATAAAGCTGCTTCTGCAGGCTTTTGTTGAATTTCAGCACTACCTAGCACCGGAGGAGACAGTATATTTTGTGACAACTTTCAGGCTATAGACTTTCGAGCTGCGGCTTAAAACTAAGCTTGGCTATAGAATCAAATGGTTTTGTATTTCCCTTCATGGGACAGTATAAACTTTTCATATGTTGTGTTTCTTACTAGGATCTGGTTTCACTCATTAAGCTAAACAGGCCCCAAGAGGTCCTAACTGCACAGGATCACAGCCTTAAATGTGGTTTATGGCAGCTGAATACATTGAAAACCTAAGGAAAGATGGTTTCCAGTGTTAACTAGTTACTAGAGGGATTAGATGAGTACCCAGCTTGCTGGGGGGTAAAGGGAAGATGACTGGGGAAGGCACTGGCAAACCACCCCGCAAACAAAGTCTGCCTAGTAAACGTCGGGATGTGACATCACCCCATGGGTCAGGAATGACCCGGTGCTTGCACAGGGGACCTTTACCTTTTGTTTAGATGGATTAGATGCAAACAGGCAGGCAGCATTTAAAGACAAGCATATAGTCCCATTTATTCAGACTAATTTTGTGCTCTACTGGTGATTCAGAGTAACACAAAGTTCAAAGTGTACATGGCAGAACAAGTTTCTGCCTGTTGAGTCTCTGATGTGTTCTCACTAGGCAGTTCCTTTCCTTGCCTTATAACAGCTCCGCTGGGGTTACTCTTTTCCTTGAACACCAAGAGGCTTTTTCTCAACTGAATGACTTGCACAGCTGGCTTATCTTGTGCCCTAGAGTTACAGAGGAGGGGGAGAATATACAAGACCGACTTTGGAAATGTAGTTCCTTTACAAACCATGTTCTTAGAATGCCTGCCATTAGGTAACACTGGGAAAGGAAATTTGGGTATTATACTGTAAAATCTTTGTATTTACTGAAAGGGTTGACAATCTGTGACCATGTGCTAATTTGTTGATGCAACTGTTTACTGAAGGTTGTTGGATTTGCCATATTGTTCGGTTTATACATCTCTATTAATGTGCACATTGCAGGCGATACATTCCCAATAAAAATCAATTTTAATAGCTTGGGATCCCGAGTTCAAATATTGGAATGGTCATAATCTTGCTGGTTGACTTTTGGCACATTGTTGCCTCTTAGACTCAGCTCTAAGGCTGTAACTGTTATTTGATTGCTTTTTACCAAAAGCAGCCATTGGGGCTGCAATCTGCAGGTTTGCATCATGTAGGATAGGGGAGGGTTTCAGTCTTTTAACCCTTTCTTCGGTCCCACAGGTGAAAATGCTTAGGTTTTAATTAATTCCTAGGGTTTTTAATATGTAAAATGAGAATTGTGATGACTTTATTCTACAGATTGGGGGAAAATATATAAAAAAAACTTGTAAAGCACCCTGCCAATTTAAGATGCTAAATAAACAAGCATAACATTGGCTTCTCACCACTACCACCCCCATGGCCATTTTTTTGTGAGTCAGTCTATGGCACATAAACAGATTTGTCCCTATCCCATAAAAACATTTATGGGAATAGTTCTAGTGAAATAAAAGGAAATGAAGCATGTAGAAGATAGACTCACTGGGCTCATTGATCCTATTTGCAAACTGACCTCATAAACTGCAACAGAAAAACTTCTTTGATTTCACTGAGTAAAAAAAAAATCATTCCGAGTTTCAAAGTCAGACCCTTCCAGTAAATCTTGTTGAAGGTGCAGAATATATCTTAAACATCGGAAAAAGAATTTTCTCATTAAGCCATTTCTTGCCATAGCAGTGCAGATATTCAATATAATTTATGTGAGCTTATTTTATTTGTATTTTACTTACATGTTTTATACATAAGTTTCAGGAAAAGCTCTTGCCTTTCCCTTGGCAAATCTAGCTGCAAATTGTCTTGCTGCGAGAAGAAATTATGTAGATGTATTGATTCACAGTATAATTTGCATAAATGTTACCCAGAAATAGAACACCTTTATCTAAACCAAAGTTTACATTCTTCCTTTCTCGGGGTTCCAATTAATATTTTAGATTGTTTATAGTGTTTTACTTGCCCTAACTCTATGAATCTGTCAGAGTTTGTTCATTTTTGTTAAGGTCTTCCTTAGGAATCAAGGCAAGGTATAGCTGAGTGTTGGGTGCCACACAATGATTCACCACATCAGAGGCCCCTAAAGATTTATAGCCTCCCAAGTTTGGTTGTGTTCCATTTTCTAGGGCCAACCCAGGGCACTGTATCTTGCCGAACTGATGTGTCTCGTGATCCTGAGGGTGAATCCCAAAGATTACCTGCAATGATGGAATGTTACTCTTGGGAGAGGGGCTGGAAATAATCTGGGATCCTTTGCCAGGAGATTATCTGGGGAACACCTCTCAGATCACACATAATTCACATGAACACATTAACACATGAAGCTTCCTTATACTGAATCAGACCCTTGGGCCATCAAAATCAGTATTGTCTACTCAGACCGGCAGCAGCTCTTCCATTTTTCCCAGTCTTAATTCATGTTTACAGTAATTCATCCAAACCTCCCACTCCCCCATAAATTGCTCACTGTCCTTTTGATTTAAAGTAGCTGTAAGTTTCGCCATTTCCACCAGTTCAAACATTTTTATAATCCAGTCTTTTTTTTCAGGAATATCTGCCCCTTTCCATTTAGCTGCATACAGCAGTCTTGCAGCTGTTGTAGCATAGATCAAGAATGTCCTTTGTATTATCACATCATCTGGGATCATGCTGAGTAGCATCAATTCCGGTGTTTTGGGTAAATTTCTTTGAAGAATTATTCTTATTTCATTGTAAATCATATCCCAAAAGTTTTTAGCTTTATCACAAGTCCACCACATATGATAAAAGGAACCAATTTCTTTACTACATTTCCAACATTTAGGGGAAGTCACCTTATATATCTTTGCAATTTTCTTAGGTGTTAGATGCCATCTATACATCATTTTATAAATATTCTCCCGAATTGATTGTGCATTTATTCCTTTCAAATCCTTTGACCATAGTCTTTCCCATTTATCTAAGGTTATATTGTGCCCCACAGTTTGCGCCCAGTCAATCATTATTGGTTTTATTGTTTCCTGCTCACAGTAGATTGTTAGAAGAAGACTATACATTTTAGAGATCAGTTGAGTCTTATTATCTAACAAAAGTTTGTGAAACACTGACCTATCCAAACATGAAATAAGGAGGACTTGATTATATGATTACGAAATGATGCTTGTATCTTAATTTTATTATACCACAAATAGCCGTGCCATCCACTTATATTGTCAAATCCTTCTAAATCTAACAGTCGTGTATTAGATAAATTAATCCAGTCTTTTAGCCATACTAAAGCAGCCGCTTCAGCATATAATTGGTAACGCAAAACCTCCTCTAATTTTTGAGTCCACTAGGTATTTATATGCAATCCTCGGTTTCTTCCCTTGCCAAATGAAGTTTAAGATATCTTTCCTCCAAATATTAAAGTATTTGATATGTGAAATTATAGGTAAATTTTGGAACAGGAAGAGTATTCTTGGTAAAATGTTCATTTGGACTGTAGCTATACGTCCTAAAAGTGAAAGTTTTTTATTAGACCAGATGATCATGTCGGTTTTTATCTTTTCCCATAACTTAAAATAATTATTGATTATCAGTTCTTTATTCTTTGCCGAGATCCAGATTCCCAAATACTTGACCTTGGTAGTCTTCTCCCATCCTGTGTAAAAGATAAAGTCTCTCTGTTCCATTTCTGTCAGATTCTTAAATATCGTTTTTGTTTTTTCTCGATTAACTTTAAAGCCCGAAACTTTCCCAAAAATGTCCAAAATCTCCATCAAAGGCTTCATTGATTGCGTTGGTTCTTCTAAAATCAACAAGAGGTCATCCGTGAAAGCTCTCAATTTAAATTCATGTTTCTTAATTCTTAGTCCGCGGATGTCCTCCAGATCTCTTATTTTACAACATAATGATTCCAACACCAAAATAAAGAGTATTGGAGATAAGGGACATCCCTGTCTAGTCCCTTTTCTTATTGAACAATTATCTGACATTGATTCATTTACTAAAATTTTTGCGTACTGGGATGTGTATATTGCCGATATGCCTCTCACAAAACGGTCTCCGAAGTTTAGTTTCTCCAATATTTTTTTCATAAAATCCCAAGAGACCATATCAAAGGCTTTTTCTGCATCCAAAAAAATAAAGGCTGCTTTTTGTTGATTGTTCTGGTTATAATATTCCAACGAGTCTAATAAGATTCTGATGTTATCTTTGATTTGCCTTCCTGGAACAAAACCCGCTTGGTCTTCATGTATTAAATCTTTAATGAAATGTTTTACTCTGTTCGATAAGACCGAAGCGTAAATTTTATAATCCACATTAAGTAGTGAGATAGGTCTATAATTGGAGGTTTTTTTCCGGATCTCTTCCTTCCTTAGGTATCAATGATATAAATGCATGGGACCAAGTCTCTGGGGACTCCCCCTTATCCAAAATTGTATTGCAAAGTGATAAAAAGATTTCCACTAAACTGTCTTTAAATGTTCTATAAAATAACGCAGTGATTCCATCTGGCCCGGGTGTCTTGTCCGTTTTCTGTTTCATTATTGCATCTTGTAATTCGTCCTTAGTGATTGGGGCATCTATTATTTGTTGTTGGGCCATTGAAAGAGATTTCATTTGTATTGACTTTAAAAAAATTGTCCATTTTCTTATTCGAAATATTGTCTCTCTGATATAACTAAGTATAAAATGTTACAAATTCTTTTTGTATATCTGTAGTTGTATACACAGGTCCTTTAGATGATTGAATTTTAGTTATTATCCTTTTTTGAAAAGAATCTTTCAGCTGAGATGCCAAAAACTTCCCTGGTTTATTCGCATGTTCAAAATATTTCTGTTTAGCAAACTTTAAATTTCTATTCATTTCTTCCATTGTTACCAGATTTAATTGATGTTTTGATGCAGATATCTTCATTAAAATATCTTTCTTTTCATCATCTTGTATTGCTGTAAGGAGTTTCTGCTCCAATTTTTGTAAATCCCAAAGAATATTGTTGGTAAGTTGTAATTGAGTTTTCTTCCATGCCACTTTTTTTGTATCATAAATCCTCTTAATACTGCCTTGAATGCATCCCAGACTGTATTTAGAGATGTTTCTCCATTGAGATTTAGTTCAAAAAAGTCTGTAATTAAATCCTGTAGTTGCTTTTGAATCTTTACATCTTTTAAAAGTTTATCATTCAATTGCCATCTAAATGCCTTTCTGTTCCATTCAAATGTAACTGGATTATGATCAGAAAAAGTTCTAGGCACAATTTGAATTTTACGTAATTGCGTAAAAATTGATTTGCTGGTCCATATCATATCTATCCTAGAGTGTGAGTCGTGTCTTGCTGAATAAAAAGTAAATTCTTTGGCTGTAGTATTCATAGTTCTCCAGATGTCCTGTAATTCCAGTTCAGAAGCCATGAAGAAGAAGGTTTTAGGTAAACATCCCTCATTTTTGTCTTTTGCTTCTGATTTTTTATCCGTAGTCGGTGAAACAATGCCATTAAAGTCTCCCATCAAGAGAATCTGTTCATTTGCATATTGAGAGATTATTTCATGTAATTGTTCATAGAACTTTGCTTTCCCTTCGTTAGGTGCATATATTCCTACCACAATTGTCTTTTGCCCCAATATTTTTGTTTTAATAATTACAATTCTTCCTTCATCATCTTTGTACAGTAGTTCAGGGCTCAGACTAGGATGTGCGTATATCACTACTCCCTTTGTTTTTGTTTTGGCTGAAGTGACAAATGCTTGTCCAAGCACTTGTCTATCCAAATATTTTCTGTTTCTTGTTGCAATGTGAGTCTCTTGTAGGCAAATTAGGGAGTATTTATATTTCTGTAGATGTTTAAAAATTCTGGCCCTCTTAATTTTTTCATTCAGTCCATTCACATTCCATGAAATTACTTTTGCCATACTGTAATATTATACAAAGCAAAATGTTAAATTTATTGATCAGCACCACCTTCTGCTCCCTGTGGATCGTCTTCCTCTTCTTCATCCTCTTCTTTTTGTTCCGAAGTTAAGCCCCTAAGCTCTCTCTTATATTTTCTCAGAAATTTCCCAACATCTGTTGGCGATGTGATTGTTGTCTTTATTTCTTTGTAAGTAAAGGCCAAGCCCTGTGGCATTATCCATCGGTATTTGATACCATTAGCTTTCAAAACAGATACAAATTCTTTGTAATTACTCCTCTGAGAAAGCAAATGTCTTGGTATGTCCTTAAGGAGTATCAAAGAGGTGTCTCCTACTGACACTGGATTGTCATAATGAATCTTCATCATCTTGTCTTTAATCCTGGTGTCATAGAAGACTATCATAAGATCCCTTGGCTTAGATCTCTTCATTCTTGCCGGCAATGGTACTCTATAGGCTCTATTTATTGCTTGGCCTAATACTTCTTCTTCCATATTAAATAAGTAAGCCAAATTGGGAAGGAGAGTCTCTTTATTCTCACCCATCGCCTCTGGTAGATTGCGTAGACGAAGGTTGGTTTCTCTGACCTTCATCTCCATCATGGCAATTTGGTCCTTTGCAACAACCTGATTGCCTTTTATTGTTTCAATCTGTTTTTCTTGGGATTCTATTTTTTTCTTTGTGTCTTTATGTTCTTCCATCACCTTTTTGATTGATGTGTCCATAGCCTGCATATCCATCTTCATAGTTGACATTTGAGCTTTGACATCTTTTACATCTTCAGTAACAACATCCAGTTTCTGATTAATGGCTTGAGTCGATTGACTAAGCGTAGTCATCATAGAAGTCAGTTGTGTCATCTGGGTGGACATCTGTTCAAACTGCTTGGCATTAGCCTCCGATTGTTTGGCTAACATATCTTGTAATTTCTTATCCATGGTGTTCTGTGCGGTTTCTTTAAGTTTAGTGAAGGCCGGACTATGTAATGAGCTGGAACGAGGGCGGCCAGACATTTACATATGTTTAAAGCTGGAAAAGAAAGTCACCTCTGGCAGGATTCAAACAAACTGTCAATAGAAGGTAGGCCCCTGATCAGCTTTTTTTTTAAAGGTTCGGGTCAAATAGAGCAGTTTTCCACGTAGAAATAGTCCTTTAAAGTTTTAAAATACCAACGAGTTTCCGGACGCTCTAGGTCGGCAAAAGCAGGAAGTGCTCCGGAAGTTCCTTACACCGCGGACCTTCTACCGCCTCTTCTCGCTGATTATTTCCTTCAGGAACTATAACAGTGTGACGCGAGTGGGACGTGTTTCCGGTCCTGCGGGTTGGTTTCTGATGTTGCTCAGATGATAGAGAGGGAGTAAACAATACAGAGTGTCTTCCGGTCTTGGATATCCCCTGTTTTACAACGTGGCTGGAGGACTCTTTAAACCAGGAAGTCCAAAAGTTGTTCTCCCTCCCCTTCCTCTAAAAGACATGCATCTTATTGGTTAGGAGTTCATTCCATCACAAGTCTATCCATCCGGCTTGTTGTTTTGGTTATAACTGATCAGTTTGATAAGGTTCCTGCCGTTTATGCTGGTGGATCTTTTAGTCCAAATTCATCTGGTTACATTTGGGGAGGGCCAAGGCTACTGGGAATATTTTTTCTACCCCCTCTGTTATTCGGTATGCCAGTAAAAAGACGAAGAATTCTCATGTATTCACTTGGGCGCCTGGAGGTGAGGTACTTATCTTGATGTTATCCTTATGTTGTGAGTGAGATGGTGGAGGGTAGAGTCTTCAGCCGAAGTTGCGTTTTGGTAATTGTATTCCCTTGGTGCCCGCGGGACCGGCATCTAGATCTCTGGGGGACTTAAAGAAGCTCCCTCAGAGTATCTAGGAGGTCAAACCGCACGGAGGGCTGCAGGGAGTTCCTGCTACCCAACCCACTTGCAAGGGTTGGGTTGGGGTAAAATAGATCACCCCTATTTAACGCGAACTTGGATTCCCCCCAGGAGCTCTGGGGAAACGTGGCACTCACCCCAGCGTCACCACCGGAAGTCCGAAATTGTTCAAAACTTTCTATTCCTTGGCTCCACCATCAACCAAAAGGGAGACTGCAGCCAAGAAATCAGAAGGAGATTGAGACTGGGAAGGGCAGCCATGAAGGAGCAAGAAAAGATTTTGAAGTGTAAGGATGTGTCACTGGCCACCAAGACTAGATTAATTCATGCCATCGTATTCCCTATTACTATGTATGGGTGTGAAAGCTGGACAGTGAAGAAAACTGATAGGAAGAAAATAGATTCCTTTGAAATGGGGTGTTGGAGGAGAGTGTTACGGATTCCGTGGACTGCCAAAAAAACAAATCAGTGGGTTATAGATCAAATCAAGCCTGAACTGACCCTATAAGCTAAAATGACTAAACTGAGGCTATCGTATTTTGGTAATGTCATGAGACGACAAGAGTCACTGGAAAAGACCGTCATGCTAGGAAAAGTTGAGGGCAGCAGGAAAAGAGGAAAACCCGACAAGAGATGGATTGACTCAATAAAGGAAGCCACGGCCTTCAATTTGCAAGATCTGAGCAAGGCTGTCAAAGATAGGACATTTTGGAGGAATTTCATTCATAGGGTCACCATGAGTCAGAAGCGACTTGACGGCACTTAACACTCAGAGACTGGAAGAAAAGCATATTGAAAACACGTATGGAATCAGACCAGTCTATCTGGTATTTTCAAATTCTTAAGACAATTAATTCTGTAATTTTCTTTCAAGACTCTTACAATTTTGTATTAATACATGACTGAATTGGACAATTTTTCTTCAGTAGAGTTTATTTAATATTAATCTAATCATTTTGGGGTCAATGAAGAGTTTTAATGGTTAAGATATAACCAGAATGTATTCTCAAGGGTCATGTTAGGTTTATCAATCAAGCAAAAATTGTGCACTTGAGTCTAAGAGCATATAGCTGCCATGGAATCCTTTCTGGCTGGGTTAATTGGAAACTTTTTTTCTTCCCATCCTATTATCAACACTTGAATAAAGCAGTTTCAACCATGCACAGTATGTTGCTATTTGCCTTTTCAGATCTACTGGAACTGGAAGCACTTGGCTACGAACAACCCATATGACCTAGCCCTGCCTCTTTGGTCTGTCATGAAGCAACTAACATCAAACTCTTCGGCCTGATAAAGTACTGTATAAATTATGGCAATAAGCTTGGCAGGGCTGCATCCTGGCCAAGTTACATTACATAATACATTATGTGGGCCAAATTAGTTATGACAGGTAATTCCAGAAGAGTAGCTGTGTTAGAGGAGCCCATGGCGCAGAGAGGTAAGCTGCAGTACTGCAGTCCAAGCTCTGCTCACGACCTGAGTTCGATCCCAATGGAAGTTGGTTTCAGGTAGCCGGCTCAAGGTTGACTCAGCCTTCTATCCTTCCGAGGTCGGTAAAATGAATACCCAGCTTGCTGGGGGTAAAGGGAAGATGACTGGGGAAGGCACTGGCAAACCACTCTGCAAACAAAGTCTGCCTAGTAAACGTCGGGATGTGACGTCACCCCATGGGTCAGGAATGACCTGATGCGTGCACAGGGGACCTTTACCTTTTAGCTGTGTTAATCTGCGGCAACAAAATAAAGCAGGAATCCAGTCCAATGGCATCTTAAAAACAATTTATTTCAGCGTAAGCTTTCATGAGTTAGATGCATGAAGTCTACATCCATTAGGTCAATGCATTTATGTTAATAACAGAAAGATGGGTGTGTGTGGGGGAGAGATTACAAAGATAGTCCAGTTTAAAACCAGATCTGATTAAAAGAGTCATCAATTAATTCAAAATTGGTGAGGATCACTCTCAACTATTGTTCAGTTAAGTAGGATTAACAAAAAAAAAAAATCTAGGAAAGTGTAGGATGAAACAAGAAAACCAGATCCAAGAGGAAGTTATAGAGATATTGCTGAACTAATTAATATCTATAACAGGAGGGATATACAATGTATGAGCATCTACAGTGAATGAGAAATCCAAATTTCTTGTTCAGGCCAGAGGACAGGGAATAATCTGGAATCTATTAATTAATTATAATACATCAGTGTCACATTGGATTCTCCCACTGAAGCTGTTTTGTAACAGTTACTTCAGTGATTTTTAGATCAGCAACAGAATGCCCTGGAAAATTAAAATGTTCACCCCCTGGTTTCTGCATATTACAATTTTAAATGTAGCTGACTTTAGGGTTGCTATCCTCCAGGCAGCACCTGGAGATCTCCCGTGAATTTAATTGATCTCCAGACAACCAAGATCAGTTCCCCTAGAGAAAATGGCTGCTTTGGAGTGTGGACTTTATGGCATTATACCATCCTGCGGTACCTCCTCTCCCCAAGCCCCACCCTCCCCGGGCCCAGGCTCCACCCCCAAATCTCCAGGTATTTCCCAACCCACAGCTGGCAACCCTACCTGACTTTCATGGTACAGCACTTTTATGCCTACTACTTACTTCTAAAGACAGTGTCCACCGTGAAGCCCTAATCAGGCACAACTTTTGGTGCGTAAAGACTGGTGACCTGGATCAGTGGCCTAAACATACATGCCTTTCCACATTAAAAGATGCATCCATCTAGTTCAATGGGGCTCAGATGATGATCACACTGTGAATGCAAATGCACATTTAAAATGTTTACTTATTTACTTCACTTATAGCCTGCCTTTCTTGGTGAGACTTGGTTTACAAAAGACTAAAAAAACACAATTCAATCAGACAACGTCAGACATCCAATAAACAATGCAAGGCAATAGGATTGATGGAAAGTGCTGTCAAGTCGCAGATGAATTATGATAACCCTGCAGGGTTTTCAATGCAGGAGATGAACAGAGGTGGTTTGCCATTGCCATTGTAATAACTCTGGACTTCCTTGGTGGTCTCCCACCCAAATATTAACCAGGGCCAACCCAGTTCAGCTTCCAATATCTGAGAAGACTAGGCTAACCTGGGTCATACAGCTTAGGGTAGGACTGTGTATGTGTGTATAAAGTGCCATCAAGTCGCAGCTGACTTATAGCAACCCCTGTTAGGGTTTTCAAGGCAAGTGATTAAGCAGAGGTAGTTACTTTCCCATTGCCAGCGTGGTGTAGTGGTTAGGAACGGTGGTTTGGAGCAGTGGAGTCTGATCTGGAGAACCGGGTTTGATTCCCCACTCCTCCACATGAGCGGCGGAGGCTAATCTGGTGAACTGGATTTGTTTCCCCACTCCTATACACAAAGCCAGCTGGATGACCTTGGGGAAGTCATTCTCTCTCAGCCTCACCTACCTCACAGGGTGTCTGTTGTGGGGAGGGGAAGGGAAGGTGATTGTAAGCTGGTTTGATTCTCCCTTAAGTGGCAGAGAAAATCGGCATATAAAAACCAATAATTCTTCTTCTTCTGCCTCCTCTACAGAGTCTTCCTTGGAGGTCTCCCTTCCAAGTACTGACCCCGTTTAGCTTCTGAGATCTGACGAAATTGGGCTATACTATACCATTCCACATCCCCAGGGTAGGACTAGGATTACAGAATTAGAAATCAATGCAAACAGACAACTGTCTAAGGCATGACATATTGTAATGCAGAAAGTGGCCTTTAAAGGTAGAAAGTGCAGGAAAAGCAAAGTGATACATACAATAGATATAGCAGTAGAATGCAATCCTTTTTCCTTATAAAAGCAACCTCCTGAACTGTTCTATTTTACTACAGTTTTACTCTTTATAAAAATGCTGCCTTGAACATTTTTTGTTTTGCACATTCTGCAAAATGATACAAGTACGGAGGTCTTCCTGTTCATCTTGCATTGTTTATATATGTGAAAGATTTCTTTTGAAGATGGATCTTCCTTGATGGAACAGATTGATTGAGTGGAATTAAATTTCATTTGCTGCAATAGTCCTTTCAAGATACTAGCTAAGAACTGAGGTATATTACTAAAATTTACTGTTGATGCTACTAATATTTCACTAATCATTTCTATAGCTATTGTAGGTTATCTGGGCTGTGTGACCATGGTCTTGGTATTTTCTTTCCTGACATTTCGCCAGCAGCTGTGGCAGGCATCTTCAGAGGAGTAACACTGAAGGACGCTGAGAAACACTGTCCTTCAGTGTTACTCCTCTGAAGGTGCCTGCCACAGCTGCTGGCGAAACGTCAGGAAAGAAAATACCAAGACCACAGTCACACAGCCTGGATAACCTACAAGAACCAATGAACTCTGACCGTGAAAGCCTAGCGTTTTTAGTAACCAAGGTATTTTACAACTATCAATAAAGACAGACAAGTTAGTTTCAGAGGAGTAGTTTCAAACGGTATACATTTAAAGCTACCTTGACTGCTGTCCATATGCTGGAAAAGCAAAGTATAAATGATCTGAACCAATAATTAATAGAAGGTTTAACATTTTTAACATGAGGGAGTCTATTATCCAGTTAGGGATGGCAAAATACAAACAAAACCTATAGATTAATGGTGATTTCCATTTAAATATAACACTCTGAAAATCATGTCCTCTAACACTGAAAATCATGTCCTCAACTAGGATTTTATCTACATTTGTTCAAGACTCAAAACTGTGTTTCTCTGAAATCACTGGGACACTCTTCCAAATAAATGCATATGCCAATTTTAAAAAAATCAACAGCCAGTATCAATATTTTCTTCATTCAGGAAAAATGGACAAGTGGGAAGTATTTCACAGTTGCTAAAGATGTGATGTTTTCTTTGTTGTGAAAAGAGCTTGCAGATACAGTAGAGACAAAGCAAATCCGGGCTGAAAGCTAGTAAAAACTTGTTGTGCAATGGAGAACTTGCCTTTTACGGCTCTTGCGTTCCTTTCCTGAAAGCAGATCGTTGCCATAAAGACGTATTTACCAATTTTAAAAGGTCTTGGCCCATCATAGCTAGTGTTAGATTTTGAACATAGCTTTTGTTGCCAAGGTGACAAACACTTATAAATACAACACCTTGTCTAATGTGCTTTTATCCCTGTATTTTTATGGCTTTTAAATCAGATACCATTAGCAAATATATTAGGTAATTTTGCTGAAAGAAGATTTTTTTCCCCACTAACACTTTTTGTTGCATTTCCCCAGGTATTTGGCTAAATGTCTGTTGTGACACTCCAGTCCTGCTAGGCTTCTACAGCACAAAGATACCCACACTGTTTCCGGCAAAGACTACCTTCGGTCTCCCTTTTATTGATAATAGCAAAATATGTGAGTGACCAAATTTTTCCAAGTCTCAAATTAAAGCAGCACTGACTTGTGGAGTAGTTGTTTATTAGCTAGATAGTGATTACAAGATTGACCAAACATTAGATATTTGGGGCTAAATTTCCCCTCAGTTGAATGGCACACTAACAGAGAACAAAACACAGAGGGAAACGTTATCAACTTTATATTAAGGCATTTCCCCCTCTGTTTTCTCCTACAAAACTAACAAATAAATATTACCCAAGTGATTCCTCCGTAGCGATAAAAAGGAATATTTAGATGTGGAACAATAACTTTATTACTTGCCCAACACTATTCACATTTGAGAAGTAAGTGCGTTTTTATGGAAGTTCAGAATGCAAATTGAGCAGCCAACTCGCCCTGCTGTTTGGTGCCCAGTGATGTTTAGACTGGAATTTCAAATGAGGTGATTGGTTTATGCTGCGCGCATATTTGGTAGCAATCAAAGAATTGGCATCCAAAGGCAGGCATTAATTCCAAATATTTGTAGTTTCCTTACCAGACTGAAACTGTGGCGGAAAACATTACACAGCAGGATTTTCGGCAACCACGGAAGGATGGTGTTTCACTCTGGTAGTATTTGAGAGCTGGAAGGGAGGGGGGGAAAGGAAATTATAACCTGGGCGGCCCAATTCACGGCCCACTTAAGTTGGAGTTCTTGGATTTAAGCTAATTTAGTTCTACTGGTGCGTGTAAATGGGACAGTAGTTGCTGAAATTAAACTACCACAGCATAAAATAACTCAGTTGTGGATCCAACTATGAAGAATGTATTGCAGTCTTTCCTTGTGTTTGAAATACATTGGCTTGGCAGCACCTCCACCATTATGGCGGAGGCTATTGTAACCTCTTTGATATGCTTGGAATGCTCTTAATGATTCCAAGGTAAACCAAGCCAATCCCAGGCACAGAGGATATTCTCAGTGACAGTTGCAGAGCTCCTGGGAAATGCCAGTTCTGGTTAAGGGAAATGGAATGAAGAAGAAATGGGGACTTATGGGCAGAGTTGTAGGGTTACTAGGTCCCTCTTTGCCACCAGTGGGAGGTTTTTGGGGCAAAGCCTGAAAAGGGCGGGGTTTGGTGAGGGGCAGGACTTCAATGCCATAGAATCCAATTGCCAAAGCAGCCATTTTCTCCAGGTGAATGGATCTCTATCGGCTGGAGATCAGTTGTAATAGCAGGAAATCTCCAGCTTGTACCTGGAGGTTGGCAGCCCGACAGAGGTGGGATAAGGAGGCTCCTAGGTCTTGCCATACTCTTAAAAGCTATTTATTTAACTTGCTCCCCAACACTGGGACTGAAAGCAGGTAAGAAGAAGAATGTAAACAAATAATCTAAAACCAGCTATTACCTGGACGTTGGCAACCCTAGTACAGGGAGAAGGCTCAATCTTATTTTCTTTGCCTGCTGCAAGTCTTGATCCAAATTGGGCCCCTGAGTTCCTGGGAGTTACAGTCCTAGCTGGGAAATCCCAGAACATGTGAACTTGGTATTATATGAAGTAGCTGTTAGAAACAGAAGTTCCAAAAACATGGCCTATTATAGCCTCCTTTGGAGTCCCAATAAAGACCCTCTCCTGTAAGGAGACATTAACAGTTGTCTTCAGTGGAGCCCTTAGTCACTAGGAGATGTGGGCGTCTAAACTGCATGGGTGGCCTTCAGGAAGCCAAGGTGAAACTGTCCCTCAAACAAGGACCAAAAGGTGATCCATTGATCAAAGTGGCTCTTCGTGATTTTATCAGCCAAAACAAACAAAAAGACAAATGCATTACAGCTAGGGTTACCCACTCTAGGTTGGGAAATACCTGGAAATGGGGTATAATGCTATAGAATCCACCTTCCAAAGTGGCCATTTTCTCCAGGTGAACTGATCTCTGTCACCTAGAGATCAGCTGTAATTCTAAGAGATCTCCAGCTACCACCTAGAAGATACCCAAACAAACAAAAAAATTGTTGTTGCTGTGGAAGAATACGTTGTTATTTTCTACCTATTGAAAGGTTTATGGTGAATTAACCTGTAAAATTATGTTTATGGTGAAGTAACCTGTACAATTATGTTTTTGATGTTTAGCCATTCATGATCTTACTTGTTTATGTTATGTTGAATGGTTAGAAGTATACAATTCTTAGACGTTTTGGTCAACATTTTTCCATGATATTCTTTCCATAATATTCTCTCACAGTAAATTGATATATATAAGGAGCCTTCGTGCTGTTGTTACTATTTTAACCACCTAGAAGATGGGATTCACATCTAGCAATCATCAACTGTTGAGTTACCATAAAAATTAATTGGATGTGATTTAGCCAGCATAGTGGTAACAGGGAAGTAATCCTTCATCCCCTCTGTCACCAGCACCTCATATGCTTTCTAATGTACAGTATGACATACTTTGTCAGATTAAACTTGAGATTTCTGCCATTGATGCTCCCAGCTTTGGGTAAATCGCGGTCTCCTATCTCAAAGAGGGAGAGCATACTAGGAAGCAACCCATTTCTAATGCCTGATAGAGCATTCTAGGTCCCAACTAAGGCTTCATCATAGTCACTGTTCAAACTCTCAAAAGCACTTTGGAGTGTGAATTTTGGAATCCTACTGGATCCATTAAAAGTGGATCCAGGTTGCTGCTAATGATGTTAAAATTGGGTAATTAGGGCTACATTCCGATATGATAGAACTAGTCATGGTGATGACCCTATTACAATTTTAATTGGTTCCAGAAAGTAGTGCGGGGAGATTACTGCTCCTCTCCATATTCTGTTTTGAAGGTTTCCACAGGAATCTGTTCTCTTTCCCATCTTTTTAAACACCTACATGAAACCAAACCACTAGGAAAAGTCATCCAGAGTGAATTGCTGTCTTTGTACTATTAACATCCTCCCAAATATATCAGATCTGCTTCACTGGCTCTTTCAAGGAGTGCTATGAGAATATTTGATTTCATCAGGCTTTTGAGCTGTAGTCTGCTGAGAGTGAAAATGGGCTTAAATATTTCCTTCTGGTTTGTGATTTATTATTTTTTGTAGAAAATAAGGTTGTATTTTGTAAATGTTCTAAGTTGCTTTGGCTTCCTTTTACTAGAGACAAAAATGTAAAGCAAAAGAAATATACAATAAACAAATAGAGGACCCACAAGGACTTGTGGGAGGGCATCTCATTTTCCCGTCCCCCATTATTTCCTCTTTCTCTTCTCTGAAAAGCCCCCATAGCATCTCTCCTTTTCCTGCTTCTTTCTGTTCTTCCCTCCCACCAGCTCTTACATTTATTTCTTTGCCTTTTTTCCGCTTGCCCTCCTTCCCTCCCCCTGGCAGCCTCTACCCAGGAAAATTATGGCCCAGTTGTGGGGTGCTGGCTTCCAGTCTGTGCCCAGCTAAGAATACCCTCCCTCAGCTGGCAAATCCTCAGCTTGGAAGTCACTTCCTGTTTTGAAACAAGAAGTGACATTATGTAAAAAGTAAAGGTAAAGGTCCCCTGTGCTAGCACCCGGTCGTTCTTGACCCATGGGGTGATGTCACCTCCCGACATTTTCTAGGCAGACTTTTTTTGCGGGATGTTTTGCCAGTGCCTTCCCCAGTCATCTTCCCTTTACCCCCAGCAAGCTGGGTACTCATTTTACCGACCTTGGAAGGATGGAAGGCTGAGTCAACATTGAAACCAACTTCCTTCGGGATCGAACTCAGGTCATGAGCAAAAACCTCTAAAACCATAGATTCCCAGAATGTCATCATGTCACTTCCTCTTTCAAAACAGGAAAAGATGTCATGACAATCTAGGAACTTAAAAAAAAAAGTACTGTTTTACCATGGATATTTTTGTAATGTGTAGAGAATCTTTGCAAAAATATATATGGTAAATATCTATAGTAATTTCTAGAAGAGGGACCTGGCAACCCTACCTTCACTCCTCGCCACCCAACTACCCAACTATCCACCCGGAAAACCTCCTGCTCGTGGCGAAGAGGGACCTGACAACACTATTTCTCTGCAATAGGGATGCAAAGCAGCTTACATCATTCTCCTCTTCTCCATTTTATCTTCTCATTAACCCTGTGAGGTAGGTTAGGCTGAAAGTGTGTGACTGGTTCAAGGTCACCCAGTGAGCTTCCTTGGCAGAGTGGGTATTCAAACCTGGGTTTCCCAGATCCTAGTCTGAAACTCTATGCACTAAACCCCCTCTGGCTTTTTCGGGGTGGCTGCTATTGAGCAATAATAAGCAGCCAAGCCTTGGTGAGATATACAAGTCACGTGCTAGCAAGTTGGCTGGCAGTTGCTGCCAGGCCTGGCCCCAATGAGTCCTCATTCAAAAGCCAAAACATGCCTGGAAAGGGCTCTCCCTCCTCCCTGCCTTTTACTGTTAGGCTTGAAGGTTGACAATACTGTTGTGGTTGCCTAGCAACCCCCATGTCCACTGCAGAGGGCATTTGTTTCTTAAAGGTACAGGTGTTACTTCTATTATTTTTAAGGTTACCAGCTCCAGGTTGGGTAATACCTGGAGATTTTGGGAGTGGAACATAAGAAAGGTGGGGTTTGCGGAAGGGAGAGGCATAACTTCAGAGTCCACCTTCCAATGCGGCCATTTTCTCCAGTGGAACTGATGTATATCACCTGGAGATCAGTTGAAATAGGGGATTTCTAGCCATTACCTGGAGGTTGGCAACCATAATTATTTCGATGGGTTTTAACCCCACCCCCTTTTAAGGTTTCAGTTTTTTCTGAACACTGGGACTTTTTCTTTTCTTTTCTTTTTTGTAGAAAGATCTGTCTTTATGGCTTTAATCTGTGGGTTTAAGAATCCATAGATTTGGCCCTGTTGAGAAACAGTTTGTAACCATGCACAGTGAGAGCTTCTCTCACCTCACAGTGAAGACCTCTGCCAACCCCAAATTGTATGGAAGTGCCTGCCAGTTGTTACTTGCTCAGCTTTTCTTTCTGGCAGACTTTAGAAATCCCTTGACCATTTCTTGATTCCCAGGGTTCTTTAGACACATATTGGCCTTGGGGAAGAGTGATGGCTACAAAATCTTATACTGGTGGACATCAACCCTGGGAAAGGAAGGAACTTGTGAAATATAGCCAGCATCTCCCGGGTTTATGTTTCTCCCTGAAGAATGGCTTCTGGTGATGCTGGAAAAAGACTGAACCTTATTTGGTCTTCTGCTGCCCTTGGATCATCTACAAGCACCCATCTATGGATGCTTCCCCCTCCAAAAAAGCCTGCTTGTATGAGTAAAGAAACCACAGCCATATCACATCCCTTCATCTAGCAATCTTTACATTATCAGACTGCACAAGTGCTCCAGTTCTGCTGTGGTGTTTTCCACATAAAGACATGATGATACATATTGCTTTTTAACCAAGATCTGAAGTGATTTAACCACAAACAATTGTTGGGAGAAGTGCCCAGAAGTCAGGCTCCCCTTTTTTTGTCTGGGAGATAGATGGTATCTAGTAAGGCAGCCTTCTCAGTAGCTCTCTCTCTCTCTCTCTCTCTCTCTCTCTCTCTCTCTCTCTCTCTCTCTCTCTCTCTCTCTCTCTCTCTCTCTCTCTCTCTCTCTCTCTCTCTCTCTCTCTCTCTCTCTCTCTCTCTCTCTCTCTCTCTCTCTCTCTCTCTCTCTCTCTCTCTCTCTCTCTCTCTCTCTCTCTCTCTCTCTCTCTCTCTCTCTCTCTCTCTCTCTCTCTCTCTCTCTCTCTCTCTCTCTTTCTTTCTTTCTCTCTGTGCGTGTTTAGGGCTTGGCAGAGCTGGGAACGAGCTCAAACTGGCTACATACCTGAGGCAGCTGTTCCTCTGGTGGCGCCGGGATTCTTCTTTCTCAGACACAGAGCTGGCTCCCCTCATCTTTCTCCGCCCTCTCTCTGCCCCACAAATCTTTCCTTTACCTTTCATGGGAGCTTCATTCCAGCCTTCCCATGTTCCTGGGATCCCAGCCCAGTCTTACTGTCTGGCATTCGAGTGCCGTCTACCTGGGTGATGATCACATGCCGGCCATGGCCTGAAGGCTTTAGAAAAACCAACCGTCATCACTCTTATCTTTCTCTCTCTTTCTTTCTCTCTTTTTGATTTCTGATTGAGATTAGGCATTGTCATGGCAACTGGAGAAAGTGACAGGGGCTAACCAAGAATACCTTTTTTTTCTTCTCCCCCCCCCCCTTCTAGTGCCTAAGGCTTGATCCTTCCCTTCTGGCTCCATCAACAGACAATTGTCAACTTGACCTGCCAGGCTCCATTAATGAACACAAGGGCTGAATGGATTCACAAATCCATCTCAGTTTCCTGGGGGTGGGGGAGGAAGCTGGAAAAAACAGATTGGTCTGGAGGGATGGACAGGAAAACAGATTTTTTTAAAACTAGGAGAGTGAGAAAATTCTTCATTTGTCTGTGGAGGAAATTGGAGTTCTGCATTACAAAGATTAACATCTGTGAACTAATATCCACACACACACCCCGTTTGTGAACATATTTGAAATCTCCGAAGAACCACTCAAAAGTCTCATATTCCTATTGGAAGCCAAAAAGAGCAGAGACGAAAAACAGGAACCTGAACCCCTATAATTAGTCTTGCCAACCTCCAGGTGGTGGCTGGAAATCTCCCACTATTACAACTGATCTCCAAGTGACAGAGATCAGTTCTCCTAGAGAAAATGGCCACTATGGCAATTGGATTCTATGGCAGTGAAGTCCCTCCCTTCTCCAAACCCCATCCTCCTCAGGCTCCACCCTAGGGTTGTCAGGTCCCTCTTTGCCACCGGTGGGAGGTTTTTGGGGTGGAGCCTGAGGGAGCGGGGTTTCGGGAGGGGAGGGACTTCAATGCCATAGAGTCCAATTGCCAAAGCGGCCATTTTCTCCAGGGGAACTGATCTCTATCACCTGGCGATCAGCTGTAATATCAGGAGATCTTTTGCCATTACCTGGAGGTTGTACAACCTGGAAGTACGCGCTCAATTGCAAAAATGTGTCTTTATGAAATAATGATCAAAAATTAAACACAAGATTCAACCTGAGATGTGACTAAATCTAAGCTAACTTATCAAAATTGTGAAACAACATACAACATATACAATGGAGGAGGCCTTGTTTTTGCAATCGAGCACGTACCGGTACTTCTCATTTGTACAACTAATAATCTAGTACGGTTGATATAATTGTTTGGATTACCTGGAGGTTGGCAACCCTACTCCACCCCCAAAATCTCCAGGTATTTCCCAACCCAGAGCAGGCTACCTATAATCAGTACTGGCTAAAAAGGACCTGAGGACCTGATGCTGAATCATCTTTACCCTTCCTAACCCCTTCGTTTTCTATGCTACAGTCTCTATTCTGTTGAACTTGTACACATACAAACATACTTTTGTCCACCCTCTGCACAGTCATCCTACTTCTGAGCCGGCTGCCAGTATGTACTGTTCCTCAGCATATGATACGGAAACAACTACCATATTCAGAATTGCGGAAAATAAGAACTGCTTGGGTCACGTAGGGTTGTCAGCTCTGGTTTGGGAAATTCCTGGCAGTTTGGAGGCTGTGTCTAAGGAGGATGGAGTTTGGGGAGGGGAGGGAGCTCAGTGGGGATGTAATGCCACCGATCCCTCCCTCCAAAGCTGCCATGTTCTCCAGCAGAACTGATCTTTGTGCTCTAGAGATCAGTGGTAATTCCAGTCCCCACCAAGAGGTTGGTATCCCTATCTGGTGAGTTGCAGTATGCCAGAAGAGCTGGTGCAGTACGTTTGCAGTGCAGTCCAGGGTTGCCAACCTACAGATGGTTTATAGAAGAGGCAGTACGAAGGCTCATAAATCAATAGTACATAATAGGAAATTATACACTTTGCATCTTTTATTACAAGGCAATTCCAGCATTACTCCATGCTGTTGCCTGAACACAATTATAACACAATAGCAAAAATTCCCTAACTACCTAAGACAACCTGACAACATAAAACATACAAGGGAAAAGAATTGCAATTCAGTAACAACGTGAGAAGGTCCAAGTCAAAGACAAGCAACCCCGTCTTCCCCCCCGTTCTTGACCTCGAAGGTTCCAAATGGTGCCCAAAGGTCCAATTCCTTCTAGGGTGCAGAAAGGTCCAGGGGAGAGCCCCAAGGCAAAGCAATACAACTCGAAGAGGAGAACATGTAGCCAGCTGTAGCACGTTTTGCTACGCTTCGTCAGCTCATTCAAAGTTTATCGGCTCCTAATGCATGTCAATTTCATTTTTACTGCATGCTGGAGGATGCCTTCTGAAGCCCAACTTGTGCGTCTATCAGTCATAGACTGTAAAGTGCGCACCCAGTTTCTGGTGGGTTGCAGTATGCCAGAAGAGCTGGTACAGTACTTTTGCAGTGCAGTCCAGGGTTGCCAACCTCCAGATGATGGCTGGAGATCTCCCACTATTACAACTGGTCTCCAGGCGAGAGAGATCAATTCACCTGGAGGAAATGGCTGCTTTGGAAGGTGGACTCTTTGGCATTATACTCCACTGAAGTCTCTCCCCAAACCCCACCCACCTCAGGCTCCATCCCCAAAATCTCCAGGTATTTCCCAACCCAGAGCCAGTGACCCTAGTGCCGTCCTATGTGTGTAGACGCAGATGTCAGTACTGTTGTAATCAGTGACACTTGCTCCTAGGTAAACATATATAGGATTCCAACATGAATCTCCTAAAGAGGCCCAGGTCAAACCTGCAATGCCACATGCACAGCTCAAAATGCAATGGCATGGAAGATACTTCCAGTGAGGGTAGCCATGTGAGTCTGTTGTACTCCAGTGGCACCTTCAAACTAATAACTTTTATTGCGGTATGAGCTTTCGTGAGACAGAACTCACTTCTTCCAATACATTGGGAAGAAAGAAACTCCTTTACCTCATTTTTACAGAAAATTACAGAAGGGAAGGGGAAAAGAAGGAGGTGTTGAGCAAAATGACGGCTATTACTCTGCACGTCATCCCATGGCTTTAGCTGTGTCACCACTCTTTCCTCCAGCCAGCGTGGTGTAGTGGTTAAGAGCGGTGGTTTGGAGCAGTGGAGTCTGATCTGGAGAACCAGGTTTGATTCCCCTCTCCTCCTCATGAGCGGTGGAGGCTAATCTGGTGAACTGGATTTGTTTCCCTCCTCCTACACATGAAGCCAGCTGGGTGACCTTGGGCAAGTCACAGCTCTGTTAGAGGTCTCTCAGCCCTACCTACTTCACAGGGTGTCTGTTGTGGGGAGGGGAAGGGAAGGCGATTGTAAGCCGGTTTGAGTCTCCCTTAAGTGGTAGATAAAGTCGGCATATAAAAACCAACTCTTCTTCTTCATTCACATTTGCATGGAATCAGTTTGGGACCCATAGAAATAACCTGGTATCTCTTGTCAGTTGTATAGTGCAAACCCAAGCAGAGTTAAACCCTTTAAAGCCGATTTACTTCAATGGATGTAAAAGCGAGTAATAACTCTACTTAGAATGGCTCTGCCAGTCTTTGATAATTACACTATAGGGCCTTATTTACCTGGGACTCTCTTCTACAGCATACTTTGGACATTTTGAAAAGGAAAATTTCATAAACGGGAAGCAGGAAATGAGATATGAAGAACGTTGGTCCCTTTAAAATATTCAGAAGCAAGGACTTGATCCTTTCCCAGATGCAGCTTTCAAATATTTCCGTTATGCACCCTTCACACTAGGTTGGATGTGTAAAAGTTTTCTATATAAAATGTGTATACTATATATAAAACATATTATGTAAACCTGTCAGTTGTTTAATGAAGACCTCTTATCAGTGTTCATGATCCCATCTATTGCTTTTAATGCAACCTCAACCAATGTTATCTAAAATTACAGAAGACAACCATTCTTCTAAGGATTCATCTTACACAGTGATGTAAAGTGTCTGCTTCCATCCCCTTCAGAAAGGAGGTGAGGAACCAAAAACCCTCCCAGCAGAGTAGAACAACTATTTACGGTTGCAAATTTTTAATTTGGACTAAGATTACAATCTCCAAAATTTAGTGTGATTTATGAGCCAATTAATCCTACACCAATAGTCTGTCAGCCTTGGTTTAAAGCATAAATACCTCCCAGCACCACAGACATTTTGAATGAGCCAAAGAAATCCTCTTTCATCCCTACACATTGTATTTAAGACATCTCTCCAGTTCCTAAGACTTTGCTGGATGCAGAGAAGGTGCTTGAGAGAAAACCTGCTCCCTCGATACAGTTTTATATGTTTTGAGAGGGACAATTAGACAAGCTTCAGAGGATACTTAGTTAGCATCTGCTTATAAAGGCATATGCTTAAAGGAACTGCTGAGAAAGCCATATGCTCAGTGTGTGTGTGTGTGTGTGTGTGTGTGTGTGTGTGTGCACGCGCTCTCTCTGCTCCCACCCCTATCCTATAGTGCTTCTCAATTGGTCTTTTCATTCAGCAAAGTTATCTGTCATGAAGAATTTAAGTTTCATATTTTCATCTGTCAGTTGTCAAAAGGCCTGTCAGCTGATCCTTACACGATGCTTTGCCAAGAGGCCTATAGCTCAGAGTGACAATACAATCTTATATTTGTCCTTCCCGACTCCAGATAATCCTCTCACTTTCCTCCTCAGCAGCCCAGTTATGATCAGGCTTAAGTTGCATATTTCGGGAGGTTTTTATCCAGATTTTGCTGATAAATACTCTCAGCGGGAATGAAATGAAATACAGTCCAGTTTAGCTCTTGTTACCAGACCAGAGCTGGCTTGGAGACATTTCTGTGTTCTATAGAGACAGTATTTGTATTAAAAAGTTTAATGCTGATATTCCCAGAAACTAAAACCAGGAATGCTAATATTCTCTTTTATCCACCTTGTCACTTTGCCAAGCCCAAAACGGACAATTATGGAAATAAATATATAAGGGGAAAGAAAGGGGTCCTATTTGGTTTCTTTCATTTTATAGACACGATATAGTATAATAATAATAATAACAATACTAATAAGAATGCAGAAAGACATCATTTGAGGGTTTTTTTTAAAGTATTTCTTCACAGAAATAATAGAGGTTTTTACAGGTTCATACTTTTAAGCTATAGGGTTTTTTTGGTGTGATGTGAAGCTGTAAAAAAAAAAGACATCGGCATATTGTATTTTAAGATAGCTGCATGTTTATTTTTATACTTTTTTTTTGTAAGATTGCTTTTCATATAGTTCCCTGTTACATTTATGCTAGGAGAGCTGATAAAACACAGTGGTTTGGTATACCTGAGGTGTCTCTTATAGAGTGGTCAACTCCAGGTTGGGAAATTCCTGGAGATTTGGCAGTGAAGCCTGGGAAGGGCAGGATTTGTGGAAGGGAGGGACCTCAGTTGGGTATAATGCCATCGATTCTACCCTCCACAGCAGCCATTATCTCTGGGGAAATAATCTCTTTAGTCTGGAGATCGGGTATAATTCCGATGGTGACATCTGTTCCTGCATGGTTTTCCTCCCCTTGGTTTTCCCTGCTCCCGGGAGACTCCCATATTTGGCGCACATCTCCAGCCCGAAGATCCACACTGAGGATTCATGATCCTCCCGGGCGTTCCAGCTTTCGTGCAACCCTGCCGCTTTTTTCCACCCCGGTACAGCTTTGCCACTTTGTGAGTACTTCAGCTCTTGGGGCTCTGTGTTTCCCTGTCCTTCTGGACTCTGCGCCCTCCTGGCCACGGGAGTAATTTTTTTCCCATTCTTTTAGGACTGCAGTTATTTGTCCGTGTGATAGCTACTTGCTTGGACTTTTATTTTGTGCCTGATGGTATTTTGGGATTGTGTTTATGTTCATGTAATATATATGTGTGTGAATTTAACACCATTCTAGATTATTACATATGACAGTAACACCAATTTTTTGTTATCAAATGAGTTTATGTTCATTATTATATAGTTTAGTGATATAGTGGTATAGTATTTTGTACACCACTTATTTTCAATTCGAGCCCATATGCTGGTTGTTGCACCCAACTGGAGGTTGGCAGGTCTAGTCTATTACCGGTAGCTTGTACGTGTGAACTACTGCTGCTTTCAACCAGTGCAGATTAGGAGACGTCTCTGCAGAAGGACGACATGGTATCACCTAGATCACAGGAAGAAGGTCTGCTGCCAACACCAGCCTCTTCTAATTGATTATCAATCAAGAACATAAGAGCAGCCTTGCAGGGTTAGACCAGTGGTTCAACTAGGGTTGCCAACCTCCAGGTTCTAGCGGAGATCTCCTGCTATTACAACTGATCTCCAGCTGACAGAGATCAGTTCACCTGGAGAAAATGGCCGCTTTGGTAATTAGACTCTATGGCACTGAAGTCTCTCCCCTCCCCAAATCCCGCCCTCCTCAGACTTCACCCCAAAAACCTCCCGCCGGTAGCGAAGAGGGACCTGGCAACCCTAGGTTCAACCTATTTCATACAGGGCCAGTCAGATACTGTTGGAAGTTCTACAAGCAGGACATGGAGGCCAACTCCTTCCCATTACTACCCTGGAAACTACCCCTGAATGTGGAGGTCATCATGGCTAATAGCCAATGAAGGATCAAGTGCTCCTTGAATTTGTCTAATCCCCTTTTAAAGCCATCTAGCCCTTCCTACAGCCTGTGGCAAAAAGTCCCCAAAGTTAATGCACAGAGTGTGAAAATATATTTGTGTTACTTTGTGTACCTTAAAGGGCAGCAGGTAGGTGTGGGCACTGCAACTGTGTACGTGCTGTTTCTTGAACTGCTATTAAGGCAGTTTCTCCAGTAGCAGCAGCAGCAGCAGGAATATCAGCATGCGCTGCCATGCTGGTGCTGGATCCTACATCAAAGCTTGCTTAGCATAATGGTTAATCCTGCCTGCTGTGTCAGAAGCATCCAAATATCATCATGTTAATTTATAGCATAAAATCTGCAGCTATCTTTGAATGCTGTAAAGGGCAGTGGATAGCTTTGGAGAAAAAAGCTTACATTTTCTTACAAAAATTAGCAACTATCATTTCAACAAATCCCACCTTAGGTGTGGGATAGAAATCCAATGTGATCTATTGATCAGAGTAGATCAGTCTAGCACTAAAAAAAACTTGGGGCTTTTCCACATGGTTTTTTTTCATTGGTTCTGGCCCGTACTGCTTTGATTTATCCCCTGATTTGCACAAGCATTTTTGTGCCTTTAGTTTTCACTTTAGATTTTTGAGGGGTTTTTTTTCTCTGTCCTCCACCCTCCAGTTCTTTTGAGACCACTTTTACCCTGATGTTTTTCTGGAAGCCGATTTTGAGTCGGCTTTTTCCTTGTAAGGAATGTTTCTGGTAGTTTTCTTTGTCCCGCCCACCCCCACCCTCCCCCAGCCCACTGTTCGATGATTTCACTGTTGTGGTCAAATCACTCCCTCTCCCCCCAAAGTCAAATGATTTCTTTTTCTTTCTTTTTGAAAAAGGCACTAAAATATCACTATATTACATTCTCTGAATTCCCAGCTTTCATTTTTAAAAAGTAAGTCTCTAGTCCTTTCCCTTACGGAGATATGCCTTTTTTCTTATATCTCTGGGAGGGAAGGAGCTAGAGTAGTATGGGGCCAAAACCAATGAAAAAAACCCATGCAGGAAAGCCCCGAGTCTTTTCGGTTCTAGACTGAGGATTTCCAGGTCCCTTTTTGCCACCGGCAGGAGGCTTTTGGGGCGGAGCCTGAGGAGGGATGGGTTTGGGGTGGGGAGGGACTTCAATGCCATAGAGTCCAGTTGCCAAAGCAATCGAGTGGAGTTAAGTTGTACTAGCAGGAGATCTCCAACTAGTACCTGGAAGTTGGCAACCCTATCAACACACCCCATTGGATTTCTATCCCACATCTAAGGTGGGATTTGCTTAAATGATAGTTGATAAATTTTGTAAGAAAACGTGAACATTTTTTCTTCTTCAAAGCTATCCACTGCCCTTAACAGAGTTCAAAGATAGCTGAAGATTTTATGCTATAAATTAACATGATATTTGGATGCTTCTGAGACAGCCGGCAGGATTAACCATTATGCTAAGCAAGCTTTGATGTAGGATCCAGCATCAGCATGGCAGCGCATGCTGATATTCCTGCTGCTGCTGCTGCTGCTACTGGAGAAACTGCCTTAAATCGCAGTTCAAGAAACGCACGTTCACAATTGCTGTGCCAACACCAACTCACTGCTCTTTAAGACACACAAAGTAACACAAATGTCTGTCTGTCTGTCTGTCTGTCTGTCTGTCTGTCTATCTATCTATCTATCTATCTATCTATCTATCTATCTATCTATCTATCTATCTATCTATCTCTATCTGTTACCCCACTTTTTACCCCAACAAGTGACCCAGACTGGTGTACAAGATCCTCCCCTTCTCCATTTTATCCTCACAACAACTCTGTGAGATAAGTTAGACTGAAACTGTGTGACTGGCCGGAGGTCACCCAGCAAGCTTCCATTGCAGAGTGGGGATTCATGCCTGGGTCTCCCAGGATTTAGTCTGACACACTAACGGTGCATTCCTAAGAGTTACTCCAGTCTAAGCCCATTCATTTCAGTGGGCTTAGACTGGACTAACTCTCTTTTGGAATGTACTGTAACCACTGCACCATGCTGGAAAAAAATAGAGAGGCACTCAGATTGCTGGCATTTCAGTACTTTATTGCCTCTCATGGTCACGTCCTCACCTGCCTCATCCATTTTTTAATCTCTTGCCTGCACGTTCTCGTCACCTACATTGTAAACCTCTTTTCTCTGTTCCAGAACCTGCTTCCTCGGCTCATCCTTCGAAACCTCCTTTCTTTCAATCTCTTTTTTCTCAGGCTGTTCACTTTCAACACGTGTGTTTGGGCATTTGTTTGCATGAATGTGCAAAGTATGTGTGCTCCTGCAGCCTTCCAGTGTAGTTACTTCCATCAAAGTTGCACCATCATGAAAAGCAAGACCGCTTTTCAAAGCTTGCCTGCTTCATTTGAAGCTAGCCATTGAAGCCAGGAACAATTATCTACCTTCATTTCTAGCAACCTCATTTGCTGGTAATTGATTCTGAAATTATAAAACAACTTGACTGCTGCTATTTTCTGAAATTAATGGTCTAATTTATAAATCAAGTAATGATTCAATTATACATTTATCCAGGATCTAGTAAGCCGCAGCAGCAGCATCTCCATTGAAAGAATTTTATTCATTCCTTTTAGTCAATGGCATGGACAAAATATCGCCTTCCACAGAGATACAAAATAATTTTAATACTCACTGTTTTCTCATCAGCCCTGACTCTGATGCATATGTTTTTACTTCATGCCTTGTTTTCTCCCTGAAATTATATCGATCCATTATGTAACACAGAGTACTTCAGACACTAACAGAAGACATGAACGTTACAAAAAGAGAAGTTTAACTCCGAACATGTCCATTTTATTGGATGGCATTCAGTGTTGGGTAGCCATAATGAGATCCCCAGGTATGCAATCCGTCTGCCAAAAGGATCTGCTACGGAGACATAACACGGATCAGAACTGTGGCACCTGAGACTAGTGGATTCCATATATTTATTATTTGGCTTCTTTATTTATTACTTATATTGTTTATAGATGTTCCTACTCCCTGGTCACAGCCTGACCCCTGAAAATTCTTCCGTTGTGTGAATAGGGTTGCCAGGTCCCTCTTCCCATCGGCGGGAGGTTTTTGGGGCGGAGCCTGAGGAGGGCGGGGTTTGGGGAGGGGAGGGACTTCAATGCCATATAGTCCAATTGCCAAAGCGGCCATTTTCTCCAGGTGAACTGATCTCTATCGGCTGGAGATCAGTTGTAATAGCAGGAGATCTCCAGCTACCACCTGGAGGTAGGCAACCGTATGTGTGAAGAAGGGCTTCCTTTATTCTATCCTGAACATCCAATAGATTAATTTCATTGGATGAGCCCCCTGTGGAAGTATTATGGGGGAAAATGTTTCTCACACCATTCATTAAGAGTGCAGAGTTACACATTCCAAGCCCATTGATTTCAGTGAATTTAGCATGGTGCTGTAACGTATTTACCCATTCTCATATTAAGTAAGAACTGCCCACTCCCAATGCCCAGCACAGATAATTGCCCACACAAAAAAATACTCACATATAGTAATTTTCACGTACAGCTGAAGATGTCTGTGCAACTTCTATTTATAATCATAGATAACCAAAATTCTTCAAATACTTAATATTCTTTATTCCATTATTTAAAAAATTAAAACCATAATATTACTTTTGCAACTATTAATTTTAACAATTATGTAATAATAAATTTTTACCCATAATGAGAGAGGAGCCCTGCAGAGAGGAAAGACAAATGAACGACTCCAAACAACAACTGACAACGAATGTCTCTTTATCGCATCACTTCTAGGTGATCTTCTCACTGGAAGACACCACAATATGTAGTTTCTTGTAATAGATGTAATTTTAGAAAAAAATGTGAGAGTATTTTTCTGCATGGACAATTATCTGTTGTGGGTATTTTTCCGTGTACATATTTTTCTGTGTGGACATTTTTCTTGTGCGCATTTATAAAAGTAGGGTTTTTTCTGTGCTCAATTTTCATGTGGGAATTTTTCATGTGCATTTTTCCCTAGAACCGATTGTTATTCGGTTGGTTGGTTGGTTGCTTCCTTAAGATCCCAGGCATACAGTATGGCAGCTTGAGGAGCTCTCCGTTTTCATCACTTGACTATTTTTATTGATTCTACTGTATTGATTCTTCTGTAATTTTTATGTAAACCACTTTGGGTAATAGCTTTTTTTGGGGGAAAACACTATACAGAATTCTTAAATAAATCATTAGAAACCTCATCAGTTGTCTGTCTAATCTATAAATCCTTAACTTCTAGCCTTTTTTCACAGGAAAGGGACAACTTTGAACATTTTAGTGGTTTTTTTCTTCTTGGATGATCACAACACATTTAAACTCAGCCAGTATATATGCAAAATTAGTGGCATTTTTTGTCTGTATGTCATTTCCCATTCATTTAGACTGACTCTCTTCTTCCATTCTGTTGCCATTCATGCATTTTTGGAGAGATCCTTTTGGAGCTCTTCGCAGCCTGCTTTGGATATCATCATCCTAAATAATTTAGTCTCAACTGTGCCAGCCTGAAGTCTGCAATATTTTTGTTTTGCGGCCACGTAAGCCGAGGCTTATTTTTCCATAGCTGTGAAGACATGATGTATAAACAAGATCTCAGATTGCTATTCCACAGGAAATTCTAAGAAGTTTCTTAAGAGTATTCAGGAATTCCCAGCCACTCCATCCAGAGTTAAAACATCCTCTGTCTGGAATGGGGTATGCTCTTACCTACAGATACCATTCACCGCATGCCAAAAGCTGTCCTTTGGATCCTAGCCAAGATTCACTTATAAACTGAATAAGTCTGCTTGGGGGCAGTATGTTCGGCAGTCGCAGAATCTCCAAATAATATAGATACATTATTCTAGGAAGTCCCAACACCTGAATTCAACAATTCTCAATCAATAGAGATCCCTTGCAAAATGTGTGGGGTGAGGGAGAGAAGGCAGCATTCTCTTGTTAGCTCTTGGAAGCTATGCAGGGTCAGTACTTGGATGGAAGGCCACCAAGGAGGCCTACAGAGGAAGGCAATGGCAAACCATCTCTGCTTCTCACTTGCCTTGAGAACCCCGTGCTGGTCACCATAAGTTGGTTGTGACTTGATGGCACGTACCTATATGAGGGGTTTTTTTAAATGTTAATCTGGGTACAGCAACATTTCTCCTTTTCTTTGTAATTATAATTACTCCATTTTCTAACAATAAATATCACATCTTGAGGCTTTTCCCAGAGAAATCGCTGTTTATTTACCCTATTTCAGCTATCCACCTTTCAAAAAGCTACAGGTTCATTTTCAGTTGGAAAGGATTATTTATAAATGGCAAGAGAATACAATTTAATACAGAGCAGGGAGTTGTTAAATTACTGCAAATGAATAGGAATTAAAGCAACAGGCTTTTCGTTGTTAAATATTTCTAATATTCTGTAAATAATTGAAAGTTTAAAAACATTAAAAGAACCTAATAGAATCATGAGATTTAATGGTCTAATCTTCAGAATTGACTTCCTGATGCTTATTTATAAGCTTGCTTAAACTCTGTATTGGGAAAGGAAGGCTGTGTACAAAGGATGGTTTTGATGGGTGCATAAAAACAGGAGCCAGAATTCCTCTTTGGCCCTCAGTGTGGTATAGTGGTTAAGAGCGGTGGTTTTGAGCATTGGAGTCTGATCTGGAGAACCGGGTTTGATTCCCCACTCCTCCACATGAACAGCAGAGGCTAATCTGGTGAACTGGATTTGTTTCCCCACTCTTCCACAGGAAGCCAGCTGGGTGACCTTGGGCTAGTCACAGCTCTCTCAGCCCCACATACCTCACAGGGTGTCTGTTGTGGGGAGGTGAAGGGAAGGTGATTGTAAACTGGTTTGAGTCTCCCTTAAGTGGTAGAGAAAGTCAGCATAAAAAACCAACTCTTCTTCTTCTTCTGCCTTCATGAAACAACACATAACCGTGACTTGGAAGTAAACACTGATTTTTGTGTTTATACCATTATTACTTATGTAATCATATGGTGCCTGACACAACAGGTAACTACCTATGGGTTGGATCCATCCAGCTTTTTTTGGTCAATCTCACCCAATTCCCCTCCTTATTACAGCCCCCATCACACATGGATTTTTGGCCATGCAGGTCCAACAAGATCTGTCATACATTTTTCCTGGTTTGCCACATGGGTTCTTTTACAAGTAGTTTTTAATCACATGCCAAGTAGAGAACCTGAAATGAATGCAACCCAGCAGCATATTTAGCTTTGCCACAAGGGATGCATACACTGTGTTGTGATCGTAGGGTTGCCAGGTCCCTCTTCACCACCGGCGGGAGGTTTTTGGGGAGGAGACTGAGGAGGGCAGGGTTTGGGGAGGGGAGGGACTTCAATTGCTAAAGCAGTCATTTTCTCCAGGTGAACTGATCTCTGTTGGCTGCAGATTAGTTGTAATAGCAGGAGATCTCCTGCTAATACCTGGAGGTTGGCAACCCTATGTGATCGTCCTGGTCACCTGTTCATTGTGTATAACATGCTCTCCTCAAGCAATTTGGGGACTGTTCTTTTTTTTTATTTTAAATTAAGCATGTGAGGATGTGAATTTATTGACTTATCCATACTGAGTATAGGCTTTTACAAAGGAAAAAAAACCACTTGATTTTGTCTTTCAGCAATACCCTGCTAGTCAAGGACAAGCTGCCCTCAGGCTTAAATCTTACGAGATCAGAAACCTCTTCTAATACAGTCAGTTTTAGAACTCCACTGGTTTGTCTGGAACTAGGAAAAGTAGCTGCAATTATGTTGATAATTTGGTTTTCCACTGGTCGGGGATGAAGAGGGCCCATAGCACAGTCTTAGACAAGTGCCAATTGTCCAGTTTTCCACTGGAATGACTGGTTCCCCCCCTCCACATACACACACACACTTGCTGGTTGCCAGATGAGGGCTTTGTATATAATGAAGGGTATAGGAGAGAAGTTGGTTAACTGTTTAATGCTTTTTAGGAAATTTGCTGTACTGTGTTTTTAAGACCTTTGTAGCACCAGGCTTGCAGTCACGTTTTTCAAGCTCTTCACCTTTAAAAAGTAGCTTCTCTAAACACTGTCATTATCATCAACTGCCTTTTATTGTTGTTCCCCATTTGCTCCTGAGAGGGGGGGAGGGAGGCAGAATGAGAGATTAGCGTTTTAGGTAAATTCATATTTTTTTGATCTGCTCTTTGACCTCTTTAACCCCTTAGCTCTGTCCTTGGGCAGATGGGCTCCACCAGACACTTTAACCAACTTGTGTGCTGGGTTCTGCCCCCAGATGGGGCCGTTCTGTTGCCAGATTGATGCCTACATGTATACAAGGACTTTGGTTCAGTCCATGACCCCACAGCTGAAATATCACACAAAGCAGAACTGGGAAGAGCATTGCCTGAAACCCTAGAAAGCTGCTGCCAAGAGGGGTTGCACTCCTTGCTCTTCAGAAATGCTTTCTTGTGTACAGCGGAAATGAAAGCCTTTTTCTTCTACTGCCAAAATAAAAGTCTTCCAGTTACTAGGCGACATCCAAGGCCCTTTGCATGGACTAAATGTAAGGTGAATAAATCCTTATCTGTGACATGATAACTATTCTCTATATTATGCAGACAGAAGTGGTATACTGAGAAGGTGGAATACAGACTGCAGGTAATGGGTTTATGGTTGCCTGCTCCAGGTTGGGAAATACCTGGAGATTTTTGGGGCAGAGCCTGAGGAGGGCGGGGTCGGGAAGGGGAGGGACTTCAATGCCATAGAGTCAATTGCCAAGGTGACCATTTTCTCCAGGTGAACTGATCTCTATTGGCTGGAGATCAGTTGTAATAGTGGGGGATCTCCAGCTACCACCTGGAGGTTGGAAAAAACAAAACAGCACTATGACCAAATGATATCCAAAGTACAATCCAAAATCTTTATCTGTCATTCAACCACAGTAATGAAAACACAATAATGAAAACAGGTGAAGCCTGAGGAGGCAGGGTTTGAAGAGGGGAGGAACTTCAATGCCATAGTCCAGTTGCCAAAGTGACAATTTTCTCCCGGTGAACTGATCTCTATTGGCTGGCGATCAGTTTTAATAGCAGGAGATTTCCAGCTAGTACCTGGAGGTTGGCAACCCTATCTCCCACCCTTCCATGGTCCAAATGCTACAACAATCTTCATGTCATTTAATGCGTAGAACAGCATCTGACAGAACTTTCAAGTGGTGCCTTTACAACATGGCCTATTTGAATTGGAGTCCAGCCTGTCAACAAATGGTTGCATGCAACAGTCCTGGGCATCAGTCCTGCAGTTAATGGGATTTTAACAAGTTTGTTTACAGCACAAAATCTTGTAAAGGGAACAATGTATTTCAGATTCCACCCAGAAGGGGGCAGTGGTCTTTACATGGGCATCTCCAATGGTACTGCCTTGTGAACAACTCCAACGTTTCAGCCTATAGGTACACAGAAAATTCCAGAAAAAAATACTCCTATGTATAGCAGGAAAACGTAAAAAAAAAAAAAAAAAAAAAGAGTCTGCCATCCTGAAGACTGCAACTGCTAGTTGCCCTGAGGCAGTAGAAACCAGGGACAAACACTGCTGTACAGACAGTGGCCAGAATACTAAAGGCGGCAGGTAGGGTTGCCAGCTCTAGGAAAATCCCTGGAGAACCGAGATAGGGCAGGATTTGGAAGGGGTAGTTCAGCAGAGACATGATTCCGTAGAGTCCACCCTCCAAAGCAGCCGTTTTCTCCTGGGCAACTGATCTCTGTAATGTGGGGACCAGTTGTAATTCTGGAAGATCTCCAGGCTCCACCTGGAGGTTGGCAACCCTAGCTGTGGGCAAGTTGCACCCCCCCCCCCCAGCTAACCAAGGATGGAGCTGTCTGGTCTCCAATGGTTACATTTTGCTGTCAAACAAATCTCCTTTCTTTGCCTTCTCCCTCTCCTCCTTATGTGTTTAGGGCAAGTCTCTTGAGTGATGTGAGCCAATTGGTGTCTGAAAAGTGGAATATAAATATAATTCAAAGGTAAATAATAATTATAGACCCACTTTGGCATGAGCATTTATATATTTTATCGTTATTTAGTGTCACAAAGTGGACCAAAGGTGGAGGGCTAAGACTCTCCATACATTTGAAATAGCAAATTGAAAACTATTTCTCCCAATACCCATCGCAGAATTTTGGGCTGGAATTTCAGAACAAATACAACATCAAAGCAACAATTACTACTTTGGTTTACATCTTTGGGTCATTATTAAGTTTGGCAGGGCTGCCAAGTGAAGGTCTGGGGTACAACATTCCTTAGGGGCAGATCACCTCAGGATATCAGGGAGTCAAAAGTGTCCTTAGGAGAGAACTATACTAATCTTGTGTACTTTTTGAGGACTCAGAGGTTCTCAGTATTCTCAGACTTCTGGGGGAGCACAGATCGGTCAAAATCCTGCAAAAAAACTTCATCAAAACACACTGGGGAACTAAACAGGTGTGAACTATATCACCTCCAGTAACAGGTATCTTAGTTCTGATTGTATTAAAGGAATAAAAAAACAAACAAAAAAAGTCCCACGTACGACAATATCTTTCAACTCATGCTACAGCTTAGTATTCTACTCAGAGGAAACTGCGGTAATGATAATTCTGCCAATCCCCCCCCCACACACACACCTGTCCTAGAAAGTCTTAGAGAATTGTATTTACTGTAATTCATTCTAAATACTTTTTTATTATGGGGGGGGGGGCTTTTCACTCTCCTCTCCCTGAGCCACCTGTAGAAAAGGGATTTCCCCTTATGCCAATTAAAAATAAAACCTCACCCCTTCTTCCCTCCCCCTCAAGAAGAAGTTAACCCCTGCTGAGCTTTCCCCCAAGGCATCTGCAAAGCCGCCAGGTGAGCCTACAACAGCCTTAATGAGAATGAATCAGCTCTGATCTTCCAAGAGATAAACACAAATCTTTTATTCCAACCACCTGGTCTTTGACCCAACCAAGAAGAAAACACAATTTAGGACTGTCTGCGGGATTGCTTGGCTTGAACATCTCGGAAAACTTTCAAAATGATGGGGGTGGGGGGTTTCAAGCAAATGCAAAGTTAGAAACACAAAAAAAACCCACTTTTTTTGTTATTATATATTTTCATTCCCCGAAGGGCTCCTCTTCCGACGAGTCGATTTGACATCATACAAGACTTAGGGATGTCTGTGCATCTGTGTGTCATCAAAGAAATTATTTGAGGGCTTTTACCTCCCAGAAAATTGTTTGCTTCTTGCTGCCAACTTCCCGTGTCGACTGGATTTTCTCTCCTTTCAGAATAGGATACGGATAGTAAAGAAACCATAATATTATCAGTATATCATTATTACTTGCTGTTTGTTGTTATAAAAAGGGAGAGAAAGTGAATCTGTGTGTTTGTCACAGATAAAAATCACAGTTTGGACCAAATACGATGTAACAATCATGGGTTGTTATGCTTCAGAATGTTTTCTGTGGTATTAAACACACTCCTAACAATTCATTTGATGGTCTAATTGCTACGATCCTGGCCTTGTTCCAAAGGTGGGACATGCAACTATGCAACAGAACGAAACCATTGAAGACATTTTTCATCCAAGTGGATTCCCCATCTTTATTCTTTACCAGATAATGGTTCTCTAGAAGTGCCAATCAATGGAGCCAGATGCTTTGATGTGTTCCACTATGTGTTTTGGAAGAATGTTTATTGATTTGAAATGTGGTGTTTATTTATTTATTTAGAATTTACAGCCCACCGTCATTCCCAGCCAAGGCTGGGCTCAGGGCTAGTAACAAGCTTTTAATACATAAAATTAAAAAACAGCAATTAAAACCTCATATTAAAACCATACAGAATGCCCTTAAAACAACACAGACTCCACCACGCAACTGGGTTTAGGTAGGTTACACACCCGCACACAGGTACCAAAGTGTGTGGCGGGGGGGGGGGAGGGATGGGAAGGCCAGCAACGTTGAAGGAGAGTTTTAAGGAAACTGTGGACCACCAAAATGACAAAGTGGGTTCTAGATCAAATCAAGCCTGGACTCTGCCTAGAAGCTAAAATGACCAAACTGAGGCCATTGCATTTTGGTCACATATTGTGAAGACTCACTGGAAAAGACAATGCTAGGAAAAGTTGAAGGGAACAGAAAAAGAGGAAGACCCAAAAGGAGATGGATTGACTCAATCACGGAAACCATAGCCCTCAGTTTACAAGGCCTGAGCAAGGCTGTTAATGATTGGACATTTCAGAGGTCATTAATTCATAGGGTCGCCATAAGTCAGAAGCAACTTGATGGCACATAACACACAGAGACAATTGTAGGAGAGCTATGAAAGAGGCAAGATGAGGTTTGGGACATCTTTTTTGTGCTGCCTACTGCACCTGTTATGTTTATGTTGGCAAACAGTGCATTGATGACAAGGCTAGCAACAATCTCAGTGTACTGGTTAAGAGTATCAGACTGGAAGACCCCGGTTCAAATCCCCACTTGTGGCATGGAAGCCCACTGGGTGACCTTGGGCCAGTCCTCGCTCAGCCTAACCTACCTCACAGGGTTGGTGTGAGGATAAAATGGAGGAAAGGAGAATGATGTAAGCCACTTTAGGTCTCCATTGGGAGAAAGGCAGGGTATAAATGAAATTAATAAATGAATAAATAAAATAAACAGCATGCCATTAGGGATATTTTAACACACATATATATGTTTTCTATATGAACAAGTATATTTTAGATGCTTCTTACGATGTTGTTATTACCATGTTGCTATTGATCTCTCTGAACTTGGTCCTGGGCCACACTTATCCCTAAAATAACTATGCTGCTGTTGAATGGCCCCAACTAGACCATGTGTAATAAATAGCCCTACCCTAGGTAGCACATTAGTCCAGAATATTTTATGCTTGTCTTTGCTGTCAATACATATCTGACTTATGGTGACTCTGTAGGGTTTTCAAGGTAAGAGATGCCTGGAGGTGGTTTGCCATTGCCTGCCTCCTTGTCACAACCCTGGTATTCCTTGGAGGTCTCCCATTCAAGTACTTGCTAGGGTCAACCTTGCTTAGCTTTTGAGATCTTATGAGATCAGGCTAGCCTGGGTTATCCAGGTCAGGGCAGAATGGAATACTGGCTGTCCCTATTTCCTCAAGACAAGCATGACTATTACAGCAGGTTCCCTTGAAAATACCTCATATGAGCATTGTCTGCCTTATAACTGGTATTCTTTGTAGGGTGATGGCGAGGGGTACTTTAGTAATTTCTTACATTTATATCCTGCCTTTCTTTCATTGTAAAACTCAAGGCTGTGCATACAGGACTCCCAGGTCTCCTGTCCAAGCACATGTTAGAGCCTTATCTGAATAACTTCAGCAAGGCTACAACTTCAGAGGCTGTCTGACCACACCCCACTTTCAAACACTGCTAGATTATCCCAGAAAGCGAGGCCACATTTGTTTGTTTGTTTGTTTCACCATTAAAATAATTTTGGTAAAGTTTCATTGTCTGTATTGTAGTATACTGTATATATAGCTGCCAATGTGAATGTCTTCCAAACACAATTAGAACACCCTCAGTTATTATGTTCTTTCTCTGCATCATTCTTCATTGTCAATAAATTCTTTTTATCTTATGTGCTTTGACCCCTTTTGTATTCTGTACATTTCTGTCTTGTGAACCAATGGTATATATCGTAGAAAAGCTGGATACAGAAAAGAGAGGCAGTTGGATTCTTGGTGTATTTATTTATTTCGAAGCACATCACATATTACATGTCGTTACCGTCTGGAAGTGGGTCACTTTCTGCTCACAGGATGCTATCTAGATTTCAGTAAGCTTTTTGATATTGATTCTCGGATATTTTCTTTTTAAAAAAACCTCAGCCCCCAAAAAGCAAAAACACACAAGCAGATTTTCTTCCCATGATAACAACAAGAAAGCTCCATCGCTTTCTATTGTTATGCTGGGACAGAAAGTTTGGGTAGATAAATGCCATTGATCTTTTATAATCAGTGAAGACTATGGGTGCAGTCAAGTACTTTCAAATCAGGGATTCCCTAGTTATTGCTCTCTGTTGGATATAGGTGACACCTGAGCCTTTTTAATGGAACTATTTCCATTGTTTGTTTTTCCAAGTTTTTTGCATCTCCAAAGCTCAGCTTCAGGCTAAAATGTTTAAAGGCAATAAAAGCAGATTTAACAGCCAAATCCTAACTATATTTGCTTTGTTACACCAAATTTCAATAAGACTCTCAACCAAGTCAGTAGGTTTTGGATGGCAGGCTAAAGCTACATTCCTGTGCACATCGCTTCAGAAGTAAGCCCAGCGAACTCAGTAGGACTTAATAAACATGCATAGAATTGGGCTGCAGGTGTTGTTTCTGAGGTTGCCGTCTTCTAAATCACCACCCAAAGCTGTAAAGTGTGAATTGCAGCAGTAAGCGGGTGATAATGTTTAGTTCCACATTTGAAGAAACTTCACCTGCTCACCTTTGCATATCTGTTAAAGCAGACTGGAGCAGCCTGGGACGGTTTCTTTTTGGTTATGGTACATTCCTAAGCAGAGTTACCCTCTGACATCGATGGATTTAGAAGGGCCTAGCTCTGCTTAGGATTGCATTGTTACTGGCTGCTCTAGTGGTGACCTATACAGGTTTGCAGCCACAGCGCAAGTCATCTTAGACTTGAGGGGCTCTTTCACTAGAGACAATAAAATGGCTTGTTGCATTTCGTGCATCTCCACTATGGCATCACGCCCAGTACCTGAACCAATTTACTTGTGCAAACAAGCCACTTCTCTTCTGCCCCGCCTCCCAGTGCAATTCCTTTTATGAATGAAAAGAAGCTGTGACATCACATGAGTTAAGTCAGATACATAAGCAGCCAGCAGACATTTCCTTGGTCACAGGGGCATGTTATGCATCTCCATCAGTCTCAGAAATGGGTGTGCACTCTCTGTGTATAAGTGACCCAGTAGGGTTGCCAACCTCCAGGTAGTAGCTGGAGATCTCTTGCTATTACAACTAATCTCCAGGTATGCATCCCCACCAGCAACCACCTATTTATTACATTGTGTGTCTAGTTGGGCCATGACTAGAGCTGGATTGGGGCCCTTTTTCTGGACTACAGTGATGAGAGTCACAAAAAGGACCGGTTTTATTTTTTGTACTTTTAAAGGTGATGTCAAAAAGACCTTTCCAGCAGCGACCCCAAAGCTTGCAACTTACAGATTTTCTTGTGAGAGTGAGAAAAGCTGCAGCTATCAAAATTCCCAGACCCAATTATTGAAAATAGAGCAACCTGATCCTGCCACACATCTGGTCCCCTGATCCTTGACTTGAAAATACACCCGAAATGAAAAGATATGCTAGTCAACGAAGCAAAAGCATTGCAGGCCAGAAAATGCCATATAAAAAGTAGAAGCAAAACCCATTCACAAATCCACGGTCTGTCACCGACTAAGCACCAAAGCAAGTTCTAAAGAATCAGAGACTGTATAGGGCTTAACATCCTGCATATTGCTAAGTTTTTTTGTTTTTTTTTAATGGAAACCACATTGTTTTCTTTTAGTGACTCACTTGGCAGGCTGGATTCAGGAAAGAATGCAACACAGATAATCTGTATCTTTTCCCATCATCATCCTTTCATTCTTCTCCTTTCCCCCCTAAGACACAAGGTGACATATCCAAGTGCTTGTCCTTCATCAATTCTTCAGTGAGCAACAGAGCAGAAAGCTCTAATATCTATTCATTTGTAATCTGTCATTCTTAAAGTATTAAGGACAATTGACTTCACATGTCGCAGATAATTAGAAGAGTCTTCCTTTGCTCCAGGTTTTTAAGGCAAGTGTCTCCCTCTCCTCATCAGTACCTTTATTGATGTCTTTCAACATCCCAGAATTTCTTGTCAACTGTGTATTAAATTTAAAGAAAGAACACTGGAAAGAGTTCCACATGAGAAAATTATCAAAACAGCTTTTTCTCTGATTTTACTGTTCCAAAGGAAACAGAATAAAACATATTAGTCACAATAAAAATATTTTTGTCTGCTGAGAAAAAGATATGGAAATGCATGTAAAAAGCATTCACATAAAAGCACCAGCTGACAATGTTTTAAGAGCAAACTGAATTAACAATGATGGAACCAAAGAAGAAGACAGAGTATCTATAAATACTATAAAAAGAACTACAAGATGGTTGGAACCTGCGAGCCCCATGCCAACAAATCTTTGTGCTATTAAAGTTCTGAGGCGCACACAAGGCAGGGTTGTGTGTACTCTTCAAATTTGTGCAAGCCCTAGATTTGAATTGTGCATAGATCCTGAATATCTCAGTGGTTATTTTCCAAAAACATGTTTCTAGTCCCATTCCACCATTAGAAAATTGAGGCTGGATTCAGCCCCAACAATTTGCATAGTGTGAGAAGTAACATTTGCAAAATGAAGTACTGCATTGTTTTTCTACCACGTTCTGGCAACAGTGACTTTAAAATCCCTCTCTCCACAACATCAATTAAAACGAGTCATTGTGGGATGATCACAATTTCTGTGTAACTTGCGGAGCTGTATTTAGGGTTGCCAGCCTCCAGGTACTAGCTCTGGTCATGACCAGAGTTCGATCGTGACAGAAGTCGGTTTCAGGAAGCCGGCTCAAGGTTGACTCAGCCTTCCACCCTTCCAAGATTGGTAAAATAAGTGCCCAGTAAAGTGGGGAAGGCAATGGCAAATAGCATTCCCAGGACCCTCTTCACCACTGGCAGGAGATTTTTGGGGCAGAGCCTGAGGAGGGCGAGATTTGGGGAGGGGAGGGACTTCAATGCCATAGAGTCCAATTGCCAAAGCAGCCATTTTATTCAGGTGAACTGATCTCTATCGGCTGGAGATCAGTTGTAATAGGAGGTGATCTCCAGCTAGTACCTGGAGGTTGGCAATCCTAATGGTAAACCACCCCGTAAACATAGTCTGCCTAGTAAACATTGTGATGTGATGTCACCCCAAGGGTCAGTAATGACCCGGTGCTTGCACAGGGGACTAACTTTACCTTTAAAAATAGAAATAGGGACCCAAATTGCATGCCACTTCTTCATTGATAGATGAGCTTGTGCCATTTACAAGCTGACACTCCTGCATGTGTATTTTGCCATTCAAGCATTGGTGCAGTCTCAGACCAGGCCTAGGCAGATTTAGTCCTAATCCTAGGATTGGATTGAGTTTAGAATGGAAGAATTCTGTACAGGATTGCGCTGTTTGTGATTTAATCACCTCCCTCCCATTTTTACAAAACACAAATAATTAATCCCTGCAGCACAGGAAAGCTTTCTGTGTCGAGTTTATAAAGCAAAGCATGAAGTGGCTCATACTGTATTCAGAATTCCTTTAGATGCTCATAAAATAATTCAAGTCCTCTGTGTATTTTGATTAGTAGAGCTTGCAGAGACACTGTAAACGAGAAAGAGCTTCAAATGAGGTGTTTTTTTTTTTATCATTCTTGCCACCAAAGTGATCTTAAGGTAAAAGATTTTTTTTTAAAAAAAAAATCCTCCCCTTTGCCTAATGGGTGAGTACTTTCCCTTGCACCTTGCTCCTTCTTTGCCTTAGGAAACAAATTGATATTTCACACAGATAAATGCTTTCCCTTTTTTAGTAAAAAAAAAAATTACACAAGATTGAACAATTAGAAATGAATGTCAGTTTAAGGAGGGCGTAGAAGTAAGTCTGCCTCCTACTGAATAATTTTAGCCACTTTTTAAAGGATTTGCTCCCAGGTTACGGGAACCATGTTAAGTATAGTATTTAACCTTCACTTTCTCTCATTTTCTTTTTTGCATTAGAATATATCTAAATAGATGAGTGTATTTTTATATACCTTTAGACCTAATCCCCTAAGGCTACATTCTAATACATCTAGGTAAGATTAAAGCCACTGGTTTCAAGTGTGCCTAACTCTGTGTTGGATGGCGACCTAAGACTTTACTATGTGTATAAGGAATTCTTTGAGTTTTATTTCCCCCAAAATATGCTTTGGAGGAGTGTCAGCACTAGGTCTGTTGATTCGGTTCGGCCCGAACTGAAAAACAGCCGAATTTCCCCTGATTCAGCGGTTTTTAGTTCGGGACGAACAGAACTCAAAAATGGCGGGAAACAGGGGGAGCCGAATTCAGCAAGTTCGGGAGTTCACGAATAAATTCGGCAAATTCGGGGCGTCAGTAAGCAGCATAACCGTCAGTAAGCAGCATTCTCCTCCCCCGGCCAATCGGTGGCCAAGCTGGGTGGTCTTCTGGCCAATCAGTCAGGATTGAGTACTGGAGGAATCAGCTGCTGCGCGGCCCGGCCGGGGAGGGAGAGAGAGTGAGAGAAATCCTCGTGGGGGTTGCTTGTGCACATTCGCTCCTTTCGGTAGCTGCAGGGGGCGCATTTTTTGGGGTAGAGACCCCAAACTTTCAGAGGAACTTCAGACGAGCCTTCTTAAGAGGCCCCCCAAGTTTTGTAAACATTGGGTCAGGGCCCCCCGAGATATGGGCTCCACCCCTTTTCCCTCCCCCCTTTTCCATTTCCTTGGCTGCAGGGGGCGCTTTTTTGGGGGTGCAGCCCCCAAACTTTCAGCATAGCTTCAGACGAGACTTCTTAAGAGACCCCCCCAAGTTTTGTAAAGATGGGTTCAGTGGAAGCAGAAATATGGGCTCCCCCCTTTTCTCTTTCCGTGGCTGCAGGGGGTGCATTTTGGGGGGTGCAGCCCCCAAACATTCAGCATAGCTTCAGACAAGCCTTCTCAAGAGACCCTCAAAGTTTTGTAAACATTGGGTCAGGGGGTCTCGAGATATGGGCTTTCCCCTTTTCCCTATTGGGATGAGTGGATCACCCGATCTTGTATGCATCTCCAGAGCAGCAAATCCAAGGCAAACCTCCCATGCTTAAATGGAATCATATTGGATTACCCAGTCCTCCCAGCCCCTCCTGATGGAACAGATGACAGCCACAGTAAGACCCCTTTGGGGGCTTTAATCTATAATTTTTCTCCTGTGTGTGTGTGTGGGGAGGGAGAGGTTTCTGTGGGTGGGGAAGCCAAAGGGGGCTTTCGCCCGTTCTGCCTGGGGTGTGTGTGCCCCCTCGAGTCTCTCTCTCCCTGGTTTGAGGGGGGGGCTTTAGTTGTGTGTCCTCAGGTTTTCCCTCATTCATATGACGGTTAGGTCTATTTTGATGCTTGCTCAAAACTGGTTTTCAAATGGTGACTTAAAGAATGCATTTTCCTGGTCCCGAGTCCCATGCAAAAGGGGAAAATCCACCCCCTCCTGCTCATTATGCATAGCTAGCTGCCTCTGTCCCTTTCCATGGTTTGCAAACTCCCAGGTGTCAGGTGTTGCTTTGCATGTTTGCAAAGGTGTTGCTTTGCAGTTGTGTTGCTTTGCAAACTTCTTAGCACCTGCCCCGCCCTTTGCATGTTTGCAAAGGTGTTGCTTTGCAGTTGTGTTGCTTTGCAGTGTTGCTTTGAAGTTGTGTTGCTTTGCAAACTTCTTAGCACCTGCCCCACCCTTTGCATGTTTGCAAAGGTGTTGCTTTGCAGTTGTGTTGCATTGCAGTGTTGCTTTGCAGTTGTGTTGCTTTGCAAACTTCTTAGCACCTGCCCCGCCCTTGCTCTCATCAGCTGTTTGTCAGGGCTGGGAGCTTTGTGAGTGGACAGCAAGCTCTGCTCAGAGATGCACATTAAGGGTGGGGGGACCCCTTTCGGGGCCCATATATCAGCCCCCCCTGACCCAATCTTTACAAAACTTGGGGGAAAGTTTTGAAAGAAGGGTCCTTTGAAGCTCCGCTGAAAGTTTGGGACCTCTACCCCCAAAAATGCCCCCCCTGGAGCCGCGGAAAGGCACGGTTGTGTTTTTAATGGCTTTATTAGGCCGAATTTTTTCCCCGAACTTTGAATTCGCGCCGAATTGCAGGAATCCGAAGCGGGGGAGTTCGGACTTCGGCATATCCCGAACCCAGACGGGCTGAATTCAGCCGAATCCAAACTATACTGAATTTTTTTTTTCAACAGCCCTAGTCAGCACCCAGGTGGCCTGGACAAGATCACCATGAGGCCCAGGATATATATTCCAGTGTTATATAGTTGGTTTAAGTGGAATGATGGCCTTCAACACATGGGTTAGGACCCTCAGGTGGGTTATGGAGCCTTGTTTTCTGGGTCCTGAGTTCCTAGAGATCAAAGGAGCTATGATTCCTCCCTCTTTTTGCACACACAGAGAAGAGCAGCGGGATAACAAATTAGACGTCACTCAGCTGTGGATAGGGTTGCCAGCTCCAGGTTGGGAAATACCTGGAGATTTTGTGGTGGAGCCTGAGGAGAGCGGGATTTGGGGAGGAGAGGGACTTCAATGCCATAGAGTCCTATTGCCAAGGCGGCCATTTCCCCCAGAGGAACTGATCTCTGTTGCCTGGAGATCAGTTGTAATAGCAGGAGAACTCCGGCTTCCACCTGGAGGTAGGCAACCCTAACTGTGGAGAGGATTTCTTGGCTTGCCCTTCATTAGATTATACCCCCTGGCGCTTGGTTTGTGTTTCTTGTCCCCACGTCTCTGAGTCTGCTGCCTCAGGCCTGGTCTGAAAAGTGGTGAGGTCATAACTCCAGTTCCCCCCCTTGTCCTGTCATGCAACTCTGATGTCACATGGTTGTGGATCCAGAAAGATCAGGAAAGGTCTGAAAAGCACACTGAACTGGAAGACTAGTAACAGTATAAGAAAGGGTCCAAGGAGAAGCCTACATAGAAGAGAACAGAGAGAGTAGTAGGGTTTGCCAACCTCCAGTTGGTTATGCAAAGAAAACAGCACTATGGCCAAAAAGCAAACTTATCAAAATGCAATCTATCCCTACTAACATACACTATTATATAATATTTTATAAATTGTTCTTTTTCACATTAGTTTTCACCATTCCCATGAAAATGCTTCCAGTTGTCCAGTCACTGATATCTAGTTCACAAAAATTACAAAAGTCCGATCCACTGTGAGAAAAGGTAATTCCTTTTTTCTGAATTGTTTCTTTCATCAGCCGCCCTTCAGAGAATTGGACCCGCTCCTGGAGAAGCTGGACTTGAGCACGAAGCTCTTCAGTTTCTTATTCAGCAGTTCTTTTAACATTACACATGCTGTCATTCTTAACATCACGTCGGAGATGCTTTTTGGCTGGCCTTCTGAATCTGGCTGCATTAACATGCACTGGCCAACCACTTGATCTTACCCTCCTGCAACCTCCACTTGGTGTAGGGTTGCCAACTGCCAGGTAGTAGCAGGAGATCTCCTGCTAATTCAACTGATCTCCAGCCGATAGAGATCAGATCACCTGGAGAAAAATGGCCGCTTTAGCAATTGAACTCTATGGCATTGAAGTCCCTCCCCTCCCCAAACCCTGCCCTCCTCAGGCTCCGCCCCAAAAACTACAGCTGGTTGAGAAGAGGGACCTGGCAACCCTAACTTGGTGGCTGGAGATCTCCTGCTATTACAACTGATCTCCAGGTGACAGAGATCAGTTCCCTTGGAGAAAATGGCCACTTTGGCAATTGGACTCTACGGTATTGAAGTCCCTCCTCTCCCCAAACCCTGCCCTCCTCAGGCTCCACACCCAAAATCTCCAGGTATTTTCCAGCCTAGAGTTGGCAACCCTAGAGGGTAGCAAGACCATGGAGATACTCAACTATGAGAAGCTTAAGCTGAAAATGAGTAGAGAGAGATCAAATAATAATTATTGATCTTACATTATAAAGAAAATCAAAGATAAGGAGGTGGGTGACTGATTTTCTGTTTGAGAATGTCTAGTGTACGCACACAGATGCGTACATTTCATATAGTCATGTGGATTAGATTATGGGAAGATAGTCAATTTATTCATGAAATTCAAGCATGCCTCTAGTAACAAAACAAAAAAAATCTTTTCTTTCCCCTCAAATAGAATACATGTGTAGTGCTCAAAACGAAATGTGTGTGTCACATTAATTACTGACACTAAGTGATTTCCCATGAACAATTAGCATGAATCATATAATCAGCTGTAAAGGTTTGAAATGGAAAAGATCTATTAGGTCATTAGTTTGTCTCACTGCAAATGTAGGAATATCCTTGCTGGCGCATGAATAATGAGAAAAGTTAATTGGGCAAGAAAACTTTAACTGATTGACAGACTTACGATAAAATGCAAGTTTGCTAATATCTCTGATATTTAAACGGAGGTGCAAACATACAGATGGAGTTCTTTGAGCCTCATCTTGCTGTTGTTAGATCCTAGCCCCTGGTAATCCAGACTGAACATCAATGCCAAACATGACCCATAGTAATGTGTGAGAGTCACCGTGCTAAGGAAATAAAAGCACCATGTAGCAAAGCAGTCAAAGCCCAGGGGACAAATGAATTTCCCATTGACTGAAGATATTTTTAATGCTGCTCTGGTCTATCTCCAGGAAATCAGTTGATAATTGCTAATTGTATTTTTGTAAGCAAAATGAAAGGATGCATTCTCTCTGGAAATCCGCCTTTAGTTTTTGCAATTAGTTACATTGCTGCTTTACGTGATTAGGTGAAATTGTAACACAAAGGAAAGAATTAATAAATTAGCCCTTGTTAGAAGATCTCAAGTTAGTATAAACTATAACTTCTTTTCGCAATGCTGAGGGGTAAATATATCGTTGCTGAATATGAATTAAAAGAAACATTTTAATGAGGGGCTCTGGTTTGAAAGTTGTATGGTTAATTTGTGTGACAAATTGTGTAATCTGATAGTCTAACCTTTAGTGGGTGTCTTAATACGAATAGGCCAGGTTTTACTAAGTGGAAAGGATTGTCTCCACTGGATAATTTCTCTGCTAGAACAGAGACATGCTAGCTCATCCAATCAAAGGCTTTAAGGTGATTGCAGCTTTATTTGTTTACGTTTACTGGTTGTTAACAAAGAGTTTGTGACAAAATATGTGCACAGGGACCACATGAACACACCTGAAGCTGCCTTCTACTGAATCAGACCCTCAGTCCATCAAAATCAGTATCAGCGGCCCTCCAGGGTCTCAGGCAGGAGTCTTTCACATCACCTACTTGCCTTGTCCCTTGAACTGGAGATGCCGGGGATTTAACCTGGGACCTTCTGCATGCCAAGCAGATGCTCTACTACTGAGCCACAGCCCCTCCCCTTACTTAAGAAGGTGTTAAGGGATCCTTAGAGCAAAGGAAAAGGTTCATCTTTACTGGTCAGGGAAAGTATAAGATCAGCATGGCTCACAGAAACAGTATTAGACTAGACATCACCTCTTAGTGCAATCACAGTTCACAGGTGAGAAATCCAGTTGTCTCTTCATCATGTTCCTGTGTGACCAAGAAACAAAAAGAGTTATGAAGGCAAGGCTATGTAAAATGGGGGAGACCTAGTTTTCCAGACTTCCTGCTGACTTCCTCCACAACAAAGGAGGCAGGGGCTTGGATTGAGGATTGAAACATTTGTGGGGTGGGTTGGTTTCAGTGACAAAATGTCTAGATCTTCTTTTTGGAAGTTTCGGTTTCCAGATTAAATTGCTCACACTCTTCCCTCAAACTGTTATTTCTAGCTTGATTTCTCTTTAACGGCAACAACCCAAGTCAAGGTTAATAAAATCTACGAGCAAAGAAGCAGCAGAATGGAAATGTTCAGCTTCCTCCTCCAGGAAGAGATAGACAGACATGTAACATACCATGGCTACAAACCACATGCTATTGGAACTGGTGTTTTGGTTTCTACTGGTAAGAATGGGACTTAAGACTACGTAAGTATAAATATGTGGCTTAAGTGGTTTGAATGTTGCAGCGAACTCTGATTCAGAAACAAATATGCTCGCTTAATTAGGCACAGGCAGATAACTCACAAACTTGTGTGTTTTTTTTCTCAAATGAAGATGGGTAGTATACATATTAAATTGTTCCTATTGCTAAGCTTATAGAAACCAAATTCTTGCAACATGAACTTCCATTTAACTAATGTACCTTTCCAAGTATCATAAAGTGCCAAAGGAGTTTGCCTTGGCATCACACCTAGTTACAGTAGTGCAAAGTTTCAAGTTGCAGCAGAAACCAACATCTGGAGGTAATTGACTGGATTTTAACTGGCTTTGGTGGTAATATGCAAGACATATTTCATCTTCGTGTATATTTCATTCATCTTATAAAAAGATGCTTCTTTCCAAGGCTCCTAGACATATTCCTTTGCTTTCTCATATATCAAAAGTATCAAATGGTGCAGACCACATAAAGCTGAATAAGTCCACATTACAGTTTTAACATGAACAACTCTGCACACTGTTGCCAACACTTCCATTTCCTAAAAGGATTTTAAAAAAAAATCCATACATTTTGTTCTTAACGCCTTTATTCATAATGCAGCAGCAATTGAGATCTGAGATTCATGTAAGGAAAGAGAGAGAGAAATGGAATGAAGCAATATCATCACAACTGCTGGAAAATGAGAGTGAATGACAGACAATGGAATTTTTTCAGACACCTCATTGGACATGATCCACTTGATGAAGAAGAAGAGCTGGTTTTTATACCCCGCTTTCCTCTACAATTAAGGAGTCTCAAAGCAGCTTATAAACACCTTCCCTTCCCCACAACAGGCACCTTGTGAGGTAGGTGGGGCTGAGAGAATTCGGAGAGAACTGTGACTAGCCCAAGGTCACCCAGCAAGCTTCATGATGAGTAGGAGTGGGGAAACCAAACCTGGTTCTCCAGATTAGAGTCCACTGCTCTTAACCACTACACCACACTTGCAAATTGTTCTTTGCAGGCCTCCTTGGAAAGAATGGGAAGTGTGGACGAGCCCAGGGAACCAGGACACCGAGAAGGGGGCTAGGGAGACAATATTCCTGTAGCCCTGGTCATCCTGGAGTCCCATGGAGTTGGACATGACATGCAGTTTGCTTTCATATGGGCATTGGGTTGGATCTCTGTGGTATGAAGATGTCCCCAGAGGGAATTGTTTCTGAGGAGCTGTGGTGGCTCTCTGCAACCCTGGCAAGGTATAGTCTAGAGGCGAGTAAGAAGCTGGTGTGTATCTGCTAGGTGCCTGGATGGCAGACTTCCTGAACACCCCATGTATGACCCCTTCCATGATGAATTTTCATTTTTCTCATGTAATAAGCATGTCTGCCCTGGAAACTTAGCATATCTAGCAGATGCACATTCACCAACGTCAGTGTGTCTGGGCCTGGAGGTTCTCCCGTACACTATCTGCATTAGGGTTGCCAACCTCCAGGTATTAGCAGATCTCCTGCTATTACAACTGATCTCCAGTCGATAGATATCAGTTCCCTTGGAGAAAATGGCCGCTTTGGCAATTGGACTCCATGGCATTGAAGTCCCTCCCCTCCCCAAACCCCGCCCTCCTCAGACTCCTCCCCAAAAACCTCCCACTGGTGGTGAAGAGGGACCTGGCAACCCTAATCTGCATGTCACTGAATGATATTACTGGCTCACACCAGCACAAAGGCAGCCGCACAGAAGCAGCCGCACTGCAAGTGATTGATGTGAAATATACAGCGGCCATCTTTAAACTAAGCCGAATGACAGTTAAATTAAGCTGGAGTGGCATTTAAAATGTTCGATTTTAAATTACATTTCAGCGTTGGGACAGAATCCCATGGGGTAGCCCTGTAAATTTGTTGCAGCCAATACACCAAACGATCTTGTGACTCCTTACAGATGAGCATGTTTGTTGATCATTTGGGAACCCTTTCAAGTGGTCTTGGTATAAGAAAAATGTAGTGGCTCATAGAGAACAAGTCTGCCAGAACAATGACTTCCAATAGTCAATATTAACAATTGTTGGCTCTGTAGTGTACTTGGCATAGTGGTGAATTCAGCCTTTCTTGAATTCAGATTCCTGTCATGCTGGGCAAACCCTTGCTTTCCAGAAAGCCAAACCCAAACCTTAATAATCTATGGTTTGATTTATAGTTTCAAGATAACAGTTGTGTACATTTATTAAAACGCCATTATCGGATTATAAAAAGCAAATGGTTTTATTCGAGAAAGCTGGCATGGAAATGATGAAAAACAATTTACAAGTGAAGCTGTATTTATTCTAAATGGGAGACAGTGTTAAATATATGTAGTCAAGAGATTGGAAGGACAATATTATAGTGAAAAGATGGCACACTGTTTGTGCTGTATTTGTTCCAGGGAGAAGAAACCACAGATATAGTTTTTCCCCCTCATAGCAGTACCACAAGAATGCTATTACAGAAAATGTAGAGTTATTTAGCAAGACATATTGGAAATGCCAAATTGGCCTCGCCGTCCCATTGGTTTGCTGTCGCTTTACCAATGCTGCTCTGCTATTGACATCAATTTGACACAGGTGCAGAGAGAGGCTTAACATAAGGGAGCAATTTTCTGATTCATTCGTGGAAGCCCTGAAGGATAGTTGTAATAAAAAGAAACAAAGGTAATGCGACTTTGTAAAAAAAAAAAAAAAAAAATTTAACTTTTTTTGCTACATACAGCATCAAAATCGTACTTCTTAGCGAGATCCAGATATTAAAACTTAGGAGGGAAAGTATTTTTCTCCTCCTCTCACCCGCTTCCATTATTTGGATTCAAAGCAGTGTGAAATCAATAAGAATAGAGTGGCTATAAGTGTTAGTGTCACAAACTCCCATATCATCTGAGTCTCTTAGAATAGGAAAGGGATCACAGGAGAGGGCACAGAGCTTGGAAGAGGGGCCCTGGTTCAATCCCCGGCATCTCAAAGATCTCATGTTTTAGGATGGAAAATGACATGTCTGTCTAAGAACTTGGAGAGTTCCTGTCAGTGCAGACTACAGCCAGTAGGTACAATGAGTTAGAAGGATCAAGATCTCCTGCTATTACAACTGATCTCCAGCCAACAGAGATCAGTTCACCTGGAGAAAATGGCCACTTTGGCAATTGGACTCTATGGCATTGAAGTCCCTCCCCTCCCCAAACCCCGCCCTCCTCAGGCCCTGCCCCAAAATATCCCGCCGGTGGCAAAAAGGGACCTGGCAACCCTAACATTGGATCAGATGGAAACAACCTGTGTCCCATTTTGCCAGTGCTGAGACCCAACTCTAGCATGAAGGACACTTCACCGGCAAGGTGAGTAGAGCTCTGTTGTTCTACTCAACTCGTTGTGCTCTGGATATAATAGTTCAGACCTTGTTTACGCACTGCACCTGAAATGCCCCCTTAGGATCAGAGCAATAGCATGCACTAACCATGTTCATTTTTTATGTTTCTGTGAAATGGTTTCAAATGGTTTCAGGTCACATGGACTATCAGTTCACTTGACAAAGGTGATCAGAATTACACGGCTAATGTTGCTTTAGAACTCCTGTGCTGAACAAACAAGAAAAGAGAAGGAAAGCAATTTTGTAAAGTTGTAGCAAGATTATTGGAAGAGGGGGGAAGGGGGATGCATTGTATACAGCATGCAAGAAGACTATGTTAAGAGAGAAGTTGACACCTGGCCCTAAATTCACTACTTAATTAAACCCACTAAGCTCCAACCTTAGGGGGGGAAAGTAGCAAACTGGACAACCTGGTCAACTTCCTTAACTAAGACAAAAGACCTTGTATTTAAGGGCACTATGCCTAAGTTATCCTGTAAATGCTCATGGCACAATTTGTGATCAGAACACAACATTTTAAAATACAAACACACACATATACACATGCTAAAAATCAAATCAAAAGTTTAGCATTTTTAAGTTGTCTTGATTACAGTGGGGTAGATCTCAGGGTGTGCTGAACTTTCCCCTTGAAAGCAATGAGATTTAAAAGTAGGGGGTTACCGCACTTGTATTCCCAGCGACGTATTAAGAGTTTGAAAATGTTATAAAAATACTGTTTGTACTTTCTATGTATTCCCACCAATGTATTAAGAGTCTGAAAACGTTATAAAAAATACTGTTCGCACTTTGTTTGGCCCCTTTAGCTGTGAAGACGTCTTCCAACCATTTATAAGCCGTGGTATCCAAAAACCCTTTTAAAGCGATGTTTTTTATAACATTTTCAAACTCTTAATACGTCGCTGGGTATACAAAGTGCGGTAACCCCTGTACTTTGGCAGATTGTGTTCTACTGTTTTTAGAGGCACACTGTGTAAAACCAACAGAGTCTATTTCTTACTGTGTGCTTTTTGGGTAGCTACCCAACTTCTTAGGGCACCTCAGTGAATTTTTTTTTCTTGCCCAAGGAATACTCTGACAATCAAATTACCAATGTGCAAGCAATTTACTTACACTGCATTATATGGCTGCATGTTATAAGGTGATATAACATCATTGAGCTAAAGGGTTATGTTTTCTTTTTAAGACAACACCATTAGAACGGAAGAAAGATGTATTTGATGAACTTGATCACTCCAGCGTCTTTAAACCTGGGACACTTTTGAGCAGCTTTCTTGTTTATTTTTTCCCCTAGAGAATAAGATATTCAGTGGAATGTATGAGGCGAACAAAGTAAGCAGTGCACTTGTTTGGTTAAGACTCTAGCCTTGACCTCCATCTTCAAACCCTTGTCCTTTTATTAATCACCTGTTTCCTGAATCAGAGAATATTTTTGGAGGGGGAAAATTGTTCTGGGACTGAACGAGTGTTAGGAGCCAGACAGAAATGCCCAGATGACAAATAGCTTTGCATGATACCCAAGGTTCATCCAGCTGCTGGGCTACATAGTGACGTGATTGATGGTGTTGATGTTCTAAATAGGCTTAAGATTTGCCAAGTATAAGAGCCATAACAAAGTCCATCAGACTCATATTGTCGATAGGCCAACAGGCCTGTTCTCAGCAGATGGTAGTTCTAAGGAGGGGATTGCCGTTACCCATAACCTCCCAGAGTCTGTCTGGTTTCTCTCCAAGTTAGACAAAAACTATTTTCTGTTCAGGAATGAATAAGGGTCACCTCAGGTCTGACTGAAGCTTCCAATTACTACAGATTTGTGCTGTAACTGGACACCCTTTGGAGTTACTCTTCCTGATTTCTTAGCAGAGATCAATATAATGTTTTTCTACCTCTGTGTAAATGGGACAAAAAAGAGAGAACACATTTAGAAACATGGACTATGACCAGATAGCTCAGTGCAATAAAATAATTATTCATTAATTCCCTAAAGTTCATATAATCAAGGTGACATTTTAATTAATTAGTACTTCTGAGAAACTACTCATTTGTTTTTCTTTATAGTTACAGTATATTGGCTGTTTTGTAGGGCAATATGATACCAATGGGCTTAAACTGGAGTAACTCTGCCTAGGATAGCATGGTTACTCTTGGAAAATGGCTAAGTGTTTGGGTTTTAGAAAGCAGAAAATATAATTAGGTAGGTACCCAGGAAGGGAAAGGTACAGAAATTGTATACTGATATTCCAGCACATGGTATTTAATACCAGTTGCCTGTTGAAATGTAGGTATGATTTAACTAAAGCCGAGCACTTGACCTGATGCAAAGGAGGGCAGGATTTTATGGTTACTTGTTTGTGTGTGTGTAAAGTGCCGTCAAGTCGCAGCCAACTTATGGCGACCCCTTTTTGGGGGGTTTTCATGGCAAGAGACTAACAGAGGTGGTTTGCCAGTGCCTTCCTCTGCACAGCAACCCTGGTATTCCTTGGTGGTCTCCCATCCAAATACTAACCAGGGCTGACCCTGCTTAGCTTCTGAGATCTGACGAGATCAGGCTAGCCTGGGCCATCCAGGTCAGGGTGGTTACTTGTTTACAGTGTAGATAACAAAGTGACATCCTGCATAGTTTTTCCTTTGGGTATACCGGCCAAAATCCCTCCTTCTATTAAAGGAGCCCTGCTACTTTTTTACTTTTGTGGTTTCAGGGGTAGATTACTTTATAATAATGCTTCACAACAGTGTAAAGGTCATATCATTTGTTTAATCATTTTTCTTTAAGAAATGGTTACCCCATCTTTCCAAATTAGGAGCCTTCAAGGCAGCTTGCAACTGAAAAAAAAAAAAAACACACACACACATGGTAATAACAGGAAAGCCCATTCAAATAAACATGGCAGAGCAGCAGAACAGACAGAGAATAAATATTAGCCATTGTTAGAAACTCAGGTACAGGATGGTCTTAGCCCAGTATCAGAAAGATGAGGGCACCAGGGATATCTTACAAGGGAAGAGTTCCAAAACTGGGTCTCCACCACAGGGAAGGCCCTCTTGTTCCAAAGTCCTCCATCTAACCTTTAAAGGTTGGGGCACCCAAAGAAGGACATCATGCTATAACTGATAAGTTAGTTAAATGATTAATGCATTTTGGTGTTACTTGATTCCATTTGTAAAAATGTGTTGCTTTCTAATACAACATTTGTTGTATTATCAGTGAGATCTGATGCATGGTATGTTAAAAAAATGGAATTGGTATATTGTTTTGCATTTCATTAAGCACCTCAGAAATGTAAGCTGCAAGCTGATGACATTTATTAATAGATATTAAGGTGCCCATGGTACACCCACTCATTTCTCTGGTCCCACGACCATATTTGCTGAAATAGACTTTGTAAGTACTAAACATATCTGCAACACCTGTTTGAGAAAAGATGACAATGGGAGCAAAGAAATGAATGTCTGTACCATTAAGCACAATAATTCTGTCATGCAATTTTAACATTGTTTCCAGCCTTCCTTCTTTAATTCACTGAGCTCTTCAAAGGATTGACTTGAAGAAATACAGCAACTGAAATACGGAGCGGTACTTTTTAGTACAAAATGTAGGTAGGTATGCCCAGCTGTGTTTATGTCCGTGATTAAAGTCTCATTCTTATCTGACCCCCATGTGCGAGATGGCTAACCACCTGGGTATACTTAGAACAGACTCCATCCATCCCGTACATTGATGTAACTCAGACTCCCGTTCAGTTTGCCAGATGTCCTTCTAAATGGAGATGATCTGAGAACACCAAAGTGATACTGATCCTAGCGTACTTGCCTTGTTACAAAACCACACTGTAAGCAGTCAGACCCCTCCTCCCAGTAAGGGGTGCCATGATGACACAGGGCCAAAGACGGGCATAAGAGCAAGAAACTGCCCCCCCCACCACAAAATGGATGCCCCTCAGAGAGTTTTGGGATCCATCTTGTGTGTCAAGTCTGGGCAGGAAAGCGGTTGACCACTGAACTTTTCCCCTGGCCCTAAAGTGTGCATGGCTGGACAATGGGGCTAGCTAATCTCCATTGTGTCACCCTAAGGTGATTTAATCAGCACTCCAAGCTGACCATTAGTCATCCTATCTGCACCCATCCCTACAATCAATCAGTATTCAAGAAAATAACCCAGGCATTCTGTTGGGTCCTGATGACTCATCAGACCTCTCCTATTTTTTTGTTCAAACCCCTGAAAAACAATCTCTGGCTTTCCTGCCAGCTTGCCTCACACTGCCTCAGGACCCATTTTGGGGTATAAATATTAATCCTTTGGCCATTCATAGTGTGCTTCTTGGATCCATGCGTAAACCCACACTTGCGTGGGGGCATTTTCCTTTGCTCCTGGAAGCACTGGTCATTTTCCTTTTCAGCGCTGCTTTCCCTGGACGTCCCTTCAGGACCGGTAACTATAACCCATCCCTGAAACCCTATCCAACGTCCTCCCTGTTACTTAGTCAGCTCTTGTATGCTTTGTGTACATATGTTCATTGCCTAAAATATGTTTCTTGTTTTACTATTTTTATTCTGTAATATTCTGTAAACCATATTTTAATTATACAGCTGCCTGCACAATTGAGAGTTTTCACCCATGACTATCCTGTAATACATAGGTTATAGATCCCAGTCCCCCGCCCCCTGTCTCCAACTAATTCGCCCAACTAAAGTAGAGACTTCCTACTTAGGGTAAAAACACCACTCCAAAACAAACACACGAACTCTATCCTGCCTTCATTAATCTGGCAATTTTGGAATGTAAACATACACTTGTGACAAAATGCAAAATTTAATTGGAAGAACGCATGCTAATGTATCAATTTGTTCTTCGGTTTTAAGCACACATTGTACGCACTGTCTATATAAGAGCCCCGTGGCACAGAGTGGTAAGCTGCAGTATTGCAGTCAAAAGCTCTGATCACGACCTGCGTTCGATCCCAACGGAAGTTGGTTTCAGGTAGCCGGCTCAAGGTCGACTCAGCCTTCCATCCTTCCGAGGTCGGTAAAATGAGTACCCAGCTTGCTGAGGGTAAAGGGCAGATGACTGGGGAAGGCACTGGCAAACCACCCCGTAAACAAAGTCTGCCTAGTAAACGTCGGGATGTGACGTCATCCCATGGGTCAGGAATGACCCAGTGCTTGCACAGGGGACCTTAACCTTACCTTAATCATTTTGCACGATAATGCATAAATAATTTGTTTGAGATTTAGGCCTAAAGTAAGGATTTAGGCCTGATCTAGTCACAGATCAATAGTGTTTCAGTGAGTTAGGTAGATACCCAAGTACTACTGTTAATTGATGGCAGTAAGTTACCAACACTTTACATACAATTGGGCATCTTTTCTGAGACCACATTTTCTCCTTTCACAATTGGAGAAATAAGTTTTCATGCCTGACCAGACTAAAAGCCTGTATCAGACATAAAATTAGGGACTGATTTTTGAAGACTCATGTCAGGCTCAACCTGAAGAAATTAGCAGTAAAAGTGTTGCTGTTGATTTCAGCTAGGTACGCCAACCTCCAGGTGGGACCTGGGGATCCCCTGGAATTACAGCTCATCTCCAGACTACAGAGATCAGTTCCCCTGGAGAAAATGGATGCTTTGGAGGGTGGGCTCTGCGGCATTGTACCCCACTGAGGTCCCTGTCCTCCCCAGGCTCCTTCTCCAAATCTCCAAAAGTTTCCCACCCTGGATCTGGCAACCCTATCCCCCCCATACCCAGCCAGTGGTCAGGGGGAACCTGGCAACCCTAATTTCCACATATATAGGTTGCACTCACAATGCTCAGGACATTTTGGATTTATGACAGTTTGTTTTTATACTTTACAGTAGAATTATTTTACTACTACAAAAGGCAAATCTCTCAAGGAAATTGAAGGAGAAATTATACAGGCCACAGCCTAGGGTTGCCAACTGCCAGGTAGTAGCAGGAGATTTCCTGCTAATTCAACTGATCTCCAGACGATAGAGATCAGTTCACCTGGAGAAAAATGGCCACTTTGGCAATTGAACTCTATGGCATTGAAGTCCCTCCCCTCCCCAAACCCCGCCCTCCTCAGGCTCCGCCCCAAAAATCTCCCGCCAGTGGTGAAGAGGGACCTGGTAACCCTACCACAGCCATAGTTTACACCAACTAGAAGCAATTAACAATTAGAGCAGTAGGTGTATGCAACTTTCAAAAAAAGTTGTTTCAAGTTCCCCAAATACTTTTATGGTAGAACTCAATGTGAATCACTGAGGTGCATTGAGGGAGAACCAAAGGATGGGGCAGGCCAAGCAACAGGGCAGTGAGTAGAAGGGAGTAAAAAGGAAAACCTAGATTCCAAGGAAGGTGCTAAGGACTACAGCCTTAGGCATAAATTAGTTCTACTGAGTCTTGTGTCTGGGAAGACTCTTGGTCATAACAGGTATTCATAAGCTGAAGTCTACATTCTAGACACTGGAGTCATATGCATCTTTTTCTGTTTTCCTGGTAGCTGTAAAATGTTCTGGTGCTGGCCACAAAGTAGGATGGGTCAGGAGGTGAAGTGGGCACACCCGACAAATCCATCAAGTAATAATGTGCAAGAAAACTGGTAGTTTGGTTTGTGAAGACTAATTCCCAAACCTTTAGGCAAGGTATGGTGAAGCCTGCTTAGCTGTCCTCAGCCCTTGCTGCAGGCATGGGTGGAGAAGAGGTACATGTGACCTCAGGCCTAGGGATGGTAGCATTCACCCATTCACTCCCTGCAAGTCATCTTTTACAAAAAAAAATGGGAGGAGAAGGTAGTTCAGAATTGCCCCTTAAAAACATTTCCATAATGAGGTTTTGATTTGGTAAACCTTCATGGTCACACATGAATTTTAGCAGGGTCACAGTGGGAGACTGCTGCAGCCAAAATAATAATTAAAAAAACCCGAGTCTCATGGCATTTTAAAGACTAAGGGATGTATCATGGCATAATCAATTTATTGATATAATTTTATATTACCCTTCCTTCAAGGAGCTCAGTGCAGTCCTCCATTTTTATCCTGACAAATATCTCTGTGAGGTCGATGGGGCTAAGAGTGACTGTTCAAGGCTTTATGGGATTTGAACCTGGGTCACCCTGTTTTTAATCATTATTCTACTGGAATACATCTGACAAAGTGGGCCGTGGCTCACCAAAATGAGACTAAATTCCTTAGTCTTAATGGTGCCACAAGGCTCCTTGTTATTTTGGCCTCACACGGTGCTTTGTGCAGGAGGTACAAAAGACACCTGGGGTAAAAAGTTCAGGTGAGTTGTCTTTTGCAACCCTTTTTGACTGCTCGGCATGGGAAAACCTATCAAAACTGGCCTACAATGGAAACTCAAAGTTAAAAAAAAAACCTCAAACCTAAGACAGAAATGTTCTGCTGGAAGAAACAAAACAAGAGGGGTGTAAGTGGGGGCGGGGGATTCCATCTGGCTTGCCTACCTTGAAAGGAAGAATGCTTCTTTCTCCCTTACAGAGAGACTCCAGTCAGTGCCTCCAGCAGAACCAGTTCAAGTGATGGAGAGCGGAGAACAAAAGGAGGAGGGAGAGGCTGACTTATAGGAGGAGGAGGCATGAAATAAAAAATCCCGAGTGGAATAAGGGAGAAAGACAAAATAGCCCAGTTCTTCTCCATTCAAATGCTGGTAGATAGTTATCAAGGATGGGCAGCTGCTGCGGGGCTAATGCCTCACCCTGCCAAAGCTTTGATGCTGGACACCCGCTGTGACCTAAATACTTCTACCTTTTGGCCTTCCAAGAACTCCCATTGACAACATTGCATGGGGGGGGGGGAGGTTGTCGGATTCTTGCTTTTCAAGAATGTTCAGTGTGCCGCTACAAGCAGGTTTGGACTCCACTCTGAAGCCCGCTGATGTCCACACACAAGTTCTCCTGCGATTCCATGGAATTGTAAGAAACATTTACAGAATGTCTGGATTTTTCAAACAAGCCATTATTCAAGTACATTCTGAATAAAACTGCTGGAATCTGTGGCTGCTTATCCTTTATCCATTTATCACTAGTCCTTTTCAGATGTTCAGCATGGATCAGCTCTGCCTGCAATCTACCTGTGTTTACTGGAAGTACATAATAGCAAATACAAGTGTACTAGGGATGCCAGCCTCCAGGTGGGACCTGGGGATCCCTCAGAATTATATCTCATCTCCAGACTACAAAGATCAGTTCCCCTGGAAAAAATGGATGCTTTGGAGAGTGGACTCCAGGGCATCGTGTCCCGCTGAGGTCCCTGTCCTCCCCAGCTCCATCCCCAAATCTCCAGGCATTTCCCAACCTGGATCTGGCAACCCTACCCCGCACCCCATTCCCTGCTGGTGGCCAGAGGGGACCTGGCAATCCTAAAGTGTATGCATGTAGGGGACTCTGCACAATCCAGAAAAAGCAATGTTCCTGCTTGCTTGGAGAGAACCGTGGTATCCTGGTTAGAATGTCAGACAAGTCAGGTCGGGAAAACCCTGACTGTTATTTTAAAATACAGACCTGGGGGGTGATTTGGCTCAGGGTTATGGCACAGGGGAATGAGGTTTTCCAGCCTTCCCTCCTGTGCAACTGAAAAGGCCATGGGATGCAAATTTGCCCCACTGTGGGGCTCCACATGTATTGGACTCTATGGCATTGAAGCCCCTCCTCTCCCCAAGCCCCGCCCTCCCCAGGCTCTGCCCCAAAAACCTCCCGCAGTTGGCGAAGAGGGACCTGGAAATCCTATGTCTCTCCCCCTATGCCCGTGTTGGCGAACCTATGGCACGGGTGCCACTTCCGGCACGCGTAGCCCTTTCTGCCGGCACGCACGGTTCCTCCAAGCCACTGGTCTTTCCGGCTCTGCCCCACCCCGGATGGGGGAGGCTGTAGCCCAGGGGTGGGGAACCTCCGACATGATTGGCGGTGGCCCCCGGACTCTCCCACAGAAGCTGCCGCCATTGCCGCCGCTGGAGCGTGCGCGGCCAGCCAGGCGGGTGGGAGAGCGGGGAACAGAAGCCGAGCGCTCACACTCGGCATGGCCGGTGGCTTCTCCGGCGCCCTCTGTGCGGGCGGAGGGGCATGGCTGGTCGGTGGGTGCGAAGGAGGCGCCCTCTGCCCCACCCTGCTCGCCTCTCACAAGCCTGCTGCCGCGCCCCACCGAGTGGCAAATCCAAGGCAAAACCTCCCATGCATAAATGGCCTCTTTCTTTTTCTGTCTCCCTCTGTCCTTTTCTTTCTCTCCCTTGCTCCATTTCTTTCTCCCTTTCTCTCTCTTTTTCTTTCTTTCTCTCCCTCCCTTCCTTCCCTTTCCCCCTCCCTTCCCTTCTTTCCTTCCTTCCTTCCTTCTTTCCCTCCAGCGGCTTCTCCGGCACCCTCTGGGTCTGTGCGGGCGGAGGGGCGTGCAGTCCTATTCCACCTTTGAAGTGCCCACAAGCTATCCTCCAAACACCTTTCCATTTGTCTTGATATGTAGAGAGAAAACACTAAGGAACTAGTTGCCAATCTCCAGGTACTAGCTGGAGATCTGCTATTACAGGTGATCTCCAACCAATAGAGATCAGTTCCCCTGGAAAAAATTGCCACTTTGGCAATTGGACTCTATGGCACTGAAGTCCTTCCCCAAACCCCGCCCTCCTCAGGCGCCACCCCAAAAACCTCCCACTCATGGCGAAGAGGAACTTGGCAACCCTAGCCTCTCCCTCTGGGCCCCCTCTGGGGGTGGTATTCAGGTTAAATTGCCGCATTGGCACTCGGCGATAAATAAGTGGGTTTTTGGTTGCAGTTTGGGCACTCGGTCTCTAAAAGGTTCGCCATCACTGCCCTATGCTCTGCCACTACAGCTTCACTCACCTGAACAGGGCCTTCTGCAGGTACCAACAGGCAAATGGGCAAAATCAACAACTGCCCGTACATGTGCCTTCTCCATTGTAGCCCCTGCCCCCTTTGTGGAATGACCTGCCTGAGGAGGTCAGGAAAGGTCCCACTCTCCTGGCTTTCCGCAAACTATGCAAAACTGAATTATTCAAGAGGGCTTTTCTATGTGGGCAATAGGATAGCACTGTACAAAATGATTCACATAGTTACTTGCCCAAATAATTAGGGGCTGTGATCTATACTATTGTGTGTCGTTTGCTATAAATTGGGTCCTGCTATGTAATCTTGCATCATTTTATGTCTCATGTTAACACTTATGCTTTGCTTCAATTATGTTTTTTTGGGTTTTTTAGATTCGATCCTGTCTCTTTATAGTTATTTGATAAGCTTGTGTTAGTTGTAACATTACAAGGTTTCTTTGTTTATAATGATGATTCTGTGAACTGGAAGTACTTGTCTATGTGAGCATAAGAAAAATATTTATAAAAATAACAAAAGGAATTTTTGTGGCTGCGTGTTGAAATACTGTGTGATAACAGGAGATTTAGCCAACTACCAGGAGGTTGGCAACACTACTGGCAACCCTAAATGAGGGGCAAGTGGCTTTTCTTCTAATTGAATAGGACCTCTTTCTCAGAAAGTACCCTTGAAGAAGAGAGCACAACATGATCCCACGTAGCCTAGCCTGAGCACCTTGAAAGGAGAGCTGGATACAAAGAGAAACAAATATGGATATTTTACAGATTAGGAGCCCCTCAGTTCAAAATGGTAATATGGCATGCTTTGGCCTGTAAAAAAGGGGGTAACCTCAGGTGTGTTACTGTGAGCTCCGTGGGCTAACATTAAAAGCAAAAACATTAATACAGTTAAGACTTCGTAATCGTCATCATGAGCTATAATCTGAGTCAAGAGCTGGTCTGTAGGTGTTTTGAGATGTTTGAACAGGAGAGAGAATTCCAGGAAACGAGCCTCCATTTTTATTGTTGCTGCTTATTTCTGCAGTGCCTTGACTAGCTGCCGGGCTTTTAAGATCTTGATCATCACCAAGGCAATTGTGCGAGTAAAGATGTAGTAATTTTCATTTTACACATTAAAAAACAACAAAAAACAACCCTGATCCCAGGAGAGTCCATCCCTTTTCAGAAATCTGATGTGGGCAAAATAAACATTTGTAGAAGGGAGTGAGATGGCAGAGGCTGTCCTGGCCTGCATGCATACGTGGGAATGTACATAGAGAGGTCAGGTGCACACAAATGTACGTGTGTAAGATTCTCTCTGCATGATCCAGATCTTTGATTTGTCCAGGTGTATAAGCTCTAGGTGTGTGTTCCAATGAATGCATGTGGATTGAGGTAGAGCTTGCTGGTATACCCCCCCCCCATCCCAATATTGTATCCCTATTGATTATTTGACATGGGTTAATTGTGTCAGATCCACATATGACAGGATACGGCACTATTTTAATCATTTGCCTCCTGTTTTTTGCTGTCTGGACAGGAAAATCCTGGAGATGAGTGACGAAACCAAAGCAATATCCAACAATGTATGGATCCAGCCTTAGACCACCCAGAAAAACGATGACTAAGCAAAGATGTGGTGCTAACCACGTAGCTAATCTGACTACTGGACAGCAAAATTTCCTAATCCTACTAACAGTGCCGTCCTAAACAGACCTATACCTTTCTTAGTCCATGGACTCAATGGATTTAGACAGGTGTTATCTCTGTTGAGGTTCTGCCAACTAGCCTTCAGTACTTCTATATGAAAAGTCAATCTTACGGGAATTGTTTGGGTTATCTGAGTCATATTATTAAATGCAGGGGAGTAAAAAAAAATGATTTCTGATATTGTTTGCTGGGAGGTATTGCACTCTGAAATGAATAGTATATTGGTTCTTGTAGGTTATCCGGGCTGTGTAACCGTGGTCTTGGAATTTTCTTTCCTGACGTTTCGCCAGCAACTGTGGCAGGCATCTTCAGAGTAGTAACACTGAAGGACAGTGTCTCTCAGTGTCAAGGGTGTAGGAAGAGTAATATATAGTCAGAAAGGGTTGGGTTTGAGCTGAGTATTGTCCTGCAAAAGTATTGTCCTGTAAGTATCAAGATAATGTGCTAATGAGGGTATGGTATGTTAATATGGAACCATTGTATCCTGAAGTGATCTGTTAATGTGTGTAATCCAAAACTAATCTGTATGGCTATTGTTGAATGTTGTCTTTGTCTGGAGGTTTTTCAGGGCAGGAAGCCAAGCCTTATTCATTCTTAAACTCTCCTCTTTTCTGTTAAAGTTGTGCTGATGTTTATGAATTTCAATGGCTTCTCTGTGCAATCTGACAAAATAGTTGGTAGAATTGTCCAGTCTTTCAGTGTCTTGGAATAAGACCCTGTGTCCTGTTTGTGTCAGTCCATGTTCAGCCACTGCTGATTTCTCAGGTTGGCCAAGTCTGCAGTATCTGGCCAACCTGAGAAATCAGCAGTGGCTGAACATGGACTGACACAAACAGGACACAGGGTCTTATTCCAAGACACTGAAAGACTGGACAATTCTACCAACTATTTTGTCAGATTGCACAGAGAAGCCATTGAAATTCATAAACATCAGCACAACTTTAACAGAAAAGAGGAGAGTTTAAGAATGAATAAGGCTTGGCTTCCTGCCCTGAAAAACCTCCAGACAAAGACAACATTCAACAATAGCCATACAGATTAGTTTTGGATTACACACATTAACAGATCACTTCAGGATACAATGGTTCCATATTAACATACCATACCCTCATTAGCACATTATCTTGATACTTACAGGACAATACTTTTGCAGGACAATACTCAGCTCAAACCCAAGCCCTTTCTGACTATATATTACTCTTCCTACACCCTTGACACTGAGAGACACTGTCCTTCAGTGTTACTACTCTGAAGATGCCTGCCACAGTTGCTGGCGAAACGTCAGGAAAGAAAATTCCAAGACCACGGTTACACAGCCCGGATAACCTACAAGAACCAATGAACTCTGACCGTGAAAGCCTTCGAGAATAGTATATTCTCCATGTCTCTCAAGGCTGCCATGTGCACCACAAATAGCACTCCCATAAATATGAGCATGTTAGTTGGGAGGACAGTGTGAATATCTGTACCATTTGCAAGGAATATGAACAAATTTTTAAAGGCAAGAGCACCCCATAATAGCAGCTCTCTCTTCTTCTTTTGCCTGAACCCTTTAATTATTTTAGTCTTAAGGGCAAGATAGTACAATATTTTCTTTCTCTTGATGGCGGCTTTTCAAAAATTCTTTCCCTTACCCCCACCCTGCTTCATCTTCCTTGCCTTTATTTTAAGCACAAATATGAAGCACTAGCCCGGATGATTCTTTTCCTCCTGATTGCCAGACCTGAAACTCTTTGTTTTTCTCAACATGTGTGCAATTTTCACTATTTTTGTCCAACAGTGACCTTTGGAATTCCAGAATAATTTTCCCTCCCCTTCCTGGTGCCCTCGCATGACCCGGGAAAACAAACATCTGAGAGACCTCTGGGCATCTCTCACATCTGCTGGAGGATATGATGAAGGCCATTGTGTGATGTGTTTTGAACAGCAGGTGTTGGGCTTGGAAAAGGGTGGGTTGGGTTTTGGAGGGGCCGGGCTGAATCTGCACTTAATTCTTAGTTCCCAGGCTATTTAGGAAACAGCTTAAAACATGCTTAATCTGTTTGTACAAATTTAACATTGTCAAACCCACAATAAGGGATCGCTAATCAAACACTCACCTGGATTTGGTTTCAAGTGGCTGAATTTGGAATTGTTAAAAAATAAAAATAAACACACCCCCTTGTTTAAATCTGAATCCAAGATTCCAAAACAGACTTTATTTCTAAGAAATCCCTTGGCTGATTAGTAAAATACAGTGGATTATTATTTAGTCATAAATTTCAACAGATTTTTTTTGCCAAAGCAAAGCAAACAAAGGGAGTGGCATTGTCATTTTTAACTAACACAATTGTAAGTGTGATTAAGAGTTGCTGTCATAAGGCAGCTGTCTTACAGAAGCAGTCTGTAGACTTACTGTGCTCCAGTTGTCCCTGATTATCAGGGGCTGTCCTGATTTTCTGGTGCAACAAGTCCCTGGTAAATACCTGTCTCTATTTTCTTCTCTTGAGGGAGACAGCTTTTGAAATCTCTGCTACATGGATTTGTTAAGCTACATGGATTTATTGAGCCGCTGGGTTTATATATGCTGCTTTGTTGCATCTAGCTCAGCATTGTCTCCTCTGACTGGCAGCAATTCTCCAAGCCAAGAAAGCTCTTTCTGGAACTTGCCAAGAGCCTTTACACTGGAGATCTCAGGGACTAAACGTAGAACCTTTGGCATGCAATGCAAATGCCTTCCTGCTGAACTGTAGGCTTTCACCATGTCCTGAACAAACCCAGCTCTTCAGTATTGAGTCAAACAATTGATCTATTTATCATCGCCTACTTAGGACTAGCAGAAACTCACCTGGATCTCAGGAAGAGGTCTTTCTCATCCCATACTACCTGATCATTTAGCAGGAAACCTTGCGGACTGAAACCCTTTGCATGCAAAATGTGTGCTCCGCTACCTACCTCTGAGCATAGACATGATTCATCGTGACTTAAGTAAATAGTACAGGGCCACAAGCTTCAAGGTGAGCAACGAACATGCCATTTGTATTGATATCCCACTTTTCTCCCTAATTGGGACCTAAAGCGGGTTATCACTCCATTGCCCCTTCCTCCACGATTTCCTCACAGAAACCACTTTGAGTGCTAGGTTAGGCTGAGAGATTGTGATTGGCCCATGGTCATCTGCTAAGCTTACATGGTGGAGCAGGGATTCCTACTTGGTTGTCCCAGGTTCTGGTATGAGACGCTAACCATTACACCACTTTCTGTTCTTGAGGCTGCAATCCTATGCCCACTTCCTTGGGAATAGGCTCCACCGAACACAGTGGTACTTATTTCTGAGGACTGGGTTGCAGTTCTGTGTGCTCCTAATAACGGTAAACACACATAGGTTCAAGGTGTAAGGATGGAATCGTATTCCCACTTATTTGTGAGCAAGCCATGTTGAAAGTAATGGGCCTTACTGCTGAGTAAACGTGCATGGATGACTGCAGTTGTATCATGACCAACAGGAAGTAAATCCCATTGAGATTTTCTTCTGAATAAACATGTACAGGATCAGGACATTGTGTGAATGCACAGGACATTGTGTGAATGCACAGGACATTGTGTGAATGTCTTCCTTCCATTTGTAGAGCTGGTCATCCTCTTTCTGAGGTAGCAACAGCAGCAGGTCCCTAATTTGGGGAGGGGAGATAAAGTGTGGAGTGATCTCTCAGGCAAATACACCATTTCTGACAGCCTCAATTGTTCACAAACCAAGCCCCAGATCTCCTCATCTTGCCAAAGGCCAACTCAAGCAGCTGCCAAAGAGCTTCATGTTCATGCAGTAGCTGTGGCGCCAAGGTTGAATTTCCTTCTGCCTTGAAGCTGCATTTGCATCTGCGAAGTTACTTCCCAAGTTAACGAGAGCCAGCATGGTGTAGTGATTAAGAACTTTGGTTTGGAGTGGTGGAGTCTGATCTGGAGAACCGGGTTTGATTCCCCACTCCTCCCCATGAGCGGCTGAGGCTAATCTGGTGAACTGGATTTGTCTCCCCACTCCTACACACGAAGCCAGCTGGGTGACCTTGGGCCAGTCATTCTCTCTACGCCTCACCTACCTCACAGGGTGTCTGTTGTGGGGAGGGGAAGGGAATGTGATTGTAAGCCGCTTTGATTCTCCCTTAAGTGGCAGAGAAAGTCGGCATATAAAAACCAACTCTTCTTCTTCATCATCATCATCATCATCAGGTAACTAAATGGAAGCATGGAAATAAACACCAAACTTGGTCAGATCCTGAAAAAAAAAATCTTTAATGGAAATGGGGAGGTGTTTTTCACAGATTCTCACTCATGCCGTTTCTGAGGGTCCCCTGTCTGCCTGAAACAGGATGGTGGGCTGCAGTTGGAGAGGGGAAAGTGAGGAAGTCCCTTCTTCTTCTGTCATCAGAGATTTACTACAGGATCTGATCCATAGATTTTATTTATAACCACTGGCTGGCTGGCTGATTTGCACACTATTTATTTAAACTATTTATTTAAACAGTTGACAGTGGAGCATCATGAAGGGCTAGGAGACACAGAACCCATGGGGCTGGCTGAGAATGTGCATGCTTGTAAAGCTGCAGATTGAAAGGCATTGGATTATTGGAACAGACAGAAAGAAACCCACTTAAACTGGCTTCAATTGCTTGATGGGGGAAAAAAAACCTTTGTGCTCATGACCAGTAAGCAAAATATGAGCCAAAGCAGCAGTGTTTAAGCACACAAACCCCCAAAAGGGGACAGTTGAGCAAGAAAGGAAAGCAAGCACAACTGTATGAGGGACATATCCCTAAAAGGGACTTGAATATGGAGGGACTCTAATCCGGGTTTGATTTCTCCACTCCTCCACATGAGCGGCACATGTGGAGAGAGGAAGGGAAGGAGATTGTAAGCTGGTTTGATTCTCCTTAAAAGGTAGAGAAAGTCGGCATAAAAAAACCAACTCTTCTTCTTTGTTGCTGGATTGGATGGAGGTAACATGTCGGTTGCCCTAGGGCCTAGGCTTTGTAATGGGCTGCCAAGAAGCTATGGGAGGAAACATTGTGTGAATGTCTTTCTTCCATTTGTAGAGCTGTTCATCCTCTTTCTGAGGTAGCACCAGCAGCAGGTCCCCAATTTGGGGAGGGGAGATGAAGCACTAAGGAATGATGTCAAGGGCAGTGTGTCTCTTGTGTTTTTAACTCTGCCTTCCTCTTCTAAATATAAGATTCCTGCTAAATTGCCCCTTCCCATTCTAGATCTATCATATCTTTATTGAACCTCTCTGTGGAGTAGTGGTTAAAGTGTTGGACTAGGATCTGAGAGACCCACTCTGCCATGGAAGCCGGTTTGATTCTCCTTAAAAGGTAGAGAAAATCAGCATATAAAAACCAACTCTTCTTCTGTTGCTTGTGCCACTCATGTCTATAACAGGCAATGGTGAAAATAGGAGCCACATGTTGCTCATCAAAGATCTGCATGTGGCTCCCAAGCCACAGTTTGGCCATCCCTGTAAAAACATTATTTCCTTTCTTGTTTATTTTCTTCACTTGTAACCCCACCTTTCTCCCCAACGGGGACACAAAGTGACTTACATCATTCTCTTCGCCTCCATTTTATCCACAAAACAACCCTGGAAGGTATGTTAGGCCAACAGTGCGTGACTGGCCCAGGTTCGCCCAGTGAGCTTCCATGGCAAAGTGTGGATTTGAACCTGGGTCTTCCATACCCTAGTCCAATATTATAACCACTTCACCACGCTGGCCCCCATTCCAGGGTAGGTCTAATAGCCCCCCTCCCTGCTGGGGAGGAAAGAGAGAAACTAGTGTTTAGTTCTTTTCTTAGTTTCTGTAGCATTGTGTTGATGTATATTTTGCACCACAATGTACCTGATTTTTTTTTAGCTGGGGACCTTCTTCTGAACTTCTGGTCTGGCACTGAAGGACCCATTTAGGAGCATGAAAAACTACGACTGGATATGAATGTGCAAATGGGACCAGAACAGTGTTATACCACGTCTTTACTATAAGGAAGCATTATACTTTAAACGCCTATGATCCTTGCTTTTTTGTGCACTAGTAGCAAATAAGCTAAGGCGCAAAAAGAAAAAGAAGAGAGAAAATCGGCAGTGTTTTTCCATAAATATCATTGAAATCCTATTTCTGTAGAATCTTTCTATTTCCTATCAAATTTTGTCAGGCAAGTACAGAATGTTGCTGGGTGTTCACACTTATCTGCCAGGCATAAATGCTATAAATGGATGATTACTTTAAATACATCTACTTTAAGAAGAGAGTTATGGGACTGCACAAAAGCATCACGCTGTGTCTACTCAGAGCGAAGCACCTGGAAATAAATAAGTTGATGTAATGGTTGTTAGCAAACCCACAAAATACTCATTACCTCTTTAGCCAGATAAGTTACCTTTCCTTGAACTGAGCTCAAATTGTATTTCCTTATAGTTGTCACAAAAGCTGGTTCGCATGTATGATGGTAAGAATATGTCTCACTTCTGACTGTTGCCATGTGCATCTTGCCTCTGTCAGCTTCTGGATACGTATTTCCTGTGAAAGAAGGGGAAATGTTCAAGCTTGAAGTCACTCCTCCATTGATTCTATGTCCTTTGTAACTAGGGTTGCCAACTGCCAGGTAGTAGCAGAAGATCTCCTGCTAATTCAACTCATCTCCAGCCGATAGAGATCAGATCACCTGGAGAAAAATGGCCGCTTTGGCAGTTGAACTCTATGGCATTGAAGCCTCTCCCCTCCCCAAACTTCGCCCTCTTCAGGCTCCGTCCCCAAAATCTCCCACTGGTTGGGAAGAGGGACCTGGCAACCCTATTAGTAACACATGAATGCCCTCACAAGCAGAACTAAAGAATGAGCGCAAGTTCCTGGTTTGGAGCCACAACTAGGATTGCCACCTCTGGGTTTTGAAATTCCTGGAGATTTGGGGGTGGAGCTTGGGGAGGGCAGAGTTTATGGAGGAAAGGCACTTCAGTGAGGTATAACGCCATAGAGTGCCCTCTCCAAAGTAGCCATTTTGTCCAGGGGAACGGATCTCTTTCATTTGAAAAGTAGTTGTGATTCCAGGAGGGGCTGTGGCTCAGTGGTAGAGCATCTGCTTGGCATGCAGAAGGACCCAAATTAAATCCCTAGCACCTCCAGTTAAAGGGACTAGGCAAGTAGGTGACGTGAAAGACCTCTACCTGAGACCCCGGAGAGCTGCTGCCAGTCTGAGCAGACAATACTGAAAGGCTTATCGCACCAACAATTTACAGCATATTATGATTGTGCTCGGTGTGTGTGTTTTGGATGCGTATTCTTCATTTCCGATCGCACCGTGCCTGTTCAGACTACTCCCAAGACGGCATATCGTCATATCGCAAGGAGGAGCGTGGGGGAGCACTGTGTCATGTCTACGTTGCTGATGCTTCCCCGCCTCCCCTCCCCTTTTTTCACGCATGCGCAATATCATTGATCCGAAGGAGCGCTGTACGCCATTAAGAATTGCCTCATTTGCATGGAAACCCTAATCACAACCTATGCAGGCATTCACCCCCCCTCAAAAAAAAACCCAAAATGAGCCGTTCCTTGCACAGTGCTAATCACAGAGCTGCAGTCTTTTCGGGCGTTGGTCCAATGATCTTGCATTTTTTCGTTGGGACGAGCACATTAAAAAAAATTTTTGAGAGCAGGGAGGCAGCGGGAGAAAGGGAGAAACAGGCAGGGAGAAACTTTGTGCCAGCGTTTACAAAATCTACTTCAAGGACATTCCATTTGAGGGAAATGTTTGATTGGGACCCTGAACAAATAAAAATGGTTGATCTAATGTTCCCACGTTCCCGTGTTCCTTTGTAAGGCCTCAAGCACTTGGGGGGGGGGGATTAAGTAACAATAATGATTGGTGGATGCAAACGGGAGGGGAGGGGAAAGGTGGGATGGGAGGAGAAAGGCTTTTCATTGGGTGTTGCAAAAAGAGGGGAGAACTGAACAGCATATGTAACTGAACGTACCTCTTGGTTGCCGGTTTTGAAACGACATAACGAAGTACATCGTGGTATAGGCGTTTTGGGAAAAAACAGATGTCTGGCACTTCCAAAGCATTTCCAAGCCGAAATGGCAGGTCTGAGGTGCAATCTAACCTGGATAACACGTTTTTTTAAACGTGGTATATACTGAGTGCGTTAGGCCCCTGACTTGGATGGACCAAGTGTCTGATTCAGTATAAGGCAGCTTCATATGTTCATATGAGATCTCCAGGTCCTACCTGGGGTTTGGCAACCATAGCCAGATTCCCCTCTCCCTTGCCTGTGCTTATTCTTCTTTCCCAGAACCCTTTGCCTCTCTCAGTCTCTTTTCCCTCGATTTTAAAACATGTATTTAAATATTGAAGGCATATCATGCTGTTTATTCATATGTTCCCATCATTCATCTTTGAATGAAACAGATTTTATTCCCTTAAGTTGATTTAAATCAAATTTAGCCATTCAAAATTTGATCTGATATTATATGATTTGTTATATCGAATATAACCAGCCTACAATTTCTCAGTGCAATAAATTTCACTGTTGAACTTTAGTAAGCTGTTAACTTTACAAGAACCATTAAATCCCAGATTTTTGTTAACCATTCCAAGATTCATGGAGGTATTTTCACTTCCCAGTATCTAGCAAAGATTTCTCCTACATTCTTGTGCTATTTCATACAGAAATATGGTTACGCTTGATATTTGGAATCCAACAGGCTTGTAAAAGTTACTGTGTTTTGCAAGTGTTACTAAATTGTTGAGAGCTGATGGCAAACAACAACAACCACATGGTCGAAGTTCAGTACATCCAATGTATGAAAAGGAAACTAAACAACATCCTTTCTGTTCATGTGTGCACATGTATTCTCTCCAGATGTGGCTCTATGTTTTTGTGGGCCCTTGGGCAAGTTCAGCAGGGAAGGTAATAATACCAGTGAGGGAAGAAAGAACACTTGGGTAATGTGGGGTGTATCTGTATGATAAAGAGGCTTGCATGAGAGTCAGCTAGGGTTGCCAACCTCCAGGTACAAGTTGGAGATCTCCTGCTATTATAACTGATCGCCAGCTGCTAGAGATCAGTTCACCTGGAGAAAAATGGCCGCTTTGGCAATTGGACTCTATGGCATTGAAGTCCCTCCCTTCCCCAAACCACACCCTCCTCAGGCTCCGCCCCAAAAACCTCCCGCCGGTATTGAAGAGGGACCTGGCCACCCTAGAGGCAGCATGTAAAGTGAAATAAAAGATGGTGGATCTAGCTCGGGGTACGGGGAGGTTCTTCAAGCCCCAGATCCTACCAATCACTAATACAGGCTGTGATTATGTCACATACTAGGGAACATAAATATTACAAAATCTCTACAAAGAAGGTATTCTATGTGGGAATTGTCATATGCTTTCTAAACCATCAGATTCCATCTTCTTGTGGCAGTTCAGTCAACATTTGGGTTGCCTAACCCATCGTGGTAATCAACAAGGTTGCCAGGGCAACCAAAAATGGTGGCTGAACTCTTGTGAGAAGAAGGAATCAAGAGTTCAGGGATGTGTGGTTTGCTGTTTTTTTTAAAGAAGTCTGAGGGAATAAAAGAGCAAGCACTTCCACTTCCTGTGACAGGATAATGGGAAGGAGGTGGGTGTTGTGTGTGTATATATTATGTTGCCAGTAAGCAGGGGAAATCCGTGGAGCTTGGGGTTCTCCGAGGCTCCTAAGTGTGTACGTGCCCATTGGCAACTAGGGTTGCTTTCTCCCAATTACGATCTGGGGGGAGTGGCCGCAGGCCGCCAGGGGGGCATATAAGCAGGGGGTCTGACCACTGTAGTTCAGTTCTGTTCTTGTTCACAATGAAGCCGTTGCCGTTGGAACTAGGGCTGTTTTTTTTTTTTTAATTTGGTTCCATCCAAACTAGAAACTGCCGAATCGGGGAAAATTCGGCTGTTTTTCGGTTCGGGACGAACTGAATCGACAGCCCTAGTTGGAACTCCGTTTCCGACCCCATGTGTCCTCCCCACACGGACTTAACAGTGGGGGAGATGGGAGCCTGGTGATGGGCAGGAGATTGTTCTCCACCAAAATCCTCCACCTAAGGTGGCTGCCTTATTTGACCTCTTGACAAAGCCTTGAAGAGAAGCCAAAAGTAGCTATGAAGATTAGGACTTGGTGGTGCTAGAAATGGTCCTGTGAAAACCCTAGGAGGAATTGGTCCTCCTAGGCAATTTAAGTATTTTAGCCAGCCCTTATTAATATAATGAGATCCCTTCTACACATTAACAATCATGTTTCTCCTTAATAAAGACAGAGGAGTGTGGGCTTTATCTTCTTGAGTATCATATTCATTTAAAATCAAGTAGGCAACTCAAAGGTTAAGAGGCTTAATATTCCTGAACTCTACAACTGAAGCACTGTATGGTCCACGTTATTGTTATTAATTATTCAAAGAGCTTATGGGGATTATTAGAAACATTGCAGGGGAGCAGAAAATCCTAAATGGCTTTTGCCCACTTTGAAACATGACCATTTAATATGATGAATGTTGTTGTTCTCTGGATATTTGTGTACTATTAAATACCCTCCAACAATTCTCATGATTTTGTATGCCACAAATATAACCTTTGGACAGTTGGAAAGCTCAATAACTTGTGGATTGGCAGGTATGGACCTAATGTGTGTTGAAATTTACTTATTTCCCCTTTCAACCCCTGTCTAAAAACGTAGCTTTTGTATTTTGAGAGCCATAAGTGAAGCCCCCTCTCCCACATGGAGGACCATTTCCAATACATACTTAGGGGAACATAGCTCAGTGGTAGAGCATCTGCTTGGCATGCAGAAGGTCCCAGGTTCAATCCCCGGTATCTCCAGTTAAAGGGACTAGGCAAGTAGGTGATGTTTAAGACCTCTGCCTGAGACCCTGGAGAGCTGCCACTGGTCTGAGTAGACAATACTGACTTTGATGGACCAAGGCTCTGATTCAGTATCAGGCAGCTTCATGTGCTCATGTGTTCTTCAGGTGAAATGCACAGTCCTATTTGTGGGACTCACTTGTGTAAAACAGGCTTGTGCATAGGGAACTAGATTTTCTATTTGATTTTCTCAGTATAAACTATCCAAGAAAAAGAGCCCCTCTGCATGCAGAGGAAGGTCTCTCTATGTAGTTCCACTGAAGCTGATGGGAGGGAGATTCAGGGCAAACAAAAGGACATATTTCCACTCACAGCGTACAGTTAATTTGTGGAACTCACTGCCACAGGATGTGGTCATGGGTGCCGACCTGGAAGGCTTTAAAAGGGGAGTGGACAAATTCATGGAGGACTGGGCTATCAATAGGGTTGCCAGGTCCCTCTTTGCCACCGGCAGGAGGTTTGGGGGGCAGAGCCTGAGGAGGGCGGGATTTGGGGAGGGGAGGGACTTCAATGCCATAGAGTCCAATTGCCAAAGCTGCCATTTTGTCTAGGTGAACTGATCTCAGTCAGCTGGAGATCAGTTGTACCTGGAGGCTGGCAACCCTAGCTATCAATGGCTACTAATCACGATGGATATCTACTCCTTCTAGTACCAGAGGTAGTATGCCTTTTTAAATCAGTTGCTAGGGAGCACATTCAGGGTGATACTGCTGCAGTCTTACTGTTAGTGGGTTTCCTGGAGGTAGCTGGTTGGCTACTGTGCAAAACAGAATGCTGGACTAGATGAGCCTTTGGAAGCTCTTTTGGATGCTCTTTGGAAGGCTGTGGTATTGGCTCTGTAGCAGGTACATTAGAGGCATATGAGAGTACTTTTTCAAGTTAGATGCTATTTTCAACCATTCCACTTTGGTACGGTGGGCATGTCCATATGACAAATTCCATGGCTGCCATTTCTTACACTCCAGCAACCCTTTGTGGTATGTATGTGTCCCTATTTTTTATGTGTGAAATATTTGAATGTTGGGCATGGAGCAGACATTCTGAAGCATGGGAAATAGCTTCAGGAAACGGCAGGTACATATTTCCTTCTGGAAACACTTTCCCAAGTCAGCATCTGGCTGTTGTGATCTATCTTAGCTGATTGTCCCTTTCAATGTATGACTAGGATGGAGACAAGCGGAATTTAACCTGCTTGTATTCTAGGAATGTCCTGACTGAACAGAAATATATTTTGACTGACCCTAGGATTTGTGTCCGATTCAATGTGGTGTTGTGGTTAGAATTATGGACTTGGGTCTGGGAGACTCAGGTTCCGATATTATTCCGCCATAGAAATTCACTGGGGAACCTGAGCCTGGTCATTCTCTCTCAGTCTCACATACCTCACAGGATTGGTGTTATAAGCACAAAGTGGAGTAGGGGAGAGCAATATTCTAAACTGCTTTGGGTCCCCACTGGGGAGAAGGGTGGGGTATAAGTAAATAAGAATTAATATATTAATTTGGGTTGAAATTCAGAACAAATGAACTGTATTTTGAGGGTCAAAAAATGGCAAGTGGTGGTCCCCATAGTTTATGTTTCTGACTAATAATGTTGTTATAGACTGCCCTACAAGTGTCTCCCACACTGTCCAGCTTGGTCCTACATTCATCTAAGAAGAAGAAGAGTTAGTTTTTATATGCCGACTTTCTCTTCCACTTAAGGGAGACTCAAACTGGCTTACAATCACCTTCCCTTCCCCTTCCCACAACAGACACCCTGTGAGATAGGTGAGGCTGAGAGAGTGACTTGCCCAAGGTCACCCAGCTGGCTTCGTGTGTAGGAGTGGGGAAACAAATCCAGTTCACCAGATTAGCCTCTGCTGCTCATGTGGAGGAGTGAGGAATCAAACCCGGTTTTCCAGATCAGAGTCCCCTGCTCCAAACCATCGCTCTTAACCACTACACCATGCTGGCTCTCTCTACTGGATGTCCTAGCCATTCTCCTTGAGTTGGATAGTAGAAGATCTTACCATGGCAGAGGAAGGCCTTTCCACATCTCTTCCAGTTGCCCAAATTCTTAAGTTTATACAGAAAGCTTCAATTAATGACAGCAGATCATCTTGACTCCCTTGCTGCCACTACAGGCCTAATTGGCTCTTTGGCATCCCCCTCCTCGTGCTGAGATGTCAGTAATAATTCATCTTAAATGATTCATTAATTCATTATTACAACAGAATTAGTAGACACCCTGAGAATCTAATTAATGTTCATGTTGAAAGTGCATTCTGTGCTCTTCTCTCTGCTATTATCTTCTCTTCCTTTTCCATGAACTATCTCAGCTTTTGACAGGATTTGGATGCCGCAGTAGGGATTGCCAGATCACTATTTCAGGTCTATGGGATGTTGCACAGTTGTGGGCTGTCTATGAAGCTGCACTGTTTGGAAACAAAACATATCCAAAATGTTCTATATGGATCACCAAAATAACAGTCCAATCCTAAACAGAGTTGCACCTTCTAAGCCCATTGCCTTCAATGCTTAGGATTCACTTAGGATTGCGCTGTAAGAGACTTTGGGAGAAATCTTAAGCAGGTATACTTGGATGTAAGTCCCATTTGATTCAGTGGGCTTTCCCTTTTACTAGGAAGAGGACTACGGAGGCCACTGGAGTTTAATGGAAGTATAGTTGGACCTTAAAAAGCAACTATGGGTGGATCTAAAACAGGACTGGAATGCTGTGTGTGTGTGTGTGGGGGGAAACTAACTTTTTCCTCCCATGCTGTTTTTCTGGTCAGAGATGCTTCTCCAGACTGTTTGAAGCACGGGAATGACAGGCAGGTGGACACCTATGTTGTGCCTCTTATTTTCCCTGCAAGGTCTTAAAGGAGCATAGGGGAGCCATTTCTGATCAGAGAAACAGTCTACGTGTGAATGGCCTTAATCCCCCCCTTCCCTTGTGGGGCCAAATGCTTCCTTTCAATGAGGCAGACCAACAGTGCCACCCTATAGCAAATTATTTCAGTAATACTTCAGCACGAGGAGGGGGATGCCAAAGAGCCAATTAGGCCTGTAGTGGCAGCAAGGGAGCTTCAGTGGGCTTAGACTGGAACAGGGAAATACTGAATAGTGTTTGCACTGAATATAATGCAGAGCAACGCCACCTTGTCAACCTGGGACTGCACAAGGCTATAGAGAAACAAGGAGAGGCATGTTAACCCCTAGTTATTGCTTTTGCTAACAGAGCTAATTTATCTGTTCTGCCAGACGGTTCAAATTGGTTTTCAAATTCTGAAGCACTCTGGGGGGAAAGAATGGCAGGAGCAGACACCAGACCGCCTTTCCTTCCTTGCCTGTTCATAAACTGGGCTTTCCGCCACCCTCTGCGGCCTCTACCTGTGTGGTCTGACAGGAAACATTGGTGCTGCGAGTGAAATTGCTATTTCAGATACATCCCAACAAGCCGGTGTGGCTGTCGTTATTCTCCTCCTAATCTGAATATCCCACAAAATGCCTGCAGAAAAAAAGCTACCCGAGCAGCCGGGGAATGTGCATATGCAAACAAACGCCAGAACCTACCTAACAGGGAATGCATGCACAATTAAATTGCCTGCAACATACAGGCTGTTCTGGCAGAGGGAACAAAAGCATGCAGGTCAAAATGCATGATTTAGCTCTTAAGAATGCACAAACTCTTAAAGTCACTACAGCAAATCTAGGGTCGCCAAATCCTTGGATTGCCACCAGAAGTGCTGCAAAATAAGGAACATATCCCAAGACTTTAACAGAATGCTGTAATATAATCTAACCGTTCCTTATTAAAAAAACAGTCCTTGTAAAGTGTTAAAGTGGTGCTTTTTTGCAGTTCAATGAGTATTTCTTAAACATATCGTAAATAAATAAGCAACAAGCGGCAATCCTACATACGTCAAAAGTGCGTCAAAGCAAAGTATAACAAAGTATAAAGTATAAACTTCAAAGTATGGATGAAAGATAGGGTCGCCTGCCCCGGGTTAGGAAATACCTGGTGATTTTTGGGGGGGGTGGAGCCTGAATAGGGCAGGGTTTGGAGAGGGGTGGGACTTCAATGCCATAGAGTCCCATTGCCAAAGCGGCCATTTTCTCCAGGGGAACTGATCTCTGTCACCTGGAGATAAGTTGTAATAGTGGGAGATCTCCAGCCACCACCTGGAGGTTGGCAACCCTAATGGAAGACCATGAAGATCACCCAAGATGAGGGATGGTGGTGGTCTTCTTCCATTGATGCCAATGGCAAAAAATAATGAAATAGAATTATGAAACTGAAAATACAATAACAAAAGAAACAAAAAAAATGCAAGGAAGTAAATCTGTTATTGATAGATGTCCTCACCATTCCTGCTCAGCCCCTTCACCATTCCTCAAGTTTCATATCTGTGCACATAGAAGGGAGACTGCAAACAGATAAATAATTATGACATGCCATTTAAAACTCTGGCTCTCTCTTTCCTTTAAAAGAAATTTACCCTGGAAAGCTTCTCTGGAACAACTTGGGGATTCCTCATGGGGATCATGGAACAATACAGTTCATTCCATGCGGAACAGAAAACCAACACAGAGGCCTGCAATGTAATATGAGGCTCTCCGTCTATAGGTTTCATTGTGTATTTGTGTGTATATTTTCCTTGAATACATACCCTTGACTGCACTTGCAACTCAGGGTGATACATGATCCATCAGGGAGCTTTTAAAATGATATGTTTGCTGATGCAGATACTGCACCTTCCTTTGGGAAATGTGAATGTTTCTCTTCTCGGGCCTTCTTTTATAACTTTATGAGCACAGAGCATGATCTTTAAGGGACTGGTCCCCGGTCACTTTGAAGTTAATTTTAAAAGGCGAAGCAGAAAGAAACTTGACCACAAATATGCTTCCACAGGGTCACAATGGAGCCACGGCATCTGCTGAGAGATCACGTTGTTCTAACAATGCCTAATATTTTGCACTGTCCTTTAAAGAGGCACATTGGAAGCATTCTGGTTTTATGCAGAGGATGGCTGGGTTGACACGTAACATTGCAAGACGTTTATCAGGTTGTTGCTTCTGCTGCTCTTGCAGGCCTCGTTGGCTTCAGCAGTTCCTTTTCTCTAAAGTAGGGTTGCCAGGTCCCTCTTCACCACCAGCGGGAGGTCTTTGGGGGCGGAGTCTGAGGAGGGCAGGGTTTGGGAGGGGAGGGACTTCAATGCCATAGAGTCCAATTGCCAAAGCGGCCATTTTCTCCAGGTGAACTGATCTCTGTTAGCTGGAGATCAGTTGTAATAGCAGGAGATCTCCAGCTAGTACTTGGAGGTTGGCCAGCCTACTCTAAAAGGATATTGGTGCATCGTTATAACAGTGATGAAAGTGATAGGGTGGTTTTATCAATACTCATAGTCAGTCAGCTTACAGAGGACTTCAGCCAAGCTTCAGACATTTTTTAGTTTGAAGAACAGAGCCACTTCCTGAAAGAAACCCTTGTTTCTTATGGTGGGACTACTTTCTCCAAGACTTACAACTAATTATGAAATAATGAAATGTTGTCTGGAATAGCAGACTGGCTCCAATTAACTGATAAGGACCACGGCTGTGATGAAAAAGGGGACAGATTCCATGGTCTTCCAAAGCATGCAACAGACCCACCAAGGTAAAATTTGCCCTTTCTTACAAATATGATTGGTGAATACTTGTTATTGGAGGAGAAAATGATTCAGGGAGGCATAATGGAACCATGTCCACAGTCTTTGAAGGCACCATGAGATTCATCAAAATGGAGCAGAGGTAAGCCATGTTGGGTCCCCAATGGAAAGAAAGGCTGGGTATAAATTAGGTAAATACGTAATACCTCGGGCAATGGAAGACACCACTGAATACAAACCCAAAGCCACAGTCCCTGATACATTCTTGGATGTGCATTTGAGTTCTTGTTCAGTTGAAAAGAATGTAGGGTGGAGAGATATCACCCACATTTCCATGGTTCCTGGTCCTGAGGAAGAGCTAGAGGATGAGAAATGCCCTCTTTCCCCACCTGACCTTTCTGTTTTCCATCAGTGAAAGTATTTGGGGTTTCCCACTCGAATCACAGGAAGAAAGTAGACTCCTTTGAAATGTGGTGTTGGAGGAGAGTGTTACAGATATCATGGACTGCCAAAAAAAAAATCAGTGGGTTATAAGCTAAAATGACTAAACTGAGGCTGTCGTATTTTGGTCACATTATGAGAAAGCAAGAGTCACTAGAAAAGACAGTCATGCTAGGAAAAGTTGAGGGCAGCAGGAAAAGAGGAAGACCCAACAAGAGATGGACCTGCAAAGTTGATTATGGTGTGTCTCTGTCAGGGGCAGCTCATTCCTGAAGGGGGGGCAGTTAAGCAGTGACCAGGAGCGGTGCAGCTGCACCATCTCCACAGAGGCTTCCCGCCCACCACAAGGATGTTTAAAAATAAAAAAGGGGAAATGCCCCCATTGAAAATAGCGAGACTATGCCACCCAAAAAAGTGGCATAGCCACGCAACAGCTCGAAGGGGTGTTCCTGAGTCCAAAGGGGTTAGGAAGCTGCTTAAAGACAGCTTTGCCCCCAGGAACACCCTGGGAACACCCTCCTCATGCTGGTGTGGGCTCCCACTTCAGGGATTTCGCTGTTGGTGTAGCAGCGCTGGCGGCAGAGCCCCGCACAATGGTGTGGCTTCCTGGCGCCAGCATGTTTGCTCCATCGCTGGCCTAGGTGCCACTTTATTCAGTGATAAGAAGGCACTAAGGTTGCCAGGTCCCTCTTTGCCACTGGTGGGAGTTTTATGGGGCAGAGCCTGAGGAGGGCAGGGTTTGGGGAAGGACTTCAATGCCATAGAGTCCAATTGCCAAAGCGGCCATTTTCTCCTGGTGAACTGATCACTATCAGCTGATCAGTTGTAATAGCAGGAGATCTCCAGCCACTACCTGGAGGTTGGCAAGTCTATAGAGTGGGTAGAGTGTTGGACTAGGATTGGAGAGAACCAGGTCTGAATCCCCATGTAAGTTTGCTAGGACACAAGAATGGTGGGAGAAAGGAGTGATGTAAATGAAGTAAATAAATAGATAAATAAACATTCCTGGGCCCTGACCTGGATGGCCCAGGCTAGCCTGATCTTGTCAGATCTCAGAAGCTAAGCAGTTAGTATTTGGTTAGTATTTGGATGGGAATACCAGGGATGCTGTGTAGAGGAAGGCACTGGCAAACCATCTCTGTTAGTTTCTTGCCCTGAAAACCCCAAAAGGGGTCGCCATAAATCGGCTACGACTTGACGGCACTTTACACACACAAACATTCCTGGATGGTAGCCTTCTTCTCTTATCCCTGTCTAAAAGGTGATGATGAGCTAAGGTGCAGAGACGTTCTAGCTTTCTGAAAGCAACTCAGTAAAATGATATATGGATTAATTAAGGGTTTGTCCTACCCTTCCCCCAAGGAGTTCAGCATAGCATACATAGTTCTCCCTTCATTTTATTTTCATAGCAGTCCTACCAGGTAGGCTAGACTGAGAGAGAATGACTGGCACAAGGATAACAGTGAGCTTCATGGTTGTGGGGGGGAAGGAACTTGAACCTTTACATCTCCAGTCCTAGTATTACACTCTAACTACTACACTGGCTCTGATTTGAAGTGGGGTCTTCTAAGATACAGGAAGAAGAAGAAGAGTTGGTTTTTATTCTCTACCACTTAAGGAAGAATCAAACCGGCTTACAATCACCTTCCCTTCCCCTCCCCACAACAGACACCCTGTGAGGTAGGTAGGGCTGAGAGAGTGTGACTAGCCCAAGGCCACCCAGCTGGCTTCATGTGTAGGAGTGGGGAAACCAACCCAGTTCTCCAGATCAGAGTCCCCTGCTCCAAACCATTGCTCTTAACCACTACACCATGCTGGATATGGCACTAGCTCCGATTTGAAGCAGGGTCTTCCTTTAACTACTGTGCAAACACCGTTTCTGTGGAGTCTGTCTCTCTGCACTATTTTTGGAAGTGATCTGTGCTTTCTTCTGGAAAAGAATTATATGCTCTCCTTTTACCTTCATCTGCCCTGTTCTGTACAGCACTGGCGACAGTCTTCTGTACCAGTGACAGCTGTCGAGGCCCCACCCATCTTCTCTAGCCCTTCCTTTTTTCTGAGAAATGCAGCTGTACCACAGTGGCTCCAGCAAGACGGCGGGACGTTAACATTGTGCCCCAAAGGAATAATTTATACCCCTTGGATATTTTTGTCAAGTTCCCACAATGTTTTAAAAGAGATTTGGCTTTTATAGACTCCAGCGGTTAGCATCCCGTTCCAAATGCACCAGCTTAACCACCGGGTAGGCTCTCGAGCAAATGATTTGGAGATAAAACTGAGCTGTGAAACGGTGAGCTGCCAGGCAGATGAGCAGAACAGCATGGGAAGGTAGAGACTTCCTTGGGTGGGATGTTGCCACCGGGCTGGGGCAAAGCCAAGTTTTGACGAAGTCTTTTGCCTTCCTGCCTAGCTCGGGATTAGTGCTAGCCAACAGGCAATTTTATTTACACCTGCGTGTCGATTGCGTGGCACATTAACAGCGCCATCCTGAGCAAAGTTACACCCTTCTAAGTTCATGGCTTGGGACTATGCTCTGAATGAGCAATGGTTCATTTTGGGGTGCAGCCTTCCTCGCACGGTGGAAAGCACTTCTACTGACTAAGCCCACTCAGTCGCTACACATAGTTGCTTATTATATATAGCTATTTAAGCCAGCAAAGGCATTGTGGAGGTTATAAACAATAAAGGCATTGTGAAGGTTATAAACCCCTGACTCAGTTCTCCCCCTCTAGGATATTATGGTTTCACCATCTCACTATCCCCACCTTCACTGACAGTGAAGGACAAATGCCCTCAACATTCTGTGCTTCTTAGGGATCAAGGAGAATGGTGAATCCTTGTCAGGCCATTTATGTAGGTGAGGAAGTGTGTGTGTCCTTTTATAATTTACAAAGCAATATTTTTTTCTGCATACCTCCCAATTCCCCTGAACATGCAGAGGTTTCTACCTTGTCTATGGGTGTCCTGTCCCCACTGCCCTATTGATAGGCACTCAACAATCCACTATAAGAAGAAAGAGAGAAAGGGGAGGGGCTGTGGCTTAGTTTGTAGAGCATCTGCTTGGCATGCAGAAGGTCCCAGCTTCAATCCCTGGCATCTCCAGTTAAAGAGGTGAGGCAGGTAGGTGATGTGAACGACCACTGTCTGAGACCCGGTAGAGCCGCTGCCTGTCTGAGTAGACAATACTGACTTTGATGGACCAAGGGTCTGATTCAGTATAAGGCAGCTTCATGAGAGATGGGAGGAACTGCAGGGGGAAGAATCACAATTGAGAAATTCCTTCCCTCCTGCCCCACTTCTCCCTCTCCAGGAGATCACAAGCACTCAAGAGATTGGGAATGCCAATTTCCCCCCATCTTCCTCTGTGTTTTTTCACCTTTAACTACCCTCAGCATTCCAAAGGTAATGAGCATGTTCAGCCGCTGGTGGGCAAGGAGGTTGGATTTTTAAATGAACATATATTCTTCCCCATAACCTAGGAAGTCCCAGGTATGCAGAAACATCAACTTTATCTACAGATGAACCCAGTTTGCTGTCATTGTAGTAAGTGCTAAACTATGAAATATGCAATTAGAAGAAACAAGGAGGGAACCCACAAAGAATTCTGTACAGGGAACAATTTGGAAATCCTCCCCTAATCTTCCTTTCCTGGAATCTCTACTCATGGAGGCATGAATGGGCTAATTTCCACCCCAATTCCTTTAATTGACTCTCAGTGTTCTCAGCATTCCAGGCCTCCTGGGGCATATTTAGTCCTCTATAAATTCACACACACAAAATAAGACTTCAAAATGGCCCGATGACCATGTTTTTCTACATATCTGGGGAAAGCACATAGTAGACAGAGACCTGTGTCTTGTCAGTTGATGGCCTGGTTTTCCAGCTTTTGTGATTGAACTTGTACAGTTAGGAATGATAATATTTAAACAAAATAGGGGAGGGGATGTGGCTCAGTGGTAGAGCATCTGCTTGACATGCAGAAGGTCCTAGGTTCAATCCCCAGCACCCCCAGTTAAAGGGACCAGGCAAGTAGATGATGTGAAAGATCTCAGCCTGAGACACTGGAGAGCCGCTGCCAGTCTGAGTAGACAATACTGACTCTGATGGACCAAGGGTCTAGCATCATAGAATCATAGAGTTGGAAGGGACCTCCAGGGTCATCTAGTCCAACCCCCTGCACAATGAAGGACATTCACAACTATCTCCCCCCCACACACACACACACACATACCCAGTGACCAGAAGATGGCCAAGATGCCACCTTATGATTTATTCTGATTCGGTCTGATTCAGTATAAGGGAGCTTCATGTGTTCAAAATTTGGGGCCAGTGCAGCTGGCAGAGTACTGGTGTAATATATACCCTCCAAAGTGGCCTCATAAGGACCCAGGCAGCAGCATTTTGGACCAGCTGGAGCTTCCAAAGCAGCTTCATGGGCAGCCCTGCGTAGAGCGAGTTACACTAATCAAGCCTGGAGGTGACCGTTACGTGGATCACTGTGGCAAGGTCAGAGCGGGACAGGTAGAGGGCTAGTTGCCAGGCTCGCCGTAGATAGTAGAAGGCTGTCTGGACAACAATGGAAACCTGCCTTTCCATAGAAAAGGAGGCAACTAACGCAACATCCAAACTCTTGACAGAACTAGATGGTGCTAGTAGAGCGCCAGCATGGTGTAGTGGTTAAGAGTGGTGGTTTGGAGCGGTGGACTCTGACCTGGAGAACTGGGTTTGATTCCCCACTCCTCCACATGAGCAACGGACACTAATCTGGTGAACTGGATCTGTTTCCCCACTCCTCCACACGAAGCCAGCTGGGTGACCTTGGGCTAGTCACAGCTCTCTCAGCCCTACTTACTTCACAGGGTGTCTGTTATAGGGCGGGGAAGGTGATTGTAAGCTGGTTTGAGACTCCCTTAAGTGGTAGAGAAAGTCGGCATATAAAAAACAACTCTTCTTCTTCTAGTTGTACCCTGGCAGCTGCCTTGTATCATGCTATGCTGATGCCAGACCTGACTCTCTGTAAGAACAGCCCTCTGCTTTGATCTGTGTCAGCAGCAGAGCTCTGGGCCACATAGGATGACTTTTGGATAGGCTTCAATTTGCTGCTTTCTTCATATAGACATAATTCTATGTTTCTGATGTTTGTGTATGTAACTTTTCATCAAGGCAGTAGATGAGTGTGTCATGCTATTCTGGCAGAAGTGTCGAGGGAGAAGGCAGAGGCAAATAGAAGCTCCAGGAACAGAGAAATGAAATGCAATTTACCCTTTGGGCCGGTTTTCAAATCAAACAACATTCAGAAGGCAGAATGGAATTAATTAACTGGGCAATATGAAAGAAGAGTGAGTAACCATGGATGAAACCATGGATGGGCATGATTGATACATGTATGGGGTTTCTACTAGGATTGCCAGCTCTGGGTTGGGAAACACCTGGAGATTATAGGGGTAGAGCCTGAGGAGGGCAGGGAAGGGGGACGGGAGGGACTTCAGTGGGTATAATGCCATAGAGTCCACCTTGCAAAATGGCCATTTTCTCCAGGGGAACTGATCTCTGTCACCTGGAGATCAGTTGTAATAACAGGAGATCTTCAGCCACCACCTGGCATATGGGCATAGTATGCTAGATGGAAGAGCGTTAAGTACTGTCTCCTTTGGAATTTGTATGGATTGATCTTGAATGATATCATAAAGAGGTGTGACTGAAGAAAGATGTGAAAGGGGAAGTACCGGATTCCTCCCTCACCCTTTTGCTGCTCCGTAATTAATTATTAGGCAGCCTTGGCACTTTTGGGGGCTGCTTCTGCCAGCTCCATGCATGGTGACTTCAATTTATTGCCATTCTTATCAGCCTTGTTAATTGCTTCATGAACGGCCGGCAAGACTTCAAATTTATTGGCTACTCATCTTACATGCTGCTTGCTTAGCTTGACGTTATCACAAGCCGGTAGTAGGCAACTTTCTTCACTTGCTGCTGGGCGCCAGGAGAAGCTGCTGTGGGACATTATGGCTTTAGCACAGATGATGCAGTAGTTTTCTTGTTTATGCTGAGCAGGCTGCAATTGTGATGCAGGAACTTTGGGGTTGTACGATGTACTTTTGCATTCTATTTGATGATTCTTTGTGATATATATTACCTGATGATTTCTTATGTTATTGCTAATGCATATTTTAATAGGCGAAGGTTCCCTGTGCAAACACCAGCCGGCTACCTGAAACCAACTTCCGTTGGGATCGAACTCAGGTCATGAGCAGAGCTTGAACTGCAGTACTGCAGTTTACCACTCTGCGCCATGGGGCTCTTAAATACATATATAACATACATATATTTACCTTTGGTCATAGTGGCTGTCATTTTTTTTGTGAGCCACCTGGAGGTTGGCAACCCTAGTTCCTACCAGCAGTTCTGAAAAGGGAAAGCGTGCCATGTGTTTATAGAGTTATGGCAACGATAGCCAATATTCCACTCTCATTCTCTTCGATGTAGCTTACGCAGCAGGAGTTCATATACCAGCTTGCCCGTTTAACTTACACTGAAGGTTCCCAGTGGGCCAAAGCCCTGCAAGGCAGCTGGCAGGTGGGAGAAAGCAGAGGCAAGCCCCAGTAGCTCTGCCCTAGCACAAGGGCCTCTTGGCTTAAACCCATCAGCATCAACAATGACCCACGGCAGTTGACTGGTTGCCTCTTCCCACACCACCACCACTAGCCAGCAGCAGTACCGGAGGAGGCATTGGTGGTGCTGGCTAGGTCTGAGCTGAGTGGCCCTTATAGGTGCCACTAGGCTCTTTCAGCTTGGCTTCCTCCGGGGCCGACTAAACTTCCCAATCTGCCCCTGACAATGTGGCCCGAGGTGCCTTTACCCTCACTTCAGACTTCCCTGGTTCTGCTAAGCTGTGCATTCTAACAATGTTCTTCCAGATTAGCGTGCCCAGAACACCTCTATCCCTCCTATTCCAGCTCTCCCTTAGGTAATATTAGATGCTTCAAGCATGTTCTGAGAGGAAACACCCTAAAAGAGTTATAATTATAACATATATTAACACTGTTTACGAGGCAAAAAAAAATGCAGCAAAAAATTACCAGGGGAGGCATAGGAGTGACACAGCAAATCTATCAATGGAGATATTGTTTGTGAAGTTATAAAGCTTAGTGGGAGAGAGCAGAATTTTCAAGCAGACTTTGTTACTGATCCTTGCCTCATTTTTTCCTTCTGAGTCTGCAAGCAAGTTACAGCCTGCAAGAACAAGAGAACTGAGGAGAAATTAATGGCCTTCCTTGTTCCCAGCTTTTTACCCCCAAAGGTTGGATCCCTCTTCTACGTAACAGGACAGCATTGGTAAGCAGCTGCTCAGGCAAAATTTCCTTTATATGAAACCATCCCATTCTCTCTGTTATAAAGGTCTGGTTGAAATATATGGGAACTCTACCATGACGTTAGCAGTTCATAACTTTGGTCAACCCTGTCAAGTAATTTGTGGCAGACACTATGGGGCAAATGGACCAGGGCTGATTCTCTGTACCGGTTTTGGTGTTTCCCTTGACCAATGAGCATAACTCAGTGAAAAACCTAAAACATTAAATTTCCAGCTAATAAGTTCCGGCTTGCAATCTTTTGACCTCTGTACATGCGTTGCATCCATCTTCTCTGGGCACAACATTTGAATACTTCCTGGTAAGGATTGATCTAGACATTAGGACGAATTTTCTAACAGTTAGAGCGGTTCCTCAGTGGAACTGGCTTCCTTGGGAGGTGGTAAGCTCTCCTTCCCTGGAGGTTTTTAAGATGAGGTTAAATGGCCATCTGTCAGCAATGCTGATTCTATGACCTTAAGCAGATGATGAGAGGGAAGGCATCTTGACCATCTTCTGGGCATGGAGTAGGGGGGGTCACTGGGGTGTGTGGGAGGGAGGTAGTTGTGAATTTCCTGCATTGTGCAGGGGGTTGTACTAGATGACCCTGGTGGTCCCTTCCAACTCTATGATCAAGTGGACTTTGGGCATTGATGTCCCTTAAACCCTTTTGTAATCTAAATGGGACCTTTAAATGATGTGCTGTTGTGGTTGATTACTTACATCAAGTGCCATCAAGTCACAAGCTGCCACTTACTGATGGTGAACCCAGCAAGAGGCTTTCAAGGCAAGTGAGAAGAAGAAGTGGCTTGCCATTGACTTCCTCTGCAGAGTCTTTCTTGGTGGTCTCCCATCCAAGCACCTGCTTAACTTGCGAGGTCTGATGAGGTCAGGCTATACCATGCCATTTCCTTCTCCTCTGTTTTTTTTTTTTTTAACCAGCAATTGTTCCATGATATTGTGGGACTTTTTAACGTGTTGCTCCTTAGATTGAATTAAATGCTATATCAGAAAACAATCGCCTCTGGAAGGTGCTGACAAGCCACCCAGATCCAGTCAGGACTACAGAAGGCTTTTGAAAAGATATGTGTGGATGAGGAATTATAAATGTAAACTGGTTCTGATAATAGTAATTCTACAGCCCAGCCCAGCAGGAGAACCCATTTGAACATAATCCGGAAACTGCTGATTGGGAGATTCCAGCATCTTCCTTTGGAGCTGTGCTTGAGCGGCCCCAGGTAATGTGCATTCTCTTGGACTGGATCTTGGTGGAAGTGCAGCGGGAGAAGAGGGGTTTTTATGTATTCTATAGGGGCTCCCCTTTGGACATGATCAATGACACATTTTCTCTGATACCATCCCTACCCCTCCTCACCGAGAGCCTATTTCACAAAGCAGAAAAGGCATGGACTCTGGTAGATCCCAAGTGGGCCACCTTAAGTGGAGGAACAGGAAGTCGTTGGCAGCCTAAAGGCTGTTACTGGCATGTGGAGATATATGGGAGGAGACAGTTTTTTAGATATGAGGTTCTAGGCTGTGAAAGGCTTTAAGTAGCACTTTGCTTTGGACTTGGAAACAAACTGCGTACCACTCTAGCTGTTTTAAGATAGGTGAGATATGTTCTCACCGGCTCGCCACTGACAGTATTTGGGCTGACGCATCTGAACCAACTGAAGTTTTTGGGTTATCTTCAAGGGTCGCCTAACACAGTAGTCGCCTAAAGTAGTCTAGCCATGATGTTACAAAAGCATGGGACAGTGTGGCAAGATTAGCTGAGTTTAAGAAGGATGAGAGTTGGTGAGCAAGATACATCTGATAGAAGGCGTTCTTGGCCACATCACCAACCTGCTTTGTAAACAGCAAGGTTGAGTCCATGTACTATTGGGAAGTGTGTGAGTTGTGCATGCAGGTTCCTCCCCATGCTGCAGGAGAGTTGTGCAAGTGCTTGAATTATACTTGAGGCATGAAACATGCATGCATATACATATATTGTGCATCCAAGTGTGTTCAGCCCTAGACCTCTCACATGAACACATGAAGCTGCCTTCCTTATATTGAATCAGACCCTTGGTCAATCAAAGTCAGTATTGTCTACTCAGACCAGCAGCGGCTCTCCGGGGTCTCAGTCAGAGAGGTCTTTCACATCACCTACTTGCCTAGTCCCTTTAACTGGAGATGCTGGGGATTGAACCTGGGACCTTCTACATGCAAAGCAGATGCTCTACCACTGAGCCTCCCCAACCTTTGAAGGTGTGCTTAGCAGAATTGCCCTCTGTAAAGAGAAGGCATTATGAACAGTTCTTATATGTGTGGCAGTTAAGTAATACTCTGTTGACATATTGCTGAAGAACCTCTAATCAAACACTTTTCACATCTACCTTTGTGTAAACTCTTTCCAGCACACAAAAGGGATGTGACCAAATAGGGGATTGATATTCAAGTCACAAATATGGTCTAGGCTACTACCTGTGTACAGGATGGGATCAAGGCTGGCAATAGTTTTGCTGCCTGAGAGACAAGGATAGGGCTGGATTGATTTGGCTGGGTGTCTTTCCTTTGAAGTGCAGTGAAATCCTACGGCTTTTATTTTCTTGGTGAACACATGTAAGGACTCTCCTATTTTGACCCCATATGGAGTCCTATAATCTAGTCTCACCTGGGGCACCAGAACCTTTTAGGCCATCACTGCTAAAATTGGTACTGGAAGGGGAAATAACATCTCTTGGAAGAGTCAAAAGAGACTAAGAGGAAATTCTCGGAGGGGAATTGTGATAAGGGAAGGGGGAAGGTGGTTGCCTTCTTTTTTATTCTCATTTTAAGTTTAACTCTTTCTCGTTTACAATAATATAATCAGTTTAGCTTTTGACTACAATTTTGTCTAGATTGAATCGCTGTCGGTGGTGCATAAGGCGACATGTTCTTTGTGAAATAAATTCTCAACCATTTTAGAGTGCCTGAAAGAGACGTGAGCTTTTGTGCAAATGTCTAACAGAACCTGGGAGGGGAGGGAGAGAATGAATTTGTTTGGGCGAAGTGAAAGCTGTTGCTCTGTTGCGAGTTCTATGAAGCCACTTGTTGCATTTCCTGATTTTAATCCATCTGACATTGATCATGCAGTGAGTGGCAAATTTATTTGTTTACTTGGCACTCAGCTTTCATTGTAGTACTTTCACATTCTGCTGGTGAAGAATCCTAGGGATGATGAGTTCAGCATAGGGTTGGCAGATCCGGGTTGGAAAATACCTGGAGAGTTTGGGGTGTAGCCTGAGGAGGGCGGGTTTGGAGAGGGGAGGGACTTCAATGCCATAGAGTCCAATTGCCAAAGCGGCCGTTTTCTCCAGGTGAACTGAACTCTATCGGCTGGAGATCAGTTGTAATAGCAGCAGATCTCCAGGTACCACCTGGAGGCTGGCAACCCTAGTTCAACAGGATGGCAGTGACCCTACCTTACATGTGGGATCTATAGCCTTGGGATTACTATTTAAGATGCACATTTATGAGCCTACATCCTGCACCATCAAAAACACACACCCAACCACATTTTATGTTTGGTGTGAAACTTCTACAAGGTTCTGTCTTCTGCCAGTATTGTGATATCCTATATAATAGATTAGAGGGTGGGGGACCTTTCCAGAATTTCTCCCAATATGCAACTTATTCTAATGTTTTGTACAGTGGGGGGAAATGTTGTACAGTGGAAATGAAATTTAATAATAGAGTTGCCAGCTCTGGGTTGGGAAATACCTGGAGATTTGTGGGGGTGGAGCCTGAAGAGGGCAGGGTTGGGGGAAGGGAGGGACTTCAATGGGTATAATGCCATAGAGTCCACCTTCCAAAGCAGCCGTTTTCTCCATGGGAACTGATTTCTGTCACCTGGAGATCAGTTGTAATAACAGGAGATCTCCAGCCACCACCTGGAGGCTGGCAACCGTATTTAGTAAGGCTCTAGGTTGTTCCTTTAAAATAAATAGGGGAAAGAGATTTTTTAAAACTGAAAATGATGAGAAGTACTGTCTTTGTCATTTTCCTTCCTTCCTTCCTGTTCTCTGTCATTTTGTTTGTGTCTGCAGGATTGGTGTTGGGTGTGTGTGTTAAGACCGTGGTGACTAGACTTTTCTGCACAAATATATTATTTTGTACTTTTGTTTACAACTTTTTAAAGAGTGTAACATGATGACCGCTGCTGGTTAGCTTTGTAATTAAGGACAAGGAATAGTAGTAGTTAGCATTTGTATAGAACGTTATACTTTATCTCAATAACCTTGACAATGCTGTAAATATTCTTCATGTTGTGGAATGAAGGGGAGGTGGAGCTGCTTGCTTAATTCGTGGCAGCAGGGAGATTAACAGGGAACTTTTGTGTCCACATTTGTAGCCACTGCACAACTCCGGCATGAGTCACAGAAAGGCGGTCATGGGGATATTTAATAGGGGTATTTGTGGAACTAGCAAAGGCCGGGTACTATGGCTAGTGGGTTCCGCATGGACAGTAAACAATCCTGAGTCCAATGTTGCTAAAGTTTATTTTTATAATAAATATTATTCAATAAGTAAAATAAAATAAATAAGCACCAGGAATGGCACCTATTTCCCCTCCTCCCATGTTCCAAGCACCGGTTACCGACTGAATTGTTGATGTCTATACTTGTGAGTTCAGAATTTCCTGTGTGTGTGTTAAGTGCCGTCAAGTCACTTCTGACTCATGGCGACCCTGTGAATGAAAGTCCTCCAAAATGTCCTATCTTTGACAGCCCTGCTCAGATCTTGCAAATTGAAGGCTGTGGCTTCCTTTATTGAGTCAATCCATCTCTTGTTGGGTCTTCCTCTTTTCCTGCTGCCCTCAACTTTTCCTAGCATGATTGTCTTTTCCAGTGACTCTTGTCGTCTCGCGACGTGACCAAAATACGACAGCCTCAGTTTAGTCATTTTAGCTTCTAGGGTCAGTTCAGGCTTGATTTGATCTATAACCCACTGATTTGTTTTTTGGGCAGTCCACGGAATCCGTAACCCTCTCCTCCAACACCACATTTCAAAGGAATCTATTTTCTTCCTATCAGCTTTCTTCACTGTCCAGCATTCACACCCATATATAGTAATAAGGAATACGATGGCATGAATTAATTCATTAATTAATTCATTAATTAATTAATTCAGAATTTCCTACTAAGATATTTAAAACAGGGGAAACGTTTTCATTAAGCCTGTAACTTTCCTTTTCAACATTTTTATATGTGAATATAATGATAAGACTATATGTCATAGCTAGGGTTGCCAACTCCTAGTTGGGAAATACCTGGAGATTTTGGAGGTGGAGCCTGAGGAGGGCAGGGGTTGGGGGAAGGGAGGGACATCAATGGGGTATCATGCCATAGAGTCCACCTTCCAAAGCAGCCGTTTTCTCCAGGTGAACTGATCTCTGTTGCCTGAAGATCAGTTGTAACTGATTGGCAGCCTAATCGTAGCCAAGAGAAAAAAAAATGTCACCAGTGATGCAACTGGGATGGACGAGGACTCTATAAAGCAGGTTGGGCAAGTCAAGCTTTGTGCTCGGCGCACACCCAGTTTTGCATTAAGGACAGCTTGGTCTGATCCTGGGTGCAATATGACTTGCATGAGAGGACAATACATCAATTTAAAAAAAAAGTAGCCACAAGGGGGAGGGAATATAGAAATTGGCTCTGTGGATCAATGTTCAATCTGTTTCCATTTGTTTTGTTTGCCTGTGTGTCAAAGATCAGCTGTTTGGCTGTAAACTTCAGGTGATGCACACACACGCTTATGTGTGTGTGTGAGAGAAGCACCATCAAGTCGCTTCTGACTCATGGCGATCCTACGAATCAATGTCCTCCAAAATGTCCTATCATCTACAGCCTTGCTCAGGTCTTGCAAACCGAGGGCCGTGGCTTCCTTTATAGAGTTAATCCGTCTCATGTTGGGTCTTCCTCTTTTCCTGCTGCCTTCAACTTTTCCTAGCATGATTGCCTTTTCAAGAGAGTCTTGTCTTCTCATAATGTGACCAGAATACAAAAGCCCCAGTTTAGTCCTTTTAGCTTCAAGGGACAGTTCAGGCTTGATTTGATCTACATTTGAGTATGTAATTTTTACTTTGATTTTTTTTAAATGAAGATGACCTGAATGTGAAATAAGAGAAGTGGCAATGTTGATATTAAATATAATATGCTGCCTTGAGCCAAGAGGTAAGGCAGAGTATAAATATTTTAATGAATAAATCAAATAGCATATGTGTATGTACTGTATATACAATACAATCTCCTTTATTGGCATAAAGTGTTTATGTACATGTTTATTCACCAATTTACAGGTAGCTATGCATATACAATATCTTGGGAATCTTTATAATAGCTTGGGAAGCATGGTATGGAGGTGCTCATCTTTTTTACATATAAGAAAAAGTACAAGAACTCCTTGAAAAGAACTTGATGTCGGACACACAGAAGTACTTGCAGCAGAAGCGAGGACCTCAGTAGAGGAAAGGCTCTGCAGTGACCAGAGAGAGGCACAAGGGGAACAAGGTTACGGGACCCAAATCATAATTAGCTGAGAACGTGTTGTATAAGTGCCTAAACAAATAATAGAAGCCTAGAAGTGGACACTAGATCATTACCAAACTGGAATTTCTGCTCCAAGGCATCCACGTCTTTCTTTCCAAACATTCCTTCTCCCTTCCCACCCCCACAAATCAACCTACACAATCCAGGTGAGAGCCACACCTGCAAAGCAAGCAGGTCACTCAAGTCAAGCAGAGGCGCCAAGCCACATGCGGGAGAATCACTAACATATGCATGGGCTCCATTTCTGATTGCTACATGCACGTGAAGGCACTGCTGGTTAATCACTGATATGGTGATCATCATTTTGGTTGGGCTTTCCCAAAGGACATCTAGTCACCATTCTCAGATCCTTGCTTTATTTAACACAGATATATTACCTTGTGGCTCTGCAGGTTGTGAGTTTGAAAGAGCTGGAGTGTGTGTGTGAATGTGGAGCCATTCTCCTGCTTGGATAGTGTTAAGGAGGCAGACCCCAGCTTTTATTGTGATGTGTAAGTAAATGCACAGTAAAGATGGAATCAGTCTTCTCGGTTTTGGAAGCAAGCATCTTCTCAGTACATGTTACACAGAGACTCACTTGGCAGTTGAAAATGTTTGTTTGTTCTATGGGAAGCAAGAATTTTCCATCTTCAAGGATGGGAGCCAGCGTGGTGTAGTGGTTAAGAGCGGTGGACTCTAATCTAGAGAACCGGGTTTGATTCCCCACTCCTCCACATGAGAGGCAGATGCTAATCTTGTGAACCGGGTTGGTTTCCCCACTCCTACACATGAAGCCAGCTGGGTGACCTTGGGCTAGTCACAGCTCTCTTAGAGCTCTCTCAGCCCCACCTACCTCACTGGGTGTCTGTTGTGGGGAGGGGAAGGGAAGGTGATTGTAAGCCGGTTTTATTCTCCCTTAAATGGTAGAGAAAGTCGGCATATAAAAACTCTTCTTCTTCATTTCTGCTTGTGTGAGAGCTTGTGCAACCAATTTCTGGGCACTACAATATATAGGTAGAAAATCGCTAGATGTTGAGCAAGATGTTGTGCAAGCGAATGTGCAGTAAGCCAATATTCTTGGATCAATGTGCTGGATAATGCTTGGATCTACCACATAAGATGAAAGATTGTTGTTTGGACCAAGCCAACATTCAGTTCAGTTTATGTTTTAGCGCTAAGACCATACGTTCATCTGGAGTAGGAAGGCTCCTTACTTAGCTGAAGTGGTACACCAGATCGAAACCCAGTAGCTTTAGCTATAGGAATTTCTGTCCTATGTGTGTGTGTTATAGGCAGTTAAAAAAAGAGAGACAGAGGATGTAAAATGGTTCATATGGTACCCTTTCTGTGGGAAAGTTAAGAAGATCTGTGCTACTCAATATCTAAACATTTTAGATTTTACGTCACTGTTGATATGCATTTCATTTTCTATTCCTTTGGATTTTGGAATAAACTATGCATCTGCAGTAGAAAACTGGTACTAAAATAATAGCAATACAGTGAATTCTAATGTGGAATCAATTATTTCCTTCCTTTACTGAAAGATCTGGCTTTGTTAGTACACTTTGATTGCATTCCTTAAGAATTTTGTTGAGGGAATATAGCACTAACCATACTTACTTGGAAGCAAATCCTGATGAAAGCAATTGCACATGTTTATTTAGAATATTTCTATGCTGCCTCTTTACAGTCCTGCTCTAGGCAGCTTAAAATTTAAAACCGCTATATTTTATTTGTTTGTTTATTGGGATTTTATCTCACCCTCATCTTTGGCCAAGCCGGGCTCAGGGCAGCTACCACCAAGTATTATCACACAATACAATAAAATACAATTCAATGGATACACATTTAAAATACTAAAAACATTAGCAGTTAAAATATCAGAAATGGCGCTCATCACGAAAGTGTATTAGAACACAAGCCACATAAAAACTATCCATAAAACAAGGAGACCGTTAAAAAACTGATAAGACAAAAACCCTAACTAAAAGCCTAGGTTAAAAAGATGTGTTTTAACCTGGCCCCTAAAAATAGTAAAGTGGGTGCCAGGCAAGCCTAAAGGGGGAGGGCATTCCAAAGACAAAGTGCCACCACAGAAAATGCCGTCTCTAATCACCAGCCACCTCACCTCTAGGGTTCCCAACCTCCAGGTACTAGCTGGAGATCTCCTGCTATTACAACTGATCTCCTGCCGATAGAGACAAGTTCACCTGGAGAAAATGGCTGCTTTGGCAATTGGGCTCTATGGCATTGAAGTCCCTCCCCTCCCCAAATCCCACCCTCAGGGCCGGATTTAGGTTTGATGAGGCCCTAAGCTATTGATGGTAATGGGACCCTTTATATGTCCAGCTGTCCTTTGTCAACAACAAATTGTTGCTGTTTTTTGTGTTGAATATATGCTATATGGTAATTTACGGACCTAATAGGTATCTAAAGCCATTTGCACATACCAAAATACGTATTTTATCAAAGTAATTGTTGAACTGAAATTCAATTAAAAAATATATTAATAGTGAAATGATTATTAATCTCTAACTTAAAATGGTTTTTTATTCATAACAAACTTAATGAAAACACAATGGCATTTGGCAAAAACAAAAGTTTCTTTAGAAACACAATGTACATCCCGTTTTTTTTCCCTTTAATTTTTTTTGGGGGCCCCAAGAGAGTGGGGCCCTAATCTATAGCTTGTTTAGCTTATACGTAAATCCGGCACTGCCCACCCTCCTCAGGCTCCGCCCCAAAAACCTTCCACCAGTTGTGAAGAGGGACCTGGCAACCCTACTCACCTCTGAAGGTGGGGGCACAAAGAGCAGGATTTGAGAGGCAGGTTTTAACTGGCAATCTGAATAGTACATACTTGCATGTAAATGCATTTGAAAAATGAGTCAAAGTTACCCATGGTACAGTGCACTGAGAGCTTCTTTTGCCTAAGAAAAATGGCCATGTCATTATTTTTCATGCAGAGGCCATTGATTTCAGTAGCAGATGCACTAAGATAGTTGTTGGAGAAGTGTGCATTTCCAGGCATTTTTCCATGAATCAAGGTCTTACACACCCCAACCTCTATGCGCACCCACACAAATTGTCTGAATGTTAGCAAGGAAGCATAAAGACTGCAAAGAGGTTTCCTTCAGCTTTTGCTATTTATTTTGGGCCATTTCTTTTTTCTTTTTTTCAAAAAAGGGGTCAGAACAACCTTTTACTCACCAAAAAGGCATGCACACGGCTCCCTATAAAATTCTTCAAAGCCACTGCCTCATTTGACCCAAGCGTGTGGTTTGTGAGGGACATGCAGAGCAGATCCTGCAGTCTCTGTGGTGCCAATCAGATTCCCTGAGCCTGGGAGAAGAAACTCAGATTCCACATTTGGATCTCCTGCTTCCAAAGAATCACAACTATCCTGTAAACATTTGGCCCAACAGGCTGCTCCTTGACTGAAACCAAGACACCCCCTCAGCTTGTTCAAATGTTTTTAAGATAATAAAAAAAGATACACTTTAAAATGAGACATGGCATTGTTCATTCCAGATTCGGCCAATACAATGCTTTATTAAAGCACTGTCAATCCATTAAAAAACGAAAGGCCTTTTACACAAACTGGTCATTGAGCATGAGCATGGCCATCCTCCTTTGCATTTACAGATTCATGCCCTTTGGGACCTTGAAGCCTGTCTGCGTATGCATGGTTCAAGTTTGACTCCACATTTCCCAGAAATGGAAATCAGAAAAGGATATTTAAACCATACTCTTTTATTTAGAATAAAAAAGACAGTATTAAAAAAAAAACAGAGAGAGAGAGAGAGCAAATTCAAAACTAAGCTGTTGGTCCAGCAGAGTATCATATATCCCCCAGAGCATACTAGTGAGCAACCTATTCCTGTGTAAAGATACTTGGGTGGGACGGGTTTTTTTTTTTTGCCAGGTCCGTGTTCTCCACTGGCAGGAGGTTTTTGGGGTGGATTTTGAGGAGGGCGGGGCTTGGGGAGGGAAGGGACTTCAATGCCATAGAGTCCAACTGCCAGGGTGGCCATTTTCTCCAGGTGAACTGATCTCTTTTGGTTGAAGATCAGTTATAATAGCAGAAGATCTCCAGCTAGTACCTAGAGGTTGGCAACCCTATTGGGGGATCTGTTGCTAGCTCAGGGGGAATAAAAGGGAGAACGTAGACTTTGCCTGTCCACGGAGAACAGAAGGGGTGTGTGTGTGTTGTGTGGTCTGAGGTTCCTTGAAGATTGTGTGAGAGAGAGAATGGCAGAGAGAGACAGAGACACAGCCCTTGGGGAGGACAAAGTATCCACTGTAGGTTCCCAACGATGCCTGGATCTGAATGGTTGGGCAGGAGAGCCCACTGGGGTGTGAATTTGGGCTGGAAAAAAACCCACTTTCTAATAGAGCTAGCAAGGCTGCTGAGAGACTGGCTGTGTGGCGGGGAGGGGGACTTTACTGAGTTAAAATGAACAGGCCAAGGACTAGCTGGGGCAGGGTTTAGATTGGCATTATTCGTGTCCTGCTTCTCTGGACCACTTTGGATACCTGCTTTTCATTTTTGTTGAAAAGGATTAGTTTACATCTTGAGGAGGGGAGGGCAGCACTCACAGGCAAACAATTGCAGAAGGCATCCAAGACAGGCCGTTGACAATGGTGCCGTGAGCCTCTCCCAGGCTTGGTTGGCATTTTATTTCTTTGTATGGCATGGCCAATCTTAACTCCTTTTAATCCAAAATTGGGCCAGGACCCTAATGGCCAGTCCCCCTGGGCCTTGTCCAGTACCTTCTGTGTGTGCCTTCTGGGTCACTCATCCCATGTGTGTGTGTGTGTGTGTGTGTAGGGGGGGTCCCTTCTATGCAACCGTCCAGAGCTGAAAATAGACTGGTAAACTTTTAGGTAGCGTCTAGTCTTCCTACTTCCAAAACACACTACCAGAAAGAGAAAGTGATCAAAACCCAATGACTATCATGTGCATCAAGGTGTTATCTGTGATAAGTGCCAAACAAAGAGAACCGGTTGCAGTGAACTGGTTTGTGTCTCATTACCCCCTGCTTTTAACCGTAGTGGGAAAGGGAGATCAGCACACAGTCCATGCAGGGCATTGCATCACAATGACTGTTCACATGCATGGTTTTCTCCATGCACATGTGTCTCGATGCATGCTGTACTCACATCAGTAAAGATGTCTTACCCTCACAAAATGATATCCAGTGCTCCATAGATGTTAGATTCTGGGCTCCATGTGGCTTTGTGCAAGTCACATGGCCTGCTCCTGAGAATTTCTATAAGGAGGGGAACTGAAGCTTGTGATTCAGGGACGGACAGTAGGTTGGATCGAGACAAAATCTTCCCTCCAGAGAATGGAACTTTCCTGCCTCTCTCCTCCTATGGCAGCTCCTGATCTCTATGACACGCTCCTCCTGGATGATAGGAGACCTTGAGGAATAACCTGAGGGGTCTGTATTGGGAGGGGGAAATCAGTGGAAACTGCTAATTTAGTCAGGTTCCAACCCGATATCCATATCTGTCACCCAGATCAAATGCAGCAAAATATAATGGACTCAGTGTAATACCTGTGCTTCCCTACTTTTGTTCAACTTCATTGCATTTCAGTGGGACTCTCAGGAGAAGTAACTTGGATTCAGTGGGACTCTCAGGAGAAGTATTGGATTCTTTTTAGCATGTTCCTAAGCCCTTTGGGGGAAATGTAATTTTGATTTTATCTGAAAGGTTCACTAAACAACATTTCCGTAAGAGAAAGCCAATAATTAGTTGGATCAAACAAAAAAATTTCACTGACAGAAGGGGAGGGGAGAATTTGTGCTGCTTTCCCCCTCTCACTGAAGACCTCTGATTCCCCCTTCATGCCTTTTAGGAGATACTTTGGGCTGCAGTGGAAAGAGGAAGCTGGGAAGTCTCACTTCACTGATGAAAATCCCTGATGATCCAACCCAATTGATCAAGCTATAACTATTTCTCATAGTTCTCCTTATAAGAAGAAGCTGTTGTGTGTGTGTGCTTATGTATATGAGGAAATATGTATTTATTTATTTAGGACATTTCATCCTCCTTTCTCTTATAAAAGATTCACATGTATTATACACATGCATGTTCCTAGATAACATTTAGGTCATTTATGCATGGGAGAGTTTGCCTTGGATTTGCCCCTCTCTAGATGTACATTTCCCCCATCCGAATTCTCAGAACTGTGCATGGGGGCTTATTTTTGAGTTCTGAGGATTCAGGTGGGGAAAATGTACATCTAGAGAGGGGCAAATCCAAAGCAAAACTCTCCCATGCAAAGATGGCCTTAAACCTTTAGGGAGTAGCTATTTTATCCCTAAAACTACCACAGTATTGGTGAAACAATGAAAATAAACTGTAAAACTTTTTTTTTCACAAGCTTGCCTGTAACTCCCTACTCAGAATTGCTGTTCTGTGTGGAAATAAAAAGGGTACTTTGAAGGGAGGGGGGAAATCTTCCAGCAGAGTCGTGCTGTTCTAAGCCTCACTTCCCACTCCTTCGCCGCTGGCTCCTGTTCTCTTTCACTGACGTTGGCTGCTCACCTAGGAAGGCTTTCTGAAATAAAAAAGGCATGTCGACTTAAAGCTAAATAGCTGTGCCTGATATAATATCTAGTTATGTTTAGCACAAATAAACAGAAGTCAGGTGTGCATGGACAGCCGTGGTAATGGAAGATACTAACTACTATAGCTGCAGCAGAGCTGAAAGAAAGAAGGAAGGAAAGAAAGAAAGAAAGAAAGAAAGAAAGAAAGAAAGAAAGAAAGAAAGAAAGACTCACTCCTCCTGTCACAGACCTCCAATTTAGTCCTCTGCTTAAGAATGTATAAATGTGACTTTGTAAATTAACCAAAGGATGTGTGTGTGTTAAGTGTGGTCAAGTCGCTTCCAACTCATGAATCAGTGTCCTCCAAAATGTCCTATCTTTAACAGCCTTTCTCAGGTCTTGCAAATTGAGGGCTCTGGCTTCCTTTACAGAGTCAATCCATGTCTTGTTGGGTCTTCCTCTTTTCCTGCTGCCTTCAGCTATTTCCTAGCATGTTTGTCTTTTCCAGTGACTCTTGTCTTCTCATAAAGTGACCAAAATACAACAGCCTCAGTCAACCAAAGGGGAGGACACCCCTAAACATGGACTGATACAGATTGGCTCAGAAGGGACTGAATGTTGAGGACAGCTGAGAATCAGTGGGGTGGGGGAGGGTTAATCGGCTTGTTCAAACCCCTAAGAGTTTCTAGGATCCTTAAGGGACAATGCTTTGGGTTGGGAGGAGTTGCTGAATTATCTCCCTCATATGATTCCTACCAGGACCCCAGCTTTTTAGAGCGAATTCTTTTAATGCTGTGTGTTGTCTTTTTATCTTGTTATTTGTTTTACTGCTATATGCTAGCATTTTGCATGTTTTTACTCCTATTTTGTTGTAACTCACAGTGGTGGCCTTTCTTGGTTGCGAAGGATATACTACTAAATGATAATTAACTTAAATAAATAATCATATTGTCAAGACTCAACTGGTGAATAGGCTGAATAAATCCCCCCAAATTAGCAAAATCTGTTCGACGTATGTTATCAGTGAGACAAAGGAAATATCCGTTTACAACCAGAAGAGATGAAGACATTCTCATCCCATTTTCTATTTAGAACTTTGGGTTGCCTTTATCATTAGCATAAATGTACCTCTACAATCCTGAGGGACTAGAATTTTTTTTTAATTGGGGAGGGGGGATTTTGGATTGTTATTAATTTACTAAGAGCCTGTGAACCAAACAGACAGCTGCTTGCCTCTGGACTTTAATCGCTACCTTTCCCATTTCGTTCACTGAAATGTTTTGTCTCTGTAAAGGACAAGAGTGCCAGATCCTATATAAGCCCTTAGTAGTCCTTATTTATGTGTGGATTCCCACCAGGAGTACTCAAATGCCTAAGGGTTTGCGAGCGCGAGCCAGTAAAAAGACTTGCAAGATTTAGTCTTCCTGTCCCCTTTCCAATAAAAACACATGTAGAGAAATCTAGAATTATATGTAAGTCCATTTACTTTTTGATATTACCACATCATTTCCACTTCTGGCAAGGAGACTTTGCTGAGGTTAATTCTGGGCACCATTTCACGGAGCGCATTGGCACCCTTCTGTAAGCCCGATAGAGGCCTCATTCACGGGAATAGCCATGGCGACCTCGCTGCCCTCCAGTGCTTTGCACAGAATTATTTGTTGAGTCTCTCTAGCAGCTGTCTGCGCACATAAACATATTACACAGGCAGCATGGAAGTGAAATACAGATGATTATATTTAAGGGCTTACAATGGTCATTAAGAGCTCTTTAACCACAAGCTCGAGCTTGGGCCGCGCTTTTTTGGCTATGCCTTCAACTGACTTTCTGTTTCTCCACTTTGAAACCCGGCCAATTGTGTCAGTCCAGTGGCAATTTGGAAGGAAGGGATGGGAGGGGGGAGAGAGAAAAAAAACACAAAACATCCAGCCCTGTTAATAGGATTATAAGATTTGAGGGATATAATGTTGTTGCAGATGATTTATTTTGAAAGTTGATTTTGTTTTAGTGAAAACAAGCCCCCGTCCAGTACACAAGGGAGTTCCAGCCATCTTGCCAACTGCAATCATTTCTCGTTTGAAAGATGTGATTGCTTTTTAATGTGGAAATTTCACAAGGTTACAAAGACGGGGGGTGGGGGAGGAAGAGGAGGTTAGATTAAACTCCCTTTTTTTATAACAAAGTCACTTTGAGATATGCACTACAACTCCTTGACAGTGTCCAGATACCCCCCAACTCCTCTCTGTACCAGAACAGATGGAAAGTACCAAATTCTCAAGTGCATTTCTGTTACGGCTCTTTAAAAACCAGCAGAGAGGCAGGGAGGGATTCAGTCGAGGGATGGCAGTTTTCCGAAGGGGTGGGGGAGAAAAATAAATAAAGGAACGAGGAGTGTGCAAAGGCACTCAAAGGGCAGTGAGAAGGGACGGGCAGAAGAACGCAGTCAACCCAATCAAGCTATTGGGACAAAATAATCTCACTCGTTCTCTTTGATAGCTCAGCGGCCGAGCTTGACAGCCCACAATTTGGCATATTCTGAAGGAGTTTGGTTTTTGAGGCTACTCGACATCCTTCTTCAAATTGGTCAGGAAAATAACCAATATTAATAATAACCATAATAAAGAGCCCTGTCATTTTAAAAAGCAATCTTCCTAAGGACATAAAGAGGGATGCAAGAAATGGTAGTGAAGCCCTTTTTCATCCTTTTCGCAAACGCCTGCTTCTGGCTTTGGAAAAAAGCTCCAGTGCAGACCTAAATATTGGCAGAGGAAAAATGAGCCCAGGGGTTGTCAGCTTTCTTCATCTTCTTCTTTGGCACAGACATGTTTTCGCAGATGGATGTTGGCACAGCCCAAACAAAGTGGTTACCAAAGATGACCTCTGAAGATTAATTTTTGCAAATGCAAAGCATGTTTCATAATGTCATTGAACATGCTAAGATGCCTTATACTGTAGTCAGTCTATAGCTCAACCTAGCTCATATTTTCCACCCTGTGTCAGGCATAACAGTCAGACATGAGCTACAAGTTCCCCCTCTTTCTCCACATCTGGTACCGGATGCAAATCAGGGCTGCAGACCAATGCATGTAGAGAAGGGGATTCAGCCTTTCCTCCAGCACCATTGTCCCAAGCTGAAGCAGTCCTCCCCTCACCCCCGTCAAGTCACAGCTGACGTATGGTGACCCCATAGGGTTTTCACGGCAAGAGACGTTCAGAGGTGGCCTGCCTCCACGTCACGACCCTGGTATTCCTTGGACGTCTCCCTTCCAAACTCTAGCCAGGTTAGTAGGTGCTTGGAGAAAGATTACCCTAGAGCTGCAGAGCCTGGTCTGGTGTGCAGAGCCTGATCTGGTGGGCAGAAAAGAGAAGGGTAAGGGATGAAACAGGGGACACAGCAGTTGTTGTTACAATAGGTCTCTATGTGTCATGATGCTGGGCTGCGGGCAGCCTGAAAAGAAGCAAGGTGGAAAGCATGGACCAACAATCCCTGGGACTAGAACCTGATAGGAATCCAGCTGACAAGTATGAGGGAGGGAGGGGACCAGAGGAGGGCTGGCTGGCAGCCCAGTCAACCCTGTTAGCTAGGCATTGGCAAAGCCACAAGCCTGACCTGGAACCTTTTATAGCCCTACCAGGTCTAAGGGCTATAGAATGGACAGAGGTAGGCAGAGTCATCCTGGAACCTTGGAGGACATTATAGCCCTAGGAATTTTTCGGACTCTGTCTCTGAGTGGTTAATTGTAAAAGACAACCCTGTTCAGATCTAAAGGTTGTGGTTTGAAACATTTTGGTTCCTAACAATATAGTAATAACTCAAGAATGTTCATCACATAGGCTTGCATGGAGGCACCATCTTTACCTTTGGCATGACCAGTTCCTTGGAGTGGGGAAAAAAAAGAAGCCTTGAACCAGTGAGCCATGTAGATGTACTGTTGGCTTCCAATGATCACTCCCCATGTTGGAAAGTGGTGGTGACTGCTAAGCTTATTTAAAAGCTAAAAAATACTAAATGTTCACATAATGGATTTGCAGACTGATTTAAGAGAACTTTGACTTGTTCTGTACATAAAGTTTGTGTATGTGAAGTGCTGTCAAGCCGCAGCCAACCTATGGCAACCCAGTAGGGTTTTCAAGGCAAGCGACTAACAGAGGTGGTTTGCCATTGCCTTCCTCTCCATAGTGACCCTTGGTGGTCTCCCTTCCAAATACTAGCCAGGGCTCACCTTGCTTCGCTTCTGAGGGGAGGGGGGTTTCTCTGTCACCTGACCCCTCTCTCTCTGCTACCAGCTATTGTCACATGGGCCAAGAGTCAGAGAGCCTCCTCCCTGGCTGGCTCCTGCCTCTGCCTTGAATAATATGTATCACATACCCCACATTTTTCCTTCTTTCCTTCAGGCCACCAATGTGGTGAGTCATCCAGAGTCCTGGAACACAACCCATTCAGCTCTTCTAAATTCAATCTTAACACAATCCAGCATATTCATATATTTGGCAAAATATGCATATTGTATCGAGGACCTGCTCTTCCTGTCCTTCCATCACAGGTTCTCCTAGTGACCTGAAGAGCACAACTGGCCATTTAGAAGGGAGGCATGCGAAGGACACAAACGATGCAGCCCAAACGTTTCCTCGTAAGAGCGGATTGAAATGACACATATGCCACAGAACCTTTTACTTTTCTGTGTAATTTGCTATCATTACATGGGTATGGTGCATTCGGAATGCATGTCAGCTTGTTCTCTTTTTAACTCCAAGGAGAGGGGAAGGTGGTCTTATTTCAGGGTTCCTCACAAAAAGCTCAGCAGACATTGTTATTATTATATCTGCTGGGCACAGCACAGAGAGCGCGAAATAATGCATGCTTATTAAGGGGACAGGGTAAGTGTGAAGGAAATGCATTCTGCAGTTGTTAGGGAAGCCTGGGGCTTGGAGACGCAGGAGGGGAGTTCGGCACTGTTAAAAGAAAGAGGGAGTGATCCTGCTTTTCTAACTGAATGAAGCTCAACACAACAATAACTCCCTCTTCTTCTGCCTCTTATTGCTTGCGTTTATATTCTACTTTTCTTCCACATAAGAAGCAAAGTGGAGTAAATAGGATTCCCAGAAAATCTCCCATCCAGGTGCTGATCAGACCCAGACCTGCTTAGCTTCACCGAGACTGCTTTGCCATGTGCCCTCCAACTGTATCCTGGGGCCCCTTATGGTTTGGGCTACACATGAGATCCGTGTTGCATCTTGCAGAGCTCCGTGTCCTGCCTTAAGCTGTAGGACATTCCTCCTCCAGCCTAGGCAGCCTTTCTCCAACACATGGATGTTCTTTAGGCTGAAGGAGGGCTTCAGACTTTGCTTAGCAGAGTGGAGGGATACAAGCCAATGTGCTGATTTTGTCTGGCTTTTAGGATATTATAGTTATGCTTCTGGCTCGTAAAGTTACAATTCTTATCAGTGATGTATGTGAAGTCCCAAGAAAGCCCACAAGTAAGGTATTACAGCATATCCAGTTGGGTACAGCTGTGAAGAAGCAGCCAAGTGGCAGCCATTTCACTCACCCTTTCTGTATTATTGTTATTTATTTAGAACATTTTTATCCCACCCTTCCTCCAAGAAGCTCAGGCCAGTGTGGGTAGTTCTTCAGTTATCCTTCTCACATTGACCCCATAAAGTAGGTTAGACTGAGAGAGAATGGTTGAGCTCAGGTTATCCATTGAATTGTACGGCAAGTAGAGATTTGTCTCCCCAGTTGTAATTCAACGCTGCAAGTCCAACACTGTCATGACATCATACTGGTGTATATATAGGTATGATATGAACATAAACACACAAAGCCACTTTATACTGAGTCGGACCATTGGTTTACCATGTCTCCAGTAGAGGTCTCACATCACCAACTACCTTTCTAACTGGAGATCCTAGAGTCTGAACCTGGGACCTTGTGCATGCAAAACAGATCCTCTGTCACAGAGCCATGGGCCCACCCCAATGGGTATGTTGGCCTTGAGACTAAAGAGCAGTAACAGCTGGATTCCATGTTTCAAGCAAGAGAGACATCACACATCTGGAATGAAAAAGAGTCCTGTAGCCCATCTCAGCATGTCTGTGGTAAAGTAGCTGTATCCTGGTTGTTGTTTTGTTAATAAGCAACAATGTTCTATGACTGTCCACTTTGTCTCTGACAGCAATCTGACATCATCACAAATGTGGTGGCAAACAGATGAACACATCACACAAATACATGAAGCTGCCTTAGGGTTGCCAGGTACCTCTTTGCCACCGGCGGGAAGTTTTTGGAGCAAACCCTGAGGAGGGTGGGGTTTGAGGAGAGGAGGGACTTCAATGCCATAGAGTCCAAGGGCCAAAGTGGCCATTTTCTCCAGGTGAACTGAACTCTGTTGGCTGGAGATCAGTTGTAATAGCAGGAGATCTCCAGCTAGTATCTGGAGGTTGGCAACCCTAGTTACACTGAATCAGACCATTGGTCCATCAAAGTCAGTATGGTCTTCTCAGACTGGCAGAGGCTCTCCAGGCTTTCAGGCAGAGGCCTTTCACATCACCAGCTACCTAATCCTTTTAACTGGAGATGCCGGGGATTGAACCTGGGACCTTCTGTATGCCAAGCAGCTGCTCTACCACTGAGCCAAGGCCCTCCATGGTATAGTGATGATATCAGCGGCCGTGCTTCATTCTGTAATGATAGCCTCATTGCATCTTGCAGAAGGACTCTTGCCTCCTGGGCCAACTCAGGCTGGGTTTGGAAAGAGAGAACAGAATTCGCTCTGTGGTTTGTCATGCTATCCTAAAAGGAACAGTGTGTGTGGAGTCCAATGCTCTCACTCTCCACTTTCTCTCCCTCTCTCTCTTTCTGCACAGAAGCCTAACTAGCCTAAAATGAAAAACGCAGCCTGAAAAAGAAGACCGCAGCTCACAGGTTTCTGCTGGCATGACAGACCATCAGAGGCCTAATGTCAGCAAGACGCTGGACGAGAAGCCGCCTTTCATTGGGTTTGTCTTACTGAGAGGAAAAACAGCTTTGTGTAATAACTTTATGGCAAATGTTGGCAGAGGATTTGCACTGCATACTGAAAGAGAGACATTTCTTACCACAACTCCATGAACCACACTTGTTTACCCTGGCGCCTATCCAGTAGTTGTTCAGAGGCTTTCTGTCTCTCCTCAACGTGTTCCAGTCTTGGGGCTAAGTTATTGCCAGTAGTTTCCAGGACATTCCGCTAGGCTAAGCAAAATTGCCCTGAGCAGGAGTCAGAAACCAGGGGGGGTAAGACTGTTAAACACAGACCCTTTGCTGAAAAGGAAAGATAACTGAACATCCTTCCTGCTGCCTGGCTGGTGGCTGCTGTGCATTGCACAAGAGAGAAGAACCTAATGCCTACCATCCTACGAATATTGCATAGCTGTGACATCATGCTCAGTGGCATGCATTAGTGGAGTGACAGAAGCAAGGCCAGGCTGTGCAGCTCTTCTGGAGGTGAATTTTAGCTCCGTCCTCTCCAATTAGTGCCACATGCCTGGCATGCTCACTTTGCAATGGCACTGATGGATTTGTGGTGTCTGGAATGGTGTCTAGGTGACTCATGCTCGTGTTGACAGTGGTCAGCTTTTTCATTCTGTGAGGCTAGCGTCACACGATGGTAACCTTATGCTCTGAAGCAGCGTACACTAGCAAACAAATTAGCATATGTGGGAATGATGTCAGCGAGAGCCCATGTCAGGGATGGGCTAATGCTTTATGGGCATTTAGTGGTGCAATAAATTCACAGTTGTTTCTCATTAGCTTGAGCACAGTCTACTCTACACATATGCCTTCAAGATTGCACTTCTGCAGTGGGAATATTGCATTTTCTGACCATTCAACTATCCCTCTAGATTAAGTTACCACCAGCCCTTTTGGAGAGGCCTTCATTCAGTGGGAAAGGACATGTTCGGGGGGAAGGTCCCAGGTTCATCCTTGTCATGTTCGGGGGGAAAGTCCCAGGCTCATCCCTGTCATGTTTGGGGGGGAAGGTCCCAGGTCTATCCTTGTCATGTTCAGGGGGGGAGGTCCCAGGTCCATCCCTGTCATGTTTGGGGGAGAAGATCCCAGGTCCATCCCTATCATCTCCACTTCAAAGACTCTCAGACCACAGACGTTAGAAAGTCTTACCTGGGACCCTGGAGAGATGCTCTCTGACAGAGTAGACATCAGTGGGCTGTCTTGAAATAAAGCATCTTATATGTTCCTAGATTTTGAGTAATTCTGGGCTGCAATTTTTCCCAAGGCGTGATGTGTGGTATTATTTACTGTGATATATGTGTATAATGGTATAGTCTGCTCCTCCCCCATTATCTATACTAGTTAGTTAGGTCCCAGAGAGTGGAGTTCTTGTTACCATCTTTTTCTAGTTTAGTTGATGTTGCTGTGAGCTATAGCTGGGGCCTGTTGGAGTTGATGTTATACAAATAAAAGTGTTCCTCCAAGCCTTTTGGACGTTGTGCTTCTCTTGAGGCCTACGGAAGTCTGGTTTCTTCTCTCCTTTGAATGCATTACAATTAACTCATAATAGCACTCAATTAAAAATGTCTGTGTCTCCCTGTTCTTGCTGCAATTTCTCATCACATTTGGCATTTTAGCTTTCTAAGGTAGACAGCGGAGGAGAAGAGGGAGGCAGGTATACAGAGAGCGGCCACATCAAACAAAATCCCAGAGAGGCAGGAGAAACACTTGACACCTTCTTGCTTCCCTGTATGTTTTTAATTTCACCAAATCATTCCCGTCTGGGGATTGTATATTTTCAGTGGCCTCTCAGAGATGCAGAGCTACATGGCCCCTGCCCCACATTCCGGTTAAACCCTTTTGAGATGCCATGTCTTTATACGATGCCAGGCCCCACAAGCAAGAAGGGAGGTTCAGCTCAGAGACTAAACCTAAACAAAGGTGCATGGCTCTGGAAAGCATGGCCAAGAAACCATCCAGTGCCTTTGTTTTTACTGCAGAGATATGCTGACACAAACCATAAGCTGGACTTCACACTTCACATCTTTGATATCATTTCATAGAATCATAGAAACAGTGGCCTTGTTTCTGTGGCAGACACCCCTTGACCACTTCGGGGCTTCGTTTTCATTATGCATGTCTTTCCCGACCTTTAGAAGTCACTTTGCTCTCTCCCCATGTTTTCCCTTCATTTGCTGGATGCCACCAGAAACAGCATTCGAGTTGGAAGGGATCTCCAGGGCAATCTAGTCCAACACCCTGCACACTGCCAGAAATTCACAACTACACCCCCCCCCCTCACATGCCCAACGACCACTGCTCCAGGCCCAGAGTTTTTTAAGCCCTTTAATCCACATTAATTATTTGGGCTCCCAGGTGCCCACTAATGGCGGGCAATCGCTCACCAATTCCTGCCACTGCCCACCAACACTCACCAGATTGGCGGATGGAAGCCCTTTATACCCATCTTGAATCTATAATGGAGGGGGTATTTATGCCCTACCTTACAAGCAGAGTTTGATGAATAACATGTCTCTGTGTGCCAATTGGAGCTTCTTGCTGTGTGTAAACATGGCAAAATCCAGGCAACAAGAAGAAGAGTTGGTTTTTATATGCTGACTTTGTCTACCACTTAAGGAAGAATCAAACTGGCTTCCAATCACCTTCCCTTCCCCTCCCCACAACAGACACCCTGTGAGGTAGGTGGGGCTGAGAGAGTGTGACCCAACTGGCTTCATGTGTAGGAGAGGGGAAACAAATCCAGTTCACCAGATTAGCCTCCGCCGCTCATGTGGAGGAGAGGGGAATCAAACCGGGTTCTCCAGATCAGAGTTTACTGCTCCAAACCACCGCTCTTAACCACTACACCACACTGGCTCTCAAATCTGTTTTGTGAGGAGAAACTCTATGAAGTTCAGTAAGTATTTTAATATTTGTTGCTCTATAACTGAACAATATTTATAAACCATAAGCAGTGAACATCTTTGGGAGCCCATGGCTTCTAGATACTCTTAAGGCAATATTCAGACGTTTCTCACTGAACTTGGAATTCAAATGCTAAAGCCTTCCAGCTTCTCCTTAGCAATCAGTTGACTAGGCTCAGGCTGCCTGGCTTCTCTGTACCATCAAAACACCAAAGTCATCGGCAGCAAGTAGACCATCCGCAGGCTTAACCCATTGTGATGTCAGAGCAGATTAGCCTGTCACTGTCCATAACCTTTGGGCTGGGAACCGGCTTGAACCAAAGACAATCAACTACACCCGTGGCTTCATTCAAGAACATTGTTGGAAGGGTTTTAATCCTTCCTCTGATATCACTCATAACACATTTTTCAGTAGCTTTAAATAGAAACATTGTAATCCAGAGACAGGAAACAATGAATAAGAGGTTGGAATTGTGCACCCAAATCTGTATTTCATTTGCCCGAAATAGTGTATCTGGATTCCATTTCTTCTCCATCCTCTACATTGACCTTACTTTCCCCAAGAAATTATGAATGTGTATATAACTGTTCAGTGCTACATAAATAAAGCAGATGCTGCTTATTACCATTTCTGTCATCCATTTGTTACCACTTCCTAAGCAGCTGTCAGTGAGTAGTATGTTTTCTTCCAATCAAACAAATAAATATACCAGTTTACTGACCTTAGCATGTGGTATTTCTTTATTATGAATTATGCATCTTTCGTTAGCATGGTATTAACTAAGTCCTAATACATGAGTGAGCTTCCAGGCATTCATTTGGAACAAGACATATTTATATGCAGAGCTGTAAATTTATAGAGTGGGGTACTGAAATCAATTGTGGTTTAGCATTTCTGCCCAGTCTGGTACAATAGATGCACATTTGTATTTCATTTGTGACTCACAGTCTTCTCTCGAGGCTTCATCTTGGGACAGAAGAATAGCAAAACATCTGAATCCAACTTCGCACAAAATATGTGTCGAACCCAAGGAACTCCCTGCAAGCATTCTGTCCTTAAAATGTCAATGTTGTGATCCATTGTATGAAACTTTTCATCCAGTAGAATGGAAGTCGGGAAACAATTGTAGACACCACAGTTAAGGCCAGCTCCCATATAAGTTTTCTACAGACAACTGCATAGACAGACACTCAGCAAGAATATTGGATTCTGTTCATGGAATCAGTTCTGGAAAATTAATGTTACAGCTTGAATTCTGATTATGATGGTCTGTCTATTGTAATAACAAAAATATGGTTAATGTGTCTTAACAACTGAGGATTTTTCTCCTCAATGGGCCTTAAGTGTCAGGAAATTACACTTAAGTGGTGGAGTGCCCATCAGAGCCTGGAAGAGGTGAGCCCTCTTCCTGGACTCAGATGTATGCCTGACTGCAAAGAAAGTGCAGTTAGACTCTGGAAGAGACAGACAGGAAAGCAAACAGGCAGTACTATGGGTTGGCTGGAGCACCTTGGGGTACAAGATCTATCTCCAGAGACATGATGGGGGGTAGCATACCTCCTGCTTTATAAGAATTCCCCTTTTGCCTACACCTGTGCTCTACCTGTACATTGGCAAATAAACCAAATATCACAAAATCGCCACAAGTCATCAATGCTGCGTCCTCCAAAGGAAATCATCCCATGTTCCATCCATGGTCTGAAACTTCTCACCCCCCAGGGAAGTGGGGAGGGATTGTAGCTCAGTGGTAGAGGATCTGCTTGGCATGTAGAATGTCCCAGGGTCAATCCCTGGCATCTTCATTTAAAAGGATCAGGTAGCATGCCATGTGTAAATCTTTGATCTGAAACCCTGCAAAGTTACTGTTGGTCAGAGTAGACAGTGCCGACCCTGATAAACCAATAGTCTGACTCATTATGAGGACTTACTGTGTTTGCTACATTTATTGTATTTCTATCTTGCCTTTCTTCTATGGAACTCAAAGGTTTCCTGTCCAAGCACTGACCTGATCCAGATCTGCTTAGCTTCCACAACGTCTGTGCATCGTGTGCCATCAGACTATTCCTTTGGAGCAATTGGAAAATTGTTCCACTACCACTTTTTCACATGAACACATTAACTAGATATGTTATCCCACAAGTGCCAAGCATCTCATCAGAATTTATCCTAGTTAGCTTGCCATCTCGTTGGGATATTCTAAGATTGAGAAATCTAATGCTTTGGTAGCTTCATTGGGTTCCCATTGGGGAGAACAGTGGGGCATGAATGAAGTAAATAATAAATAGCAGTGCTAAAATGTACAATACAATGGGAATGGTAAGAATAAATTTCCAGTGTTTGAAAACACAACCTTCATCTTGAAAAGTCAGAGCAGATGATATGATAACCGTTTTACATTTGCAGAAAGGTGGGGTAAAGAGAAAAAGGATATATGGTACCTGTGGTCAAGAAGACGGAATGAAAATAATTTGATTGAATTTTCAGGAAGGAAAATGTAAAGCTAATATATTTGAAGTACCACAAGATTGGCTGACTATTCTCCATGGATTGTTCTGTATTCCTGATCAATAAGAGCTTTTTGCAGATAGGTTGGCTAAACATCTATCTAGGCTACTTAGGTTTAAGACTTTTGGACTAAGGAAAGCATCAAATAGCAGATTGAAGTAGCCTTAACAGCAAAGAGCAGATTGAACTATATGGCTGAAAAGAAACAAATCAGTGGAGTTGAGAAAGTTGTTACTAATCACTCACCCCATGCTTTTTGCAAGCAAAATGTTACTATTCTTGTAAGACTCCTGCAATGAGGTTCAACAAATAGTTTTGTTGCATAGAATAAGCACTGAGATTGCATGGGTGCAGATAGACCAAGATCACTCAGTAAGGTCACATTAGAGGAGGAATCAGAAAGGTGTATATATATAAAAGGTAATGGTAGTCCCCTGTGCAAGCACCGGGTCATTACTGACCCATGAGGTGACATCACATCATGACGTTCACTAGTCAGACAATTTTTAAGGGGTGGTTTGCCATTGCCTTCCCCAGTTGTCTACACTTTACCTTCAGCAAGCTGGGTACTCATACTACAGACTTATTTCCATTTCATACCACTTTAACTTGAAAGAATCCTGGTAGTTTGGTAGATGTGCTGAGCATTATCTGTTGGAGATCTCTCACGGAACTCTGGGGAGAAGAAAATTTATTAAACTAGTGTGGAACCGCAGTATATACAGGACAGACTCCATACTCTCAAAGCAGCTGATAGATGCTTTTGAATGGAAGACAAAAGCATGGTAATAATCACCTTCACGGGTGTTGCTGGGTGTTAACAGGCTAAGCTCTGAGAACACATGAAGGGCTTCCTAGCACTGTTAGAATGTATGTGTGCTCCTCACCAGTAAATCAATCAATCAGTATTTGATTATGCTCCTCACCAAAACAAATACCACAACAGTGAAATAAACAGATGGATACTTTTGTGAAGGCAAATTCTATAATTTTCTGTGACCACAATAATCATTCTGGGCATGGATAAACATGCTAAGCTGTGCAAACAGAATGAAAGTGCTCAGTATTCCTGAACAGAAAGCTAAAAAGCTGAAGAATTAAAAAGGGAGTATAGCAGTCCCATTTTTTCAGCTTTAAATATATTGTTGGATGAAATGAAGAACCACCTATGCCACTCTGAGCACCTTGGAGGAAAGATGGAATAAAAATGCAGCAGAGAGAGAGAGAGAGAGAGAGAACAAACCCAACTTGAAAGTTTTCTCTAGGGAAGAGAAGGAATAAACAAAGAACAGTATGGTTTGCAAGCCTGTTATCAAACTTTGTCCTTCCGACTGCTCTTAGAAGCAACTTTAAGATCAGAGCCAGAGAGAAATTGGTGGTGAGACGAAGTTCATGCAAGAGAAGGAAGTATTCAGAACTGGAACGGCAAATCTGCCAACTGAGCCACTTCCTGGTGCATTTCATTTTCTGTGAAGTCATGGCTATAGTGCTACACATGCTGCATACACACCTAATGATCACATGAAAGGTCACTGGAAAGGAGGTAATTGCAGGTTTTCAAGTTCTTCTGGGAAAACACAGGGATCATCTACATGTTTAAAAGCACATGACACACTCCTTTTGGCACTGTATCACTTCAGAACGCAGTTGAGAGATCAAATGATCTGAATACTCGCCCAATCTTAAATTCTTTTTTCCATAGAAAGCTAGTATATAAGGGGTTCTAGCCTGGCCTGATGTGGTACTTTTCTACATATACACAGAAAACATTCAAATAAATATGACATTTTAATCATCAGTTTATATTGGGAATGCAGTGGGCAAATGTCAAATGTTTTCTGGAGCTATGTTTGACACAACTTTCTCAAAAAAACTTTGATATCCAAGGTGATATGAGATTAATATAGATTTATGGTTTATGTTGCTATCTCAATTGATGGAAAATCTACCATTAATTTCATTAGTGAGTTAGACTAAGTTAGATCCTTGTGGTCCAATTTAAATATCAGGTTGCTACACAAAGAATGCCCTGACTTGGATGGCCCAGGTTAGCCTGATCTCATCAGATCTCAGAAGCTAAGCAGGGTTGGCCCTGGTTAGTACTTGCATGGGAGACTACCAAGGAATAGCAGGGTCAGAGGAAGGCAATGGCAAACCACCTCTGTTAGTCTCTTGCCTTGAAAGCCCTACTGGGTCACCATAAGTTGGCTATGACTCGACGGCCCTTTACACACACACAAAGAACAGGAGGGAAGGCAGCATGGTATGGTCCAATCTCACCATGTCTTGGAAGCTCAGTAGGGTCAGTCCTTGGATGGAAGAGCACCAAGAGGAAGGCAATGGCAAGCCACCTCTGCTTCTCACTTGGCTTGGAAGCCCCTTACTGAGGTCACCATAAGTTACTTGTGACTTGACTGAACATATGTATGTGTCGAAAGAACAGTTATGTATCTAAGTATTCTGTGTCACCTGCTGTGCTATAGCCCTGTTTTCAAATTACAGTGAACACACATACAATCCATGTTCAGTGCACACATTGTTTTCTTTATAAGAGCACAGATTAATTGTTATGTTACATTCAACACATGTACAGCTGAATATGTGTTTGAAACTGTGCATTTATCCAGGTACTGGTTCCCAGTTTCATTTGTAAATTGAATGCATGTTGGTTCTTTCTTACAAAACAATGTACGCTCATACATGCAGGAGGTACGTGTGTTCACTCTAACTTGTGAACAGGGCTAGTGTGAAAGGCATGTATTGCACATACTAGCCTAAATGTGTACAGCAACCCAGAAATTTGTAGCTCATTGGAATGTACTATTGGTACAATAATCCTATGGATCAGTGGTTCCCAAAGTGGGAAGTACTACCCCCTGATAGGTGGTGGGATTACCTAGGGGGGCACTAAGGAGCAAGAGGGCATCAGGGGGTGCTAGAGGTGGGCCCCTTCAACTGTGTTGTTCACTAATTTACAATAGATCAAGCTATGGCACCATGCTGGTAAATTTTATAGAAACTCTCAGAATTTTTTTCCAGACTTTGAAGAGCTGGTACCACTGGATCAAGTTCATCAGTTTTTTTAAAAAAATAAATGCCAACTAAAACGTTTTAATTTGATTTTGAATAGATGTGCAATTCATTGTTACTGTTTTGAAATGTTATTGTTATTATCTTCTTTAGTGAGTCATGCAAACCCCTATTTTGAAGAATGCTTTTTATAGGATAGAGTAAGGGGTGCTGGGGTTGAGTTTGTGGAACCAAGGGGGCGGTGGCCCAAACAGTTTGGGAACCACTGCATAGATGGGTGGACCAGCAACCATGAGATGCACAATCATGTCCACATCAGGCATTCAAATATATTGATAGTGCCTTGTCCATATCATTCTAGGTGATTTGCACAGATCATGTACAGAAGTTTTGGAGATAAGTACACTGCATTGATTGGCACTGCATGCTACACCAACAGAAGGCAGCTGAATGTCTTTCAGTGTTGTCATTTGGGGGTCTTTAATACATCTAATTTTCTTGTATTGAGACACTGGTAAGGAGCAGGTAAGAAGATGCCTGAAGATGAAGGAGTGGATGTACTACCCCAACAATAGAAGCTTCGTGTCAACTTCTGCAGCAACTGTAAAAAATGAGAAAAATGAGATTAATCACTTACTAAGGAACAATATCCAAGTCTGATATACTTGCAAGTCAGCCAGGAATTCATCACGTTAAGTTAATTTTTAAAATGTTATATGCGATGTGAATGCTTGAAGCCCATTCATTACTACAGGGAAGCCAAAACACTTCTGAATGGTTTGGTACAATCAGATTTCTTTTCTTGATGGATGTTCTTTGCTTTTGCACAGTGTTGCCATTGTTTGCCATCACTTGGTTTCTGACTGCAAGTGGGATTGTTGATCATTATAACAATGATAACAAAACTACTGTTCAAGAAACCCACCACACCTCTGCTACTTTTCAAGTCCTGTTTATTTGAACATAGCATCTTCAGGAGAACTTCCAGATGGATTGTGCCTCTGGACTGGTCTGGTTGTGTGCAAGCATAACCTTAGAGAGCCAGCGTGGTGTCGTGATTAAGAGCGGTAGACTCTAATCTGGAGAAACGGTTTGGATTCCCCACTCCTCCACATGAGCGGCGGACTCTAATCTGGTCCACCAGGTTGGTTTCCCCACTCCTACACACGAAGCCTGCTGGGTGACCTTGGGCCAGTCACAGTTCTCTCCGAACTCTCTCAGCCCCACCTACCTCACAAGGTGTCTGTTGTGGGGAGGGGAAGGGAAAGCAGTTTGAGACTCCTTGAAGGTAGAGAAACGTGGGATATAAAAACCAACTCTTCTTCTTCGGCCTTTTATGCAGAGACGTTTCCCCGCAGTCACATCCGCCAACTGCTGTAAGGCTTCCTTTTGATTATGCATTTCTTTTCCAACAGTCAGAGGTCACCTCACTCTCCCCACGCATTTTGCCTGTGTTTTATAGATGCTGTTTTAGCCAGGATCTGGAAAATGCAGTCAAAATGTGCGGAAAGAGCAAGGTGACCTTTGACGGTCGGGAAAGGCATGCATAATCAAAAGGAAGGTCTGAAGCAGACGGCAGGGTGACTGAGAGAAAACGTCCCTGCATAAAAGGCCTTCATATAGTGGAAAATGTGGCGCTTTTTTTAATGTCTGTGAGACAGCCTTGTGTCAACAAGGGAAATACTGCACAGTCTCTGTTGGTCCTGAAATCACCCACATAAACCATGGCACAGTAACAGTAGAGGACTGAAGAAGCTGATGCTCTGGGTGCCTGAAGACTTTTCTCATCTATGTTCTACACCAATGCATCTGTTCCCTGCAAAAATCCCCATGCAGAGATGCCTTTAAATCCAAGGAAACATAGACAGCACCATGTATGTTTCCTAGTTCCATAATTGCACTGCTGCAACACGTGTTACTGTACACAGAATTTAGCATTCTGAGAACCTTCAGATAGATCCATAAAAACAAAAGATGAACTGTTGAGAGGTTCTTGGATGGTACCAGTTTAGACTGTCCATGGAAAACCACATGACTGAATTCAAAACACTTCTCTACTTGTTCTCTACACATTGGGTGGATCCAGCCAGCTTTATTGCTCAGTCTTTCCCAATCCCCTGCCTTACTGCAGCCCTCTTTTCCACCTGGCTTTTGTTCACGGAGATCCCATGATCTATACTCAGCACAGCCTTTTTGGCGCTCCAAGGATACCCCCTCCTCTTTTTTCCACTAGCAGAAAAGCTGGTTGGATCCCACTCATTTATTTCATAGCAGTTTTGTATAAAAGGTATCAAGCTTACACCACTTTTACTCAAGAGGCTGATTAAACTGCTGGGTTACATGCTTTCGTAGAAAAGGGCTGTAGTCCATGGGTGGGGAACGTCAGGCCCGGGGGCCGTTTAAGGCCCGCAAAATCATTTGGTCTGGCCCTTTGTGGGTCCTGGCAGATCTCTAGCTCAGAAGGAACTAAGACTGGTGATCCGCCCCCTCCCATGGACAGGAATAGCCTCTATTCAAGGCAGATGTGTTTGTTTTGCCAAGAAAAGGAACCTTTCCCCCCCCCTTGCAGAACAGTTGTTAGCTATGGAGCTGCTAGGACTGCCCAAGAAACTGTGTTAACCCTTTCCCATCTGGCCCATGGAGAAACGTATTCCCTCTGTACTACAAGAGAGCAGGGGGCGGAAGTAGTGACAATGGAGGGGTTAAAGGGGGCAGGGCCAGAATGCGTGTGTGTGTATGTGTGTGAGTGAGTTCTTAGCCAGTGTGTCCTCATTTCACCCCTACAGGCAGAGGTAGCAGGAGCCAACTGTAGAATCCGGCCCCGACCATGCAAAGCAGGAGCAACTTTGGCGTGTGGCTGGACGGCTACGCCCGGCTGGTGCAACAGACCATCCTGTGCCACCAGGTGGGCCAGTGCGCCACCAGTTGGATGCCTGCCTGCCTGCTTGCCCACCGGAGGTGGGGATCATCTGGGGCAGCTGCCTGCTTGGGGCTCGGTCAGCTAATTTTTAAGTTGATAATTTTGTATGGCCCGCGAATGATGTTATAAATATCCAAATGGCCCTTGGCGGAAAAAAGGTTCCCCACCCCTGCTGTAGTCCCTGGGTTCTTCTCGGCACCCACCCATGGATGAGAAGGGTGGGATTGCACAAGAGTCTGGCAAGAGTTCATCCTTCCATAACCCTCACAAATACGCAGGTGCTGGGTTAATTTGCAACTCATGTTTATTGGGGACAGTCCACCAGCATCTCTTGCCCAGGAGAGTTGCCTCACTCTCTGCTTAAGCTGCCCATTCCCTATTCTTCCCCGTGACATCCAAACTCCTCACATATCCTGCCAACTCCTCTCCCTTAAGTCCTGCCCCAGAAATTGCTGTTGCCTGGGAAACTGGGGAGGGGGTTCCAATCTCCTCTCCCTCCCCCCTGCCCTTGGTAGCCCAATGGGATACCTTCCCAGTCAGGGCTACAGCTGCCCCAATCGCCCAGCTGCACCTAAGATGATGACCTTCAAGCCGCACTCAGGCCACTGGTTTAACATTTGCTGGATCAGTGCAGCTGTGCTCTCGACCCTTCCTCCTGCTCCCCATGTCTCCCCTTTGGTCACAAATGCCAAAAGTGGGTCAAGAGTGCAGCCCAGTGAAAATTCAGGTCAGTGCTTCAGTGGACCTACAAATGTACAGCTAACCCAGTCACAGACTCAACAAAGGAGCTCAGTATTGTAAAAACAGCCTCGCAGCCTGAAATTTTGAAAAAACGTTCACTTCCAAATAAATGAACACTCTGCATTGTTGATGTCAATACTGGTGGTTGAAGACACCAATAAGGAGAATGGCACACAAGAAAGACAAGATTAGTTGATGAAATTCCTTGTAGAATATCTTTCCTGGAGGGATTTTACCTCATTTGAAAAATACTGTGCTTTGATGAAATAATGTATTCTTCTTGGCTTTTCTTCAACTTCACAAGGAGCTATCAGGCACATGATCTCTTTGAAAGAACTGTAAATCAAATCAGATTCACCTGGCAAAATCTTTCACTCAGAAAGATCCTAGAGTCATGTAACCTCCTTTGAATGACCTGAAAGTCAGTGTGTGAAAGATACTTCTCTAAAAGCTGGCATGTGATAGAAGACTCAGGGCCATGGCTCTGTGGTAGAGCATCTGCTTGGCATGCAGAAGGTCCTAGGTTCAATCCCCAGCATCTCTAGTTAAAGGGATGAGGCAAGTAGGTGATGTGAAAGACCTCTGCCTGAGACCCTGGAGAACTGCTGCCAGTCTGAGTAGACAATACTGACTTTGATGGACCAAGAGTCTGATTCAGTATAAGGCAGCTTCATATGTTCATGTGATAGTTGCAGATGAAACCCATGGTTCAGGAATCTATTTAGCAAGTTTTCATAGCCTGCTTCAGACACAATGACCTTCTGCATAATGGAAGAGCTACTTAACTGGAAGGAAGGCTTTGTAGCTTGGAGTAACTTATTCCAGCCTAAGGTAGCATTAGTGCACATGCACAATATTTTTTCCCAATGAAGATAGCTCACAGGTATACCAATAAATCATTGACTGTTTGGAAAATCCTGATTAGCAAAACTGTCAAGATACCAATCACTTTCAAATTCCTGCAATTAATGCTTAGGGACACCTTTGCCAAGAATATGCATGTCTGATCAGTGGGCTCCCAGTAGACTGCTTTTTTGTTTTTTTAATGCTGAGTTTTAATTTATAATGTTTAATGTAATGTTTTATTATGTAATTTTGTAAGCTGCCTTGAGTATATTCCTCTAGAGAGGCAACATAAAAATTCCCCAAATAAATAAATCATAACAAGAATCTAGCCCTGTTCATATGTTACACTGGACACACTTACAGCCTGCATGTACATGCATACACCTGCTTGTAAGAAAGAGTGAATGAGCATTCACTTTACAAATGAAACCAAGGGCCAGTATCTGGATCAATGTGTGGTTTCAATCACATGTTAAGCTGTAGATGCATTGGATGTAACATGAGAATTATTCAGTGCTTGTATAAAGAACAGTTATGCCTAGATTGTACATGGACTGTATGTGTGTTCACTATAAATTATGAACAGGGCTACTTTCTTGATGGTGGAGCAGACTAGGTAGACTGTGGGTCCCATCTGGTTCACGTCAATCCTTCAGAAAGAAGGAAACGGACTGGAAACTGTCAAGGCTGTGGAAGTCAGACAGAAATTGACTCAAGGGGAAATCCATGAATAATTAATGACAAAAAGAAGAAGAGTTGGTTTTTATATGCCAATTTTCTCTACCTTTTTAAAAAGGAGAATCAAACCGGCTTACAATCTCCTTCCCTTCCTCTCCCCACAACAGACACCTTGTGAAGTAGGTGAGGATGAGCTCTAAGAGAACTGTGACTAGCCCAAGGTCACCCAGTTGGCTTCATGTGGAGGAGTGAGGAATCAAACCCAGTTCTCCAGATTAGAGTCCACCGCTCCTAACCTCTACACCATTCATTGGGTGAAATATTCCTATTGAGGGACCAGTGTGGTGTAGTGGTTAAGAGTGGTACTTTGGAGCAGTAGACTCTGATCTGGAAAACTGGGTTTGATTCCCCACTCCTCCACATGAGCGACGGAGTCTAATCTGGTGAACTGGATTTGTTTCGCCACTTGTACACATGAAGCCAGCTAGGTGACCTTGGGCTAGTCACCCTCTCTCAGCCCCACTTACCTCACAGGGTACCTATTGTGGGGAGGTGAAGGGAAGGAGATTGTAAGCCGCTTTGATTCTCCTTTTAAAAACACAGAGAAAATTGGCATATGAAAACCTACTCTACTTCTACTTCTTGAAATAAATTGTATAAATTGCATTTTCTTCTGTGAAGAAAAAAAATATATTTACCTCAGCCCAGACTGAAACATTACATTTGCAATGGAATTTCTGAGATGGCAGAATACATCTCCCAATAGCCCTGACCTATACAGATCAGTATGGGAGATGGAGATGGTGGTTGCCATCCTTTGGTGCAGATTTTTCTGCAGACAAGAAAAAGCAAAGCATGGCAGTTAGCTTTTCTGAGACTGCAGCTGGGACTGCCCAAATCCTGACAACCACTTTGGAAAGCATGTTGGGGACTTGAGCTCGCACTAGCGAATGCGTGTATGTGAGTCAGAGAGATTATTAGGTGTGCATTTCAGCCTAATACATCTTCATGGAGTCACTTTGCTAGTGTCTGACATCTTTATTCCTGGGTGTCAGAACAAATTCTACCACCTTTCAATCTTGAGGAAGAAATTCAGTAGGGCTACCTGTCCTTGTAGGATGCTCAGGAGTTTGGGTGAGGCAGTGTTTAATTGGTTTACTTTATCAGGTGGTATCTTGGGCAATATTCCCTCAAGATCTCCCTCATTGTGGCCACATTGCTTCTGTTTAAATCATTGGCTGTTCTGTCAGTCATGTTGGCTTATCTGGGCAAGGCTGTGCCGCATCTATGTTATGTCCAACATATCTCTTCTGTTAATAATCCGCACTGCAGATTTAAACCAATTTAACAGTCATTCCAAGGAACCTTGGAAATTTGGTTCTGTGAAGGCAGAGGCTAGGGATTCTAACAGACAATTATCTGCCTTTTAGCAGACTACAGCTCCTAGGATCCTTTGAGAAAAACCTATGACTGTTAAAGCCAATAGAAGTATAGGGCTGCAATGCCATTGCAAAAGTTGCAGAATACATACAGCATATAAAGCTGCCTTATGCTGAATCAAACCACTAGTCCATCTAGGTCAGGAGTCCCTGACATGTTGAGTCTGCAGTGACTCTGGGAATTCTGAGAAAAGGTCATGGGTGCTGGTTGTAGGGCCAATCACAAAACATCTCCACTGGGCAGAGGATTAGGTTTCAGTTTCCAAAGAAATGGAAGGATCTACTCCCCTGTACATCCACAGGGAGAGGCTGTCATTTTGCCACATAAGGAAGTAGGTGTCTATGGGCCACACTAAGGGCATATCATTGAGACATGTCAGAATGAGCCCAGTCCTTTGCATAAGAACATAAGAAAGGCCCTGCTGGATCAGACCAAGGCCCATCAAGTCCAGCAGTCTGTTCACACAGTGGCCAACCAGGTGTCTTCCACAAAGAAGATGACTGCAGCAGGTTTGTCCTGCCTGTGTTCCACAGCACCTCATAGAATAGGCATGCTCCTCTGATCCTGGAAAGAATAGGTATGCATCATGACTAGTATCCATTTTGACTAGTAGGCATGAATAGCCCTCTCCTCCATGAACATGTCCACTCCCCTCTTAAAGCCTTTCAAGATGGCAGCCATCACCTCATCCTGGGGCAGGGAGTTCCACAATATAACTATGTGTTGTGTGAAGAAGTACTTCCTTTTATCTATTTTGAATCTATCACCCTCCAGCTTCAGCGGATGCTCCCACATTCTAGTATTATGAGAGAGGGAGAAACGCTTCTCCCTGTCCACTCTCTCCATAACATGCATAATTTTATAGTCCTCTATCATGTCTCCCCTTAACCGCCTTCTTTCCAAGCTAAACAGCCCTCAACAAATAGGGCATGACTAGAAGTTCTCTGTTTGCTTGTTTGTTTTCCCTTTTACATTCAAGATCTTTGGATTTAACAGAAACATCAGGAGCAAGTAGGTGCCAGCTGGGCACCACATTGGAGGATCACCGCTGTAGCTCAGTGTTGCTGGCATTGGCTTTCCAAGGTCTTTGCCAGCATCTACTTCCTGAGATCTTTCAAACTGGAGATGCCAGAGATTGAACCTGGGGCCTTCTGCATGCAAATGACAGGGTCTACCAATTAGTTATAGCCCCCTCAAAATTCAGGTGCATGCAGCTCTCAAAGAGCATCAGCATGAATAACAGGCACTCTTCTTCAGGTTGTATTAGTATGTGCATCAACACATGCCTGCTGAACAAGTTATCACAAGCTGGAGATGGAGGAGAAAGAGAGAAAGATATAAAGCTGGCTCCTTTCCCAAGTCTATTGCACTGTTATTTGTCATCTGTACTGATGGATGGATTTGTGAGCAGACAGCTTCATTAGGGTCTCTTCAAGAGCGTCACCAACGGTTGGTAGCCAGAATGGTTATAACTGTACGGTAGGTAGAGCTGTTAAGTTATATTTCATTAATAACTATTCTACCCATTATGTGAATATGTAACAAGTTCTAAACGAACAATTTAACCTTAGAAATGATTAATGATAGATATTTTTCTGTCTTGTCAAAACATACTACTTGTTGAAAGTGAGTAGGGTTTTTTTTCCTTTCCTCCAGGATAGTTAAAAGTTTAGCTCACACAATTGGCTTTGTACAATCAGTAGCTAAAAACCAGCTTTCAAAGGGGAGGGCTGTTATTCATATATAATCTCACCTAGAGGCGGTCAGTGGGAAGCAGAAGGCTTTTCTCAAAAGCTAAAGAAGGCAGCAAGAAAAGAGGGTAGCAGGAAAAGCAGCAGCAGCAGGAAAAGAGGGCAACAGGAAAAGAGGAAGACCCAACAGGAGATGGATTGACTCAATAAAGGAAGCCACAGCCCTCAATTTGCAAGATCTGAGCAAGGCTGTCAAAGATAGGACATTTTGGAGGACATTGATTCATAGGGTCACCATGAGTCGGAAGTGACTTGATGGCACTTAACACACAACACACAAAGAAGGCAACGTCAGTTTTCATTTTTGAATGAGATATAATGAAAATGTAAGAAATCAATATTAATTCAAAAAGTAATGCTGAGTTGTTGTTTTCTGGCTAGATCATCCTTGGCTCCTTTTGGCTGCCCCTGTTCTGGCCGCAGTGGGATTTACTCACTTAAGGGAATAATATCAGGGCTAATTCCCCTAACAACTCCACTTAATTTCTTTGCTTCTCTTATGTCACGGGTGTGTCCTCTTCAGCCCCTTGCATCCAAAACTAGGGAAGAAAAGGGATTCTTGGCAAATGCTAAGAACCTCCTGAAATGAGAAAGTGAGATCTGGTCCTGGTGAACCACCTCTGATGCTTTCATGTTAGGAAAAAACATAAGAATTGGGTACCCACACATATGACACACTATGTGGTGAACTCCATCTCACACATCATCTTAGACACATGAGGGAATAACCACAAACACCCTGTTTTCTGCCACCTGTGTGTGTGAAGACTAAATCCTGCGGACGTCTGTGAGAACAAGGCTATTGTCTACATTACACATTTTAAGTTGTTTTTTAGCAGAGTTAACCTATCACACTGTCCTGCAAAAACCCTTGGAAGTTTAGTTTGTAAGAGAACCTAGAATTGTTATTGGGGAAATCCTCTGCCTTGGCGGCAATCCAAAAGGCACTTGTCTGGGAGTAAGCCCCATGGAATAATATGAGAATTACCCCTCAGCAGACCTGCTTAGGATGGCTCCCTTAGATTCCATATGGGCATCCCATATGCACAGTGGAAAGGGGGCATGATCTAAAGTGTTCTAAAATGTAAACTCTGCTTTAATTGGTTTTAAACTGGGTTGTAAAACTTTAAACTATTAGCCCTTAAGCATTTTCCTGATTCTTTTCTATTGATTTTTACTTCATGCTATGGTAACTGTAACATTTGATTGTATGCTCCCCACAACAGGGACCTTGCTTCTTGTACTCTGTTAAGTGACTTACGCATTGATGGCACAGCTTGGTGGTGGTGGGGCAAACAGGTACCTTTTTAGAAGCAAAAAAGTTTATGCCTTCAACATACATATCAGGTATATAAAATAATTCAGTGCATAACAATTGTCACACAGTATATAAAATGTGTGAGCTGGCCAGTTTTATATGTGAGACATAAATGCATTTTCTCCATGTAATTCTCTGTTCCAAGGAAGACTTTGCCATGTGACTTTTTCTGAACGTGTGTAGATCATCCCAGGTTAGATAACCTTTAAGGCTCTTTGAGCCCTCTAAGCCCATGATTTTACTAATAGCCACATACGTTTGACAATAACACTTCAGAAGGAAATGGGTGATATTTTCGAAAGAATAGAATTAAATCTTAATTTCTGCTCCTCTTCCAGGCCCACCATGAATTTCCCTTTCTTTCTGCCTGTGTCAGTTACAAAATTAAATGGCCATTTAATCTCCTTCCAACGTGAAACCACAACGTCTCGAAATGCATCACGACGTGACATTTGAAACCTGTCCGTGGCTCTCCGCATCTTGTGTTTCTTTCCCCAAGTCAGGCTTGTCATGAAGATGTAGAACAGCAGCTAAATGATAATGATTATTCTGAAGTGTCAGACTCTGATGTTTCCCACATAGTGCCCCATGTAGGATGAGATTTTCCTAATGCATAAACAATAACTATGATTATGACTTTTGACAATGAAGGTGTTGGAGGGGGGGGAATGCTATTCTTGTGTAAAACCTGCAGTTTTGAAGTGAGTGGGAGGGAGGGGCGGAGCATCCTGCATTATATGTTTCTTCTTGGCGGTTCCAGAGAGAGAGAGAGAGAGAGAGAGAGAGAGAGAGAGAGAGAGAGAGAGAGAGAGAGAGAGAGAGAGAGAGAGAGAGAGAGGACTGTGACATCTCTACCAGCAGATGTTATCTGACATCATTTCATCTGTAACTCATTGTAACTGTGGGTGAAGACAGACAGACGCTGTAAGGTGTGGTGGAACTGGTTTGATCACAATGTGCTTTGTTCTGAGGCATTTGTTTCCAGGGCACAAAATAAGTGCTCTTATCGCTTGAACAACACATTAGAATATATGTCTATATCCTAAGGATGTCTGAAGACAATGAAATAACCATAAAAGCTATTGATTGGTAGTTTAGGCTCTTTAATATTGGATCAACAGCCCAATTAACCACTGCAAGATTGCTCTTATACAGTTCAGGTGTCTACATGAGTGTGCACCCGCTGTATCCACCAGTGCATGGCAAGATCTATTTATCTATGACATTATTATCCCACTGTTGCTTCTATGAGTTCAGGGCAGCATACATGATTCCCTTTCTCTTATTTTATTCTCACAACACCCTTATCAAGTAGGATAGGCTGAGAGAGAGAGTTACAGGTCCAAGAGCTTCATTGCAGAGTAGGGATTTGAACTCATATCGTTCAGATCCTACTCCAGCCCACTGACCTCCATAACTACTGTGCAACATGGCAAAGAGCCAGTCACACACACTCAGCCTAACCCTCCTCATAGGATTGTTGTGAAGAGAAAACGGAGGATAAAATAATTAAAAAAAATAAAAGGATGGATAACGTTTATGTATCTGTTTGCTACATTTTCACCCTGCCTTTCTCTCCAATGGGGATCCAAAGTGGTTTACATTTTTCTCCTCTCCTCCATTTTAGCCTCACAACATTTTGGCCATATAATAGCCCTATGCGGTAATTTGGGGTGAGTGTATGATTGGCCCAGAGTCACCCAGCAACCTCCCATAGCAGAATGGGGGTTTGAAACTGGGTCTCCCTGATCTCAGTCCAATACTCTAACCACTACACAATGCTGGCTGTGTAGTTCATTGGGGGAACACCTGAATCAAAGTTTCAGATGCTTGTAGTTAGATGCTTTTTCACAAGAGGAATAGCCCACTGCAAGCCAGAGGTTTTATGCATCGGCATTGCCTTCTCTGGTGTGCAAGATACGTTTGTGTTCAGCCCATGATTCCTCCCACCCACACAGTGCACAGTCAGGAGATCAGAACGAGCTGAGAGGACGACATGGTTTTCAAGGATCTGACAATCAGATTGTCTGCATGTACTCCCCAAATATTAATTACCCCCCATGCAGATGTGCTTTGGGACCTATGCCCTGCATTTCTATAGCCTAGCTTTCGATATTATTTAGAGAAGCAACAATGAATGCCCTCAACCAAGAGAGATGGATATTGGACATCTGGATTTCCATCTGAAGACAATAGGCAGTCCAGGTTTGCTACTTTGAGCTAGGATATCTAGCAGGCAAGAGGGGAGGGATAATTGGATGACAGGTAGTTGGTATATGTTTGTCGAACTTGTAAAAAAACCCAGTTAAAACAACTAATCAAAGAACAGAACACCTCCTGGAGATCCATAAACATTTCATTCATTGAAAAACCCAAGCCAACAACTGAACATCAAGCTTCATGAACACATTAAGAACATCATGATGAGCAAATCCTGTTCACCTGATGCTGGGCATTAGTTCCAAAGCCAAAAGCATTTTGTCCTTCCAAACACGTATATATTACAATCAGGGCATTCTCCGTTCTTTCTGTAATGTCGGAGCTAAGCAATACACACACTTTTATTACTGTGCTGCTCTAGAGTTCTTTAAAGAAGGTGGGGACAAGTGGGAAAAATATAAAAATGAAATAGTGGAGCAAAGGGATCTAAATGGTAAAGGAAATTGCTTTCTACAAGCTGTGTAAACTTCAATTAGAAGACAAAGGGCCCTGTTATCATTCCAAGGCTGGACTTGCTGAGCTTGCACTCTCCCAAAACGCTTGGGGTGGGGCGAGGGGAGGGTGCGTCTCTGCCGTGTGAATCAGAATCCAAGGAAAGGTAAATGCAGGCAACCATTTGCAAAATGGTAACACACCATGGGTGTACATGTAGCTAGTTGGTAAATGAATCATGTGATGTCAGCATGATGCTGCTGGGCCGGAACTTATCTGTGCAATACTTAACTGTGAAAATGCTTAACTGTGAAATATGCTCCTGCAACCTTGCTTAAACTGGGCCCACAGCCAGTACTCATGCAATGTTGCACACCAGAGTTCAGTAGTCCAGGCCGGTGTTGTATTCACCTTGCATATGTAGTGGCCAAACCTTCTGTTCTAATGAGATACTGGGCATGTGAAACATCACATGGGTATGTTAATTCTTTTCCATCTCAAATCATTCTCTGTATTCTCCTGTCAAAGGGTCACCAGAAACTTATTTCTTTCCTGCTTCCCTAGGTATCTGGAGTGAATTTTTGCTTGCTGTGGGAAGCAGGTTGTAGGTATGGTCCTGCCAAGGGAGGAGGAAAATACTACCATAATTCTGTTTAAAAACTTTTTTAACACAGTTAAAAATCCAGGGAAGCAGGGAAGTGGTAAGAATCACCTTAGTTGGCAGGACCAGTACAGATGACCACCTAACCAAGAGGTTATATGCACACCATGGAAAATTATAACTTGGTATACACTCCAAGTCAATAAAGAAGCTGTTATAATCACAACTGTGTTTTGGATCAGAACAAGGAGTTTGTTTTGTTAATTTAATAAAGTACAGATGAGATACCCATTTGGCTTTTACTGATGGTACTAAACCCTGCCCTCCTCAGGCTCTGCCCCAAAAATCTCCAGGTATTTCCCAACCCAGACCTGGCAACCCTACATGCTAAAGTAGAATTAAAAGAAGCCACCGTTGCATAGGTGGGGTTTTGGGGAGGTTCATTACGTATGTTTTGCCACATGTACTGCATGACATGTCACTACTCCCAAGCTTGCTGCCATGTGCTTTGGACGAAGAAGAAGAGGAAGAGGAAGGAGGAGGGACTGCTGGTAGACAAGCATGAAGCCATGATTATATCTCCTTGCTCACAACCAAGTGGACTGCTCCAAGGCCATCATTTATATTAGGGCTTTAAAATATTAACTTTAGCTGCAAAACGTGTTCAAATATGAGAGCCACCTAAAATGATTGATGTCTTAAGAGTATGTCACCACCGGCACATGGATGTTTGGGCACCAGATAAAGAATAAAGGGGTCACTGTAATTAGCATTCCTTTGATCTTTCTAAGTAAAACATGGTTGTTTAGTCTTTGTCTAAAGTTGCTACATCATTCTAATCAGAGAGGTTCTAGGAGCCCACCCATTCCCATGTTTCATGAGAAATATCTCTAGCCTATGTATAGGCTTCAGACATCGATGAGATAAGAAATGATAGCAGCGTTTATGTATAGTGGTTTCCTCCATAATTTGATGTTGAATACCCAAGGTCCCCGTCTCCACCACTATTCTAATGAAACTTAAACATTGCACCTATTAAAGTATTTGAAAATTGCACATATATTATTTTAGGGAATGACAATAAAGTGTTTAAATTATTTGCCCTCTGGTGGCTGGAACAAATGTAGAGGGGAGAACTGTAAGGATCCATCTATACTTGATTGAAATGACAGAGGTATTGGTGGAAGTGATGAAGATACTATAAATGCATATTTTCATTAAAATCTCTCTATTTATTCTCTTTGCAATTGGCTAGAAAATGTTGTTAGCTTTGGTCCTAGCAATAGATATTTCAGGAAGGAAGGAAGGAAGGAAGGAAGGAAGGAAGGAAGGAAGGAAGGAAGGAAGGAAGGAAGGAAGGAAGGAAGGAAGGAAGGAAGGAAGGAAGGAAGGAAGGAAGGAAGGAAGGAAGGAAGGATACCAAGTTATTCCCGCGGATTCCAAGGCTATTTATCCAGGTCTAATTTCTTTAGAACCGGCTTTGTAACTGAACTCATCTTGGCAAGCAAAACTCCTACCCAGGCCTTTCCTTGCAGGACTGAGCGAGGCCTAAGAGCAAACTCTGTGCCAGTGCCTGGTAGGAGGGGGGGAGAAAGAAAGAAAGAAAGAAAGAAAGAAAGAAAGAAAGAAAGAAAGAAAGAAAGAAAGAAAGAAAGAAAGAAAGAAAGAAAGAAAGAAAGAAAGAAAGAAAGAAAGGCAGACAGACAAGATAGATAAATAGATAGATAGATAGATAGATAGATAGATAGATAGATAGATAGATAGATAGATAGATAGATAGATAGATAGATAGATAGATAGATAGATAGATAGATAGATCCAGGTACGTCTTTATGCTGGAAATGTTTAAAACTTTCCAGACTTTCTTCCCAACTTTCCCTTATGTGGAGTTTCTTGGCTAAAAGACCCTGGCATTAGGATTATAAACTTTCCATGTAATGGACAAAAAATGCAGGTAGTCATATTCCACTGAAAGAAAATCTAAAAGCATCAGTAGGGTAATACAATTAATCCTATGAAAGATCTTATCCTGTTGTTGCTTTGAATTCCCCCCAACAATGAAATGCTTTGATTTAATTTTTTTTAAAGGCCCAAGCCAGTATAAGATTAAAGAACATTGCATTTTTATTTTTTTATTTTTTATTTAAATTAACTACACTCTGGGGACCTATGTCACTAATCAAATGGCCACATTCCCTTTTCTTTATCCTTCTACTAATAAAAGCAGCAAACTCCTTGAGCCAGGTCTGTAAAACATAAGTTCCCCTGCTTGGATGAAGTTTCTTCTTTGACTATATGCTTTTCCTTGGAGGAATTCCAGGTATCCAATATTTGCAATCCTTTGTGGAAACATCTAAGGCCCATCATCTGACACAGCAACTGCAGAAGTGGGCATGAGGAAAATATTTATATCACAACATATGTGTTTGCCCCACTCTTCCTGGACTTACACCCATTTTTTTCCAGCCTGCCACAATTAGCTCTCTGCCTGGTTCACCTACATTTGAGAATTGAGGAGTATGAATTGCTGGGTGAGGAAAAGCCTTGTGCTCTGTTGAAAGAAGGCCTTAATCTAAGAGGCAAAGAAGGTGAAGGAAACAGCAAAAAAAGAGATGTAAAAAGTGGAAGCTGTAAGAAAGGGGCCATAGATAGTCTTATATGGTCGGGAAAGGGAAAAGAGGGGCTGCGGCTCAGTGGTAGAACATCTGCTTGGCATGCAGAAGGTCCCAGGTTCAATCCCCGGCATCTCCAGTTAAAGGGATTAGGCAAGCAGATGATATGAAAGACCTCTGCTTGAGACCCTGGAGAGTTGCTGCCGGTCTGAGTAGGCAATACTGACTTTGCTGGACCAAGGGTTTGATTCAGTATAAGGCAGCTTCATGTGTTCATGAGTAATAGAGATAGGGGTGCAAAGAGAAAGAGGATAGCATCAGAGAAGATCAAGGAGATCAAGGGATGTAGAGGGAGGGCATCTTGGCTATCTTCTGGGCATGGAGTAGGGGTCACAGGGTGTGTGGGGGGGAGGTAGTTGTGAATTTCCTGCATTGTGCAGGGGGTTGGACTAGATGACCCTGGTGGTCCCAACTCTATGATTCTATGACCTCTGGGTAGAAAAACCGAAGGAAAAGGAATAACAGAAGAGGGTCAGGGATGCCTGTGGTGGCCCAGAGAGAGAGAGAAAAGAGAACAGTGTGGGGTGCACAGAGAATGTGGGAATAACAGAGAGAGTATACAAAGAGTCCTGTGGAAATGGAACAACAGAGATGGGAGGCTCAGCCCTGGGATCCTGTAAAAAGAAAGAAAACAGAACACTTACAATGGGGTACAATATGAGAAGAAGCAGTATGTGGGTCAGAGAAACCTGTGGGGGGGGGGGACAGAGAGAGAGAATGAATTGTAGGATGTAAAAACTAGGGCCAATCAAAAAATAGGTTCAGAACACCACAGAGAGTTAATGTGGCAGCCAAAACACTTTTTTCTGCATTTGATGTGGCCCTCAGAAAGGTCTCTGTGGTGCCTCCTGATGTATGCGCACAGAATGCTGGAAGGCGCACTGTTGTTCCGAGGAAATGAGATATAGCTCCAAGTGGCTTAAGCTTTATAAAGGCAGAGGGGGGCTTGATTTAAGTGAGACATGGGAAGGCTAAAGTTCCAAGAATGTAGCATTTGGATTAAGCCCTATTGAGTTCTGTGGGGGATCATATCTGAGTAAATACGCATGGAGCTGTTTGTTGTGGCTGTTATGCTGGTTTTAATTCTGAAATTAAACTTTCTGAAGAACCGATGTTGCTTTGCCTGATTCATGTTACCCAGCCATAGAGGCAGCTTGGCTCTTTGACAGTTTTTTAGATTACCCCAGATATACGTGCTGTTGGTATCCATCTTAACAGTCACACTACATTAGTATGTCCTACTGTCAGTCTCCCCTTAAATTAGTATGTAGCTAGGAAGGGAAGCTGTGAGGTGTCTTAAAAAGTGTGGCTGTTCATCAAATGTTAAGTGCAGCTTATTTCTTTATCGTTTTCGTTCTTTCTATTTACCTCATTTATACCATGCCTTTCTCCTCAAGGGGGACCCAAAAGCAGTTTGCACCACTCTCCTCTCCTCCATTTTAATTCTGACCACATTGCTAGGCCCCTTGCTGGTTCCACCCACCACAAAAATCTAAAGCTTGTTAAAAGGTGTGGGAAAGGCCGCCTAATCCTTATATTCTGTTGCCTTTGTCACCTAGTCCTGTTTCAGCTTTATATTTCTGGTGGCCACAGCAAAGAATTCCCTTCCCCAGTCAGAGAGGCTGCTTGAAGTGTGTGTGTGGGGGGGGGGCGTTTAGCTTGTTTTCTGCAAAAAATGAGGGCTGCTGTTATAACCCTTCTAGTTGCCAACTGCCTGGAGGGGAAAGTGTCCTGTCCCTTTAACAGAGCCTTAAAAGATAATGGTGCAAGCACCCATGGGGTGATATCATATCACGATGTTTACTAGGCAGACTGTGTTTACAGGGCAGTTTGTTGTTGCCTTCCCCTGTTGTCTATGCTTTACCCCCAGCAAGCTGGGTGCTCATTCTACCAACCTCGGAAGGATGGAAAGCTGAGTCAACCTTGAGCTGGCTACCTGAAACCGACTTCCGTAGGGATCGAACTCAGGTCGTGAGCAGACCTTGGACTGCAGTACTGCAGCTTGCCACTTTGTGCCACGGAACCCTCAAATAGAGCCTTAAAGGGATGTTATTTACCAGGTGGTGTTATTTATCTCCATGCCATGAAAAGCCCTTTCCCAAACATTAAGCCTGTTTAAGAGACAGACCATTTTCCCCCAAGCTTGTTGGCAACCCTAGAAAAACTGGCTTTTAGTAATTAGAGTGCATTGGCTATGTGTATACCAGCTTGTACATTGTGAAAGTATTGTAACAATGCTTTTACTCTCATGAGGAAATAAGACCCCACGATCCCGACAGAAGTTGACTTCAGGTAGCCGGCTCAAGGTTGACTCAGCCTTCCATCCTTCTGAGGTCGGTAAAACGAGTACCCAGCTTGCTGGGGGTAAAGGGAAGATGACTGGGGAAGGCACTGGAAAACCACTCCGTAAACAAAGTCTGCCTAGTAAACGTCAGGATGTGATGTCACCCCATGGGTCAGGAATGACCCGGTGCTTGCACAGGGGACCTTTACCTTTTTTATGTATATTTATACAATAAAATGCAGTTTGACTCTTCCCACAATACTACTAAATCTAATCCAATCTATGTACAAGATGCAGGCAAAGGACCTTAAGATCATGGCCAAAAATATACCCACCCAGTTGGAACATCCACTCTGATTAATCAGCCTCTAGAACTAGAAAGGCTGCAGACTATTGTGCGACATTTTGGTTGGTTCTATAAAAGGTATTATGTATATCTATTGGCACATATATTACCATGGGGCCTTTAAAAGTACATGCACAAATTCAGGGCAGATCAACATATCATTTCACGCCCGTTACTATAGTCAACCAATTTCATGTTGGATGGGTGGAGAGTGTCACCACAATGTTCTTAATCTCAAAGGTAATCACTGAAGGATGGACTGGGGTAGCTTTAATCTCTTGTTTTCAATCACCAAGTTATTTCCTTTAATCTGGCATTTCACTCATTATCACCTGGCAGTGGAGGCCCCAGAAACCAAGGGTTGTATCTCACCAAAAGCTTTTTCCCCCCACAGTGTGATGACCTGATTGCTGCTGTGATCACCCTTTAGAGATCAAAGCAGGATTAATGTCTATTTTTAAGCATTTCCTTGGCACATCACAAACCTGTAGGGATGGGATGGGAAGACAGCCCAGAGAGCAAGTACGAAAGAAAACAAAACAAAGTACCCCAGAGAGCATTCAATGAGAAACAGCTGATAAATATTGAAACCGGTTTGCCCTATCAGTTGAATCAGGTCAGCTGGTGCTCAGAAACATATGGCCATTGTGTTTTAGAATAGCCTGCTAAGAGATTGACGGCATCATACTAAGAACAGACTATAGATTTAGAAGGATATAATTCTACTTAGAAATTCTCCTTTAATGGGGAATGTGCGTACATGTAAACAGAAGCGTGTTTTTTGTAATAAACTGTAGCTGAAATACACAGGCCATTCCAAGCAGATACATCTGTGTTATTACTCTGGAAGATGCAATCTTATTATCCACTAAAGTTTATCAAATACATGTCGGGGATCATATATTCTGAAAATGACAGTAAACTGTCAAACTGAACACATGAACACATGAAGCTGCCTTATACTGAATCAGACCCTTGGTCCATCGAAGCCAGTATTGTCTACTCAGACCGGCAGCGGCTCTCCAAGGTCTCAGGCAGAGAGGTCTTTCACACCACCTACTTGCCTAGTCCTTAACTGGAGATGCCGAGGATTGAACCTGGGACCTTCTGCATGCTAAATAGATGCTCTACAAACTGAGCCACAGCCCCTCCCCATCGTCTTGTAATGAGAGGGGCCATGGGATCAGCTAGGCCTCAATTCAAATTCTGGCTCAGCCATGGTGGTTACTGGTGAACCTCTCAGTCTAACCTATCTCACAGGGTTGTTGTGAGGATAAAGTGGGGTGACAATGAATGCATGTTGCATTGGGCTACAGATTTAGCAGTCAGTATTAACAATGCCATCCTATGCAGAGGCATACCCTTCTAGGCTCATGGAGCTGAATGGATGAGTTAAAATGATGTCACTCTGTTTTGGATGGTACTCGATATACATGGAAATAATTGACAGCAAAGTGTTTATGAATTGCAGTTTTAAAGAGGCAGTCTTTTAAATAGGTACAGTATTTCTATTGTACCCTTTCAACCAAAACTAACAAACCAACAAAAAACCCACTCTTCCCATAACAGGAGGCAACAGATATCTTGCAAAAAACGTGTTTCCTTCAAAGATGGCAAACCAGGAGACATACCAATCTGATCCAAGAGAATCCAATCTGCTCTTCCATGGAAAACTTCCCTGGGAGAACTGGGCAGGAGCCTCAGGAGACTCCTGTGGGAATAGATTGTGACCCCATATCCATTAAGGATTCCCTGTTGGACTGTTTGCCTTAGCAGCCAAAAGGGTTTGAACCGACCTTGCAATTGGGGGGGGGGGGAGAGAACCATGTTGAAATATCAGAACGTCCATTTATGCCTTGAATTCTCCGCTCTCTAGATGCACATTTTCCCCCCATCCAAATTCACAAACTCAAAAATAAGCCCCCATGCAGAGTTTTGAGAATTCAAATGGGGGAAATGTGCATCTAGAGAGCGGCGAATCCAAGGCAAAACCATCCATGCAATGCATAAACGAGTCCATGCAAATCGGAGTCGCCCTCCCCCCTCAACCTGGTGCCTCGCCCTTGCTTCGGGGAGGATGTGGCTTGCACCCGCAGCCCATAGAAGCTGACTAGAACCGCAGCGGGAGGTGGAGCGCTTCCCACCATAACTCTCCCCCCCCCACACACACACACCCCATCAACTCTTGTTACTGCTCTGGAGAGATGGAAAGGGAGGGGGGGCGCTTCTGAGGCTGTTGGTTTTGGAGTCGACCGTTGCAGGGTTCGCCTAAGGAACAGACCTGCCTGTCTCAGGCTATGATTGACGCCGCGTCTTCCCAATGGCCCCGGACAAGGAGGACCTTTCTCGCCCCCCCCCCACCCGTCCCCACCCCACCCCACCCCCACCAGTCTGGGCATCCTCCGCCTTTGGAAAGAACGCTTCTGCCCTTCCCTGCTTGGCAAAGCTAGAGCCAAGTGGGAGAGTCACGTTTGCCAATGACCTCGCACGGGAGACGGAAAATTCCCGGTGGGGGGGCGGCTTTCCGAGGAGAGGGTCCCCGGCTGGGAGCTTCGTCTCACTTTTCCAACTTCGGTGACTATTAAAGACTCCTCTTCCCCCGCGCCCCAGGAGAGCCATCCAAGAGAGAGGAAGAAATAGGACTGATCGATCCTTTGCTGTGGCCTCCTGATAGGGAGCATAGGGATTATCCCTGCGATTGGACAACGAAGAACAAACAGGGATGGGGCCATTGGCTTGTCCTGACGTCAGTGGGCCCTGGCCACAACCTGGGCGCCCCATCCTAAACACATCGGCTCGGACGCCCCTCCTATTATTTTCCACTGACCTTCCGGCCTTATAGTAATTCTTGCAGCCCAAGGAAGTCAGATCAGCCCCAGGACTTCTAAAAGCCATTGCAGTGTTGGTTCCCTTGGCAGGGCTGCGCCGGCTGGATGTCTGCCTGTCAGGCACCTTTTACAAGCACAGAGTGTGTGTGTGTGTGTGTGTGTGTGTGTGTGTGTGTGTGTGTGTGTTGGAGGGTGACCCATCCCCTTTCCTTTCCCTCCTCTTGCCTTCCCTTTATTTTATCCTCCTTAGAATCATAGAATCATAGAGTTGGAAGGGACCAACAGGGCAGTCCAACCCCCTGCACAATGCAGGAAATTTGCAACTACCTCCCCCCCTCCACACCCCTAGTGACCAGAAGATGGCCAAGATGCCCTCCCTCTCATCATCTGCCTAAGGTCACAGAATCAGCATTGCTGACATATGGCCATCTAACCACTTCTTAAAAACCTCCGGGGAAGGAGAGCTTACCACCTCCCGAGGAAGCCTGTTCCACTGAGGAACCGCTCTAACTGTTAGAAAATTCTTCCTAATGTCTAGACGGATTCTTCCTAATGTCTAGATGTCCTTCCTGTCCTCAACCCATTCTCTCTTTCTCCCTTTCCTCTCCAGATTTCCTCGGGTGGGAAAGAAAAGTACCCCGCCCCATCTCACCAGGAAATGGTCTGAAGAACGTCTTACACCAAGAGGTTCGCTGAAGACTGAAGGGGAAGGAGGGGAGGAAGCCCCTTTGGATTGATGGAAGAGAAATCTAATTGTATAAAAAACACTCTAGAGATCAACAAACTCACAGATGGTGGGGGGGAGGCATTTTATGGTTTGCATTCACTGTCTGCCTGGGTTCCCCATTTTCTCTGCAAAACAACCAGGCGAGGTGGGTTAAGCGAGCCGAGCCCACTCCGGTTAGGCGGGGATTCGTCCTCGCCGCTGGAGTGGAGGGTCTGGTATAAAAGCTGTCCCACCTGGTGGGCTGTAATAGCGGACCACGTAGGGATGGGCCAGCGATTCTTTCTAGAAGGAGCGATGGCATCCTGCATCACACATGAAGCTGCCTGATACTGAATCAGACCCTTGGGCCATCAAAGTCAGTATTGTCTACTCAGACCGGCAGCGGCTCTCCAGGGTCTCAGGCAGAGAGGTCTTTCGCATCTCCTGCTTGCCTAGTCCCTTAACTGGAGATGCCGGGAATTGAACCTGGGACCTTCTGCATGCCAAGCAGATGCTCTAACACTAAGCCACGGCCCCTCATCCCCATAAGCCACTCCGAGTCTCGAATTTATCCAAAGGCTACGATCTTGTCTAGGCACAATTACTTGGAAGTAAGTTCCATTACCTGGATGACCCAGGCTAGCCTGATCTCGTCAGAAGCTAAGCAGGGTCAGCCCTGGTTAGTATTTGGATGGGAGACCACCAAGGAAGTCCAGGGTTGCTATACAGAGGAAGGCACTGGCAAACCATCTCTGTTAGTCTCTTGCCTTGAAAATATTGACGGCACTTTACACACACACACAAGTTCCATTATAATCCAGCAAGAAGTTCGAGCATGCCTAGGATCGGGGTGCTCTGTATGTTTCAGAAAGAGTTTCTTCCGACCTTCACCCGCTGGTCCGTGGGTGAATTAAAGGACATAAAGGAGGGTCAGCAGGTTTGTTGAGAAGCTGCTGAGACGAGGGAGCGCCGGACACACCTGGATGGTGGTATTGGATGCAGGGCATTCTCCTCTCTCCCCCCCCCCCCATCCCTTCCATTAGCATTTTAGGCTTAAATGCATCGGGGCAGGCTCCATTGAAACCAATGGGAGGTTGGCCATTGGATTCAAGGGGCTGGAGAGAGTGGCTTTCGGAACCTGCCAAGTAAATTGATTTTTTTTTTTCCGTATCTCTCTGATTGAAACAGAGAGGCCTGAAGACGAGTTGGAAAGGCCGTCTTACCCTGTCCTTCTCGGCCTGCTCGCCGGATTCCCCCCGCCCCCATCAAACCGCATCATTCAGAATATTAATGGGCCGTGTGGCGGATCGGGCTGTGACCAGCCACGCACCTGCAGGACTTTAACAAGGCCCGGGAGTTGCTTGCGTGTTGCGCTCAGCGCCCTTTCACACGTTACGCAGAGCGCAAGCCGAGCTGGTCGTCCAATCAACAGAACGGCGCGGTTCCCCAAGGCTCCCGTGTCCTCCGAGAGAGATCTACATAACTGGCATTGTATTCTGATGCGTATATTGGAGGCGCTGTATGAGTACGCCGATAATAAAACAAGTCCCTACCGCTATATGAAGGCGGCTAATTCGGAAACGGATGTTCGCACCTGCCACTTAAAACGCTTTCCACTGTTGGCGTGCACGGGAGAAAGAAAGAAAGAAAGAAAGAAAGAAAGAAAGAAAGAAAGAAAGAAAGAAAGAAAGAAAGAAAGAAAGAAAGAAAGAAAGAAAGAAAGAAAGAAAGAAAGAAAGACGGTCTTGAATGCGCGTACCCATTTGCAAGCCCGGGTCAATCTTCCTGTCGCCCGCACGTGAGATCTGGGGAACTCTTTGGCTTCCTCTGGCCCTCTTCAAGCCCAAGATTCCCACAGTTTACACATCAAGATCCCCCCTCCTACAGACACGCACGCTCCACACTATCCTCTGTGATCAGAGCTGTGGCTCAGTGATAGAGCATCTGCTTGGCATGCAGAAGGTCCCAGGTTCAATCCCCGGCATCTCCACTTAAAGGGACTAGGCAGGTAGGTGATGTGCTGCCGGTCTGAATAGACAATACTGACTTGAATGGCCCAAGGGTCTGATTCAGTAGAAGGCAGCTTCACGTGTTCAGCCAAACTAATTTACCTGGCAGGTAAAGTCTCCGAGATTTCCCTGACATTTGTTTCTAAATAAGCATCCTAAAGCTGTAGATCTGCGTGCAGCGGGAACGCCAAGGGCTGAGCTTGCGTGTCTTGAAGACTAAGTGCTCAGAGTCCCCTCCCTTCCCCCCCCCCGGAAAGGAATCTTCCCCTGATTTATTGCATGTCCTTATATTTTTCCAACACTGACGACTAAAAACACTGGATACAGAAGGAAATAAAGGAGCCCCCAAGTTACCCGCACGCGCACACAGACAATCACACACGTATATGTATATGTAATATGTATACGTCAGGCCAGAAGAAAAAAATACAAATTAAAATTGTGGGGAGGGGTAGAGAAAATAGACCGAAAGGAAGAGAAAGGGGGAACCTGGGGGGGTTGGGGGTTGCCCTCCCCTCTCTCATTTGTTAATCTCTAGATTTCCCAACCGAGCCCCCCCCCCTCCCAGCCTTTTCCCTACAAATTCATTTGAATAGCTTTCAAGCCTCGAAATGGTAATGTAAGCTGGCTGCCCTCTATTTCAGCTGCCTGAGCCGCGTCCTGGCAACAGAGCAATTTTCTATCATCAAGGATAAATGGCATCGAACAGAACATTCTGATAAAAAGGAGGGGGGGGGAGAGAGAGAGAGCGGGGAGGGGGCGCTTGAGCCCGAGAAGACCATGATTGCTGCCCTTCCTGTCTGTCATCCCTTTACAAAAAAAAAAACCCTCCTCCAAACCTGAGCCGCTGCGCTGTCAGACCTAATAACGTCTTCCGAGGAAGGGGGGCGCGGGTGGGGAGGGGGAAAGAAACTGCATTCAGACACAATGTTCCCATTTATGACATGGAGCTCCTTCCTCTTTCTCTTCCTCCCCCCTTCAAAAGAAAAGGGAGGAATTGAATATATATATATATATATATATATTTGTTTGGCAAATTAAAAAAAAAGGAAAAAAAGAACATGCGAGGAAGCGGCACGACGCGCCCTTTATTCGTGTCACAGCAAAACATCAACCCCCTTCGCATCTGACTGCGATGTTTTCGGCTGCAAAAAAACAGAAAATGGAAAAAGTCAAAACGACTCTCTCTCTCTGGCTCTCTTATATGATGATTTTAAACGGATTGTGTGTCTGGGTTTAAAGAAGGTGATTTGCTGTTTGCCAAGTCTTGGAAAGGATGCAATGTGTTGGGACTCGACAATAATTCGGTAATAAACTAGTTCAGTTGCCCCTCCCTCCGTCCCTCCCCCGGGCAAGATGTCCGCTGCTCTCGACAAGGCAAAGATCCCGAAGACTGGACCTCGGGTTCAATAATAGCCCAGTCCACGACCCTGATTAACAGTGTTCCAATCAATGGCCATTTATGCAAGGGGGGGTTTGCCTTGGATTTGCTGCTCTCTAGATGCACGTTTTCCCCATCCAAATTCTTAAAACTCAAAAATAAGCCCCCATGTAGAGTTCTGAGAATTCGGATGGGGAAAACGTGCATCTAGGGAGTGGCAAATCCAAGGCAAAACCTTCCATACTTAAATGGCCAATGTGTTTTGAGACCTCTTCGCCAACCTGCTGCGTTTGAAAGGAAGGCCATTTGCAGCCTAGGAACATGGGCTTCTGTGACATTTACTTCCATGTAAAGAAGCGCAGGATCGCAGCTCCCTTGAAACCGACGCAAAAAACGCCACTGCAACAGGCTCCCTGACCAGGGATATAGATGGTATCCTGGGAGTTAAGAAATGTAGTCCTGCCCAGTGGGGGGAAAGTCCCATTTGCTTCACTGGGCATGTCATCCTTCAACCATAATCACCATGTAGATTAAAATGGGGCAGGAAGTTGCGGAGGAAGTTCCAGTGAATTTCCTGTATAGCCCACATCAGAGGGTTGATGATAGTAGGGCAACCCTACTTACCTATATGCCTGTGATCCAGCTGTTCCTACAAGAATTCGAGGTGCCTTGTGTGGTGGTGCTTTTTATTCTCCCTGCAACCCTTCCAGGAAGGGCAGGTTGAGAGAGTGACTGGCCCAGGATTACCTAGTAAATTTCATGGCATGGTGGGAATTTGAACCTCAGTCTTCAAGCTCCTAGTCTGACAGTCTTAACACTGGCTCAACAGCCAAGAGGTAGAAAGACGGACTCTTCCTATCTCTGCCTCTATAGATGAGCAGCCTAGGACTGAGGGCTGACTGCATTCCCAACCCTTGGAAGTGAATGGGAGAAATACCCCACCAATGCACACATGAAGCTGCCTTATACTGAATAAGACCCTTAGTCCATTAAAGTCAGTATTGTCTACTCAGACCGGAAGCAGCTCTCCAGGTCTCAGGCAGAGGTCCTTTCACATCACTTACTTGCCTAGTCCCTTTAACTCAGTGGTTCCCAACCTTTTTTTGACCAGGGACCACTAGGACTTTTTTGTTCGGTGCAGGGACCCCAAGGTACAAAATAAAAATTCTGAGAATTTGAAAATAAACTTTAATCATAACTGTTAGTTAAACATTAAACTTAGAATAATATTTGAATATATATTTTTATAATAGAGAACTTTTAATTGAAAATATTAATTTATTATGGGTTTATAACTTTGTTTCGTGGACCTTAATTTAGTTCTCGCTGACCCCTGGGGGTCCACGGACCCCCGGTTGGGAACCAGTGCTTTAACTGGAGAGGCCAGGGATTGAACCTGGGGCCTTCTGCATGCCAAGCAGATGTTCTACCACTGAGCCACAGCCCCTGCCAGTGCTGTTTAGCTAATTTATTGTAATTAAATTCCACCAAATTCACTTCACCTGGCCACAAGTGCAAATTACTTCCTGGAACAAAAATCCACTGCATCCAGTGGAGCTCTTGCCTTTATATAAATTTGTTCAGCATTTGGTGTAAGGCAATTTGGTGTAAGGCAATGGTTCTCAACCTTTTTGAACTGTGATTGACTTCTAAATTTACTACACTTTTGGGGGTCCTACTTGCAACGTAACTCCCCAGTATAAAATGCAGGAGTTTCATAACACTAAGCAAATTTCTATTTTACTTCTGATGTTTAGCATTGGCCTTTCTGAACAACAGGCTGTATTTCACGGCCACTTTGCCCACTATGCTGAGGCAAACCCCACTGAGCTCTCAAGGTCTCCTCTCCCAGCTCATCCTGTTCCTCCTCCTTCTCCCTCCCAGCCTTGGGATCCACCTTTTGCATATTGACCGACAGTCTGAGAACCAGTGGCATAAAATGCAGCTATGTTGCCAGCGCTTGGCATCATTGTGTATCTTAGCTACAGCCTTTTCCCTTGGACAAGTCGCTAGCCCTCAATTTTATTCAGAAGGGTAGCAACGGCACTCTTCTGAACCACTGTGACAAACTTTATCGTTCACTTTTACAATTTTTTAAAAAACTAGCTATATCAATGAGTGGGATTTCACTGGAAAGTGTTTAGGTCTTCTGCCCAAAGTCTTAATGCCTCCACTTCTTGAAAAGAAGTGCTATTTGTTTCCTGTAAATACTTACTAGGATCTCAGATACTAGCAAAATACTCATTCATGCATGCATGCATACATACAGTTTTCACCTTTGTGGATTAAAACACACCCATACACACAATAAACAATCGACAGCTATCATCTGACCTCAACACGAAGTCAGGAAGCAAAACCAAAACTCTCTAAATTAAAGGACATCCAGAAATAAGCACAAAGTAAAGAAGATATTTGTTGCAAGGTTTATATGTTATTGGAGGGGGGAGTTCTATCTATTCCATGTGCTGAATCCTTATATTGCATTTGTTGATGCTGCTAGAAGATAAAAGAGTTGATTGTTTTGTTGTTGTTTTATTGGACCATGCAACTATCTGGAGGTCTATTGTGCACTTCATACAGCCTGGCTTTGCCAGTACCGGGATGGGAGGCTGCTAGGAAAACCCATATACATTGCTCTGACCTCTTTAGATGAAGGATTGGGAGCAATGTAATAATAAATAATGCAATTTTAAAACTTTCTGGGGGGTAAAGTACAGTGTTCACTGTCTCCAAGGGTCATGCCAGAGCTCAGGGATCAAATAAGAGGGGGAAAGGTAATCTCAGGGAGATTCACCGTGTGTTTCCAGGCTTCCTTTTTGAGGGTAGATCTCTTGAAGCATGTCACAACCTTCCACCTCACTGCATTTCTTTCTCCCTCTGCCTCACCCCAGCCCACATTATTGAAGGAGCTCTGCCTTTCTTTGTGAGATAATTTTTACTTTGAGCAGTAAAGACCGTCCCATCATTTGAAAAGTGGAAACCTATTTCCAGTGGCAGGGTGTCAAGAGAGAAGCTATCTGAGAGGAGTTTTCCAGTGAACTCCACCTAGGTTTTCCTGTTCTCTGATTCTCTGCAGGGGCCACCCCTACCCAATCCTATCCACTCCCCATGCTGGCAGTTACTGATCAGGGTCATCTACTCAGGCCTGTTAATTAGCTCACACAGTTCAGCTGAGAATCTGGTATGGGAGAGGGAAGCTCACTCTCACCCTAGAAAGTTCTATGGATGCTGCCTAGTGATTGGTTCAGGAGGTTATGGCCAGCAGTTTTCTATATAATATAGTCTGCGTTAGAAAGAAGAATCCTTACCCTTTACCCTTCCTTGCTACCAGAAAATATTTGTATTATGCTCTGGAACTCTATACTCTAAGAACCAATTATGCTGTTGTAGGATTGAAGTAAGCAAGATAGCCAGACAGCTTTGCTATTTGTGTGCAAACCACTGCCACTGAGCTATATGCTTTGCTTTTAATATAATTTCTTGAATTTCTTCCATAAAGCCTTCTTTTGCTTTATGGTGTGTGTTACTCAGGAAGTTACTGTGACCAAACCCAGGTAAAGCTTGCCTATGTTGCTGCACTAAGGCAAGATCAGCCTTGACACAGGGAAATGTACAATCCTGGATGATGGGTGTCTAGGTCTAAGTTCAAGTGTTTCCTGAATAACGTTCATGAGCTGGTAGACATTTGCAACCCTAAAATATTTCCAGGTATGGTCACTAGTCTTATATCTTATATGTGGGACCGCCTCTCCTGGTACATTCCTCAGAGAGCATTATGCTCCTCTAATAACAACCTCTTGGTGGTCCCTGGCCCAAAGAGTGTCCGGATTTCCTCAACTAGGGCCAGGGCCTTTCATCCCTGGCCTCAGCCAGGTGGAACTCCCTGCCGAATGAGATCAAGGCCCTGCAGGAACGTAAAGAGTTCCACAGGGCCTGCAAAGTGGAGTTATTCCACCAGGCCTATCGTTGAGGACAGCTACGGTTCCATCAGACCTGGTCTCCCTATCCTCCCCTCCTTTCCTTCTCTTGTAGGGTTGCCAGATCTCTCTTCGCCGTCGGTGGGAGGTTTTTGGGGTGGAGCCTGAGGATGGCAGGGTTTGGGGAGGGACTTCAATGCCATAGAGTCCAATTGCCAAAGCGGCCATTTTCTCCAGGTGAACTGATCTCTATCGGCTGGAGATCAGTTGTAACAGCAGATCTCCAGCTAGTACCTGGAGGTTGGTAACCCTATTATCTTGGCAATTCGTTAACCACTGATCTATGGAGGGGGCCCTGACGACCTGATGATGCCTTGAGACTGTAGTTATGCTTTAGTAATGAGCACCATCTTTGATATTTGATACTTATTTTGATTCCGATATTGATTTTAATAGACAATGTTTTAGAATTTGAACTGTGTAATTATTGGATTATATTTTATTGTTATTGTATTGTATAATAATACTTGTTGGTAGCCATCCCGAGCCCAGCCTAGGCCGGGGATGAGGGCGGGATAAAATCCTGATAAAATAAATAAGTAATAAATACATACATTTAATTATAGTTATTTGTTTCAAAAATGTATGGGCTGCCTCATACCAAAGGCCTACTGAAGGCGGTTTGAAAAAAAACCAACAACAACGAAATCATAAATGCAACAGACATAAATATCAAAAGTTTTTCAACAACCACAAAATGATCCTCAGGCTGGAAGCAATTAAAAAAAAGATGGAACCCTTTGGTTAAAAGCTTTGGTTAACAGAAATGTTATGTCCTGGCATATAAAGGACAGTAAAGGAGGTGCTAGGCAAACCTCAAGGAGAAGGTTATTCTATAGGTAAGGTGCCACCACTTAAGAAGTCCTGTCTCTGGTCTACCCACCCTACCTCTGCCAGTGGGGGCACAGAGAGCCACACTTGGGAAGAGGTTTTTAAATCCTTTAAGGCATTCTGCAAGGAAACTGTGGATATAAAGCTATGCACACTATACAGCTGGGAATAATCCCCACTGAAGACTGGTTTTTACTTTCAAGTAAATTTACACAGGATTACCCTGTACAAAACCCATCCTATTAATTTGGCCGGAATGGTCAGTAGATGCTCTCAGAACAGAACCAAAATCCCAGATCATGAGCGAGGGGCAAGAGAAGGGGAAATCAAGGCTGACCAGGGAGGAATGTACTTTGAGTGAGCAGCACCCCAGAGGAGTTGGTGGATGAAAGAACACGGAAGGTCTTCACCCCAGCCAGAAAGACAGGAACAGTGTCCTGGGAAGGAAGGGGAAAGGCCAAGAAGGAGGCAGCAGGAGACTTCAAATGGGAGTCTCTCATCTGTAGATGTAGGATCTGGGAAACCCAGGATCAAATTCATACTCTGCCATGGAAGCTTGTTGGGTGACCTTGGCCCAGTCACAAACTCTCAGCCTAACCTACCACATAAGGTTATTGTGAGGATAAAATGGAGAAGGCAGTGATGATGAAAGTCCTCTTTGGGTACCCAGTGAAGAGAAAAGCAGGATATAAATGAAGCAAATGAATGAATCCTCTACAAATGGTGGGGCAAGAAGTCCCCTAAATAACACACTAGCACTAAGCTGAAAAGATGGAATTCCTCCCTTGATCCGCTTTCATATTTTCCTGGGCTCAGATGTCCTTGTCACAGTTTCTCATATTCTCTTAACTGCAGTGCTAAGTTTGATGGGGAACCCTGAGATGAAATCCCAGTTTTTGAAATGAAAAATGTCTTGCTTCTTCTGTGGACTTCATGTTTTAATGCAAGATTTGTAAAGAAAATGTAGGACCCAAGATTCCCCCATAAACTAGACAGCATACTGTCGACTTTTTCAAGTGGGGTGGAATGGTCTGAGTCCAAATAATTTTCGAGGGTGGTGGAGTTTCATGACTGTTGGGACTCGAGGAAGGAGCCACTTCTCCAGGAAAACCATCACTGATCATGGGGATTGGGTACAATCGCTTCTGGGAGCAATTTAAGAAAGATGTAGACAAGCTGGAACATGTCCAGAGGAGGGCAACCAGGATGGTGAGGGGTCTGGAGACCAAGTCCTATGAGGAAAGGTTGAAGGAGCGGGTACGTTTAGCCTGAAGAGGAGAAGACTGAGAGGGAATATGATAATTATATTCAAGTACTTGAAGGGATGTCACAGAGAGGATGGTGCCGAGTTGTTTTCTGTTGCCCCAGGAGGTTGGACCAGAACCAACGGGTTGAAATTAAATCAAAACAGTTTCCGTCTAGACATTAGGAAGAATTTTCTAACAGGTAGAGCAGTTCCTCAGTGGAACAGGCTTCCTCGGGAGGTGGTAAGCTCTCCTTCCCTGGAGGTTTTTAAAGAAGAGGTTAGATGGCCATCTGTCAGCAATGCTGATTCTGTGACCTTAGGCAGATGATGAGAGGGAAGGCATGTTGGCCATCTTCTGGTCACTGGGGGTGGGGGTGGGGGTGGGGAGGTAGTTGTGAATTTCCTGCATTGTGCAGGGGGTTGGACTAGATGACCCTGGTGGTCCCTTCCAACTCTATAATTCTATTATTCTATGTCTGTCTTCCTGACAAAGGTTTACAAGCAACATTTTCAGCCATTTGGGGGCTGCTCCTAAGCAGATCCTGCTGCCTTCTTCTCGGCCTTTCCCCTTCCTTCCCAGGGCACTGTTCCTGTCTCTTTGGCTGGGGCGCAGGCGCTCTGTGTTCTTCCATCCACTAACTCCTCAGGGTACTGGTCACCCAAAGGTCATTCCTCCCTGGTGAGCCTTGATTTCCCCTTCTCTTGCCCCTCGCTCATGACCTCTTCTGGGATTTTGGTTCTGTTCCACTGCTGTGTTCCTCAGTTGGTGCTGTACAATTATTAGCATCATTAGCAGCATCAACAGCAACCCCTCCCCAGGCATCAGCACCAGGGCCACGTAGCCCCTTTCCACCTCTCCCTTGCTGACAGTCTCCAAATTGGCTCTGTGGTCTCCTCACTGCCAGCCTGAGTTGGTTCCCTCCCAGTGACAACATTGATTTAGAAAACAGGTATGCTGCCTCTCCAGAGAACGGCTCAAGGCCGGTCACAAACTAAAGCTCCATAAAACCATTGGAATCATTACAGTTGAGAAACCATTAAAAACCCAGTGAGATCCTAAAAACAACATGATAGGCAACTGCCTTAAATTATCCTTATAAAACAGCCTCCTGACTAGAATCATACTGTAAAAACCCTTTTAAAAGATAGATATCACCCAGACACATGTTTTGACCTGGCACCCAAAAGAGAATGGGGTAGGTTGCAGGCCAGCCTCAGGGGGAGGACATTTCACAGAGAAGGTGACACCACTGCGAAAGCCCTTACTCCAGTGGCCGCCCATGTCCACTCTGCGTGTGTGTTTGAGAACAGACAGCAGGGCTTGCAAGGAGGATCTTAACTGGGGTGGGGTGGGGGCTGGAAAGGTGGTCCTTCAAATACCCTTGTCCCAAGCTCTTTAGGGTCTGAAAGGTAAAAAACAGTACTTTGAATTGAGCCCAGAAAAATAAGGGCAGCCAGGGTCTGTCCCTCAGCACGAGGGTAATAGGTATCCAGACCCCAGAAGTAACCTGGCAGGTGAATTTTGGACCAGCTGAAGTTTCTGGGCATTTCCCCAGCCTTTCCTTTCCTCCCAGGGCCTTGCACAAGAAGCAATGGTCCCATCCCTTCCCCCATTCTGAAGAAGAAAAAGAGATGGTTTTTACATGCCACTTTCTCTACCACTTAAGGGAGAATCAAACAGGCTTACAATCACCTTCCCTTCCCCTCCCCACATCAGACACCCAGTGAGGTAGGTGAGGCTGAGAGAGCTCTAACAGAGCTGTAACTTGCCCAAGGTCACCCAGCTGGCTTCGTGTGTAGGAGAGGGGGATACACAAATCCAGTTCACCCTCCGCCACTCATGTGGAGGAGTGGGGAATCAAACCCGGTTCTCCAGAGCAGACTCCACCTCTCCAAACCACCACTTTTAACCACTACACCCCACCAGCCTCTGGAGTAAAGCAAGAGAGGGACAGTGAAGGAAAAGGGGGCAGACGCCTGCTGAGAGTGTACCTTTATCCTACCGTCCATTCTCTCATCTATAGATGCTTGTGCAGTTTGGTGGGGGGATGGGGAACTTTGGGTATAGAAATTTGGGGAAGGGAGGGGGCATGTGTACCCAGTACCCGGCAGGGTCTTTTCCAAGGTAGTTTGTTTGCGCTGGGTGGAAGGGGCTGGTACGCTACCGGACCAAGAAGGACAGGAACAGCGTGTGGGAGGCAGGGCTGTCAGGGAAAGATTGGAAAGACTCCGGAGAGGTGTTTTTTTTTTCCCCTCCCTCTTTTTAAAGCACGGTCTAGTTCGATATTCAGGCGGCTAAAACACCGCCGCGTCGATGGCTGGTGCAAGCCAAGAGCATCCCACCTGAATTCTGATCGCATTGGTCTGGAAGGAAAGGTCGGGCATCGATTTCCGCGGGATTGAGAGAAAAGCACCATTTGGGCTTACACGCCGGCTTGCTGAACAATCGCGAGGGAGGGGGGCGCTATTGATCCCCCCCCCCCGCGAGCGCGCCCTGTTTTCTTTCCCCAGGCGCCTATGGTGAGGCTGGATTCGCGGAAGAGCGAATCGGGGGGACCGATCCGATCCGAGCCGGGCTGGGCGTGGCTGCTAAGGAAACGCGCATCCACGCGGACCCTGCATGCCTTCCAAACGCAGTTGCGCCGTCGTCAACGAAGCGCAACTCTCTCCCGGTGGGCCGCCGGCGAGTTCAGCTGGAAGCTTCCAAGCCAGGCGGAAACCAGAGGCTCTTTCCTGGCGCAGGGTCTTGGGATATTAGTCTGCGCCTCGTTGGCCACTGTGTGAACAGACTGCTGGACTTGATGGGCCTTGGTCTGATCCAGCAGGGCCTTTCTTATGTTCCTATGATAATTATGTTAGGTGCTTCACAGTGGGTAGCCGTGTTAGTCTGTCTGCAGTAGTAGAAAAGGGCAAGAGTCCAGTAGCACCTTAAAGACTACCAAAAATATTTTCTGGTAGGGTATGAGCTTTCCTGAGCCACAGCTCACTTCTTCAGATACAGCTAGAATGTGAATCCATCTGTCTTCAAGTAGAGGAGAGTGAATTCAGACAAGCATTAGTATGTAAATGTTCACGGTATGTAAATGTGATTCGCAGGCATGATGGGATTAGGTGTGGTATGCAGAAGAGTCTGTGATGTCCAGGGGAGAGATGGGTGTGGAGAAATCAGCATTGGTAATGAGCCATGAATGCAAGGAACACAGGCAGGACAATGCTGCTGCAGGCGTCTTGTTTGTGGGCTTCCTTAGAGGCACCTGGTTGGCCCCAGTGTGAACAGACTGCTGGACTTGATGGGCCTCGGTCTGATCCAGCATGGCTTTTCTTATGTTCTTATCAAAACTCTAAGAGGTGACCTACTAATAGTAAGGGATGAAAACACGCACCCCATGTGCCCGCCCTTTGGGGCCTTTGGTACTGGGAAAGTATATATTCCAGCAAGGAAGGTTTTTTCCTAGGGACTGCAATAAAATGTTTAAGAGCTCACGAACGATTACCGCTGACCGTACTCATTGACTCCCTCAAGGCAGCCCTTTCTAAACTTTTCCGCTCGGACAAAGGAATGGGAAATGTGGGGTGATGAAATGACCGCAGGTGTTCTTGCCCTGCCTTTAGATTATGGGTGGGGAAGGGAAAACAGACTTTTAATAGGGTCGCACTCGCAACGAATCATTTAGCATCAGCACTCCTCAGATTCTTCTCTTCCAGCTTCATTCTGTGTGTGTCTGCCTGGGAGTAAATTCTACCCAGTTCCAAGGGGCATCTTCACCGGGCAGCGACCCCAATTATTTTCCTGGGAGTAGGTTCCACTGACCTCTACAAAGGCTTACTTCCTAGAAATTGCGTTTACTGTGAGCTGTTTTAGGAAAAGGAGCTCGGTGTAACTCGCAAAGCTGCATTTATTTGTCCAGTTGTTGTTTTTTTAAACATAACTGGAGTAACTTAACTGTCGTCGCCTGTCGCCAGTGGTGTAGTGTGACTAATCTGTATGGGAGCTCGCTGGTTCAAATGTTACCTCTGCATGGGACTTCCTGGGTGTGCACCAGCTCCGTCTTAGCGCCCTCCCCACCCCACATCTGAAATATGGGGGATATCAATACTGGCCTCTAAGACCGGGCGTTGTAATTAGATCAAGATCATGACCATGAAGTGTTTTCATTACTAGAAGCGCTGTATAAAAGCTAAGGACCATTGTTGTCGAGATTATATGAACTTTCTATCATCATAAATAATGTTGTGGACTGGGAAATGTTGAGACACAAACCGAAAGAGAAATGTGACTTTAGCGTTGAATCGACAGTCACCTTTGCCCTGGCAGCTGGAATTGCCAGGTCAGACACCCATAAGTTTTCCTTACATTCAGTTTATTTATTTAATTCATTTATACCCCCTCTTCCCAATGGGGGCCCAAAGCCACATACATTCGTCTCCTTTCCTCCATTTTGTCCTCACAATAACCCTGTGAGGTAGGTTAGAATGAGAGAGTGTGACTGGCCCAAAGTCACCCAGCGAGCTTCCATGGTAGGAGTGGGGATTCGAACCCGGGCCTCCCAGATGCTAGTCTAGCGCTCCTAACCACTGCACCACACCAGCTCTCCAGCAGGCCAAGATAAAGACCCGTACAGGAAGAAAGGGAAGGCTGCCCGACCAGGATGCTTGCTAGTAGGGGCTTGACTTTGAACTGTCCTCCTGTTACAGTGTGGTTTAAATTATGCGTCTTCCGGGTTGGAACGATTAGAAAAGAGATCCTAGCATGAAGTTTATTAACACGCGATAGGAGGCGAGCTACTTGCAATTAAATGTTGTGCAAACCGTGAGAAGGAGTTTCAGCTTTGGGAAAGCAGCTACTCTCCGGCCGGTACTCCGAACCCCTTGAAACGGGTGCAAGAACGAAAACGCACCATTCGTTATTAACAATGGGTATATAAAGATAGAGGAGAGGAGCCGGGTCAGTGGACGCGCCACCATATGGCCGGGTCAGAAGGGTAGAGGCCCCTCTCTCCGTTGGAGTGGGCTCACAAGACAAGGGTCCTGCCCCCCCAACTCCACCCCACATCACGTCTGTCCAGATCCCTCTGCCGGTCAGAACCACGGCGTGCCTCCCGGCTAGACAAGCCTCTGGGCCTTACCTCCAGCCAAAGCCACGCATCTAACCCCAGTAAATTTACCAGGGAGTAAATTCCATTGAAGGAAGTGCGATTTACCTTCGAGTAGACATGGTTTAGACCTGTGTTTCTCAACCTTTTTGGCTCCATTCCCCCTTTCACCATTGTTCACAATATAATTTCCCCCTTCCCAAAATAGTCATAAACTTTACTGAATGGCACAGATTACATTAAAAACAAACTACAATTTTACAGATGGTACATAATCGACCGGACATAACACTTTGCTGAAGAGTGGTCCCAATTCCCGCCCTGGAATCCTAAAATCCCCCCAATCCCCCCCTTGTTGAGGACCCCTGGTTTAGACGCTCGAAGCAAATATATTAAGGATGGGGGAGCAGTATGTGCGCCTGGCTCGTCTGTAATCTTAGCAACAGGATCTTCCTAACAGGTGTGTGAGTGTCTGTGAAATAGGGAAGCGGGAGAAAGTTGAAACCGCTTAGAAGACTGACATAAAAGTATTTGCCAGCTGATCCTGCTTTATATTCGTGTTTGTGGAGGATGCCCGTATGTACTTGAAGGAGCTGGGTGTGATCAGCCTGAAGAGAAGACTGAGAGGGGACATGATAACCATCTTCAAGGACTTGAAGGGCTCCTCATATAGAGGAGGATGCTGAGTTGTTTTCTGTTGCCCTAGAAGGTCGGACCAGAACCAATGGGTTGAAATTAAATCAAAAGAGTTTCCGCCTAGACATTAGGAAGAATTTTCTAGCAGTTAGAGCAGTTCCTCAATGGAACAGTCTTCCTCCGGGAGGTGGTAAACTCTCCTTCCCTGGAGGTTTTTAAGCAGAGGCTAGATGGCCATCTGTCAGCAATGCTGATTCTATGACCTTAGGCAGTTCATGAGAGGGAGGACATCTTGGACATCTTCTGGGCATGGAGTGGGGGGGGTCACTGGGGGTGTATGAAGGGGGGAGGTAGTTATGAATTTCTTGCATTATGCAGGGGGTTGGACTAGATGACCCTGGTGGTCCCTTCCAACTCTATGATTCTGCTCCAACAAAGTCAATGTCCAGGAGACCTAGAGGGCAACTCTGAGGCAGACTCTCTCTGAAGCCTTGGGCATGTCACCATATTTGGGCCTCAGTTTCCTTGGTCCAACGACCGAAATGGAAGATGATCGCTTGCTTGCTCGATATAATATTGTCGTGAAAGAGGATTAACCCACCCATAACCTAAGCATGCATCCCTAAAGCCTAAATAATTGGGTTTGGAAGGGCCCAGCTCTGTTCAGGATTGTACTGTAAGACTCCGTGCCAAGCACTGTGACTTGACTTATGAATCCAGCTATAAATCTTTAACTTTTAAATGTGTGTTGTGTTTACTTTGGCGAGGTATTCACGAGAAATCACTTTAAATGAGATATTTTTGGGACTTGGTGGTGGACTTATAATTATAGACAGGAGTAATAGGTCTCTCTCTCTCACACACACACACACACACACAACCGCAGGCAAGTGTTTTCCTCTCTCCCAGGAGTTATTAAATAATGGATCTCGGTGGATCACCGGCACATAATTAATTTCCCCTGTCGATCTGGAAAACGAAGCTGTCCCGTTTACATCGAAGACAACCAAAGGGAGGCGCAACGACGGAGATTCCCGGAAATAGTCAGATTATTAGAAAGGTCCAGGTGGGGGAGAGAGAGAGATAAAAGAGGAGGGGGAAGAGAAACATGCCCCCCTTCTTTGCTATTCAAATCAACCCTAACTAGAATTTGTTTCCTACAGTCCCATTCAAGGATACCAACAACAACCTCAGCAATCGTCATAACGATAAGGAGATGCCGCAATCCGGATCTGCAATCCGGCTAAACGAAACTTGACTTTAAAGACTCCAACTGGTCTGAATGTTATGAAGGGAGGGGGGGAGCTGAGGAAGCTAAGGGAAGCTACTGTGACTCGCGCCGATTTTGCACCAGATCCTGAACCGACTAGTTGAAAATAAGACACACACACCCTCCACACAAAAGCACTTCCCTATAAATAGGAGCCACGCCGGAGTCAGCAGTTCTCCTATTGAGGGCAGGGTGTTTTAGGCTACAGCCCAACAAAGATCGCAGCCGCGGGGAAACATTATGGCTTAAGGCGGTGGGAGGGGGGCTTCTCGAGGAGAGAGACCCCCCCCCCCTGACTGATAGCCAAGGACTTTGGTATAACTGCGACGTCGGCTGGAGCCAAACGCACCTCTCAGAGCACCATTATAAATGCTCTCCTTCCCTGGAGGTTTTTAAGCAGAGGCTAGATGGCCATCTGTCAGCAATGCTGATTCTATGACCTTAGGCAGTTCATGAGAGGGAGGGCATCTTGGCCATCTTCTGGGCACTGGGTGTGTGGGGGGGAGGTAGTGTGACTTTCCTGCATTGTGCAGGGGGTTGGACTAGATGACCCTGATGGTCCCTTCCAACTATGATTCTATGATTCTCTTCTGCAGAGAAGAGGGATACGGCGAGGGCCAGGCTATTTCCCAGGCCTACTTAGAAGTAAAGTGTCAATTTCAACAGGGCTTCTGGACAGGCAGGCGGCTTAGCTGGCGCCTCCGTCGTCTGCGCGCCTGTAGGAGGCTCGACAGCCGCGGCTGAAGAAGACCCAGCAGTAAATCAGGGCGCCTCGGATTACGTCGGGGGACTCCCTCTGACAGACTCGAGCCGGAAGAAGTCTCCTCGGAGGGATCCGGTTCGAGCAAAACCAGCGCTATCGTTGCGGGGATACAAACCGCAGCTGCCGAGAGGTCCCCTTTGGAATGGCAGGCCCGTCGGCCACACAAGAGCTCAGGCTGCAAACCCCCTCTCTTCCTCCACGTGGCACCCCAAGAAAGACCCTCTACTCAGGGCCGGTGCTACAATTAGGCGAACTAGGCGGTCACCTAGGGCGCAGACCTCAGAGGGGCACCGTTTTAAACAGATTAGTTTCTTGAAAAAATGCAACTGACAATTTATAGATTTTTTATTTTATTTTAAGATAAGTACCACAACAGTGCTATGGATTATAATTAATTATGACGTCTTATAAAAAGTTTTGTAGGAACTCATCAGGCTTTTATTTTTTTCCTACAAGACATCTGTTTTTTAAAATTGGTTCGCTATGGGGTGGGGGGCACAAGCAGTTAGACTTGCCTAGGATGCAAAAAGGACTGGCACCGGCCCTGCCTCTACTACACTGGGATCTGGCACCACGTGTACCCTTGCCTCTGCCCCCCAACTCCCCCCCCCAAAAAAAAAGACCAGTCTCCTGCCAAGGCAGAACCGCTGCCCCCACCCCCCCCACCCCGTCATCTGGTAAAGGGCTGAAAACAGGCGCTGCCTGCGCAGCAAACACACATTGCATTCATCTAGCGGAGGGATCCGGTTTTAATTACGCGACAAATCTGTACAAGAGACAGCGGCCGGCTCTCCGGCGGATCTGTCCCTGCTGCCGTCGATTATTTTGACCCGGGTGCTGCGCGGCGAAGAGCTGCGTGTGGGATCCATCTGCGGGCTTTCTCTCCCTCCTTCCCCCTCGGTCCCCCCACGCAGCCACCACTTCCTTCACACGCGCGGTATGGAAAGCCCTCGACGGCCGCCAGTCTGTTATAGGGTTACCATCCGGAGAGGGAGGGGGGGCGGACTGGCAGCGTTTCACCCTCTCTGCCTGCGCCTGAGAAATCGCCCCCTTTCCTCTGGAGGAAGCGACCTCTTTTTGTGGGATCCTGCGCTTCTCCCCCGCTCGGCTCGCTATTAAGGAGATGACAGTGTGACACCCTGACGGGAGGCGAGGAGCAAATGTGTTTGGGGGTAAACAGACTTGGGGAAGGGGAGGGGGGGAGGCGGGGGCGCTGGAAACGTGACCGGCAGATGGGCGAAGAAAAGCTGAGAAATGGGAAGCCGGGAAAGCTCCTTGGGGAGGGGCTGTGGCTAAGTGGTAGAGCATCTGCTTGGCATGCAGAAGGTCCCAGGTTCAATCCCCGACATCTCCAGTTAAAGGGACTAGGCAAGCAGGAGATGTGAAAGACCTCTCTGCCTGAGACCCTGGAGAGCCGCTGCCGGTCTGAGTAGACAATACTGACTTTGACGGACCAAGGGCCTGATTCAGTAGAAGGCAGCTTCATGTGTTCATGTGATTCTATCTGGGCCTCCTGCCGAGGAGCCCCGTCTCTGCGAAGGATGTCGACGTGAAGGGTGTGGGCTTGGAAGGCGAGCCTTGGGCGGGGAGACGTCGTGCCAGCCGCCTCCCATCGACTCTGAATATAGCTCGGTTGGACGGCTGGGAGAAGCTGAAAAGCCCCTCCTTCCGGATCTGCCCCGGGCAGATGGGTCCATGCCGCCCGGCCTTCCGTTTCTCGCGCTGGCCGCCCTGCGCAAGGAAGCGTGGACCCAAGGGACACATAGTGGTCAGTGTATTTGAACACACGAAGCTGCCTGATACTGAATCAGACCCTCGGTCCATCAAAGTCAGTATTGTCTACTCAGACCGGCAGCGGCTCTCCAGGGTCTCAGGCAGAGGTCTTTCCCATCACCTACTTGCCTAGTCCCTTTAACTGGAGATGCCGGGGATTGAACCTGGGGCCTTCTGCATGCCAAGCAGATGCTCTACAAACTGAGAGAGGGAAGTGTGTTGACGATAATGAGTGGGTTATGCCGTAAATACAAATGTTTCACGTGTTCAAAAAGACCGTGTGGGTAGAGTTTGTCGATTTACATGTATGGAGGCAACTGACCCATACGTCGAAAGAACAGAGAGAGTGAGAGAGAGCATTTACGTCATTTATACCCCATTTTTCTTCCCATTGGGGACCTAAAACGGTTTACAATATTCTCCCCTTCTCCATTTTATCCTCACAACAGCCCTTTAAGTTAGGCTGTCATAAATTACTTGTAAGAGAGTTATAAGCTGTTATAAATTACTTATAAGAGAGTAACTGGCCCAAGGTCACCCATCAAAATTCCATTGCACAGTGGGGATTTGAACCTGCGTCCCACGGTCATCCTGAAACTGGTGGCAACTTCTTAGAGTCCCTCCCAGTTTTATTTTGATGGGAAGGAGCGAGCGAGCGAGCGAGCGCAGTCCAAACGCTATGGCTCTAACAAGCAACGATTATATTCCTAGGGCTGCTGTGGTGATCTGGATTGTGGATTTTGTGTGGGAGATTTATGTATTCCTCATATCCCCTATCCACAACCTATTTACTCTGGAGCCGACCCCAATATCTATAGCTTTCCACTACTCCATAGACTTCAATAGAGCTCTTCTGCGATCAATGCATTTCGTTACAGATTGCACTAGTGGAAGAGGATTTATTCCCCACAGTTTTCCTTTAGGAAGCCCTGACATAACTCGACTTGAGCCTCTGGGATAGGGTGACAGAGAAAGCGAGAAGGGGGGGAATTATAGATGTAGGTTTTTTTTTTTTTTTTTTTTTTTTTTTTTTTTTTTTACAATTCTTCATCTCTTCAACTTTGTTAAACCTATAAAGAATTACTTACTCACTTACATAATCCGGGCTGTATCACTATATTTAGAGACCGCTGAGTATAATTTATTTAATTCGTGTCAAAAGTTCTTATTAAAAGAAAGCAATAAGTATTTTTAAACCGATCAGGACAGAACAAGAGGAGAAAGCCCTTTTCAACTCATTTTAGCATTGGGGGGGTATGTGTAATTACCACTCTGTATATATACAGTTTCAGAAAACAAGACTGATTTACTCGGAAGTAAACTTAATTCGACTTGGACAGGATCGGGCCGCTCAGCCCTCCAGAACCCTTTCATTCATTTTAGAGGCTCCGGGTTTCTTTTGGGGAGGGGATACGTTAGGTAGTATCACTTTAAGGTCCCTTGTTCTAGGAATTCGTGAACAAAATCCATGTAAACCGACGCTTTTCCGGTGGTTGCTTTAAAACTCAGAATCGTTCTGCGAGCATTGCTTGTTTTGTTTGTTTTAAAATAGATGGGCCCTATTGATCTCTTTCTAAAAACCGTTCTCTGGGGATCGAGAATTTGTGGAGTGGGGGGGGGAGAGAAACACTTCTGGAAACGCAGGAAAATCCAGGGCCCAATCCACCGGGATGTTTCCCCATTCGCCTCAACAGTTTATTCATGGACCCCTTTCCTCCTCCACCCGAGAGAAAGGAAAATGTTTCCTCTCTCTCTCTCTCTCTTTTTTTTAAAAAGGATATCATATATAGGGTGTTGCGTTTCTCCGTGTGGGGTCATTTAGGGGATGCTCGCAGGCTCTCTGGACGGGAACCCGACTGAGCCGGTGCTCAGCTGCACCAAATCGTCATCCGAAAAGAGCATCCCGGGTTTCCTGGGACGTCATCACGGGGTCCATCTCTTAGCCAAACTTGGCAGCGGGCCGGAGGATGCGGAGCGGGGCAGTCCACGTTCCCACGGTTCTCACGGCCCTCAGGCCACGGTCTGCTGCGCCTACTGCGTCCGAGAGCCGGGGCTGCGCCGAGGCCCACGGCCAGCTGCGATCCTAAAGCAAACCTATCGCTTTGAAACGAGACACGCGTCGAAATCAATGGGACTTGCTAACTGCGACTGAGGGCGCGGCCAGATTCCTTGGCGTCCAGCGGAGTAACCTGGCTGATCTTAGTCTCTCTGGGGTGTTTATTTATAGCGCCACTTTCCCCATTTCTGCCGGTTCTGCAGCAATTCAAGGCCCTTTTGGTAGGTTGGGGAACCTGATCTTAGCGCAAAATAAATTAAATAAATATTCCCGAGGATCTTTTCTCGGAAAGGAGGTCCCTCTTGACTTCAAAGTGTAGCCTGCTTCGGCTCAAATTTTAGACCTTGATCAGAAGCACATTGTTCTGATTGTTCGCATTATTATTTTTTATAACGGTGGGAATAAACTCTCTCTTGTTGAAATGCACTTGCCTCCCGAGTTAAATGCTTTCATGGGTCTTTTTTTTTTGGGGTGGAAAGCTCTGCTGGAGTCAAAGGTAAGGGCGCAGACTCCTTAGAAGTAAGTCCCATATAAGAAGAGCCCTGATCAGTCTGATCCAAGAGCCCTCTTCCTCCTGGATCCTGTTTCTCACAGAGGCCCTGAGGGACCCACAGCCTCCTTTTGTAACTGCCTGCCCAGGAACGGGCTTTCAAAGGTACACTGCCTCTGAATATGGAAGCTCCATTGAGCCATTCTGGCTGGTAATAACCGATGAGTCTGCCCTTGGTGGACTTGTCCAATCGCCTTTCAAAACCACCTGAGTCACTAGACTGTCTCTACAACTACTGGCAGTGAGTTCCACAAGGCAATTCTGCGTTGCTTTGATAAGAGCGTTTTTGGTCTGTTCTGAATCTGCTGCCGGTCAATTGACCGAGCTTTGTGGTTGTGGTTGTTTTACTTGCTGAAATTCAGCTACATAGAAATGTGGAACCGAGGGGTGAAAACGTCAAACCCAAGAAACCTTAAGGGGAGAAGGGTGCGTTCAACATTCAGAAGGAGCCACAAACAACCACCACAACAATGAAATGGGTTAAATGCTTAATTCAGAACTCTTAAGACTGTATGTAAGTACCAATAACATTAATGCAACTACTAACAGCAAACCAATTTTTACAGTGGCGTATATAAGCGTATAAAGCAGTGATAACACTCCCACTCACCCACCCCCAGGACTCTTGAGGAATGGAATGTATATGTTGGGCACCTATTTACATAGCAAATATGGGATGATCCCACATTCTTAGAAAGCTTCACACCTAAGAGAGCTAACAATACTCCTAGGTGTGGAGTCATCACTCTCCTACAGGGCTTATTCCCTAGTAAAAGCGGAGATCCCATGACAGTAAGTCCTCACTGAAGTCGACTGGACTGAGTAAAGGGGCATCGATCTGGCTTTGAGCGCACTTAGGAGACCCCCAGTTTCTTCCACCTTCTGCATTAGCGATAAGGGGAGCTGCTCTGCCCCTGGCAATTTGGGGTTTGTGGCCCTGAACAAGCACGCTTGGGCCTTGACGCAGGTTGCTGCAAAGAGACAAGTGGAACACCGTCTTGGGGGGAGGAGAGAGAATTCACGATCCTTTTATGGGCGGGATGGGGCGGCTGGTCTGAAGCTTCATTGGCTTAATTGTAAAGGGGTCTTAGGCAGGGGCGCAGGGCGAATAGCTTGGGCTTGGACTCATTTCTGCGCAATAAGAGTGGGGCTGGGCCCTTTCCTTTTCCCGAAGACAAAAACTAAATAAGCCATAATGGTCACAGCCAGAAAGAGAGCGTGAAGTCCCCGCTGGATCCTCTTCCGGGGCAGGAAAGTAAGTTTGCCAGGCCTTCCTTCCTTCCTTCTTTTGCCAGATCCTAAATTCTTCCAATAAGAAGGTGCTTTTCTATCATCATCATCATCATCATCATCATTACTCTTACTCTTATTATTACTCTTATTATTACTATTACTACTATTACTATCGAATTTACTTCCAAACAATTAGGCTGGGAACAGACAGAAGAAACGAAAGAGGGGCAGTTTTGAGGCGACTTTCCCTTTTTCTCCTCCTTTTAGTCCCAGACCCGGAACTTCCTGGCCCGGCACGATTATTTCGATACCTTGTAAACGAATACCAAGTTATTCCCGCGGATTCCAAGGCTATTTATCCAGGTCTAATTTCTTTAGAACCGGCTTTGTAACTGAACTCATCTTGGCAACCAAAACTCCTACCTAGGCCTTTCCTTGCAGGACTGAGCGAGGCCTAAGAGCAAACTCTGAGGATACTGCGCCAGCGCCTGGTAGGAGGGGGGAGAAAGAAAGAAGGAAGGAAGGACCTGAGTGCATCTTTGTTAATAGTTCCAGGTAAAGCTTTATCTCTACACCCTCGTTAAAGCAGCGTAGTTGAGCCGAAAGGGACTTGACTGGAAACACGTCCCACAGGCGCCCAGCACACTTCTGGAGCAATCCCTCTGGCCGACCAGAGCTGGCCCCTGCTTTCAAAGAGAGGGGCCGGACAGCGCGGCCCTGGGCAGCCTTCTTCCCTTCTAAATCCACCGATATCAATGTTGCTCGGTTGTTCTCGACCTGATGTGCTCGGGCATCCCTTCTCTCTCCACCAAACGGTCTTTCTCCCAGGAGAGTGGAAGACTCAGCTCAACTCCGTCCAGGTATTTCAGCACCGCGAGGGAAACAAAGGTGTGTGTGGGAGAACCTCTTATATTGGGGTGGAGCTCCAGGTGCCATCTCCTCCCTGGCCACTTAGGAGCCGATCCACCAGCCGAAACATTTCCTTTGGATCTTAATTTACCGGAGAGAAGGGCCCAATCCCAACCACCAGTGGGGGAGAAAGGAAAGAGGCAGTCTCCCTTCCCAACCCCGGGCAGGGAAACTCGCGCAGGCGCCTCTGCCCTTCCAGATGGGGAAGGGCCAGGCCTGCCGTCCTCGCCCTCCCTCCCACGCCTAGGCCGGGGGTCCCACATTTCTCCAGGCGCCTGAGCCCCAATGGCTTCACCTGCTGCTACTATTCCTCGCATCCCGACCCCCCCAAAGACCACCTTTGGGGAAAATGAGGGGCGGCCCGAGGTCCCCCCCTCCGGGAATCGGTCCCTCAGGGAGCGAGGACAAAGGGGGCCGAGAAGCCGGTCGTCTCTCGCAGGCCAACAATGGGAACTCAGAAGAGGGGGAGCAGAAGAAGAGACGCGTCCCGCCAAGGTGCTCAGACGATCAATATTTACCCCCAGCGAAGCTCCTCCAAGTCAAGAGCCATTAGCATCAGCCAATGGGAGCTGCGGAAAGTCACCGCCAGCCTGACGGGTTGGGCTCATTACCTGGGCGGCGATCGTCCCGGTGACACTGGAGGTGTCCCATTGACTTGATGCAGATTGGGGAGGGGGACACTGAGTAACGAAAATCGCTCTGGGACTATATGGTGGGAGGGGGGGAGTCTGACTGTCCATCCATCCATCCCACAGACACAAAATAAAGATTCAGGCTGGACAGACCAAGGGATGCTTCTAAATACTCTTCACGTTGGCCGTGCGTGTTGCTGGAACAGTGTTTGTCTACAGGTAGCTCCAGCTCCTTTTTATCCTCTCTTAAAAAGAGAAACCAAAAGATATGATACCCTCCGATCGTCGATCCATTTACTCCAGGGGAGCCTGCCAGAACACAAGGGGTCTGTTTCGGAGTAAGAGATCCGATTGTTAGAGCCACTCTCTATATTCCTGGGCGGGGAGGGGGGGAAATCTGCGCGTTTCCTGAAGTAGGGCTCCTCCTCAGGAGCAAAGGATGGAGACTGCAAAACAGTCGGGCGATTTCTTTTGTGGAGGCAAGTTCTGCAGGCGGAGCGCGCAGGTTTCCCCCCCGCTTCACAGGGCGCCTGGGCCTGGTGCGGAATCCACAGCCTGCCACCACTTCTATCCCAGCAGAAGTTCAAGAGTTTTCCTTAACAAGATTGCTCTCCACCCCTTCCCACCGCCTTCACTTTATTCTCTACTACAAAACTGGAAATGTCTACACCAAGGATGGAAATATATCTTGAAGAACTTTGTAAAACAATAACCATTTGTTCATATATATTTTTAAAGCCGAACTCCTTCCCTGGCCCCTACACCCCCGGGAAATAAACGAGTGAACCTTTAGATCAATTTCTGAACCTTCCCAGCCATATAATATTATTATACTCAAGCAAATGCTGTCCCCAACAATCCTCCCCAGTATACAGCCGGGCTTGTTTCTCCATATAAACTGCTTATGGATCTATCAGGTTTGTACCCTGTACGATAATTTCTTCGCCGCCGCCACCATCAATCTATTGCCTTCCTGGCTTCGAATGCCCTTGAAACCATCGCTGTGCCAATCTCATTATCCCTTTACTGGATCCGGCTTGCAAAAAAAAAAAAACCCACGGGGTCACCTAATGGGACTCAGGCAGCCGGATCCCACGCACGTTTACTCAGAAGGAAGTCCCACTGAGCTCGATGGGGCTTGCTCTCAGGTAGGCGCGCGTCGAATCTGCGGCAAAGATCCGGGCGAACCGAAGAGCAGGATGACTTCCTCCTAAATTGTGCCCCCCCCCGTTTCCGAAGGAGCGGGGTAAAACAGCGGTCCTGGCACCTGCAGAAAACCTCTTCCCTGATGGCTGTTAACATCAGGCTGGAGGGCATAAAGCAATAAACCTGCCAAATCTACCTGTACTTCACTTACACCCTAGGAATAAAGCCTCGCAGGAAACTGGCAGGAGAATGCCACCAAGTCTTTCCTTAGCCTTCTGTTCCCCCCACCCCAGTACATCCACACACACACCCCAATTCCCCTATATCCCTAGAACCATTTTTATTCATTGCAGATTGGTAAATGCCCAGCTCCGGTTACGCTCTCGCGTGGTCGAATGGAACTCCTTGTTAAAAGAATGAGAACAAGGCAAAGCACTTATAACAGCATTCAGAGTTATTGAACCGGCTCCGGAGGCTCAAGGAGTTAAATACCGAGGGAAAAGAGAAAGGGGGGGCACAGCCCATCCTCTCTGAAGCAGAAACACAACTCAGCCTGTCCCGTGAACAAGTTGTACTGGGGGGGGGGGGGAATCCACCATCCAAACAATCCATCGGCAACAAACCCTGTTAATTCAGCATAACGTGCAACTAAGAAAAATCACTCCTACCAAATCATAGCCTAAGGATTCGTGAACGGCCGAAAAACAAGCAGGAAAAAAGAGAGACGGGTGGGGAGGGAGGAGAGGCAGATTCTCCGATCCTTCTCAAACGTGTGGCCTTTAAACACACACACACGCAAAAAAAAATCTGTAACAAAAAATCAAAACCCGTGCAAAGTACTGTTGGTTTGAACAAGTTGATCCCTATGAGTATTCTCGGTGCATTGAAAGACGGAGCCTTTCTCCGGTTCTCTCTACCTTTTTGCCGGTGGTCCGCTTTTCCTACCTGTCTCCTCTTCCGTAAATCTCCAAAGACCCCCATTTTTCCCTCTCTTCAGTGGCCGCCAGCTTTACACCACAGGCTGGCTGTCAAAGGCAGAGAGAGAGAGAGAGAGGGCGAGAGAACACGATAGATCCGCATTCGTGTGGGTTCCAACTTAATGTCTTTCCCCGGTCCATCTTTGCGAGAGATGTGGCGTTACCACCTGGATGTTCAGCTATAAATCCCCTTGCAAATAATAAATGGATTAATAATAACAAGGTATGAAGTTCTTTTTATAGAAAAAAATGGGAGAGAATTGAAACTAAATGCGGCAGTTAGACAACCATTTTGATAAGAGGATAATTGAGGCGACACTGGTGTATAATTAGAGGATAATTTATGCTATATCCACTTTTATTCCACCTCCCAAAATAAACCCAGTCCATAATCATTACAGGCAAATTGTTCTGAATTTTATAGCTGCAATTTGAACAAAGTAGTGCAGTTAATCATGGGAGATTTTTTTTTTTTGTGTATTCCTGATTAGAAGTCTAATTGCCTCCTTTCGGAAAGTAAAAATAACCGCGAAGCGGCTCTATTTTTATCATTAATCATGTTGACAATAAAATAAAATCAACTGGAATTGTAATCGAAAGGCAAATTTAGGGCGAAGGCACTTTTCCTCGGGTGGTTTATCTTGCAATCAAGATTTGCCAAACCACTAACCGCATGTCTCATTTGCATATACCCGAAAGCAGCACATGGGCTTCTGTTTTTTCAACGGAGTGTGAGGTGGGTGGGGGGGAATGCACGGCGGAAAGATCTCCGGGGACTCGCCCCCCACCCCAGCACGACGCTGCCCAAAAGGTGACCTCGTGCCTGGTCGAAAGAGGACGCCCCCCGACACCCCCAGCTCTCTTGACAGCAAGCCTTTAGAACCCGGGCTGGAAATAAAACGCCCGAAGGGAACTCGGGCCAACGGAAGAAGCCCACTTGGAGGGGCGAGCCCGAAGGGTGTCGAGGAGGGTCCCGTCGTGCGCACGTGAGCGACAGAACGACAATATGGGCCAGTATATATACATATATGTTTTAATCAGAATAAACCAAGTGATCGCTGGTGGCATGTTTAATGCATAGCGTGCCTGGGTTTGCAAGTGGTGGTGGTGGTGGTGGGTTGCTTGTGAGCGCAGCTTTGTTGCAATGCAAACACACACAGAGAGAGAGAGAGAGAGAAGGGGGAGCGAGGGGAAAGAGTGGGGGGGAGAAAGAGCTCGTCTGCTGGCTGCTGCCTGGCTCCCAGCCCTGGAGTTGTGCGGAAGGTGGGCTCGCGCAGACGCCAGTAGAAGTGCCCGGGCTGGTGACGTCAGGGGTTGAGTGACCAATGGGGAGGCGCTGCCCTTTGGAGACAAACCAGTCGACTTGTGGCGTCTCCCCCTCCCTCCCTCCGTGCTTTCTCTCTCTCCCCCCCCCCCACTCTGCCTCCGCTCCAAAAGCAGGAGCTGAACTTTCAGAGAATCCACCTTAAAAATAAAGGAGGGGGGGAGATAGATCCCGTCGTCTGAAAGAGAGGGGGGGGTGAGAAGCAACAACAAACACCCCCTCCCCCCAAAAAGACAAGGAAAGAGCGGGGGGGAGGGAGAGAGGAGAAGCCCCCCCCCAAAAAGCAAAAGAAGCCCCCAGTCGCGAATGGAGGGGAAGAAGAGCGCCAGGAAAAGCCCCGGGAAGGAGGACGGCTGAGGGAGGCTGCGCACTCGGCTGCCGGATCGCCTCGCCTCCCCGCCCCCTCCCCCGGTTAACAAGGCCCCTCGCCCCCCTCCCTCCCTCCCTGCCTCCCTCCCTCCCCCAAAGGGCGCGCGAGCCCCGCCGCCGCCGATTCCCGCCCGGCGCAGCCCCGCGGCTCCCTCGACGGTGGCGGCGGCGGCGGCAGCGCCAGGCGAGGCGAGGGGGGCCGGGCGGGCGGGCAGGGGCGCGGGCGGCGGGCGATGACCATGACGACGATGGCTGACGGGCTGGAGGCGCCGGACTCGTCCAAATCCGCCTTCATGGAGTTCGGGCAGCAGCAGCCGCCGCCGCAGCCCCAGCAGCCGCCCCAGCCCCAGCCGCCGCCGCCGCCTCCTCCCGTGGCTCCGGCGCCCGGCGGTGGAGGCGGCGGCGGCGGCGGATCCGCGCAGCATTCCTCGGCGCAGCAGCCCCAGCAGCAGCAGCAGCAGCAGCAGCAGAGCTCGCCGGCGGCGGCCATGGCCGGCGCCCACTACCCGCTCCACTGCCTGCACTCGGCGGCGCCCGCCTCGCACCCCCACTCCCACCAGCACCCCCACCACCACCACCCGCACCACCACCACCACCACGCCGCGCCCTACCCGCCCGGCCCCGCCGCCGCCAACTCCTACAGCCACCGCTCGCTGGCCGCCGCCGCCGCCGCCGCCGCCGCCTACCCCTACGTGAGCCACTCGCAGCACAGCCCCTACCTCCAGCCCTACCACGCCGGCGGCGCCGCCGGACAGACGCGGCCCGACGAGGCAGGTGGGTCGCCGTCCCCCCCCCCCGCCCTCCGGCCCCTCCGCGCCGGGATCCCGCACGCTGCCTCCTCTCCCTTTCCCCCCTTCCCTCCTCCCTTCCTCCCTTCCCTCCTTCCTTCCTTCTCTCTTTCTTTCCTATGCAAAACCGATGGACTTAGACTGGGCTAACTCTGCAGACGATTGCACGCTTTCTTTCTTTCTTTCTTTCTTTCTTTCTTTCTTTCTTTCTTTCTTTCTTTCTTTCTTTCTTTCTTTCCGTCCGTCCTTCCGTCCATCCGTCCTGCTTTCTTGCTTTCTTTGGCCATTTATGCAAGGGTTTTTTTTTCCCTTGGATTTGCCGCTCTCTAGATGCAGATTTCCCCCATCTGATTTCTCAAAACTCTGCCTGGGGGCTTATTGTTGAGTTTGGAGATTTTGGATGGGGGGGAAATTTGCATCTAAAGAGTGGCAAAGCCTCCCGTGAGTAAATGGCCTTTCTCCCCCCCCCCTCCATTTACTCGAAAGTCAGTCCCGAATTCATCCCTGGGATTTTTACTTCCCTTTCCGTCGGCGCAAGTTCCGGCACTGTCTCCGCCGCTTTGGTTGTTCTTCACTCTCTGCCCATCTGTTCGACGTGCTCTCCCTTCAGCCCGATCCCCGTGCATGCTTTTTGTGGAAACTCAGGGCAATGCGACCCACTCCCAAGGAAACGCGTGCTTGGGACCGGCAGCCCTCCCCTGCTCCCCTGGCCTTTCAGGCCCCGCTCCGCTCGCGTCCCTCCGCCTGGCCCGCAAACGTGTGGGCCCGCGAGGATATGCGCTTGGTTCCGCGCCCTCCGAGGCACCTCCGCCGGCTGGGCCGGGGCCTCATTGGCAGGACGGCGGGGGCCTGCCTGCCTGCCTGCCTTCCGACGGACGCGCGGCCGAGGCCCTGTAGGCCTCCTGCCGTCCGGAGGCACGGGCCTTGTTCGCTTGGCCCGGGGGTTGCCATTGCGTGCTGATATGGCTCTTCGGGAGGTGTCTTGTCTCCTGAACCCCCGGGACGGCGGCAGCAGTTTGGGCAGAAATGCCAGGCCGGCGAGGAGATGGAAACCCTGGGCAGCCAAGGGAGAAGGCCCACCAGACCCGGCCCGCATTTGCCACTTCTATGCACGGGAGGTTTTGCCTTGGATTTGCCGCTCTTTAGATGCGCATTTCCCCCATTCTCAGAACTCTGGATGGGGGCTTATTTTGAGGTCTGATAAATCGGATGGGGAAAATGTGCGTCTAGAGAGCGGCAAGTCCAAGGCAACACCTCCCATGCATAAATGGCCTTCATAAGGCAGAGTTAAACAGGAGCGGAGCCTGAGACAGGCGAGTCAGAAACCAGGGGTTCCGGGATGCTTGTGAGTGTGTGTGCGCTCCTGGAGGGAGGTGAAATGTTCCTGGCCCAATTCATCACAAGTTAACCCAGCCCCTGTGTCCAGGAGATGCTCTGCCGGCCCCGTGAGTCCATTGACCCATCCCTTGTCTCTCTTTTAGGCTAACCTGGAACAAATAACGCAACAAAGGACAGACACCAACGCCATCATGCCGGCATGTCTACATTAAACCATTCCCCATCCCCCCAATACATATATATAATCTGTCTGTCTAAATAACATAAACAATCAGACATCAACTTGTCTTTATTGATGAAGACACGTTTAGATCGTATCGATTAATATAGAGGATGTGATTATTTAGGGAGTGTATTGTGTTGCTAGCATGCGTGCGCGTTAAGGGAGACGTTCAAACAGTGTGTGGTTGTGTGTACAGAAAAAATAATAGTCATAGGATACGTATACTTCTATAGATGGGATATTCAGAGCCTCTTCCTTGATCCTTTTTAGAAAAGGAGGGCCCATTTTTAAAAATTCTTCTGGATCCATCCTATAAGTAGCAGTTGTTGTCTTTTCGTTGGTTTGAGGAAAGGTCTCGCTACTGCTTATTTGCGATTTTAGTGGCTTTCGCCTGGCACCTCTTGGAGCAGCCACCCTGTCAGTAGGACAAATGGGGTCATTTTGCAGGGTGTTAAAAACAAAACCAAAACGAATCCTCCACAATAGAAAGAGCCCTTTGCCTCTCCCTGGCCCTGGACGCCTGTTAGGCCATTTATGCATGGGGGGTTTGCCTTGGGTTTGCCGCTCTCTAGCTGCACGTTTCCCCCATCCAAATTCTCAAAGCTCAAAAATAAGCCCCCATGCAGAGTTTTGAGAATTTGGATGGGGAAAACGTGCAGCTAGAGAGCGGCAAACCCAAGGCAAAAAAACCCCATGCATAAATGGCCGATCCGGTTCCGAAGAGGGCTTTGTCGCTGGCGGCGCCGAATTCTTCCCCCGGCCCCTGAAAGGCGCGAAGAGCCGCCCAGCGCAAAACTGCCAGCATCTTTTAGCAGCGACGTTTTGAGCCGGGCTCTTTCCAAAATCCCGCTTTCCTTCTTTTGCTTGCAGATCAGCAAAAAACCACGGTCATCGAAAACGGGGAGATCCGATTCAACGGGAAGGGGAAGAAGATCCGGAAGCCCCGGACCATTTACTCCAGCCTCCAGCTGCAAGCTTTAAACCACCGGTTTCAACAGACCCAGTACCTGGCGCTTCCCGAGAGAGCAGAACTGGCGGCGTCGCTGGGACTCACGCAGACGCAGGTAAATGGCGGGAGGGGGGGGGAGTCCGGACGCTTGGGGCCAGGACGGGATCCCGAGGGCTCCTTTGTCATCCTGACAATAGGGTCGACCCGTCGCCAAGGCATCCTCAAAGGACATGGGTAAAATGTCACTCCGAATGCCTGCCTGCCTTTCTCCTTCAGTCTATCCGGTTGCTGTATTTAGAAAGATCAACAAGCTTATAATTTGGCCGGTTTTGATAGTTAAAAAAAAAAAAGGTAGAAATTCATTGCATTGAGGATAACTGAGAAATAACGCGCGGGCCTGCTTTAAAGCAAACCAACCAACCAGGGCCTGATAACAGGGAAGGTGTATTTAATGGCTGGCGTTCTCTCTGGGCTTGGAGAAAGCGCATCTTTGTAATATCCAATAGTAAATTACCCTGGATGAGTAACTGGAATTCAGTGGTTGCCCTCAGGCGAAATGTACGGAAGGTGATGAGAGAGCTGACGATCAAAGGGAAGCGTGTACAAAATTAGAGCGAGTTAAACCGCAGTTCAGTGTGGTCGGTGCGTTCTCGGTCTCCCTGCAAATTTAAGCCTGAATGACACGCGAGGTAGCGTTGGCTTGGGAGAAAAGCGGTTCATGGGATTCCCCAATGCAAAACAAAAACAAATATGGCCATGGTGGCGCTTTTAATCTTCTGGTCGCAAAGGATGGGGATAAACTGCCTGCACCCATCCGCTCGTGGCTTCGAACGGAGTCAGCAAAAGAGGGGGTTAATAGATGAAGTCAGACGCCTGGGCCTTGGGCGATCCTGAAAAAGCTCAGCGGCCATGGGAGCTTGTTCCATGATGAGAAGGCTTTCAATTCAAAGCGTTGCCGGTCTTCACCACGCAGGAAAGGTGGCAAAGGCAGAAAACTGGATCTACCAGAGGCCCTGCCGAGATAGTCACACAATGTCCTTGTTTCAACTACACCCCAGACCCCCTGCACTGCTGGGACTTTTTTTTTTTTAATAAAGTTTTGTTCAGACATCCGGTTCCGATCCGAGCCAAGCTCAGTTTTGTTGGTTTCAGGCCACTGTAAGACACCGAGATGATTTCCACACACACACACACACACACACACACACTATGGTGAATGCTTGAAAGTACTCCTTTTAAATTTGCTATTACTTCTTTATAGGCCGATCTGGAATCCAACGAAACTGGATTTAAGCCAGTTTCGTCCCTATTGAAGCCAGCTGTAGAGTGTTTTACAACCTGATCTGAAACTCGTTAAAGTGGAAGCATTACCCCCCCCCAACAGGGACATATATTTACTTGCAAGTAAGTCCAGCTGTCTCCAGTGGGATTTCTAAGTAAGCATGCTTACACCTTTATCCCATTGGAACTGATGGCCTTTGTGTCTTCAGGCTCCGAACT